>NC_079147.1:279660651-280300189 GCF_945859685.1 Eupeodes corollae
ACTTCTGTTTTAATTACTATCCACATCACAAACTGCAACAACTATGGGAAGTTTCACGATATCTTGAAGTCAATTCGTGTTACAAGAATATTTATTTTTAATGTCGCTAAGCAAAATCACGTTGAGCGACTTTAATATCCACAATTAAGACAATTAGGTTTAAACATTGGGCAATTTTCACCTTACAAGGACACAAAATACGCCATATTGTGGTGAATTACACGTTCCATTTCTGCAAAATTGATGATCGTTACGAATAAAAGATCATGCACTAGTCTAACTACACCAATAAAGCTTCCAACCTTCTCAAAATTTCTTTTCATTGTTACCATAGTGAAACCTATAGTTTGACGACAAGCGCTGGCAAGTTTACATACAAAATGGCGCTGAACAGAACTGCTATCGAGCTCTACGAGCAGAAAAAGCAGAAAAGAAAAGCTGAACACCGGCTTTTAAGATGAACAAAATTGAGCATGAGAAACGCGCAATGGAGGAGATAGAGGAATGTCACAACAGGAATGAATTTCATAAGTTTTACCAAAAGGTAAAAAAAAACCTTCAAGGGTACAAGCCACGACAACTCAACTATTTGACGCAGATCGCCTACCCGACTTCTACGAAGTGATGGTAACAATATCGAAACTGAAGTCCAACAAAGCTGCTGGTTCTAACGGAATCGTTGCCGAATTGTTTAAAGCACCAACTCATCTGCAATATATTGGTCGAAAGACAGCAGTAAGGATGAGTGGAATTTTAACTTAGTTTGTCCAAAATACACAAAAATGGAAGATCTTCTAATTGAGCCATCTGCAGAGGCATCAGTCTCCTAAACAAAGCATAATAAGATACTTTCTGGAGTTTTTATGTGAACGTGTAAAGCCGTTTGTCAACAGTCTACCATTGACCAAATATTTCACAATACGGCAAATCTTGGAAAAACCAGAACTTCAAATTGATAACCACCATCTCTTTATCGATGCTAAAGCGCGTATGGAAGCATCTACAGAGAGGAGCTTTTCAGAGGTATGTCCTAGTTTTTGAACGACAATCTAGAATGCATGCTTTTTTTTAATGTCAAAAAAGGTTTTAGAAACGGCGATGCACTGTCATGCTACTTCATCAACATTATTCTGGAAAGAATTGTGTTAAACTCAAACCGTCACCATGGGAAAGCTTAACCCTTGAGGTAGTTGAGGATTTTGTCTATCTAGGTCAACAACACCAGCGCCGAAATCAAACGAAGAATAACGCTTGAAAATCGCTGCTTCTTTGGACTTATAGAAGGCTATAGATTAGTAAAGACCTCTTTCGAACATCTAAAGTCGCCGTTCATAAGGCGTTTATCATCCCTCATTTATGGACTTGGACCCTTTCAAAAAAAGATGAAATTGTCTTAGGATGCTTTGAGAGAAAAATTTTTCGAGTGATATTTTGTTCTGTATGCATAGCTGGAGAGTGTAGGAGAAGAGAAAATGGATGAACTGTAGGGGCTGTACAGTAACACTGACCTATTTTAAATGAATAAAAGTCCAACGACATAAGTGTTTTCGGAAAACGATAGAGTCGATGCTTTTTCTGTTTGTTCAGTAGATGAATATCAAGTAGGTAAAGCAATATTTTATATTAAATCCAAATCAACTGGACTTGACAACATACACCCAGACTTTTTAAAAATCCTTCTTCCTTTCATACTTCCTCACTTAACCCACATTTTCAACACCATCATAATGACCTCCATCTATCCCACCTCCTGGAAAAAATCTAAAGTTATACCCATCCCTAAACGAGGAAAGAAAATGGAATACAGGCCAATAGCTATCCTTCCTTTTTTATCTAAGGCTTTTGAAACTATCTTAAGTAACCAGATCAAAAATTAACCAGATCGTCTTAACCCTCTCCAGTCGGGATTTAGATCTGGATACAGCTGCATCTCAGCCCTTTTAAAAGTTTCTGAAGATATATAACAAGATTTAGACTTAGATTTAGACAACTGTGATAACCCTACTTCACTTTTCCAAAGCATTCGATTGCGTTAACTCTAGCCTTCTCTGTGATAAACTGACGAATTATTTCAATTTTGCTGACACAACCAAAAATCTTATTTATTCGTATTTGACTAAGCGCATGCAAGCCGTATCGTGTAAAGGTAAAATGTCTTCGTTTCTTCCTGTCAATATAGGTGTTCCTCAAGGATCTATCCTTGGTCCTTTACTGTTCTCTATGTTTATTAATGATTTGCCACCTGTTCTATCTTATTGCCAGTTTCACATCAACGCTGATGATGTACAATTATATATAAGCTTTCCTATCGGTATGATTGAAGATGCGATAAAAAAATGAACATGGATTTATTCTCAATATTCGATTGGTCAACTCGGAATGAAGTTGTACTTAATCCAGCAAAAACAAAAGCTATTCCAATATGTAAAAATAAACCCCAACTTGTAAATTTTCCACCCATTTACTTCAACGCCTGCCAAATTGAATATGTCACAAATGCAAAAAACCTAGGTATAACTTTCAACAGTAGGCTAACGTGGGACACCCATATCGATACTGTTATCTCCAAAATGAATGCTTCATTCCGAGGACTATCTGTTACTAGATCAATTCTGCCTCCTCAAGTTAAATTAAAGCTGGTTAAATCACTTATATATATATTGGCAGATCCTGACTCCAACTCGCTTCGTAAGCTAAAGGTAGCATTCAATGCCATTGCTCGGTTTGTTTTCAACCTCCGAAGATACGATCACATTTCGTTTCAGGCTCGTCAACTTTTAAATTGCAACTTGGAAGCTTTTTTTAAATATCGGTGTTATTTGCTTCTCTTCAAACTAATTTTTAACAAGACTCCAAATGCTCTTCAAATCGTTTTACCTTGTTGCGCTCCCCCAAGTTTACCTGTTCGACATCACGGAGGCAATTTTTCGTTTATGCTGTCAGACTGTGGAATAATCTTCCCAGTCACATGAGGTCTGGAATCGAACATAGAAGGTTTCATCAACTTTGTTTTGAATATTTCTCAAATTTGAACTGAGGTAACTTCTTTGTAATTATTGTAATTTCTTCTTCTTGCGACTTTAATTTTTAATTTTGTTTTTAATTGATTGTTATTGAATAAATTATTAATAGTGTGCTACAATTGCTTTAAACATAGTGTTTGCATACTTGCATTATCCTTAATAAATATTGTATTATATCCTGTACTATTTACAAGTCAATCTTGATGTACAGCTGTTTTTTTTAATCAATAAATATCAAATATCAAATATTAAATAAGTGGGTGAATCATGTAGAGTGAATAGACGAATGGATATCGCCAAGTTGGCTGAAGCCGTAATTTATTTCAGGTCCTTTCTCCGGGACCGTAGCGCCTTCTTGTAAGTAAGTAAGTATGGTTTGATTGTAAGCGATTTTTAATTGTAAAGCCCAAGCAATTGACAATAATAAAATGACACTTGAAATGATAGCTTAGTTCCAAAAGTTGACGCTTTACTCGTCCTTTTTAATCATCTGCTGTAATCAAAGAAATTATTAAATTGGAGATTTTTTTTAAACGACAGCCCTGCTTTTAACAGACCTGGCACATTCGGGAGTATGTAAAGGTATATTTGTCAAGCTCATGTACTCGATTGGTTTTTTTATACAATCGGATTAGGTTTGTTGTTGTTTTTTTTACTTTTTACATATTAAAGCTTAGGGTCTAGGTAAACCTTTTTTTTACGTTTTTTTAGCCCAACAGTGATGACAGGAGGAGGTGTTCCATCTAAAATGTCGTCGTTCCGTTTCGTGTTTGCAAATCTTTTCATACAAACGTACATAACAAACATTTTTTACATACATACATATTGTCAGCTAAACGTGTACGCATTAGGCGAATTTTTGTTGAAATGAAAAATTTAAACCGTTGACATATTTATTGTGACGTGTGATTTATTTTTATTCGATTATCAATAGGATTTATTTATATGGTGATGCCCTTTTTGGTCTTTGTCGTTATGTCGTCGACGACTTCGACATTGTCGTTGTCGATTCGAAAATGTCGATATGTCGTGTCGTAGAGCCGTTGTTGTTTGAATCGACAGGATTCGGGATGACTTTGAATTTTTCTCAACTCAGGCATAAAGAAAAAGAAAATGGGAAAGAAAATTATGTAATTTTCTTCTTGACTGGGAATCAGTATAGACGTACAGGTTTTGTATTTCTACGGAAGTATAGGTCTTTATTGTTGTGACAGGTTTTTAAATTAAAGAATTTTTTTCCAATTAAATCAGTTGAAGAATCAATGTTTACCTAAATTCAAACATATAAGTAAAATGACATAATTTAAAAAAAAAGTACGCTTGTATATGGGACATCTATTGCTTCTATTTGTAATGTAATCATATTTTAATTATAAGATCTGAAGTTCAAGAAATTCGCATTATACTTTATTTTAAACTGATAAACGAATAAATACGATTTTAATAATCAGATTTAAGGATCATTTTAAGGATTCATGATTCCTAAATGAAACAAGGCACTTTGACAAAAGAAAAATTATACGAAATTTATTTTTTTTTAAGAATAAATAAACTGACATCTTTCTTAACCCAACACGAAAAAGTACAAACTTTTAAGCAAGACAAATCGACAGACGGGATGAGAAGTTATCAGTGTGGGTCGCATCCCAGCCTCATTTTTTTCATATTGTCTTATTAATATTTGATAATCAAAATGTCAATATGTTTTGGATTTTAAAAAAATATAAATTTTAGTACATTTTTTTTAGAAAATTAAATTAAAAAATGTGTGTATCAATATTAACTGAAAGCTGGAAAGACGAAAGTGAAAACATCATAGTGGAATCACAGTTAATGCTGAGGATATGGAAGGATCACTTCTGCAGTTTGTTTTGTCAAGCAGGATGATCCATTCAATGTAGACAACGAAAGCCTACAATCCCGTCTTCCTGACTAAGACGATGAAGCCGCTGAACAGATGGCCTGAATGCCGACTTATTTAATTCAGATGGAGATAATTTAGTTATTAGTGTGCACCAATTTATCTGTAAGATATGCTCAACAGTGGATCATATATTGACATTATGGCAGATCTTGGAAAAAACTCAAGAACATCAAATCGACACCCATCTTTTCATAGATTTCAAGGCATAGATATGGGATCTACATCCCATATCTAGTTTTGGCTCCCCAGACAAACTCGTCTGTTTGTGCAGGATGACCATGGATAATTCGCGCTGTTCGATAAAACTTCAAAACAACTTAACAGAACCTTTCAATGTCAAAAAAGGTTTAGACAAGGTGATGTGCTGGCATGCTAGTTGCTTAACATCGTCCTTGAAAAAAATAGTGTTGAGCACCAACGTCATCACTAGAATCACTATGTTTCAAAATTCTGTATAATTACTGGCATATGCTGATCACGTTGACATAATGAGAAGAACTCAGCGTCATGTCAATTGGCCTTTTGTAAGTATTGAGGTAGAGGCATCAAAAATGAGTTTATCGGTTAATAAGGGCAAAACAGAGTACATGCTGTCATCAAGAAAAAAAACACAACACTTTACTACCTAGGTTCAGTTATGATCACACAAAACAACAGCAACGTTGAGACCATAAGGGCTAAAAAACCAATTGAGTATTTGAGCCTTCTCATGACCATTATCATTCCTGTCCTTTTATGCGATGCAGAAGCATGGGTTATGACAAATGCAAATGAAAGCACCTTGGGTCGTTTAGAGAGAAAAGTTCCTTACATGATCTACTGTTCCGGTTTTAGGCAGAATAAGGTAATTAAAACAAATTGCAACAACATTTTCCCAAGTATGTTCCTACTTAGGGCCATAATTTTTGTATAAAGGCAAATAAAACAGATAAGTGTTTGCTTTTGTTTTCGAAGTTAAGACAATTTTTTTTCGCCAAAGATATTCAAAAATATCACTAAAACATTTTTTTGTAACAAAATAAACCAAAACAAAATGTTCTTTAAGTAAATTAAATTTGTGAACTAAAAGATGTAAAATTTTATCATCTGATATTTAAATTTGTGTGTACTGTAGACAGTAATATTTTTTTAACATTTTATCGGGGCTTGGTCACACACTTAACATAAAGACGAGATGTTCTGTTAATAATATAAAGTGTATCTTATACAAACATTTACATATTTCAAGGGCTCAAGTGACAACTTTAATTATTAGATTATTTTAGGACACTATTGGTCAGCAAGATATGGTCTATGTAATTTGGACGACTCTATACACATGAAAACATTCTAAGATTCCAACAGAATTGGAAATATGCCATTTTTAAGAATGAAAACACAAAAGTTTAGAGGATTTTTGGTGCATTTTACACAGAAATGTTAGAGATTGTGTTGAAACGTAGCTTTTTTCCAAAAACATTATATTAAGTTCTTGTTCAAATTTCTATACAAAGCGAAGAAGCTCCAAAAATGAAGATGTAAGAAAGCAGAAAATGGGTAAATTCTCCAGAAAAATGTAATATTTTTTCTTAGGAAAATAAAACAGAATCTGAAGAATTTCTTGGCTTTATTTTTGACGTATTTTTCGAGAGACTGTTCTAACTACTGTTATTAGTCTGCTAACTCGAAGATAAGAGCTTATGCTAGAAGCCAAATTCTAAAAAAAATCACATAATTTATCTGAATATTAAATAAAAACAAATGAAAACTTTAAAGCGGCACTTAAATTACACGTTGCTGAATTGCAATTTTAACTTCTGTTCTCCAAAAACTCAAACATTTGTACTTTTGAAATTCGTACATCAAATTGACAATCTCTTATTCAAGGTTTTTTCTTACAAACCAGAATCTTTGCTCTTTCTCTCAGGAAATATCTTATGAAAATAATTTAAAGCGTTACTAAAGTTTTAAGTTGTTTTTTGATTTTTACAGCAAACCGCTTTTTGGTGAATATCGTTAAATTACTTACAAATCTTTAGATGAAATCTTTACTTATACAGCCTAACTTTATAAGCTTTATGGCTCCTACGATCCCTCCTGGATTGTCTATTAGTCAAAATTTGATGCATTTGTGCTGCTAGTTTGGAAGAGGTCTGTTTTAAATTCAAGGGAATTTCTACGAAAAAGCATGACCCTAGAACTTTACTCCCTAGGGCCGTCATTGATTAGTTGGCAAAATAAAATGAGTGATTTTCTTAGATATTTTAGACTATTTAAGAAAATATTGACTGACTTCTGTATCTCTTATTTTTGCTTTTTTATTATTTTTTATTTTAAATTATTTATTTTAAATCGGGAGACCCTGAATCCTAAAGTTCAAAAGTTTGAGATATACTCTCCCTACTATATTCCTTAATCCTTACCAAATACTTTCAAAACAAATATAAAATTTTAAAACAATTTCCTTAAAACCTATGTTATGTAGAACTTTCCTTCTTCTCCATATTTATCTATCACTAAATTGCTAAAAGTCATATCTTTGAGTTTAAAATAAATAAATTGACTTGTCTAAAAATTGATGTTCGTATTGTTTCATGTAAAACTTTTTAAAACTCTGTGTAATCAAAAACAATGGCCATGAGTTCTAAAACCACAAGATAAAAACTAACATGCATCAGACATTTGGTTTATTTTTTGGTAAACAAAAACTAGTCTGATGTTGAATTTAACCTATGAGAGTACATATAAATATTCTCAAGCTATGCCCTTTGGCTAGGCCCTTCAAATCCTTTCTATAGTCTATACCATTTATGTATATCTGTAGAGTGTACATGTACTCGAAAAAGTAATCTTTTAACGGAGAAGAGAAATCCATTGCGAAGAAACATTTTTCAAAGTCTTCTACTGCCAATAAACTCTTCTGAACCAATAATCAATTTCCGTGATTAGATTACGCTTGCAAACTTCCGACATATGGTTTGGCACTAAAAACGGTTGTTCGACTCCAAAAACTTTAGTCTCTCGGATCGGAATCGGTTTCGGTTCGGTCTCGGTGAGTATTTGTCCCCCGTCTCGAATCACACATCCCCACATACGAACAAGTACCTTAACGTACACATGAACATACATTCGAATTCTCATACATCTCTCGAAAAGTAGCAATCAAGCGTAGCAGAAAAATATTTTTTTGTTTGTTCAGCTATGCTAGAGCTGCTCCTGCTCCTGCTGCTCCTTTTATAGGTCCTTTTTTCACTTCCTACCCGATTTCAACCAGACTTCTCACGATAGCGAGGGGCCAAGCCCAGAGACTTTCAAAAAGGAAAACTTCTAGCTCAAGAGAGGCTCTCCTTTTGAAAAGCATAGCACAGCATAACAGGACGAAAATACTCGTATACAAAACGCGAAAACCGCAAACGAAAAACCAAACCAAGAGAGTAAGGAAAAAACTAAAAATTTGAATCTGAGGGATGCAACCAAAAAAGAAAAAAGTAAACACATCTCGAAAACGAAAACAAAAACAAAAAACTAGGAAAAGACCAAAGTGTCTCTATATTCCTCTCCGTTCCGTCTCGGTTGTCGTATAGGTCGGGACGGGTCGGCTGGGTACCATCCTGAGCGGGAGCCAGCCGCCCATCACCATCATGTGAGTTGTGAGCAATGTATGCAGATTGTTTTCAGGATATTCGCTAGAACAAACATTTTTTGAATTCCCAGTCGCATCGCAGCCAGAATGAATCGCTGGTGTCAACCTAGTTATAAGACTATGACGACAACGACACCGACCGCGACTCCTAACGACGTGAACGAGAACGGGAAAGGGGTAGGAGTACGGGTATACACTATCCAAGGACCTAGGACAACTGCTTTTGCTTTGCTTTGCTTCGAGTATCCGTGCGTCTCTCTTGTGTTGAATCGATTTGGAATGTGGAAAAGACAACAAGGAAGGTTTGTCATAAAACTTTCTGTGGTTGGGCAAAGTTATCAAAAAACGGGACAAAAAAAGTTTCTTCTTATAATTTTTTTTTGGGCATATCCTTTTTTTAGTTCTACCTCAGAATTTTTTGTTATTCGTTTATTTCGTTTTTTATTTTTATTTTTCTTGCTGTTTGAAGTCCTTTGGCGCTCCTTGGATGAAAAAATTCATTCCGTGGATTTGGCAAACAACCAGAAAAATAATATGGCAAATAGAAACCGGAGATTTAAGCCCGATATCAAGTGCTGCGCACCGATCACGACCAGCAATTAAAGTATAAAATGGAATAGTTAGAAGTAGGTCCGGCTTTTTTTTATTTTCGTCCTCTATCCTTTATTTAGCTGCCATAATCCTTGTCTATAATGGTGGTGTTTCCTATAAGAAAATTGCTTCCTGGTATAACACGAAGTGTTTACGAGTACATGCATTATATAAATATTTGCTTAATATGGGGGAAGTTTTATTTCCAGGACGAGAAGGTATCTCTAATGAATCCTTTTAGGACTATAAGGTGGATATTTGTTTTGAAGAAAGGAGATTAAAAAAAAAGTGCGGCAGATTTTAAAAGCTAAATTGTTTGGCAAGAGCGAGTGTTTGGAAAAATAAACACAATAACAGCCACTTTGACTGATTGAAAATTATATCTGTGACAGTTGACGGTTTTGCAGTTGTGTCGGGAAAATGCGCAGAATAAAAGATATAGAACTTCGTTTTTTAAGAAAAAATAAACGAGTTCACAACGAATGGTCTTATTATCTAGTTCTTTACGTGGTACAACCTTTTCACAATTGACAGCTACACATTAGAGTTGATTAAAGTCGCGCCCAGAAAACAAAAAAAGGTTGTTGTATTCAAGGAAACGCAAACTATCTTAAAAGTCTCAATCATTTTAATATTGCTTTTCAAGATAATCAAAACTATTTTCATATAGAATTTGTTGTTTCTGTGGCAAATAGAAATATGAGCTCGTTTGCTGTGATTGATTCCATAAATCTATTACCTGTGACTTGATAGTTATTGTAATTCATCTCAATTGTCATTGATTTTTCAAAGTTACCAAAATCAAAATTTATGATTTTTATAAAGTTGTTGAGTTTTGAGAGACATCACTAACCAAACACAACTAAAAAACGGACAAAATTATCTATTTCAAATAAATGTTGTTCCAGAAATACGCAACATCAAGATGTTTAGAAGGGACTTTCAAGAAGTTTGGGGAAGGTTTTATTTGTAACGGTTTACTATAAATTTTAATTTTGCTTAAAAGATCTGCTTGCTATAGGCATTGGAAATGTTGTTTGACTAAAAATGTTGACATTAACAGCTTGGGTTTTAAAATTAATATAATGTTTTATTCATAGTAATAGTTCAGAAAACAACTTGATTTAAAACTTTTTTGCAAATGATAACTTTCATAAAGGGTATAAAACATTAAATTTAAAGTGTTGAGCACACTTCCCTATGACCTGTCAAACTTGAATTTGTAATCCATAATATCATGAAAAACATCTTGGGTTCAATTCCTGCCTAAAAGTTTTTTCAAAGGTACTACCTCTTAATAGAAATTGGTAAATCCTCCAAGAGTAATTCTTGCCATAAAGAGTGCCTTTTCAAAATAGCTGTTGGGATTCGGCATACAAATTGAAGGTCCTATCCATTCCTTACATGACTAGCACACAGGAATGGTTGGCAGATGTATAATTCACTAGGTTTTCGACTGTTGGGCCAAAAAATTTTTAACTTCAAATAGGAAGTTATTGTAAACGGTCCTATTTGTCGAATTGAAAATTTTCAAAAAGAGAGATGTCTACTCGTCCATGGGTAAGTTAAGTTCGTACGTTCAATAAGTTTTTTTTGTCGTCCATAGCTCAAGAACCATACAGATACAAATAAAGAGAGATGCAAAAAAAGACTTTTAAAAAAATTGTTTTTTTTTTTTAAGATAGCAACTTAAAATAACTTCCTATGGGAAGTTAAAAAAGGTGAAAATGTTGGTCAACCCTAAATATCTAACGAACCAATAACGCTAGAGACTTGCATTAAATTTTATATTGCCAAACAAATATATTTTTGGAAAAATGCATTTTTTTTATAAATCGTAAAAAGAAAAAAATATTTGTCACCTTAAAATCTTTACCAACAAAAAATAATTTTATCTCCAAAATAATTTTGTGCAACGAAAAATAACGTTTTTGATATCAAGTAAAATTTTGAGTCTTGTGCTAACGCCAGCGCGATCAATACGTGCATTAGTTATCTGAGACGAATAATATATACAATTAAAAAAAAAAAAACAAAAAAAAAAAACATTTCTTCATTGAAACGTGTAAATGATCACTTGGATCCAAGCAAAAAAATTACTTTCAAGGGATCTCAATCATTTTCATTTAATATGAATGGAGATCGCAGAAATTCTTTTGCACCATTGTAAAGTATTATGGACCACGACCAAAAAAACAATGTTACTTCCAATGTAAAAAAGCCAGAATCTATTCCACCAATAGTGATTCTAAAAACTAAAAGTGAAGTGATAAGATTATTACTACATTCAATGCAAATCGAAGACTATGTTCTTAAAAATATCTCTTTGGGGCAAAAAGTAATGTGTCTTTCACTTGAATCATATGAAAAAATTTTGATTGAACTCAAAAAGAAAAACTATGAGTTTTATACATTTCAACAAAAAAAACACCATTTAAGGTAGTGCTTTCGGGTCTCGATCTTTACCCTAGTGAAACACTTAAGAATGAACTAATTTCTCGAGGTATCCAATGTACCGACGGAAAACCTATCACTGTGCAGACATTTACTAATTATGTAAGTTACAAATATATAATTTATATTGAACGTGGTTCAATTAAACTAAGTGATCTTAAAAAACAACATCCAACCATCTTCAAATTGATAGTCAAATGGGACTACAAAAGACACTATCCAAACAAAGTTACTCAATGCTATAAATGCCAGATGTTCGGCCATGGAGAGAAGCATTGCAATGTAAAAACGTTTTGTCCAACTGTACTGGGAATCATAAACTTGATGAATGTGATAAACCTGACATCAGTAAATGTGCAAATTGTAATGGAGATCATAAGGCTAACGATCCAATTTGTAAAATGCGCTCAAATTTCTTCGAAATTAGAAAACAAATTGCAAATCAAAACAACTCTAAACCACATAATTTACACAAGAGCGGCTCAGTCTCTCAAACAAATCGTCAAATTTTCTCTTTGAGTGACTTTCCTGCTCTTCCAACGGACCAACATAAAAACAAAGCTAGAAATAGAACACTTTTAATACAGACTCCTACAGAATCAGAAGCTGTGCCAGTACAACAACAACAACATTATAGTAACAAGAATGAACAGTGTAACTATAAACAAAATGATTTATTTTCTCCAAATGAACTTATGTCGTTACTTAATGAAATGATGCCAAAACTTAATCTATGTAAATCAAAACCTGACCAGTTTAATGTTATAACTAGCATTAAAATATGTATACAATCAAAATGTTTAATAAGAACCTTAAGATAATAACTTGGAACGCAAGAGGCGTTATTTGATTTCTTGATTCGCAACAATGTTGACATAGCTTTGCTTACAGAAACATGGCTTAAGCCTGAAATAAATTTAACTCATATAAATTACAACTGCTATAGACGAGATAGGGAAAGTGACATGGGAGGGGGAGTAGCAATTTTGGCAAAAAAAGAAATTTGTCAACAAATAGTAAGAACATTGAACTTAGAAATTATTGAATGTGTTGGGATAAGGGTACAAATAAGTGAAAGTATATCTCTCGATATATTTTCCGTTTATTTTCCTGGTAAAAATACTAATTCCGAAAGAAAAACCATCTTTAAAAAAGATATTTTAAAGCTGATGCGTATCAAAGATAATGTTTTGATAGGTGGCGATCTTAAGTCCAGACATCAGTCGTGGAACTGCTTAAGGGCAAATTCTTGGGGTAATATTCTGAACGATATTATGACTACACAGAATAATAGTTATTTAATAAGCCCTGTTAGCCCTACATATATACCAACTAACCCAAACAAAAATCCATCAGTTTTGGATTTCTTTTTTACAAACAGAAATGAATCTTTTACTCAACCTATCACACTCACAGCCCTAAGTTCAGATCATTTACCAGTGCAGACATTATTTACAGGAACAACATAATGTTGTTCCTGTAATATGTTTAACTTGCAAAAAAGATATGTATTCTCAGCTGCTAATTGGAATCTGTATAGGGCACATGTTCCAAATAATATCGACACACAAAATTTATCGTTAAATGAAATTAATCAAACATATCAAATTGATATGTACTTACAAAACTTTGTCGACATTATTAATGATGCAGTTGATAAATCTGTTCCTCAAAGAACTCTTAAAAACAACTCAGATATTCCTTTACCCAACAACATTCTAGTTCTCATACGTTTAAGAAACACAGCTAGAAGATGCTGGATAAGATATAGATTATAGACAGACCTATTATAGTGATATGGTTTCGAAACTAAATAAGCAAATTAAAAATGAAATCCTTATCAATAGAAATAGAAGGTGGAATGTATTGCTTTCTTCTTTTAAAAAGGGGTCCAAACCATTTTGGAAAGTAAGTAAAGTTATTTCTAAAAAGCATTCAACCATTCCAGCGCTATATAATGGTGATGTTAAAGTTTACAACCAAGATGAAAAGTTGAATTTACTTGCATCTTGCTTTCATAAAACCAATTTAATTACTGCTCACTTGAGTGATGATCAAACAATTTCCACAGTGAAAGAGTTTATTAATGAAATAGATTTAACAGAATCGCCCCTTGAAAGTAGGTACCTTACAACACCTACTAAAGTCCGAGACATAATTAGAACAACTAAAACTAATAAAGCCGTTGGAATTGACAAGATACGAAATAAATATCTTAAGGAACTTCCAAGGAAGGGGTTCATTTTTTTAACTTTTATATTAAATTCATGCTTAACTTTAAACTATTTTCCAAATCAATTTAAAAAAGCAAAAGTAGTTGCCATACCAAAACCTGGAAAACCCAAAACAAATCCATTTAGCTATCGGCCAATTAGTTTGCTAAGCAATATAGGTAAGATTTTAGAAAAAGTAGTTAAAAACTATTTAGTTAAACACATAACAGAAAATCAAGTACTGCCAAAACAACAATTTGGCTTTCGATCGGGACATAGTACAAATCATCAAGTTGTTAGATTAAAAAATCATATAAAAAAAGGCTTGGCTTCAAAAATGTCAACAGGGTTGGTTTTGTTGGACATTGAGAAAGCATTTGACACTGTTTGGCATGAAGCACTTATATATAAAATGAAAATGTGTAGATTTCCTCTATTCTTGATCAAAATGAATCAAAGGTTTTTGAAAGACAGACTATTTTCTGTATTTATTGGAGACCGTAATTCAGAATATTTGGATATTCCTTTTGGTGTCGTTCAAAGATCAGTTTTGGGTCCTATTCTTTTCAATATGTTTGTGTCAGATTTTATGGTCACATGTAACAATACACATTGGGCAATGTTTGCATATGATACTGCAATATACTCTACCAATGTAAACCCTGTAAATATTATGTCTTCATTGCAAACATCACTTAAAGAGATTGAAATCTATTTTAAGAAATGGAAAATTAAAGCCAATGCTACTAAGTCTCTAACCGTTTTCTTTACACGTCGCAGGAAAAGCAGTTATTTACCATCAACTTGCCTTAAATTTTATAATACCAATATACAGTGGGAAAGTCAATGTAAATACTTGGGTATCACATTGGATAAAAAGTTAACTTTTCAAAAACATACTATAGATACCATAAACAAAATCAATATGTATATTAGAATACTTTACCCATTTATTAGTCGAAGTTAAAAGCTTAGTACAGAACACAAACTCATTTTATATAAAACAATGTTTCAACCTATCTTATTGTACGGTGTTCCTATCTGGTACGATTGCGCGACCTGTCATAAAAACAAATTACAAATAATACAAAATAAAGTACTTAAAATTATTCTTAAATTACCTAAACGATTTTCAACATTGAAATTACATAAAAACTAATGTCAACCTTGTTGTTAACGCTTCTATAAAATATGTATCAGATTTTATGTATAAAACAGTCTAATAAATGACCTATGTGCAATTTAGATTATAAGTATTACATAAGGGTTTTGTTTTGTAGAAATTTCCCTTAGTTTAATATTATATAAATTAATCTATTATTTATTGTATACAAATGTATTAAAGCTGAAAAGAACAAAATGTTAATTTCTAAAACTCTTAAGAATGTAAGTTAAATGTAAGACTTTTGTACCTTAATCTACAATAAATAAATGAATGAATGAATAAAAAAGTAAAATTTTGAAAAAAATCGAATTGACAGTTCTTCACAAAAACATTGTTTCCAACATTCAGTTAAATTAAAAAAAAAAATAGTTTTTTTTTACAAAAAATAAAAACCTAAACAAAACATTACTAGAAGTTTGTAAAAATTGAGGGTAAAGTAATTTTCGACTCTTATATCTTTTAAAAAATTTGAGATTCTGGCTTTAAATTAATTTAATATTTTATAAGAAATAGTGTTTTCAACGTTCGGTAAAATTTTGAGAAAAGTTTTTTTTTTCAAAAAATAAAACCCTAAACAAAAACAATACTAAAAGTTGGTAAAAATTGATTTTCGACTCAAATATCTTTTCAAAATTTAAAAACATTGTCTTCAAACTATTTTTATCTAACAGATTTGACTTCAAATTAATTTCATTCAACCAATTTGTATTTGTAATAAATAAAACCTCTTAAGAACTGCTTACAAAATTGGTAAAAATTGGTTTTCGACTAAGAATTTCGTTAGCTAAAATAGTTTTTAAAATGAAACTATTTCATCATAAAATATTGTTAGTAATTATTAAATTTAGAATAATTCAACTTACATCTTTTTAAACAAAACACGAAAACCTTAAAAACCTTTGAGCAAGACAAATCGACAGCCGGGCTGGAACACATACCAGCCTCTTTTTTTTAAATATCAGAATACATTGCTAAAATTTATGAAATTTCTAATAAATAAGTACAGCTGTATTTGAACTGTCATGTGTCAAAACTTGCAGCCCTTTGACGTCTAATGCGTACTTACTGGGTCCTGTTTCTCCATCGTCACGTCACCATTTATTAAAATCAGTATTTCTACCATTCTTAAACATAATTGCTTTTCTATTATCTTCAATTATCTTTTACACAAATGTTTAAGTATTTTTTCATTTAATAAACAAAAAAAAATACTCAAAATATAAATGCAATAAAATTGGTCTGATGTCTATCTTTTTCCTTTGTCCACTTCAGTATATAAACATTCATATCCTAGCAATACTCAGAAGCATAATAGACCATTTAAAAATAAATGAAAATATCTAACCCACTTATAATATATAACGAACAAAATATAATAATTCAACAGAAAATAAAGGAAACAAAAAATGATTTCCTTTGATCCCAAAATGTCTAAATTATAACAATCACTTTTCCGCCTCTAAGTCCATTTCAAAGTCAAAAAGGCAACACACACACATACACCCACAAAAGTATAATAAAAATGAAATCGAATTGAAAACGTAAATTGAATAAAGTTTAGCACAAAAATCATAGGCCAGAGAAAAGAAATTCTTTATAAAATAAAAAAAATTAAATGAAATAAAATACACGAGTACAAAGGAAATTCAGAAGCTTTTAATGGATTTCAAGGTGATTTTATTAGATACTCGGCTCCTATAGCAATTCTATGCTGCCGGAAACAATTTTATCATTTTATTTGGCCCATGGAAAAAATTTAATTTTTTCTCCCTAAATGCTTTTTCACAAAACGGAAGAACAATCAGATTTCTAGGTATTGAATTAAGGATGTTTATTGCATTAATTTTGGGAATGGAATGTTTTTGATTTTTACAATTTAATAAACAAAACTATATGCAGGATGATTCCTTCGTATCTCTGTCACATTAAATAGCTACGCTATGGTGAAATCAAAGGATATTAGCGGTCTTTTGTATTCTCACAATGTGTGGTTCCTTAAATAGTTTTGCAAGTTTTATCCCGGTAAACAAACAAACCGAAAGAAATAAAAAAGGATACAAAAATGAGATAGTTTTAGCTCCATTCTGGGACATATATACTTAAGTAACTTCAAACAATGCCATCGCTGTCTCCTGCTGTATCCTGGAAGCATTCTCCATAGAAAAGTTTTTGTTTCAAATGTTTTGTTATGCTTTTTTATGTCAACATGTCTCACCGTCACGGTCGTCGTCATCGTCGTAGTCGTCGTCGTTGCATTCTCTTAACGTGCGCATTGTTTCAAAAATAATAATATAAGTTGCATGAAAAATGTATGATTCTGTTTTTAGTTACCTACGAGTACCTTTCCATACACATAATGGTCGTAGAGGTATGGAGTCTTAGCTCCTGGACTGGATGGAATAACAACTCTAAAATGGACAGGAATACAAAATGTTTATTCAATTTTTGACTTAAGTAGTAGTTTCCGTATATATTTTGTTGGCGTTTTATGTTTTATTTTTTCGGTGTGAAAACAGAAAGGATAGTATAAGGAGCCAGGGAACTATAAGCTTATAATAGGATATTATGCAGAGTTATTCGTAAAAAATTTTGTTGGGATTTTTCATAAATAAGAAATGAATTTCACTAGACGAAATATAAATATAGAAAATAAAATGACTAAACTTTTTTTTGCTAACTGGTGCATTTTGAATATGGTCTGATAAACAACATAGAAAAATGTTCCATTTAGGCCATCTGCAAACGAAAACTCTTTTCCTAGAGATACACTGTGTTAATTTGGATGTACCATATTATATAAACTTTCCAAAAACATTTAAGCTTTCTTACTAACTTAATTGTTGGTTTTTATAGAGCTTTTTTTTCAGATCAAATCACAGTCAACACAAAATTATTTCTTCTCACTAGAATTTTATAAAATGAAAAGGTAAATTGGGAACGAGCGTCAGAATTCCTCAAGATCAAAACATAAGCTACCTACTTAAAAATGGGTTTTCAAAAGTGCGACACTAGAATGGAAAGATTAATAAAGTATTTACATTTGATGAATTAAAAATATTTATTTATAACGCCGTTTTACATTATTAATGACTATGTCCGCAATTCTCAGATATAACCTCTTTAAGACGGTTTGGAATAGAAACGTTCAATTTCAGTTTTGGAAATGACCGTTCCAGCAAATATTTACGTATAGTTGTTCCCGTTCATTATTGTAGACAAAAAATGTACGTCGCTCTTGCAGGTTAAAGCTAACAGCTTAAATGCCTTTCCAAAATAAGCTCATCCTTTCTAAAATCTTGGGTCGTTAAAGTTTAACTTTATCAAAATTGCCAAATTTGATCTTTTTAAGGCAATAGTCAAATTGATAGCTTAAAGGTTGTCGCAACAGAATGACGTTTTTTCCAACGTTTCTAAATAGAGCTACCAGACGGCAGACGACTTACACAAACGAATGGAAAACTTTGTCAGTTAAATTTTTTAGTTAAAAAATTGTTGTTATCCAAACATAATTACATGAATGGAAAGGGAATGATCCCTAGATCTTCCGTTGATTTTTAAACTTATGCACTCAACAATAATGTGCGGTATTTCTAAAACAGACTTAAGCTTTACTTAGGTCTTGACTTGTTGTTTTCATGAAATGCATCGACACAATCCGGACTTCTATCAAAAAATCATCTCCAGAAATGATGCTCATTTTTACTTCTCTGGCTACGTAAATAATTATTTTGGTATTTTTCATTCTTAGCGTGTTAGTAAAAGGTAGCATGTACGTCGTAGGCTAAGTGCAGCATTCTTATAATATCTTCAAAAAGGCCATAATTTGTATGAGAAAGGCGAAAGAGAAGATTGGATTAGTATGAAGACATGCCTTCTAGAAGAAATATCGAATCTATGACACCTGCTTAAAGCTGGTGAAGAAAGAGAATCTCGGAGACTACGCAGTGTTTTTGGGGGGTTTGCAAAATAATAAGTTTTAAACTATCTTCATAGGATGGTAAGAATACAGTATCACCCCAAGGAAGACCGAAGAGTTCAAATCGAAGAAATGTGTGTTGAACAGATTCAATTATTCGAGAGTGAGAGTTTTGATAGGCAGACCAGACTTGACTAGTGTATACAAGAAGAGGTCTAACAAAGTTTGTGTAGAGGAATTTAGTCAAATAGGGGTTCAAGAATTACTAAGACCAACGTTTGAAAAAGCTAAGGGATAAGTTTGACTTGTTTTGTAACATGATCAAAATGGGATCGAAAATTGAACTAAGTTTCGTTACCACTATTAGGTCGCGAATAAAACAAGCAGAATTAATGGTTACATTATGCAGACCGTAAAATCGTTATGGAATATGTGTCAAGATCATTTTGGAGTAAGACAGAATCAAAGGAATTAGAAATAAATTGTGTTATTTCCATGTCATCAGTGTAAATAGAGACATTTGAATTGTCAATAAGATTAATAGCGTCGTTGAGAGTTAAAATAACTAACAAAGGACCAAGGTGACTCCCTTGAGGGATTGCTGAGTTTGCGTAATTGGGTCGGAAATTGAGAAGCTGAAAACTACTTTCTATCTGCGCTTCTCAAGGTATGATCTGAGCCATGAAATAACAAAGGACAGGAAATCAAGGGCTTAAGTTTAAGATAAATAATTTGGTGACTGATTTTATCAAAGTCTGTAGTGATAACGTCTACTTCATTTACTTTCTGTAAGATTGGTTGTAGTGAATCTGCCTATTAGGAAACCAAGTTGTTAGGAAGAAAAATTAGGACTACTAAAAATAGAGCGACAGAAGAATCGTGGATATCATGATTTTTTGCTCCTTTTTTATGAACAGGGGCTTTCGACCGCGTTCAACATAGGTAGTGTTCTCATTAAAAAAAATAGAAATATATGGATGTCACTCTTAGCTCCTAATGTGGATAAAGAGCTATTTATTCTTTTTTATTTATATATCTTTTTTATTAACGACATACCATTAAATTTTACTTTTCCTAAATGAATTCTATTTGCTGCCGATTTGAAAATATTTATTTCCATAACTTCACTTAACGATGCAAAATGAGTTCAAGTTGATTTAAATAATTTAATTAAAGGGTGTAATATAAATGTGCTATATTTTAACAATGTAGCGTTGTGACATTTTCTAGAAATCAGAGTGCATTATTAGGCGTAAGCTTCGATTCTAAAATGAATTTCTCAAATCACATAGACCATGCGATTTCAAAAGCAAACTCTGCTAGGGTTTGTTTTTCGAAATTCAAAAGATTTCGAAGTCCGACCACATTTGGAATATTGTACTGTTAAATGGAGTACCTCAACCGCGTCTATCATTTTTCGTGTAAAAAAAGTTCAAAAAAAGGTTCACAAAGTTTGACTTACGAAAAATGTTTGGTTATTTTAATGTTCTATCTTATTGGACGAGGTGCATTTTAATTGATCTCAATCCTCTTCTTAAAAGAAGAAAATAAAACTCAATACTTTTTGCTTTTGATGTCTTGAATTTAAATATAGACTGTCCAGTTTTGCAATCTATGTTGTTTATTTATTCGCCTTCTAGAAACTTTCGCCCTAGTGACTGTAATTTTTTAAATGTTCCTTACCACAGTACAAGCTATGCTACTCGTAAGTAGGTATAATCCCATCACAAGAACTTTTATGAATTTAAACGAATATAATTTTGCAATTGATTTTAATAATAAACATAAATTAGTAAATTTGTTATAATGCTATAAGTAAATTATGTATTTTATTTTTATGTTATGTATCATAATTATTAGTCTAAATGGAATGTGTTATTTTAAGACGAATAAATAAATAAATAAGACAGGTGTTCTCTGCACTATGCACTCGTAACAATACTTTCATTATTTGTGAAAATACTAATATTACATTGTGGTACCCGTGGCATGATGGTTAGTGCGTTGGACTGTCAGTCGTTCTTTGACTTCCAGCGAGTGAAGAAGTGTGCATTAATCTTTTTTTCAATTTGTAATTTAAATTTAAAAAGTGTTGAGCATTTGCTAAGTTGGCATTGTGCCACAGTTTTCAATAAGTAATCGATAGCCTAGTGGAGGTGGCGGCCGAACACAACTCCAAGGGTCGTGGGTTCGAATCCCGGTCGGAGCGCACGAAAAATATTGAAGCTTTTTTTCACAATCGTGAAATCGTAGATTTTATTGATTGGGAAAAAAAGCAAATGGAGAGGGAGAGGAAAGCAGGGGTATCGAAAGATACCTCTGCCAATACATCAGGTGATGTTACTGTGGTGCAAGCAGCGGTACAAAAAATCACCGAAACACAATCGGACCATTCAACTGACCAGTGGGCAATAGTAAAGAGAAAAAGGCAATCTCCCAACTTGGTAAAACGTACTAATCCAGCCAAGCGGAACGCAAATAAGAAAAAAATGGAAGAAAAATCGAAAGGTGTGGCGTCAGAGCACGAAACATCAGAGAGTGATGACTCTGGGAGCCCAGATTACGTCTCAGAGGGTGGAGAAGGGCAGTTTAGGTCTCCGAAATATAGGAACAAGATCCTATCGGAGACAGAACCGCCAACAAATAAATCGTTGGAGGGGGAGGTGGACCAAATCCTCCATGAAGAAAAGCAACTGATGGAGGCACTGCAAACTAAACAGGCCGCCATCAGTAAATTTGAAGACAGCCTGAAAAAACTAAAGGAGGAAATGGAGCCACTCCTCAGCCAACTAAAGCTTAAGCAAGAAGCGCGCCGGCAGCAAGTGGCAGCGCAACTGCAACTGCAACAAAAACACCAGCAGCAAAAACAACAGCAACAACAACCACGGCAGCAAAAACAACCACAACCCAAGCCCGCTCCCAAAAACACAGGAGCGGAGCAAAATAAAAAGAAGCCAGCAGCAGTGACAGGCCCAATTGCTGAGGGCCCATCGACTTCGGCTAAGGCCAAACAGCAGCAACAACAACAGCTACAACAACAGCAGCAGCAGCAACAGAAACAGCAGCAACAGACACAGCAGCAGCAAAAACAGCAGCAACAGCAAAAACAGCAGCAGCAGCAACAACACCAGAAACAACCACAGCTCAAGAAGGAGAAGGTGCCACCAATTAGGACCTATCAGGTTGACCTGCAGGACTTGAAACAGGTATGTAAGTCGGCCACTAAGGGAAATTTTTTACTAAATATTTTGAACGAAAAAGAAAAGCGGTATTCGGTACAGTGCTTCTCACTGGCCGAATACAAGCTAGTGAAAGAGTTACTTAAGGAGGCCACAGCTGAGTTCTTCAGCTACACGCCTAAGAGCGAAAAATTCCAGACGGTCTTTCTGAAGGGTATAAGTTCCTGCACGGAACCAGAGGAGCTTTTAGCTGAGCTCCGTCAAAAAGCCACAGACGATCTCGATTTTATCGGGGTCAAGCCTTTCACTACGGTGAAGTCCAGGCGAGGGGGTTATAGGCTGCCAATGTTCCTGGTAACATTATCGCCCCAAAGCAGTGTTAATAGTGTCAAGGGAATCACATCTCTCGACAATCAAGCTGTACGCTGGGATACATTAAAAAGGCACGACGGCATTTTACAATGTACTAACTGCCAGAGGTTTGGCCATGCCAATGCCAACTGCAATATGCAGTTGCGTTGTGTCAGGTGCGGAGAAACCCACAAAGTAGGTGAATGTAAGCTGGGGAATGAGCGGGTTGAGGATTTGACCCTGCTCAAGTGTGTCCTTTGTGGAAACCAAGGGCACCCGGCTAGCTATAGGGGTTGCCCTAAGGTCCAGGAAATGAAACAGAAACAGGCCAGTCAAAAAGCCGAAATAAGTCGAAAAGTTCGACAGGCTCCTATACAAAAATTCGTAGATCCCAAATTCTCTTACGCCCAAATGGTGTCAGGGAGTGGAAACACGAGACAGGCTCCACCAACGGTTGCCCCAAAGGCCCCTGTGCCTAAGGCACCAGAGGTGCAGCCTGACATTGTAGCCTTGTTGTTGAGCATTCAAGGTCAACTAACAGGACTGCAAAGTCAGATAAAGGAGCAAGGCAAAAGGGTAGATCATCTCTACTCTTTGTTGCCTGGCCTGGCGCAATTTAGTCCATAATGGGCGCGCTGCCGGAGACGCGCCTAAAAGTCCTAGCTGTGAATGTAAATTCACTGATTAGGATTGAACGAAGAGCCAATATGTTCCAATTGTTGAAAGACTACAGTCCCGATGTGTTTATGGCTAGCGAAACTAAGCTAAACCACAAACACAAATTGACTCATAAAAATTACAATATCGTAAGAAAAGACCGGCCCGACTCCACTCAAGGGGGCGGTGTCGCTCTCTTTATACGAAAAGGCATTAATTATAAAGTCATATACAACAATGAATTGCGAAAGCTCAAGACGCTAGAAGTTTGCGTTGTATGCATCTCTCTCACTCAAGGGAAGCGGATGTATATGATTGCGGCTTATGCGGCTGGAGCTCCGCAGGTTACTTACTTTGCTTCAGAACTCGAGATTCTTTTTAGGGAACTGAAACTGAGCTTGGAAGAAAACTATTTCATCTTGGCCGGTGATTTGAACGCAAAACATGAAGATTGGGGAAATCAACATAATAATCCCAGAGGTAATCATCTTTTTAATTTGATGAATCTTAACAGCGTTGAATATGGCGTCGACCTGCTGGCTACCGAAAAGCCATCGTATCCAAGAAGCGGCTCCTTTCTGGATCTTTTGCTGTACGACACTAGACTGACAGTAACAGACAAAGTGGGTAATCACCCTCGAAACTGCTTACAGACAGTCGAGTACGACAGTGATCACTGCGGACTGGCTGCTGTAATGCAGATTCCGAACGAACGCGTGGAGTTGGAGGAATACGTTGCAACGCACTCTTACAATTACAGTAAGATGCGTTGGCCTCGTTTCACCAACGCCTTAGCGAGAGAACTTCGTTCGAGTGACATAGCCCCACCAAACAACAGAAACCTGACAAATACAGAAATTGACCAACACCTACAACAGATGGACGAAACAATAAAACGTACGATGGAACGGACAATCCCAAAGTACAAAGAACGGGAACAAATGGACGCTTACAGAAACGCGACAATTGATGCACTACGTAGGCACAAGAGTGGCTTACTAACAAGACTCAAAAACTTGCATAGACGACTTACAGACCCACGCGACTTGGAGGTTAGGACACTGAAATCGTCAATAAAAAATGTCAATCTGTTGATTAAGGAGAACTACAGGCTATCAATTAACAAGTACTGGGACCGCAAGATCCGGTCAGTTAATTCGAGTGACCCTAGTATGTTCCCCAAAATCAACAAGATATTCAGGAAAAAAAACGATAATGACCTTCCGTGTCTTAAACTACAAAGAACTGAAGAGAACAGAGACGTACTCAGGACAGCGCAAATAGATCCAGAGGAAGCCATCTTTGACGATGACTTTTACATAATTGAAGATCCGAAGGAAAAAGTGGAGGCGGTGGGAGCTGCTTTCCAGCAAGTGTACAAGGTGAATGTTAGCATTCGCCCCAACCACGACCTGGAAAACAGAGCCCTACTTAATCACTTTTACCTCCGTAATGATATCACACATTGGCGATCTGAGAACCGCGGTTTCATGCGGTTCAATGACGATTCCTTGGCAAATGCCATAATCGCCGAGCAAACGGGACCAAGTCCCTTGTTAGTGACGAAGGTTGAGCTTCAACTCATCTTCAATTCAATAAAAAATAAAAAGTCAGCGGGTGTCGATGGTATATCCAACGTTGTACTAAGACATTTACCGACGGAAGCAATTGACATTTACACCACACTCTTCAATAATGCACTGAATAATGCATATTATCCAGTGCATTGGAAGACCGCTGTGGTTCATCCTCTCCCGAAAAAGGGAAAGGACAACTCCAACCCGTCAAATCTTCGGTCGATAAGTCTTCTTCCGAGCATCAGCAAAGTTTTCGAAAAAATTATTAATAGGGCTCTGACTAAGTGGGCTGCGGACAACAAAATAATTCCGGATAAACAGTTCGGGTTCAAGGCGGGTCATGACACAATTCATGCTGCGTCTAAACTCGTTTCTGATATCCAATGGAATAAATCAAAACAACAATGCACAGGTGCTGTTCTGGTTGATTTGGAAAAGGCCTTTGACACCGTATGGTTAGAGGGTCTTTACTTAAAATTGAGCAGGTTTGGCATTAGCAAGCCATTGTTGTATATACTTTATGATATGCTTAACGGTAGAAAGTTTGTTGTCAAAAGTGGCAATGTAACTTCTACCACAACATTCTCAATTAAAAATGGTCTTCAACAGGGAGCGGTGAATTCGCCGATTCTCTTCAACATTTACACCAGCGATCTGATAGGTAGTCTTACAAAGGCAATTGCGTACGCCGACGATCTAATTGCGTACAGAACGGCCCGAAAGGTTGAGGTTATTAGAATTCTCTTGCAGCGTGATTTCGACAAGATTCAGCGATATTGCGACAACTGGAAACTGAAAATAAATGTCCAGAAGTCAGAGACAATTCTGTTCCGGACTCCGTTGGCTAGGGCCACGAGGGATACGTGTAAGAATTGGCGCAAGATGGTCATCGTTGATCTTCACGGGCAGCCATTGGCGAGCAAAAGTGTAGTGAAGTACCTCGGTATCTGGTTAGATCAGTATTTATATTTCGACAGACATATAAATGCTGCTCTGACCAGGGCCAGAGGAGCCTTCGCTCTGACGAAACGGCTGTTTTTTAGCAGTCGGCTTGACCCCAGAGTGAAGGTAATTTGCTACATGGCCCTCATACGGCCAATGATCGTGTATGGTTGTCCTGTGTGGTTCAACGTTGCCCCTTCCCAGATGGAGAAGTTTCGGGTGTTCGAGCGGCAGTGTTTACGACGCTGTACCGGCTTATATCGAACAGCCGAATCTTCTTATGTGCATTATTATTCAAACGAGGTCCTATACAACGGGGCTCGAATCAACAGAATTGACAATTTCGTGATAAAACTCGTTCGAGGTCACATTGCAAGAGCTATGTCTGCGACCAACAATTTAATTTTCGGGGCGTTCTATCCGAACGACGAGTATTTTGAGAGTGCACGCTTGAGCGGCTTCATTCCCCCAGAGGCATTCCTCTTTTTAGATAGATGCGGTCTGATACAGGATAGATTGGCAGTTCCGTTAATCTACCACGTCAGACGAAGAACCGTGGATAGGCGACTCCTGTACAATCGGGACGTCATGGCACAAGGCGGAGCAGAGCTCCTTCGGTTCAGTAGGGCTGTGTCCGAACGGGACCGAACAGATAGGGTGAAGCAGGAGAACCAGTTTTGGTGGCTTCAATCGGCACTTGATATTGGGTAGTCGGGATGGGGCTTTAAGCCTTGGCCGGCTTACATACTTGTTTTATAGTTTTAGGGTTTAGTTTTAAGTAGAATAGGCATGGTGGCACAAAAAAAAAAAAAATAAAAAAAAATTAAAAAATAAAAATAAAAAAAAAAAACAAAAAAAAATTAAAAACAAAAAAAACAAAGAAAAAAAAAAAACATGGAATAAAAAAAAAAAAAAACATACAAAAAAGACAGTAAAATATAAAAACAAAACACGTTAGATTTGCTGCTGTGGTTGTTCTAGTTTTAAGTAGTTTATAGGTAGAATAGGTAGTTTAAGTTAGTTTTAAGTTTTATTTAAGGACCTTATTTTAAGTAGTTTGTAAGTAAAAATAAAAAAAGTTATTGATATTAGTTTTTTTCAAAATTTTCTAATGAAAACAAAACAAATAAAATTTAAATTGAAGTAAAATATATCTTAAGGCCGAAAGGCATTAGTAATTAGTGTTATAGTTTAGCTTAGAGTGTCCGTATGGGACCATTAAGTTAGTTGTAAGTTTTGGATAATTTAGGCTAGTTTTATGAATTTTTGTCTAGCTTTAAGATAGGTTTAAGGTTGAATTAAATAAAAATGAATTGTAAAAAAAAAAAAAAAAAAAAAAAAAAAAAGTGCGTTGGACTGTCATGCCAGAGGTCTTGGGTTCGATCCCTGCCTATGCCATCTAAAGTCTTTTCACGGGTACTGCCTCTTGCGAGGAATTGACAAATTCTCCAAGAGTAACTATTGTCATGAAAAAGTGCTTTATCAAAATTAGCCGTTCGGAGTCGGCATATAAACTGTAGGTCCCCTCCATTCCTGACAACATTACTCGCACACAGGAATGGTTGAGAGTTGTAAGTCACTAGGCCTTGGTTCTCAACGGACTGTCGCGCCACCCAATTTATTTATTTATTTTACTAATATTACATTAAGTTATTTATGGGTGTAAAATTTGTTGCAATTCTGGTGATTCTTATTCTCCTACAAATTATCGACCATTAGCACTAACGTCCCTTCTTTCCAAGGTCATGGAAATGCTGATTAATTATCGGCTTGAGAAATATCTAGAAGAACGGAAGCTTCTTAATGACCGGCAATACGTCTGCTTTCGTAGCAATAGGTCCACTTGCGATCTCATGGTTCATCTTACCGAAAAGTGGAACAAATCTTTACACCGTTTTGGAGAAAGTAAGATTATTGCATTGATATATTTTAAAGGGAATTGAATAAAGTCTGTCATCTTTTGGAATTGACGAATCTATTCTTCGTTGGATTAGAAATTTTCTTTCAAACCGTTCAATACTAGTTGTATCAATACTAGTTGTATTCAAGATTCAAGTCTGAAACACATAATATAAATGCTGGTGTTCCCCAGGGCTCCCTTTTGTCTCCAACCCTTTTGCTCATTTTTATAAATGATCTTCTGTCTGCTACTTCTAATCCTATACATTGTTTCGCTGACGAAAGCACTCACAGCTTTTCATATTCGTTTCCAGACTCACAACCCTCATCTTCGGATTTGGAACAGCAAAGGCAAAATATTATAAGCTCATTAAATTCCTACCTACACAGTATTGTGCAATAGAGAATAAAAAACCGCTTAGAATTTAGTGCTTCGAAAACCCAATTCTGTCTTGTATTGTTAAAGTGAGATATAACCTCTTTGAAACTATCCATGAGCTAGTGAAATAGCCAGTTGCATTCCTCCCCTCAAATAATCTAATCCTAATACTCGTGCTTCTAGGAATGCCCATCAGTTTACCCTTGAGCCCAACTTCAGCCGTACTATGAAGTACAGAGATTAATTTTTTAGCCGTACTACACGGATGTGGAATTCCTTGCCAAGCTCTATCTTTACCTGTTATTGCAATGTTCAATGTACCTACAACTCATATCCAAACCTGCCCTCTTTTCCTAATGCTCACAATGTGCCTTTGGCATATTAAAGGTGTACAAAACCCTTTTAGTGTTCGCTAATTATACACACAAAAAAGTGTGTAACAGCATTAAGAAACCTCTTTATAAGTCTTCCCTGTTTTAGAACTTTAACTTTATTTTTGGACTTAATTCTAGTCCACTAACTAGTTGACTTGTTTAATAAAGTAACATATCTCGTGTCGTGTCTTTTAATAATTCTTCTGCTCAATTGTCTAACATCTACACGACAGTTCTTGTAAACTCTCTACGCATATGGAATTTATTGCCGCGCCAAATTAAAGGAATTAATAGTACATCTTTGATGAAAAAACAACTTGGAATTCCGAAGAAATTTGTATATTCTCTATGAAGATATGATATTGGTAAAGTAAAGTAAATAATTTGTTAACAAATCATGCAGAAATCTTAAAAAAGAGGCAGTTAATGTTCTTCTTAATACTGAATTATCAATTCACTTTAAATAAAGAACCTTCATTACGGCAAGTGTGTCATAATAAGTATAAAGTTTGTCATCGTATCTACCTCTAACTAGGTTATCTTTTCTATTTCTTAATACAAACAAAATAAAAACGAGACAAAAAAAAACATTTACTTTATTTATGCTTAATAAATTGCAAAAATTATAGCCATAATAAACAACCATTAAATTATAACATATGATCCTGCACTTTCACATACAAATACAAGTACAACGCACAAAAAATAGGAAAATCTAGAAAAGCCCACAAAACCGCATAGAGATCTGGCCTTGACGCTGTCGCTGTCTTGGCCTACCCCAACCCCAACCCATATCATTTTCTCACCACAAAGTTAGTACGTATACATAGCAGCTCCCAAAAACAAACATACATTGTATAATCTATGAAAATAAAAGCCCTAAAATTATGTACGAAGAAGAAAAAGGAATCAAGACGAACAGAACAGAGGGGATAAATGAAGATGATTATTCCTCGTAACGCTACTTGGTTCAATTTACAAGGACTTAGGTGAGATCCACGTTTGAATCAAAATAAACTCATAAAATCAGGCCAAACCAAGTGAAAAACCGTCCAACTCGCGACGACCGACAACCGACATCCGACGACAGGCTATCAATTGATATTTTTACGACAACATATTATATATATTTTTTACGGCTTTTTTTCTTCTTTCCCCTTTTTTTATTCTTCTTTCTTTGCTTTTGAAGACATAAACCAAAATCAGAGAAAATGAAAGAAACCAGGAGGAGCTCCTCTGTTTATGTCGTTCGGCTTTTTTGTCGTATTCACATGACATCATATGCGCGCACCCATTTTTTCTTCTACGTCTTCAGGACATGCGACATCAGCAGCAAGGATGCTGCATAATGTTTTGTTGCGATTGTAAACATGATTAGATACACATAGCATTCAAAACCCAAGAACAAATTCTTCAATAATCCCTTTACGACACCGCTTTGAACCCCAGTCCAACACCTCAAACCCTCCCAGATGCGGATATACATGTACATATGTACAGTACACACACGTGACGCACATGGATAACAGTACCTAATATAACCTAAAGCCAAGGAACGCCAAAAACACGCACTACAGAAATAAACACTTACTGAGGCGTTGATGTTTTAGTCGTAAAAAATGTTTCTTAAAAATCCATAAAATGGGCTTTTTTCCGAACGATACTCATAAATATTGGTATATTTTTTTTGTTGAGATTTTGCTTAGTGTGATGTTGGGGTTAAGTTTTGCCTTAACCTAGCTTTTAGCCGTCAAATTATTTTATATGTCGTATAAAGCTTCTGTGACAGATAAGTGGGTATCCTTTTTTATCTGGGGGTATAATAATTTTAAGTTTAATTTTCTCATTAAGTTTATTAGAAAAACACAAACAAAATTTATCGAAAAAATACCTTCCTTTGAAAAAGAGCAACGAAAAAACATAACATAATAATCCACGAGGAAAACTAACAACTTGCCGTTACAATTTATCACTTGCTACTTTTGAAAAAAAAAAAATGGTAACTTCCCATTGGTGTCCCTTACAATATTTATTTTTTGAAATAAGACACGTAGTGTTCAAGTTTTACCTGATTTATGTTAAGATATTCGGTTTTGGTAGCATTTGATTTCTTTGCAAACAAAGCTGTCAATTAAATTTTGTATTACTACAAGTTAACGCCAATAGTTTTTTAAAGATATATAGTCATGGGAATTAATAGTACAGTGAGAAATTGACAAAAAAAATAAAACGATGCGGTTTTTGTATTTAAAAGTTGATACAACATAATGTCAAATAATTTAAAAAAAAAAATTATAAAAAATTTACCGAAATAATTTGACGCTAGGTAAGAAGTAATATTTTAATTTAGCAAACAGAAGTTAAAACAAATTGAAAGAAATTCTTTCGAAGAAATATTATAGTTCATGTTGAGTTTTAAAATGACGACATAGTGTTTCATATTTTTGACACTAACACTATTTTCGGAACACATGCATATATCAAGTTTCCAACAATGTCTTAAAATTGATTCCATATACACGTAAAAGTCAAATTATTCACTTCACGTTTATCTGAAAATCAGTTTTTACCAATTTCGTAGCATATATTTTAAGGATTTGTACTTGCATTGCGAGTATTGCATTCGTACAAAATTTCGAACTCGATATTTTTATCAAACATGACATTACGATGGTAGTGAAGTCAAACAAAGTGGGTCGGGGTCCCCCATTCTGTCCGTCTGTATGTCATCGATTAAGTTGAAACTTGGAAGTTTAGATTTTAATTTTTTAAGACTAAAAATAATAGTAGTACTAATGAACTGATTTCAACAATATTTGTCTTGTACAAGATTATTCAAATAATAATAATAATAATCCAAAAATTCAAAAAACAAAAGTTTAAAGAGCAAGGAAGTAAAATTTAAGATTTTAGAAATTTGGAAAATATTACTAACTTCCCATAGAAGGATATTGTAATGAGTCCGATTTTTTATATTGAAAATTTTGACATTTCTCGACGTTTCAAGGTCCCTAGAGTCGAAATAAAAGATTATTAGAAAGACGTCTATACTTGCGAGTGTACGTACTATCGTACGTCCGTACGTTCGCGACGTTTTCTTCTTAGTCGATAGCTCAAGAACTAAAAGATATATCGATTTCAAATAAAACAGCTCTCAAGAAAATTGCGTGGGTGGTTTTTTTACCATAGCATTTTAAAAAAAAGGTGAACTTTTTGGCTGGGATGCGAAACACACTGATAATTTCCCATCCCGTCTGTCGATTTGTCTTGCTTAAAAGTTTGTCTATATATACTCGTATTAATTTTTACCAAATTTGCGTACTATTTTTTGTAGATTTCATTTTTTATGAAAAAACGGACTGTTGGATTTTTATATAAAAATTACTGAATGTCGAAAACAATATTTTCTGTGAAATAAAATAAGTTTCAAGCCAATATTTTTAATTTTTGAAAAGCTATTTAAATCGAAAGTAAATTTTTACCAAGTTTTAGTATTGTTTTTTTAGAGTTTTATTTTTTGTAAAAAAACTGTCAATTCGTTTTTTTTTCAAAATTTGACTGAATGTTGACAACAATATTTTTTGAAAGATTAAAGTAAATTAAAGCCAATATCTCAAAGTTTTGAAAAGATATTTAAGTCGAAAATCAATTTTTACCAACTTTTATTAATTATTTTTTAGGTTTTTATTTTTTGTAAAAAAAAACTATCAATTCGATTTTTCTTAACATTTTTCAGAATGTTGAAATAATATATCTTATTAGACAAAAAAAAGTTTAAAGGATTTATTTCAAGTTTTTGAAAAGATATTTGAATCGATATTCAATTTTTACCAACTTTGAGTAATGTTTTTTTTTAGATTTTTATTTTATTATAAAAAAACTGTTTTCTCAAAATTTTATCAGATGTCAAAAACATTATTTTTAGTCGCACAAAATTGTTTTGGAGATGAAATCATATTTTTGTCGAAATTTTTGAGGTGACAAATTTTTTTTTTCAGTTGTTTTGATTTATAAAAAAAACCGTTAAATGGATTTTTTTCAAAAAATATATTTGTTTGATATCACGTTACAATATATTATATACAATTTAATTCAAGTTTCTAGCATTTTTGGTTCGTAAGATATTTAGGATTAACCAAAATGTTCACCTTTTTTTTAAACCGCTATGGTAAAAAAAACCACTTACGAAATTTTCTTGAGAGCCCTTTCTGCATCTTTCTGCCTTATTATCTGTATGACAAAATTTATTTGAAATCGATATCTTTTCTGGTTCTTGAGCTATATGCGACGAAAAAAACGTCGCAAACGTACGGACGTACGAACGTACGTACACACGCACGCACAGACATCTTTCTAAAAATCTTTTATTTCGACTCTAGGGACCTTGAAACGTCGAGAAATGTCAAAATTTTCAATTTGACAAATCGCACCCATTACAATAATGCGTTCGTACGTCCGTCCGATTGCGACGGTTTTTTCGTAGTCCATAGCTCAAAAACCAGAAGAGATAACGTTTTCTTTTTTATAAATCAAAAAAACTGAAAACAAATTTGTCACCTCGAAATTTAACGAATACAAATGATTTTATCTCCAAAACAATTTTCTGCAACGAAAAATAACGTTTTTAGCATCTGGTAAAATTTTAATTAAAAACAAATTGACAATTTCTTTTTATACAAAATAAAAACCCTAAAAAAAAGCAATACTCAAAGTTGGTAAACTTTGAATTTCGTCTCAAATATCTTTTCAAAAACTTGAGATTATGGCTTCAAACTTATTTTATTTCATAAGAAATATTGTTTTCTACAATCGGTAACATTTTGAGAAAAATCGAATTGACAGTTTTTTTTACAAAAATAAAACCCATAACAAAAATTTTAAAAAAGTTGGTAAAAATTGTTTTTTGACGTAAATATCTTTTCATAACTTTGAGATATTGGTTTCAAACTAGTTTTAACTCATAACAAATATTGTTGTCAAAATTAAATAAAATTTTGAGAAAAATCGAATGGACAGGTTTTTATACAAAAAATAAAATCCTAAAAAAAACAGAACTTTAACTTGGTAAAAATTTACTTTCGACTTAAATACCTTTTCAAAAAATTTAAAATATTGGCTTCAAAATTATTTTATTTCACAGAAAATATTGTTTTCGATATTCAGTAATTTTTGTATAAAAATCCAACAGTCCGGTTTTTCATAAAAAAATAAAATCTACAAAAAATTGATAAAAATCGATGTTCGGTTCTCGATATGTCTCAAATTAATTTAATTACCAATTTGTATAAGAAATACAAAAATATAAGAAATGCTACTAAAACTGGTAAACATATGTTTTCTACTAAAAATCTATTTAACAAAATTAGTTTTGAAACTAAATTATTTATATTGTTGGTAATTTTGAAATTTTTAAGAATAATTCAATTGACAACTTTTTTAACCCAACACGAAAACCTACAAACTTTTAAGAAAGACAAATCGATAGACGGGATGGGAAGTTATCAGTGTGGGTCCCATCACAGCTTCTTTTTTTTCAAAATTTGAAATAGTAATACATTTTAAATTCAAATCTCACATCAACTGTACGAAAATTTTGACTAATTGTAATCAAAGTCCTTTGTTGCGGTAAATTTTACCGCAACAAAAACCAGCCTTTAGCTGTTTTCTTTTTCCCGTTGTGGCTGCAAAATATCGGCAAAGTTGAGGGCAACCATGGTCTCATCAACCACAGGTGTACCTAGCCTTTATTTTGCAAAAGCAACAAAAACAGGTGATCGAGTTCGAGAACGAGTTCTTTCGACAAGGTCGAAAATGCCGGCGGATGAGCCGAAGAAGTATGCGGTCAGGCGGACCCTACTTAAACGACAACCACAACAATAACAACATATTTTTATTTGTTTAACCATTCTTATTTTAACGTAGATTAACTAAAATTAATATAGAACCGTTTATGTAAAAAATGGGTTTTTAACGCCGCGTTTTTAAAGTCGATTAATTTAATTTTTGGTACGAAATTCACATCTCGAACCTCACGCGATATTAATAGTAATAGGAAAATGCCTAGTTTAGACTTCTTCTCGATTTTTGTTTTTCTTTACACTTTCTCGAGAAATAAGAATAGTTGGGAAGGGGTCTGAACTCGCCATTATGTTTCGGCAAGTTTTGGAAACTCATCCAACAACTTGTTGGAAACCGTGATTGTGTGTGTGGAAGTAAAGTTTCGCTGAGAGTCAACAACGGTGGCTTTCCTGATGAGCGTAAAGCTTCCAGGAAGCCGCGATACCGTGACCGACAATCACGAAAACGGATGCTTGTGTTGTATGAATGTGTGTGTGACTGGAATGGTCGAGGGAGGAAAAAGTAGTTTGAAATTAGCTTGGAAGGCACTCTAGTAAGAGCCTTACAAGCGACAAGATTAAGCCAGAAAAAAAGGGAAAGTTCGAGGAATTGAAAAGGAGGGACTTTGTAAAGAAAAAGGAAAAGATTGAGAAGAAGGAAGATAGTGAGGAATTCGAAGAAAGAATAAAAATTGGAGATTCGAGGATCGAGGTGTGAGAATTTTAAGAGGAGGGAATAGAAAAGATAAGTAGCTATTGTTGTTTTGTTCTTTGTTCTTTTGTTCGGTACGCGTCCGGTGGTAAAAGCCCATTTTCTTTTCTAATTTGCTTTTTTTATTATTAAATTTTTTTTGTAATTCGCTAATTTTTATTTTGAAAACATTTTGGGTTTTAATCCAGGGATCTTCAATCCCACGGTTTCCCAAAGAATAAATTTATAAAGTCAAAAGTCAAACGTTTGTCATTTTTTTATTCGCTTCACCCATCATAAGAGTTTTGGAATTTTCTTCTTCGGTTTGTTAAAAAAAATTCCTGGCGCCCATTTTTATTGCAACGTACCCCACTGTAGGTACTTGTAATAACATAATTTCAAATTATAACAATTTGATTGATTTTATAAATCAATCAACATTGTTCTAATTAATATAAATAAATTCTTCCAAACGAACCCAGCCCAGCTGAGCAGCCGCGGTTACAGCTTCGTCAACGAGCTGTATTGTTGCACTTTTTTTGTTCTTTGCTTTGTGTCGCATTCGTACTCGGTCGAGTGCGAGTTGCTTGAGTCGTTGCGTGCGTCGTCGTCGTCGCTGCGCAGCCGCCGTCGCACAGTGGGACGACTCATAGCAATAAATAAAAAAATAAAATGTTATAGCGGTACTTTTGAGTGATTGGTAAGTCATCACAAATATTTATAGGTTCTAACTGCATCAAATTTTTTTGCATTGACCAATTAGTGCAAAAGTTATACGGAGACAAAGAAGGTCAAGTTTATTTTTTTTTTTGTGGTGAAAAAATCAAGTGGTTTAAAATTCAATTTTGTTTTGCTCGTAACATTTTTTGTGCGCTGATAAATTAATTCAATTATGGATAATAACACTGTTCAAGGTATTTTAATTAATATTAAACAATAGAAACATCTTTTATTTTTGTTCTATTTTTTTTATTCGTAATTTTCCAAGTGAGGGTGGAAGTTAAAAAAAAAAAAATAAAAAATGACTTTGAGTAAGCTTTTCTTTTTTAGGCCTAAAAGGCCCTCTGAGGTTTTTATGGTTTTGTACTCAGTAAAGTGTCCTTTAAGTGAATCAAGAAAAAAATCTTGCTACAATTTTGCTCCAAGTACTTAAAATCACGTTTTTTAGATTCAACTCCCTGTATCAAAAATGCTGACATTTTTGAAACGTGGCTGGATAGTGATAGAACCAGGAAATTTGACAATGTTTGTCAACAAATTCAGAAACTTCTTGGCTTAAAAGAGCCAATGGAAGAGTTGGACAAGCAAATTAAGGAAGTTGCTAAATTTTATTGCCTCAAGGTAAAGCAGAAGTGGGAGCAGTCTTGTAGAAGACTTAATCGGTTCATGACCGCTAATGAAACATGGCTTAATTCCAATCTGAGTTTACCTAAAGCTTTACTTGATTGCGTAAGTGATAAAATCCTATTTGAACCAATAATTTTTTTAACACTTTACCTTCATATCCCAAAAAATTATAGTGTAATCCAAACATGCCAAGTACGAGCAAGGGAAGGCCAAGAAAAAGTTTTGAAGAGTGTACTGATCGCACTAAAAAACGTCGTGTTCAAGAACTTGTGTCGCAAACCTCTCCAGAGGAGTTGGAGTATGCGGTAAAGTTGACTGGTCGTGCTTCAGGTTCCCCTCGCAAGAATAATAAGACCCTAACTCTTCAACAAGCCTTGGCCTTATACTTAGACTTGGGTTTATCTAAAAGAAAATATTCTTTACTTCGTTCCGTTGTAAACAGTTTATATAAAGATTGTTTTCCAAGCTATTATAAGTTGCAAACATATAAGTCAGAAATATTGCCAGAAGTTTCTGTTGTTTCTGAATCCACCGCTAGAAAAACGAAGAGAAATCATACAATGAGTGATTTAATTAATCATTTACTGATTTCATCTGATCCGCAGCTTTCGAATTTGCGGTCAAAAAATTGCAATATATCAAAATATGACCAAGATATATTCCCATATTTATCATTAGATGAAACAAATATAAGTTTTCTCGATGAATCTAACCCGGAAGACTTAAATTATATATCCGAAACCGACACCGAATAATAAGTATAGTATATATGTATATAATAAGTTTAGAAATAGTTTTTTTTTTTATTTTCGTATTCAAATGAAATTGTTATTTATTGTTCCATTCAAGAAATTTAATTATTTGTTATTAAAAGAAAAGATAAAATTAATAATAAAATGAAAATCCTAAAAAAAAGTTCGCTGCTCAACTCTTTTGATGAAATTAACTTTAATTTCATTGCTAAAACTTTTCCATTTACTTGGTTTTCATGTTTAATTCATAGATTTAGGTCTAAAAAGACGTCCCAATGCAACTTTACGTGATTTCAATAACTTAAACAAAAGATATGATTTTTGCCGATTTCCCCAAACATTCGTCCCACTGTGCGTCGCGTCGGTTTTGTTTATTTAATAAATAATAATAAGAAAAAAAAAGTGTAACACCTTCTTTTTCAAATCCCAAACCAGACATTTGTATACCAGCTTCAACTTTAATAATTTCTTATGAAGGTTGCATGTTGTTTTATAAATGGGTATGTAAGAAAGCATAGTGGTGCCAATGTCCGTGTCCTCCTACCGTTCCCCTTAGTAAACAACAATTTAATATGACAAAAACGCAACCACGTAACGTGTTCGAAAAATATGCAATGTGAGAAATATTTTTTTAATTTATTAAACAGTTAGTTGAATTTTTGTTTAGTTCATACTTATTTGGGAAAATGTTAACTTAGCTTTTGAGATACTTCATCAAAAAATATTCTGGATTCCAGAAAACACCCCTAACCACATGCTACATCTAGAGACTGGACTTTCTCCGCTGTACATCCTTACTCTAAAAATGCATTTTAATTACATTTTGAAAGTAATGACTCTGCCAAGTCATCGTCTACCCAGGATCATTGCACGGCATCTTCTTAACCGAAAATCGCAGTTTTTTAGAGAGTGGATGCTCCTGGAGCAGTCGCAAAATATTGAATTGCTAGAAAGTGGGACCGATAGTTGGAACTGAAGCATCGATTCACTGCTCGCAAGGATTGAAGAAGACAATGTCTGTAAGTTCACCGAGACACGCGAAGTAAGTACAAGGGTCTGCAGCACAACCTCCACGCTATAGCAACTTTTTTGATGATCGATACACGTTTTTAAAACGAGAGGAGAGTTACTACATCTGAATTACCGACCATTGAAAACACAGAGTGTACCCTATGCAACCCTATGCCCTATTCTTACTGCAATCAAAAGAGGACACTGGGGAAAGAGCGTTTTAACTTTAGATGAAGCCAAATGAATCCTAAATGGACAGGAGTGGAACATGTTGAGCAGTTACGTCAAAACAGCACTAAAATACCGATACCAAATCCTGAACGAAGCCTTCTGAACACACCTGAAATCCACCATACACAACAAACATTATGAATCTTGATACAAATTTGTTTAGTCAATTAACTTAATACAACTTGAAAATATTAACAATTTATATTGCACTTCTTTAGATTATGCTCTCTCTTCTGGCTGACGGCAAAAGCCAATGCTGTGAAATTAAAACAATTAAAACAAAAACAATGAACAATGAACAATGAACAATGAACAATGAACAATGAACAATGAACAATTTATCTGATAAATAACAAAAACAAAATACTTATTTGATATGACGTCAAAGTAAACAAAGTAAACTTATATTACTGTCCTATTTTTAATTTGCTGAAATAAAAAACACCTTTTGGAAAATGTTTACGTTAAACTATGAATTCAGATTTTATTTACCTTAAAATAAATTGATCCCTCTTTAAATGAAACCAGACTTAACTAACTTTATTCAAAACAAAAACAGGCGAAAGGGGGTTACGCCGTTGGTAATAATGTAACTTAATTTTATTTATGAACAACTTTTCTGACAAAAGAACCGATATTCCACTATTCCGGAAGACTAGAATCCCGAAAATAAAATTATAGAAAGCTCAAAATTTCGGCTTTCCAAATGTTGCGCCCATTCATTACCAAAATACATTTGTTATGGTCTCAAAAGCACTTCCAATTTATCGAAATCTTTAAGCGGGATAATTCTACACTCTGAGGTTTTGTGTTTTTTGAATTTTAGGTTTTCAAGCTTCGAGGTTTCAGAAATTTTGGGAATGAATCTAACCAAAACCTTAATTTCACATGAATAAATTAAGAGGGTATTTTGTTCTGCGCAACATTTTAGAGCCAAAGATTTGTAAATAAATACCAATTAAAACCAAAAATTCACCTCTAAGGCAGTTCCATATGTTCAACAGTTCGCAAAATTTCGCATGTTATCATCTTTGTCAAATTTGACTCTCAACTTTAACACATCTATTCTTTTCTTATAAAAGCGATTATTGGCAATAATTAAGTTTAAATTATTTATTTCAATTTTTCTTAAAACTTCACACTAAATCCATTTAAAAACATTCAACCCGTATTGTGTTGTTAGGCATCGAAGCTAACAACAGCTTTAGAATAAACCTTATAAAAATCATCCAAAAAAAGTCTGATGAATGTAAGTTGGAGTAATATAGTCTCCACAAACATGCACCACTACATTAAGTTAGGAAAACCCTTAAATTTCAACAAAATACAAAAAAATCATTAAATGATGTTCTTGAAATAATTTGAATAAACACTAAGCGGAGACATTTGAGAAGGTACCGTCCTTATGTACCTACAATTTGTCGGCAATTTATATACAAAACAAAACTTCATTTGTCAATTTGAAAAGGCTATTAGACCATCAAAAAGTTAACCTTTTATAACCACAAATCTTCAATGCAGTAGCTTAAATTAAATTGGCTTAATCTTCTTCCCAACGAACGATATGATGCCAATAAAATACAACCAACAAATATATATATAAAAACGGAAGAATAAGGAAAAACCCCATTAAGTAAAAAAAAGGAACAACATTCCCTTTCGTTCCGTTACGCATTCATATACTTCGTATCTACTAAATTCAAACAAAGCCTTCTACAAAAACCAGGGGTTATACTAAAGAGGGCTTTTATCATTAATAAATAACTTCAAGACACCTTAAATTGTGTAATAAACGTGAGTAGAGTGCCTTTTAAAGCGAGAGATACCTACCATACCAAAGACGAAAGAAAAAGGTCAAATAAATATAGAGACCCAATTTTCTGGACATAATATATCCAATCTAACAACCGTCAAACATTCGAATCTCATCTCCTTTTTCCCTTAACTGCTCCTCTGGCTATATCAATCATTGTGTATACTATGTGGCCCCTTGGGAACTCAATGACACTTCGTAGATTGTGTATGGAGAGGTCCTTTGCTCTATATTTCTATATGTCAGTCTTCTGATGTCGATTCGATATCCAAAGAACTTTCAAACCGAGACCGTTGAATTTTTTGAATATTGTCAGTATAAAGATCCTTTGTACATATCCTTTCTACATTAGAATCCTCTTAATTTTGCTTTTCAAACATGAATACCCAACAACAACAAAAACAACAACAATGCAAAATTCTTCTAACGATTGGTAGAATAAAACAGGAAATTTAAATATAGATGTGAGTGACGAGAGGGTAATTTCTTAGTGAGATGAGGATAAGGTCCCTTAGTAGCATCGGTGATGCCGCTAGCAGATATACCAGTACCGGAACTTCTAAAAATGAACCCACATTTTCATTTAACCTAATAAATTGATACCCTGTGTTTCCTACCTCATGTTGTTTTTTTTACTTCTTCTTCTTCTTTTCTGTATAACTCAAGCTAAACGTGTTCCCTTTTTGAAAGCCTCTTTTTCTGTTTCTATAGCCGTATATAGGAATATACAATCCCATCAGATCAGAGATTCAAAAATATGAGAGTCCTTTTCCTATGGAAATGGCATTAAATTCCTTTCACAGCTTTGGTATTTTTCTTCCGTAAACAATTTAATTGTATACCTTTTGTGTCTTTTTTTTGAATAGAGGTGAAGAGTTATTCGGGACATTATGGACAAACAAAAGGATTGCCAATCCATTTTCCAACGCAACAACAAACACGAGTATATGTATACTCATAGTAAGAATGTAGGTTTGAACGTAGTATTTGTATATTTAGGATGAAAACGGCATTGAAAACATCTTCGACATTCATTTGGTTTTAGACAACATGACATTATGAACAAGATTTTCACGGAAACATTTTATCTTTTGACCGTTGTTATGCCAATTGGGTTTTTTTTTGCACATTCAAAATTGAATTGAAATTTATTAGAGGACGATTTCTATCTTAAAACGTAAACAAAAATAAAAAAAAAATTAAACATTAATTTTTCAAAACTAGTTTCAAAAATAATTGCAGTTTCAATTTAGTGCATAAAAATGGTTAATTTATTGACATTTGAATCAAAACGATCATAGTTTTGAAGAAACTTAAAAATATAGCTGTAAATAATACACATGGAATGTTGCAGAAAAGATGCAAGAAAAAGTGATAAGTGATATAATTAAGTGATAATATTTTCAAAAACAAACGTAACAGTTTCTAAGCTATGAATTAAAAAAAAATGTTTACTTAAAAATTGTCATAAGACCGACAAATATTATTGTTTTTAAGACCCGAATGTCTCGACACCTTAGTCATTCAAATTTTTCAAGGACTTCAATTAGCAGTTATCAGTATGAATCTTAATCTTGGATCTTTTTATTTAATATATTAATAAATTAAATTTTAAATAGCAAATTTTGCATTTGTAAAGAATTCGAACTCGAGATTTTAATCAAACATGACATAACGATGGTAGGGAATTCGAAAAAAGTGGGTCCCTGATGTCCTCGCCCCTAAAGGCCAAATCGATTGACTTCAATTTTGAAAACTAAGGTTTTAAGCCCTTCCGCGTTAGGCGTTCTTTTTTTCATTTTTCTAAAGACTTAATGTAGTACCCGTGGCATGATGGTTATTGCGATGGACTGCCATGCCAGAGGTCTTGTGTTCGATCCCTGCCTATGCCATCTAAAGTCTTTTTCACGGGTACTCCCTCTTGCGAGAAATTGAAAAATTCTCCAAGAGTAATTCTTGTCATGAAAAAGTGCTTTCTCAAATTAGCCGTTCGGATTCGGCCTTAAACCGTAGATTCCCTCCATTCCTGACAACAGTACTCGCAAAAATTGGAGCCGCTCAGATTTTATTTTAGTGTAGGAAAATATTGACAACATAATTACTGAACAATTTCCCCCAACGAAAATATTATTTGAATTTTCTCTGACTTGAAGCCTGTAAGAGTAAAAATCCATTGCTGACACAGTTTTTTTTTTTTGAGGAACTCTTTTTATCAGATGAACTTGTAGTACGTTAATTGAATAACTGCCTCACCATGACTAAATATCAAAGGGTACTGCAGTTCATCTCGTGCTCGCAAAACGATATCGCTTTTTGTAAATTCTTGTCCAACAATTAATACTGCTACATCATCAACTTGAGGTGCATTATAACGACCTTAGTGTTCTGTCTGTGAGGCACGGTCAGCTCTGACAATGACTTGACAATTTTCTATATTTAATAGCATTGCTTCAAAAGCTCTCTTTAAGCTGCGCACGTAAGGATTGTGACAATATAACAAATATTGCAAGTCGTGTAATAATTCTCTGTATGTATTTGGGGCTATCGACATTCCTCGTTGCACTTCGCTCACCGCATCACCCATGAAATATGTTTGCAAAAATGTCGGCTCGTAAGGATTGTTTGGTAAAAAAGATCCAGCTAAATCATAGATTTAACACTGAACTTTAAATGTAGTAATAAGATCTCCATGTCTGATTTCATTGGCACCGAACAACGTCATTTGAAAAGCAGAATTGTAAACACGAATCATGTCAAGAAAATGTTTAGAATCTCGATGAGAACGATACAAAAATGTTTTTAATGGTTCCGGTGGATCAGCAATTTCTGCCAAAAACTTTTCCTCCTGACCAGCAGAGACCTGGTGGTTCTTTAGGCTATATGAGTGCACGACAGAAATTTCACTTGATATTCATATTTTCTGTCGAAACGTGAGATCAATAAGTTAATGATATATGGATTTTATATGTATAGATTACAAATTATTGACTAACATTATCGGACTTTATTTATACCTTAAACCTGCTAGGTGATATCCTCTTTCATTAAAAAAAACTGCATGGCAATTGGATAAAAACTTTCGAAGCCAACCACAACAAAGATTTCCTCTTTTGCTTTATTTCAGTTTTATATATATAGATTATTTTTATTTAATCTTATTTTATTTCTTAAGCTATGTAAATAACTTTCATATTTTTGTTTATTAATAATGGATTCAGTGTAATAAATCCTGTACTATTTATAAGTTTTACTTGATGTACAGCCAAAGGTGGATACAACCACTTGCAGCATTTTTTTTAATATTCTCCAAAGTAGGCTGACCAAATTTTAAGAGCTAGAGTGACAACTAAAAATATTAGATTATTTTGGAGCACTGTCGTCCAGCAAAATATGATCTAACTTTAACTGACTAACTTTAATTTGCACGCCTCTCTAAATATGAAAGCATTCCACCATTTCAACAGCTTTCTAATTATGCCGTATTTAAGTGCTAAAATACAATAGTTTAAGTGGTTTTTGGTGCATTTCAAAACGTAGCTTTTCTGGCTTAATTGACGCCTTTTCTTGACGCAATTCTTGCTGATTATTGTTATCAGTCCGCTAACTAGTAGATTGCAGCTGATGCTAGAAGTCAAATTCTAAGAAATCACCGTTTTGCGTAAACCTTTTGAAAATATTTTGATCTTAAATAATTCAACATAACTTAAAAATATAGGGAGACTACTGTTTGGTTCTTGAATTTAAATTCAGGAAATAGTTGCGTTTAAGTACTTAATTTCAAAAAAGAGGCTGGGATGCGACCCACACTGATAACTTCGCATCCCGTCTGTCGATTTGCCTTGCTGAAAAGTTTGTCTATATGTACTCGTATCAATTTTTACCAAATTTGCTTACTATTTTTTGTAGATTTTATTTTTTGTGAAAAAACGGACTGTTGGAGTTTTATGTAAATACTGAAAATCGAAAACAATATTTTCTGTGAAATAAAATAAGTTTGAAGCCAATATTTCAAATTTTTGAAAATTTATTTGAGTTGAAAGTAAATTTTTACCAAGTTTTAGTATTAGGTCTTCTTAGGCTTTTATTTTTTGCAAAAAAAACTGTCAATTAGATTTTTCTCAAAATGTTGACAACAATATTTTTTAAAAGATAAAATAAGCTTAAACCAAAATCTTAAAGTTTTCAAAATATATTTAGTTTGAAAATCAATATTTACCAACTTTTGTGAATTTTTGTTATGGTTTTTATTTTTTGTAAAAAGTCTGGCAATTCGATTTTTCTCAAAACTATTACGAATGTTGAAACAAATATTCCTTATAAGTGAAAATTAGTTGAAAGCTATAATCTCAAGTTTTTGAAAAGATATTTGAGTCGAAATTTAATTTTTACCAACTTTCAGTAATGTTTTTTTTTAGTTTTTATTTTTTATATGAAAACTGTCAATTTGATTAATATCGAAATTTTACCAGATGTTAAAAACGTTATTTTTCGTTGTACAAAATTGTTTAGGAGATGAAATAGTTTTGTATTCGTAAAATTTTCGAGGTGACAAATATTTTTTTTATAAATTTTTGATTTATAAAAAAAAACGTTAATTGGATTTTTTCCAAAAATATACAGATTTGGTATCACAGTACAGTATATAATATAAAATTTAATTCACGTCTCCAGCATTATTGGTTCGTGATTTTGGTTAACCAAAATGTTCACCTTTTTTTAAACTGCTATGGGAAAAAAACCACCCACGCAATTTTCTTAAGAGCCCTTTCTGCATCTTTCTGGTTCTTGCCGACAAAAAAACGTCGCGGAGGTAGGGACGAACGTACAAATACACACGCACGAAAAGACATCTTTCTAATTTGTCTTTGGTCATTTGTAAAAAACATGAGGAACTCTTCCTCTTCTTCGGTTCCTACGCTCGTTGATAATGACACTCCTTTTGTTAGCTCTTTAGAGAAAGCTAATCTCTTTGCTAGGCAGTTCGCCGCCAATTCTACGCTGCCAGTGAGTGTTATGACTCCGCTTGTACTTGAGCGAGTTAGTGATTCTATGGGACCAATCTTTTTTCGCACTCGTACTGTGGCAAGAGTCCTAAGAGATCTAAACACACATAAATCCTCTGGTCCGGATGGTATCCCCGCTATTGTTCTGAAGAGGTGTTCTTCAACGCTGGCAAAACCACTGCGTAAGCTTTTTCATCTGTCCTACTCCTCAGGTCTCGTTCCGAGCGGATGGAAAACGGCATTTGTCCAGCCTATTCCCAAAAAAGGCGAATCTTCCTCACCCTCTAACTACCGACCGATTGCACTTACGCTGATTAATTATCAGCTCAAGAAATATCTTGAAGATCGAAAGATTCTTAATGACCGGCAATACGGCTTTCGCAGAAATAGGTCCACTGGTGATCTCATGGTTCATCTCACCGAACAGTGGAGCAAATGTTTACATAGTTTGAGAGAAAGTAAGATTATTGCACTTGATATTTAAAAAGCATTTGATAGGGTTTGGCATCAGGCTCTCTTATCGAAAATGCGTGCATTCGGTTTTCATGAATCCCTGCTTCATTGGATTAGTAATTACCTTTCGGATCGTTCAATACAAGTAGTATTGGATGGATTCAAGTCTGAAAACCACAAAATAAATGCTGGTGTGCCCCAGGGCTCTGTTTTATCTCCAACACTCTTTCTCATTTTTATTAATGATCTTCTGTCTGTAACATCTAATCCAATACATTGTTTCGCTGACGATAGTACTCTTAGCTTTTCATATTCGTTTTCAGACTCACATCCCTCTTCTTCGGATGTGGAACTGCAACGACAAAATATGATAAGCTCATTAAATTCCGATCTAAACAGCATTGTTCAATGGGGATTAAAAAACCGCGTGAAATTTAATGCTGCGAAAACCCAATGCTGTCTTGTATCGTTAAAGCGAGATATACCCCCATTGCCATTATCCATGGATGGCACTTGCATCAATGAGACTGAACACCTCGATATTCTTGGTATGTGTGTCACCAACCACCTCTTATGGAATGATCACATACGTGATGTCGCCAAAAATGCCGCAAGGTGTTTGGGTTTTCTTAGGCGATGCAAGAAATAATTCACCCCTTCTGATCTGGCTGCTATCTACAAGACTTACATACGTCCAAAGCTTGAGTATAACTCCCATCTCTGGGCTGGTGCTCCTGCAACTTACTTAAGCCTCTTGGATAGTATTGAACGTAGAGCATTTAAATTGATAGGTGATAATATCATCATAAGTTCATTTACTTCGCTTGAACATCATCGTAAGGTCTCTTGTCTGACCCTTTTTTACCGTTATTTTAACGGCTTATGCTCTAGTGAAATAGCCAGTTGCATTCCTCCCCTTAAACAGTTCAACCGTAATACTCGCGCTTCTAGGAATGCTCATCAGTATACCCTCGAGCCCAACTTCGGTCGTACTGTCAAATACAGAGATTTGTTCTTTAGCCGTACTACGCGAATGTGGAATGCCTTACCACACTCTTTCCTAGTCATTGCAATATTCAGGAATTCAAAACCAATGTGCACCGACATCTCCTTTTAAACCCTCTCTCCTCTTCCTAGTGCTCACACTGTGCATCTGCATAATAAGGGTAGTAATATCCCCTTGAGTGTGTGTTTATTATAAAAAAAAAAAAATATTTTTTTTTTCGACTCTAGGGACCTTCAAACGTCGGGAAATGTCAGCATTTTCAACTCAACAAATCGGACCCATTACAATAACTTCCTATGGGAAGTTATATATATTTAAAATAATAGCAATAAATGTTTTCCAAAAAATCTTTTAATTATAATTAATTAGGATAGAAATTTTGCCTACACAATAATACACCAGTTTTGCCTTTTCAACTAAATTTTGTTTTAAAAAATACAGACTTTTGAAGTGAAGAATTTAAGCACTTAGAGAATAATAACCTAGTCACTAATTCAAGTTTTTGTTGATAAAGTTTTTTTGGACATGTATTTCAGCACACATTTTCTAGATCCAACATTTTCGGCTCTAAGTTAAATACATTTTTTCATCCATAAGATTACTCTATCAAGTAATTGTCAGAAGTCTTGAAAAACCAAAATTCTTTTGTTATTTCTAAATCAATATTGTGGGTTGTGTAGTCTGGAATTTGAGGCTTTTTGGTTTTCAAAATTTGAGTTTCTGACCATAAGCGTATATGGTTTTTCCTAACCGTTAATTGCGATATTTTGAAAAGAAGAACTAAAGGCTTGTAATTGAATTTAAGGTTCTAGATTTTAGAACTCTTGATTATAAACATAACCCGAACATTATTTGGAAAATTTATTTACTAACTCTCTAAATATTTACAGAACGTGTTCTTTTGCGTAATTCCGTTGAATCTCTGACGTTTTTTTCATAATTTTTTTTTGAAAATGCACTTAGTATTCAAAAATTTTGCTCTCATTAAAATTAGACCATGATACAGCGATTTTAAAAAAATAAATAAAAAGGACATACCTTATTTTTGCCTTCCGTATATTACTTAAGTTAAGAACCACCCATAATAATATGTCGTACCTAGTTACGTATATATTAAAGTAGAAAATGCCCTTTTTACATTTTTAAAATTTTAATGTATGTATTATCTTAATTTTACCATCTCTCTCCACCTCCTCCCTCCACCATCCTCATCATCAGTATGATATAAAAATAAATTCGTATTCATTTATATTTCTCTTTTCTTGTTGTTTCTTTTTTGTCTATTTTGAAAAAAAAGAAACGTCTGACATTAAGTTATTTTGATATCACTGAACTGAAGCTACACACCGCACTTTGTAAAGTTGGTTGGTTGGTTGGAATGGAATTCCATGGAATATACATTTTTATTTTATTTTTTCTGTCCAGTTCCTTCGCAGCTTCTGCCACTCTATCTCGCTTGTGTCTCTTTTACCTAGGTATGCATATAAAACGCTAACCACATTAAGAACTTTTCATTTTAAATTCTTCCCAGTAAGCCAACGTTCATTAAAATAAATTGTGACTTGTGGTACTGTGCCAACCTATACCTAGCTAGTACCTAGAAAATGAAGAGCTCCTACATCAATTTTTGTTCTGTTTAAGTATGCAGGCTACGCCAGGCATGTTCCTAATGTAAATGAAACTCTATTTGAATTTCAATTGCATTTTAGCTTTCTAGAGCTTCATGATGTCTCTAAATCGAGTTGCGTATCCAACTCTTGATCTTTGTGTACCTACTCTATCCATCCATACTTCGTGTACTTATGTATATCTAGTAAACCTTCCTCCAATTTTACTTATTGTACCCCAGCATTTATTAGCGCTTTAAAAGTGAACCTTTATCTCAAGTGTTCCTCTCATATACCTTACCTTACCTACAACCTATCGGTATGCCAGGCCCTGCCATGCCGATGCTGCTATTTCATTAAGCCACACCGCAGCAGTACCTTTACCTAAGGATATTATAGGTTAGGTTAGGTAGAGTTTGAATCCTTGAGCTTATTATGATGATAACGAAAAGGGTGGCAGAGGCTATTATTATGGACACGACTGTATATTTTGAGTTTTGTTAGCCTTGCGCTCATAAAGTACAAGTACATCGCATATAAGAGTGCACGCTCTGAAAGTTAAACTTATTCCAAGGGTACATTTCTCTATTAACTTTAGCTTAGAAATAGTCACAATTCACCAAAAAAAAAAGGAACACAAAATGTCAAGAGAGAGATGCTATGCTGATATAAGGACAAACATATCCTTCGAAGATAAAGTTTGTATGGTACAAATAGTCAAAATGGTTAAGTCAATGAGTGCGCCTTGCTTAATAAAAGTTCGACTGGACATTTGCTGTAATTGAAGGCCAGTTTTTATTTCATATTCATATTTTTTTTCTGGTTATAACTACAGTCCCTTAATACGAGTACAATATGAAAAACATTTTTATCCTTGGTTAAGCATTTCAAAAATATGCTAACAGGAGTACCTAAGTCGTATTCGTACATACCTTAAGCAAAGCGAGAATAGAAGAAGTCATATCTTTTTATTTCGTAATATAAAAATGCGAGTCGGGTCTTCTTCTTTTTCTTCGTCTTAGACAAACACAATGCAACAATGTAAATGATATGGGTTTTCAAATCTTCGAACATCAAAATTTTATTTCTTGAGATTATGTGATTTTGAGGATTTCATTTAGGATTCCGTGGTTTTTATTTGATTATTTTTTTCTTTAGGTATGTTGGTACAATTTAGAAGGAAAATTTAATTTAATAATAATTTTTTTATGAATTTGTTTACGGGCCAGAGAAAGAAAACATCAGTGATAGTAAAACAAATTGAAAATTATGACCTTATACAGAAGTCTTATCATATTTAAAGCTTTAAATTACAAACTAAGCCTTCTTTTAACGTGAGATGGAATTATTATATTTCTTGGCATTAAGTCTGCATCAACGGATTAAAAGTATATTAACATTTTTTTGAATAAACATCTTTTTAAGGTGTTTTAATAGGTTTTTCTTAAAGGATTGATTTATTAGAGCCTAACAAAGAAAGAAGCAGATTTGAACAACGCTTTAAAAATTTGTAAAGTTCACTACAAAAATGGCATATTTGACTGTCTCGGTACTTAAAACTATAGCACCCAGATTGGTCTATTCCTTTTTTTTTAAACTCTAAGTTGTGGAATTACCAATACCTTTTTTATCTTTGTTAATTGGATCCGTGAAATGCATTCAAATAATCCGGAAGCTATAAGCCGCATGGATCTTAAAAAAGGAGCCCTTGTCTCTAAACTGCACCAACTACAGAGGCATCAGTCTACCTAACATCGCTTAAAAAATCTCCTCTGCCGTAATTATGTGAACGTCTAAAACCCATCATCAACAACTTGATACGTTCTTATCAGTGTTGTTTTAGACCAGCAAAGTTCACAATCGATCAAATGTTCACATTACAGCAGATGCTGGAAAAAAAAAAAAACCATTGGAACCACCATCTTTTCATCGATTTCAAGGCCGCATGACAGCATGTGCAGGGATGAGCTGTGTTGAACCATCTCTAGTTTTGGCTTTACTGCCAAACTCGTCCATTTTTGCAGGATGACCATTGAGAATTCGTGCTCCTATACATAGGTTAGAAACAACTTAACAGAACCTTTTAAGTGGTCGCACAAGCGGAAAGTGACCTCACCCAATTTGGAGTGCGAAATTGGGGACTAGCTAGGGATAGAATCCCTTAAGTCAATAAGTATATGCCGCATGTAAAGGTTCCGAAAAAATAATTGAACGAGCTATGAGGACCACAAGAAAGAACAACTTAGTTGCCCCAACTGCGATATCTGAAGCGTCCGTCGTGAGTGAAAGTGGAGCGTCTACGGCAGGGTGCGCCAAAAGTGTAGCATTGGCTAAATCGGACTTGGATGTTATAAAAGCGTTTTCAGCTTCGTAAGTTCACTTTACTGGAGATGAATCGTTCATTTTGTTGCCCTTCACCAAGCCTTGCAGCACTATTTGTTACCTGAAGTAGGAGGTAAGAAGCGACGATAATAATTAATCATTGCTAGAACCGTTTTAATTCTTTTGCTTTAGTAGGTTTTTTAAAATCCTGAATAACTTTAAATTTCTAATCGGCATTATTACTTCGCTACTGATTTTGTGACCCAAGAATCGAACTACTTCTTGACATTAAATGCACTTGGAAGCATTTATTGTTAGATCGTACTAGCTTATCCGCTGAAAGACTTGAAGCAGGTGTTGTTTATGCCCATGCTCGTCTCTGGAAGCGATGATGATGTCATCGATATAAGAGAAAACAAATTCTTCAAATCCCTTAAGCACTTCATGCATATGACGCTAAAACGTTTGTGCTGAGTTTCGCATACCGAAGGTCATGAACAAAAATTCGAAGAGGCCGAACGGCTCTCTCCAGATCGATCGAAGAGAAAATTTTTGGACCATAAAAAATCACAGATACGTGTTGAACGAAAGGCAGGGGATATCAATCGGGCGTTGTTTTTGTATTGAAAGCTCTATTGTCCCATTTGGATTGGTTTTTTTTTGGCACCATGTGTAAGGCACTTGTCCAGTTCCTTTTTGATGGTCGACGAATTCCTCTCTCCATCAAGAAACGAAATTCGTCTAGTGCGAACACTGTCTCGATGTGATGTGTTGTGCCTATACCTTTTGTTGAGGTTCGGGCATTAAATTCGGTGAGGTGTTTGAATAGTTGTAAAAACTCTGCAAAGGGATTATTAATGTTATACGTTGTTAGGCTCACTTTATCTGCAGCGGTTGTGACAGCTCTCGATGTGACGTTTGTGGTGCTGTCTATGATTTCATTACGTTTTGAGTCGATGAGAAGTCCAAAATGACTTATAAAATCCGCTCCGATGATCGGCCTAGAAACATCTGCTATGACGAAGGTCGAAAGAAAAGTGGTCGAAGTCTCACACCGATGGTCAAATTTTTCGTGCACCGTTCGCGACATTTCCTAGCATCTTTTCCAAACCGGTCGTTAAACCAGCACAACCCATCACTGGATTTCGATTGATAACGACGATGAGATGAAAAATTTCTATTGTGCCTGGACTTCAATTAATTGGGCTTCCCCTCGTATGCTTGATAAGTTCGTTTAGATGACATGTGATCTGATTAATTTGTTGCTGCAGGTGAGAATCAGAATGAACTGTATCCTTGTTGCCAGGATCAACTGTACTCTTCTTGTCAGATGGTGATTGCTGTTGATTGATCGCCAAGCAGTCTCTAAATTCACCTACCTCCATAACCTTGTCAGCCAGCTTCGCAAGTTGAGTCAATTCTTCATTGGAGGCTTGCAAAATAGCACGCACCTGAGCTGGAAGTCTTTGAAGCCAACGTGATTACAGAAACTCGCCACTTATTAGCGTCACACCTAAGCCACGAAGTTCGTTGAGAAGTTGTGACGGACGTTTGTTACCCAAGTCGACCTCAGAAAGCAGTTTGTTGATTTGTTTTTTGCTCTAAATCACCTTCTTCAGGTTCAGATATTTATCGTTCGCTGGTGGTGAAAGAACGGCACCGGTGATTTGAGTGAAAACCTTGGATTCAATGGCACTAATTACGGAATTGAATTTGAATGTATCGCATTTTATTTGTACAATATTGAATTGCGCATCAATTTGAGCAAACTATATTTCAGGTTTCACGTGCCAGACTTATCTTGACTTATCTTTGAAAGAGTTTCAGTTTCCCTGTTATTGGCTTGATGTTTCGATCCGTTGTTGCTGTGTGCCATTTGCATGATCATCAGATTGCTTCGTTTCGTTTATAACCTCACAACCTGGCATGTCGAATAAGCTCAAAGCAGTAAATGTCTTACCAGATTGGTTATTTTATTAGAAATAAATGTAATAACGATGCACTCAGATTATTCGTTGAGCGTTTTTTATTAGAAAAAAATATACTACCCAAATACAATCCTATTTTTTTATGGGGTCACCTATTAAGGTGTATCGCGTAGTAATAAAATAATGAAAAGAAATTAAGTTATTACAAAATATGATTTATTAAAAAACTTAGATCTATAGTTTAATTCAAATTTAAAAGGACATTATTTAAGGATGATACGGGGGTGAACAACAAATAAGAAGTGGTCGTTATTTATTTTTAACTTCTAAGATAAGTGTAAGTAGTATTTTCTTATATATTTCAACTTGACAAATTATTGTCGTTGAGGGTTCGCCATTTTTTGTAGTAGTAAACACTTGTATAAACATTAAGAATAAGGGGATTAAGAGGAGAACTCGCTTCGTCAAGCATCGAGAACATTCAGCCCCTACAAGAACCTAGTAGTTTTTCGAACCGATTTAAGGTTCGGAAGTGAAGCTGTTCATTATTATTGATTGTGAAGTGCGATAAAGCGACTGTGTTTGAAAAGTAATAATTGAAAGTGTTGAATAAATAAGTTTGGAGCGATAAATAAAGTGAATATGTGTTTTATTTACAAAGTGTGAATAAGTTTTAATTGTCGGACCAAGCCGAATATTACAATATAAAGAAATAACTTGTTTCTAACAAAAATGTTAGCACAATCTCAAAACTTGTACTCTTTTGGTGAGTGCATTCGAACGATCACTTAATTTAATTTAAGAAAGAAAAAAACACGTGATTTTAAATTTTCAGAATCCAGCTGTTTGTCCAAATGTATGCTTTTTAAGATTCTCAAAATAAACCAAAATAAATCACCGCTAAAAATAGATACTCGGATATGTTTAGGTCTTTGAGGTGATTAGAGATGCTTCCACCTATCTAGTTTAAGTGTATGTCCGTTATAAAGTAGGGCACACTAAGGCCAGTTTAATAGCCCACTGTGATAACACCTGAATCTTGAGGCTTTCTTTTAAGCTCGATGAAACAGAGTTAAGTCCTTTACGAAGCGTGAAAGACTGATTATTTTAATATGATTGAGATCGTTATAGAAGACTTTACCTAAAGCAAGGTATTTACAGAGTAGATGAAGAACTGTTTCATCATCTTCCTCATCCATACAGCTTCTGCGAGTCATTTAAAAAAAAACTAGCCGCATGGCTTAGATTCCTATTAGACCTGGTTTTAACACCGATTATCAACCTCATATGCGATCTGCTTAGAAATATCAAGCACCTTAATCGTTTCAAATCTAGTGTAGGCCAGATGTTTTTTTGTGACCTGGCACGTGTTAATTTTATTCCAATGTTTACCTTCTTAATAGCGTCTAACATTAGCAAAACATGATAAAATGGGTTGTACATATTTGGTGAGTTTATCAGCCTGACAAATTAAATGAATTGTCTCTGTGGCCTAAAAAAGTGAATTTTAAACTGTTGTGCCATCTCCGTTGGAGGTGATCGGTAGTTATGGACTGTTATAAAGTTTGTAGAGACCGAGCCCAGAGATTTGAAAGCGGTCTGACTATCTAAAAAAATAAGGAAATCAGATGTTGATATCACTCTTTTCTAAGCAAGGACAAGACTTCTTTTATCGCCATTTGTAACACGCTAAAATAATTAGGAAGCGGAATGAGATACGAGTCTCCCCCAACCCCTTCATTTGTTTTTGATCCATCTGTATAAAAGTCATCTTGTCCTATATTATTAATTTAACATTTTTCTTTACACCAATAATTGGGATAGAGAAAAAATCTGGATTGCAATTTTAAAAGTTAGTTTTAAAAACGTTTTAGCTTCAGCTTCATTCATTTTCCGTTGCAATCTATTTCGAACGAAATTGCCTTAGCCTTTATCTTTTAAGAATAATCCTACAAAGGAAAGAGCTGAATTGGTGAAATAAAAATGATATAAGTACCCAACTATATATCACAGCCTTTTGAAAGTTTAGGTGTCTAAAGAAATAGGAAAAAAAAGTCCCACACTATACCTGCTTACCTAGGTAGGTACCTACTTAGAGACATGATGTAGGAACGGGAATGCTTTTTACTATCTCCTTTTCGCACAACAAATGTTATAATTCTGCTTTTATAGCGATGTTACCCGCTTTAGCCTTTGACTTGAAGGTATTGTAAAGTGAATGCTGAGGCTGACCTAGCCTACAACAACCAATCTATAGGTAAGATATGTAGGTCGGAGGTATACCCATACCTATACCTACACCTACTTGCAAAACTTTTTAAAGTTCAATAAAAGTTGCATGACTCGGGGGAAAATTTACGGTCTTAAGACTTTTCCTTCGGTTAACCACCAAGGATAAGACTCAATTCCAACAAATGAACAGAAGACAGGAAAAAAAGAAGAATAAGAAGAACAAAAACGGAAAAAGAAAGAAGATTAAATAAGTCAAAGAAATATAAAAAAAAACGAGCTTTTCCCGGTCTTGAAGAAGATTTCATTTTTTCTTCCATCTCTCCATACTTACACTATATATCGCAGTCCTCTTGTCCACACCACAATTTTTACTGTTTTATGCTGCAACCGAGAAAGGAAGAAAAATCCCTTCTTGAATCTACAAATACTCGTTCTTCTGACACTCTCTCTGTTCTTATAACAAATTGATTTCTTTTTTCTCATCTTCTTCTAGTTCTTGTTGTTTCTGTTTCCCGGAATCCCCGTTTTAAATTCCTGGTCACAAACGAAACGAAGAAAAAAATAAATAGAGAACGAAAAAAACAAAACAAAATAAATGGATTATTGCCTTTTATTATTCCCTTCCTCACCATCACCATCACCATCACCACCGCCATCATCATTGCCATGTAAAGTTTTTGGTTTACGCGAATGTGCTCGCATTCCAGAAGCCACTTTGAATTGACGCCAAATATGCTGGTTGTACGAGAAAGATAAACGATAGTCTCATCTAGCACATCCCCTAATGTGTTTGGCTTATACCGCCGCCGCCGCTGCTCCGCTTCGACCGCACAGAAAAAAGGAATCACTAACCACAATTTGTGTTTGCAGATTTTTCTGGATTGAGTGAAACAATTATTCACGAATCCAAAAGTGAGATTCAGATAGCCTTGCAAAAGCAATCACTTCAATTTCAGTTTCACAATGTTCGAGTCTTCGAGTGGTTTTCGAGACAGAGAGGATGGGAAAACCTTATTTTTATTTTGTTTTGTTTTCTTCGCATTTTACTATAAATATGGTGCTAGAAAAGGGAATACAAAATTAAATTCATTTTAAAATTCAGGAATTTAATGGTAATGATAATGACTAATGAGAACGACATTAAGTTCAACTGTTTTAGGAATAATGCCTTTAATTCCTTTAACATTTCACTAATTAGTGGAAGTTAAAAATACTGGAAAATAGTGGAAGTTACTAATACGGATTAGTAAAACGCTTGGATGTGAGTAATTAAGTAAGCAAGGGCTTAAAAGATTTGTTCATTGATAGATATCGTGATGTTTTTCATGGAATTGGTAAGTTCCCAGGAACTTTTTCAATAAAACTTAAGGAAAATTCAAAACCAGTCCTTCATTATAAAAAAAGAATTCCAATTTACGTAACTCATTGATAAATTTAAGTCAGAACTTGCGTCAATGGTTAAAGATGGAATCATTTCACCCGTTGATAGTTGGGAAGCCTAATGGTCGTCTTCGAATTTGCTTGGATCCGAGACCTCTTGATGGGTGCATTAGACGAGAGCATTTTTTAATTCCAACCATTGATGACTTAGCATCTAAACAAGTAGATTTTTACTGTTATTGACTTGACAGGCGGTTTTTGGCATATGGAATTAGATACGGCGAGCTCAGAATTAACAACATTTATGACTCCTTTTGGTAGGTACAGATTTAATCGTGTGTCCGGTTTGGTTTGAACTGTGCACCGGAAATGTTTCAGCGAGAGATGGTTCAAATTTTTGGAGATATACAGGGAGTCGTTGTTTATTTTGATGACCTAGTTGTGTGTGGAGAAAATGAAGAAAATCATGATGAAGTTTTGAATTTTGTTATGGACAGAGCTAGAAAAAATAATATTAAACTTAATCCGGAAAAGATTCAATATCGTCAACATGAAGTAAAATTTATGGGTAATATACTATTCGAAGGAAAAATCAAAGCAGATTTAAAATATAGGCATGCGATTTTGAAAATGAAAAAACCAGGAAGCAAAGGAGATATTTTGAGATTTATGGGTTTGCTCAAGTATTTAGCAAGGTTCATTCCAACTTATCGAAAGAAACAGCGGAATTGTGAAATTCGACACGGTATGATGTTGATTTAAACTGGACAGAAAAAACACGAAAACGAACTTCACAGGTTGTTAAAAATAGTTACATCGGAACCAGTTCTAGCAATTAATGACCCAAAACAGCCAGAAGTTATTCAAACTGATGAATCGAAGGATGGGTTGGGGTGCGTTTTAGTTCAAAATGGACATCCTGTAGCTTTCGCTTCTCGAACACCCAAAAAAAGTGAACAAAAATTGGCCCAAATCGAAAAGGAACTATTGGCAATTGTATTTGCATGTCAAAAGTTTCATTTATTTTTGTATGGCCGTGAGTTTTCAGTTGAAAGCGATCATAAGCCACTTGAAACATTGGTTTAGCGTGATATTGACGATGTTACAACCCGTCTTCAGCGAATGTTTATGTTTCTATTAAACTATCCGCAAATGACTATTATCTTTAAACAGGGTAAGGAATTGCTAGTAGCTGATTGCTTATCACGTGCAAAACAAAGTGAAATATCTGAAATTGAAGGGCTATCGGGATTAGTTCACAAAATCACAAAACCAGTTTGTTGCACCGAAAAGAACTACAATTTGTATCAGAAAATATTAAATGAGGATGAAAAATATGCTAGGATTTGTAATTATGTAGAAAATTGTTGGCCAGGTTTTCATCAGTTAGATGATCTTAGTCAGCATTTTTTTAAACTAAAATCGGAACTACATTTAGAAAATGGATTAATCATAGACTAGTTGTACCATCAGAATTGCAACGAAAAATATTTATTTGGTTACACCAACCACATCTAGGGATTGAAAAAACTCTTTCTAGTGCAAGAATGTTGTATTATTGGCCTGGAAATAAAGGAACTAGTTTCTTCCTGTAATATTTGTGAAAAGTTTAAACGGAATATGCAAAAAGAGTCATTAGTCCAAGAAGAAATTCCTAAATATTCTTTTCAAATAGTTGCAGTGGACTTGTAAGAATATGCAGGCAGAGACTACATTGCTTTATTTGATGCATATTCAAGCTGCTTAGCTGCTGCAAAGATTGAAAACAAAACATCGAAACACATAATTGATGTTATTTCTCATATCTTCGACAAAATTGGATACCCAGTAATTCTAAAATGCGATAATAGTTCTCTCGGTTCGGCTGAAATTGAACGTTTTTCAATTGCATGCAATATTCAACTAAGATTTTCAAGCCTTAGATATCCACAAAGTAATGGGTTAGCAGAGAAAGGTGTGGCCATTTCAAAGAATATTCTTAAAAGGTGTTTTGAAGTTAATGATGTAAACAATTTTCAATATCGAATATTATAATACAACATTTCACCAATAGCAAGTATGCATCTTACGCCATCGGAATTATCCTTCGGTCGACTTGTTAAAACAAGGCTACCTGTTTCAGACTCAGTTCTTGTTAGAAACAACTTAAATGAATCGGAAATTCAAAACAAATTAAAGAATAAAAAAGAGAAGCAAAAATGTTAAAATGATCGGAACTCAAAATCACTTTCTTTGTTAAATGTTGGTCATCTGGTTATATTTAAAAAAAAAAACTGGAAAAAAATGGCACTATGGAAAAATAATTGGTATTGTTAACAACCACTCATATTTAATAAAAGATAATTTAAATAATCATTTTAGGCGCAATAGGCGATTTATTGCTAAGACAGTGAAGATTTTTGTTCTAGTGATTTACTTTATGAACAAAATGTAGAACCCTTTAAAAAATTGTACAAAAGAAATTCAAACAATTAATTCATCTCAAGCAGATAAAAACGAAAATATTTCAAATGTAAACAATGATATTAATAATTGTAATGTGCACGAACCAATTTCTCCGGATATTACTGATAATGTCTTAAGTTCACAACCTATCAACCAACCAATTTCAGAGATATCTGGTTCAGAAGCAATTAATCATAATACACCAGTTATTATATCTAAGGAACGAATAGTTTCTTGAAGTGGTCGAGTTGTTAGAAGACCACCGAGGCTTGGAATAGATTATTAAGTATTCTAAGACTAGGGCTAAGAGTTAGATTAAAAAAAAAGCATGTTATAATATGAATAAGAATGTTTCAATATCTACTATATATTTATATTTTAAATCTAACAAATTATTATATTTAAAGTTTGTAAAATAATTAGTTTGTCAATTCATTCTATATTGTTCTCTAACTTCGTTCATATCATCATTTAATTCTCGTTATGTAATAAACGTAATTTTTATAATAAGTCGTTTTTGCTACTTATTACAGAAGGCCAGCTAAGAACTTTGTACAAGTTCTCTCAAATGCGGGAGAGTGATAAAAGATACAATATATCTCATATAGCTACTCGTAATACGGTGGAAAGAAGCTTTGGCGTTTGGAGGCAAAGATTCCGCATTTTGTTATCAGGCATGCAACGCTCCTTAGAAAATGCCAAAACAACTAAAATAGCTTTAGCAGTTCCTCATTACATGGAAATGCGTTGTTTTCCTGAGGTCAAAAATAATTCATGTCCTTTCTTAAGTCCCAAACTATCTCCTTACTAAATTTCATTTAAATCTGTTCATTAGTTTAGGCTTAAAAGCTATCGGCCCACCTGAATTTTCCCATGTGAATGCGTCACTTTCCCGGGGTAAAAAGAAGCCTATGTCCTTTTTCGGGTATCAAAATATCTCCATAGTTTAGGCGTAATTGAGTGACAGACATAAAGTTACTTTCGCATTTATAATATTAGTAAGTAAGTATTATTATGATTATAAACAGCTGATTTGATAGACAGATAAATGGAATAGATTTCTCCATTTTTAACTTAAATTTAAAGCAGAATTTTTATAATGGGAATTTTCGCAACCTTCATAAATCCTTATGCACTGAATAACTATTCATCTATTAAGCGAATTCTATTAAATAAGACTGTAAATCTTTACGTGAAATTGGTAAAATCGTCTTCCGAACAAAAAATACTTAACAAGTATCGGTATAAAGGTAAAATTCTTAACAAACTTGGAATAGGGCGAACAAAAATATTTTCTCAGCAAGACGAACGAGTAATTTTAAGAAAATTCAAAGCAAGCCCCAAAACGAGCGTACCAAACTTTTCGGCCGTAATGGCGACACTTATTCAAAGACCAGTTTCAAACGAAACTGTTCGTCGCGTTTTTCGGAAGATTAATTTTAACTGCAAAGTTGCTCGAAAAAAAAACTCTTGTTTCCAAAATTAAAATAAAAGTCTTGAGTTCGCTAAAAATCATCCCAACAAACCCCAAAGTTTCTGGAACGATGTTTTGTTCTCGGACGAGACCAAAATTAAATTATTTGGGTCTGACGGAAAGAAAATTGTTTGAAGAAACCCGAATACTCAGCTGAAGGCAGAGAACTTAAGTGCCACTGCTAAGCATAGGGGAGGAAATGTTATGTTGTGAGCGTCAATGGCGGAAAATGGGACTGGGAATTTTTAATTTATTGACACAATCAAGTACCAGTGGACATTTTTGAACGTTCTTAAAAGAAATATGCGCGTCAATCTGCAGAAACACTGAATTTATCAGCAACCTTTTATTTATAACAATATAATGATCCAAAACACAAATCGTTTGTTGTGAAGGAATGGTTGCTACAGCAGAAACTAGACAAATTCAAGATCAGTCACCGGACCTAATTCTCATCGAGCATTTATGGGAAGAAATAAAGAGAAGGTTATAGAATTGTAACCCAACCAACAAGTCATTTGAAAAGTATACCCCCGCGGTGACTACAAGCTGTGATTATGGTTAAAAACGGCCCTACAAAATATTAAAATTTAAATTTGACCATTTATAGGCTTAGAATTCCAAGTTAAACGTCAAAGTGAAGGGCAATTAAATTTGAGAAATTTTACTGACGTTGGCATTTATATCGGGTTACTAAATAAGAATTTTACAACTTACCCTCGTACGTTGCTTTAAATGGTCCAACATTCGTTACCAAAGATCTAAGTCCTTAAAACTCAAAACAAAAATTACACTGACTTCGAAGGATATTATAGAAAATGAAGAAATGCTAGAGTTTTAAATACATCAAAACCAAGTTTTAAAGATAAACTGTCAAGGAATCGGTCGTTAAACTTTAAAACAACTTTTAAAATGTTAATATCTTCTAAAATTGCTCGAAATTACTAATTTCTTTTTAAAAATGCAACAAAATGAAGAACAAGATAAAGCTTTCAAACAATACTTCTTCTTTTCTAATAACGCAATAATTTGGCTGGACTTCATTTCCTGTAGAAAAAGATTTCCAATATTTCGCAACATTCTTCATTAGTAACTAAATAGCCTATGCCCGTGAACACTGTGATAGTTGGTGATAGTTGGCAAGTTTGTGAGTGGTGGAAAAAGAAAGAAATTAAAATACAAATAAAGTACGGAAATTCTTGAGAAGTGAATATTTTGAAGCATAAGAACTCTCTCCAATAGTGAGAATAAAAATATAAGAACTTCAGGTATTTATAAACCTAAAAAACCAAGTTTTTAGTGTGGAAAATTGCAAATGCAATAGAATTCTCAAAGTGAAACGTCAATAGAATAAAGAATAAAGCTTTCACTATACAAAATAAACATAAATATTGATAGATTACAAAACTTATCATATTATCCCCAGAAATATATAACGATATTTATTCAACCAATAAAACCACTAGCGACACCTCCATTTCAGTTTGGCCATAAATAAGCAAAGACACGAACCGCTAACACAAATAAAAATAAATATAAGGAAATATTAACGTTCATTAATAGTTCACATAATTTTCTTTTGAACTTGAACTGTATTAGATACAAAAATGTCTGCGCCGGAAAACAACACTCCAAAAGACGAAGTAAGCAATTCTGAGCTTAAGGACATGATAGCTCTCATCTATAGAAGTGTCGAAGATTCAAAGAAAGATATAAGATCTGAAATTAAAGAAGTGGGAACTTAACGTCGCTGAAGTTGGATCAAAGATTGATAAAATTAATGAAAAAGTTTACGAAATAGAAGAAAAAATTAGTATTTTAGAATGCCAACTACGAAGAAAGAACGTTATTCTTCTCAATTTTGAAGAAATTGAAAAATCAACAACTGAACTCGAGCAAATAGTGTTACAAATTTTAAGTGAAGTCTTCAAAATTGAAGTTTCATTGAAAGATCTTGACTTTGTCTATCGTCTTGGAGTTCAAAACAAAAATAAAACTCGACCTATCAAAATTGGATTCTTGGCATATAGAACAAAATGCCTGATCATGGATGATAAAATAAAACTAAAAGCATATAACACAAAAAATAATACAAACTTAATTCTTTATGATGACTTACCGAAAGATGTATTAGAAAAGCGGAAAAATTTACTTGAAAAAGCGAATACCTTAAGAAACATGAATGGCAACGCAGAAGTAAAAGTCAAAAACAACAGGCTGATTGTCGATGGTAAAACATTAACAGCAGAAGAAATTATCAATATAAAGACTCACCCTAAGCAAAACAAAAGAAAACTTTCTGATGATGACTTTGAAAAAGATTCAGATATAGCGAGGAGCTCGTCCAAAAAGAACAGTAGACCACAAACAAAAAATAAAACTTTCTCATCGTTATCACCATCGTCGTCATCATCCCCCCTGATGAAATATGTCCTCAAGAAAACCGTCACTATGGGTCAAAGTGCCGACGCTAAAAATGGCAACCAATTTGCTGTAGATAACTTCGAAAAAACAACAAATCAATAACAACTAACGAACAATCCACCACAACAAATGCTAAAAGTCAACCCCAGCGAGTCAATTATTAATAACGAAGACAATTTTATAATGGATAAACTGAAGAATAAACCTCCAACCCGGTCGGCCACCGTGGAGGATTTCGGCCAACACCCCCCCTTTTATAAATTTGCGGAAAGCATCTCACTAAACAAAAAACATACAAACAAAAACTACTATACTAATAAAAGCAATACAGGTACGAAACCCTTATACGTAGCAACTCTAAACACACTAACTCTCCAATCAAAAGAAAAATTTGTTGAACTAGAAAACGCGCTTAATAAGATACACTGGGATATAATCGGTTTAGCAGAAGTAAGACGACAAGGCGAAAGCATACAAGAACTCAACAACGGAAATATATTTGCTTACTTCGGAACTAAACAAGGCCTTTATGGCGTCGGTTTCCTTATAAACAAAGAGTTAAAAAAGAATATTCAAGAAATTAAAGGATTTAACGATAGGATAATAGGAATGAAAGTCAAAGTAGAGAATTGTAACATATCCATCATACAAGTCTATGCACCAACTGAGAAAGCAACTGATGACGAGATGAATCGCTTTTACAAGACACTGGAAATAGCAACAGCACACTTTAAAACAGAGATTTCACTGATAATCGGTGATTTCAATGCTAAATTAGGTTTCAGGAAAAATGGCGAAGAAACCATTATGGGAGAATATGGCTACGGTAATCGAAATGAAAGAGGTAGTCGTCTTATCCAATATATTTGGCAACAAAAACTTATAGTTGGAAACTCGTTATTTAAAAAGAAACCGCAAAATCAATGGACCTGGAATTCACCAGGCCAAAAGTACAAAAACCAAATAGATTTTATTCTTTGCAATAAAAGATCAATCCTTAAAGATGTGTCCGTACTTAATAACTTTCAATTCGAATCAGATCATCGGATAGTACGCGCGGAGTTGTTAATCAACCATAAAACTAGGCAACTACATAAAACTACAAGAAAAGTATTAACAAAATCGATAAATACAGATATAATCAAAAGTTATAATGCTGATCTTCAACAACGATATAACATCATATCAAGGTTAAATGAACCTACTCAAATAGCATATAACAAAATGGAAAAAACTATAAAAGAATCTGCAGACAGGTATATTCTCACTGCTGTATCTCAAAAACAGCAAAAACTATCGAGTGAAACTCTAAATATGATAGCACTTCGTGATAGTATTAGAAAAAAGACTAATCTAAATGCCCAAGAAAAACAAGATTTGAAAAATATAAGGAAGAACATCAAAAAACGTTGTCAAGAAGACATCCAAAAATTCAATGACAACCTCTTAAAGACAGTAATCGAAGAAACGAGATCAATAAAAAAGGCAAAGTGTGCAATCCAAGATTATAAAGAGTGGATAACAGCAATGGCGGATAATAATAAAAGAATTCACGAAAGGAAGAATATTAACCAAATAGCTACAAACTTCTACATTGATCTATACAAAACACGCATAGCAGACACTGATGATATATTTCTAGAGCGACAAAACCAGGAAGAAGATTTTCCACTATTTCTTAAAAGTGAAATAGAGCGAGCAATAAATAGTTTAAAGAATGAAAAAAGCAAAGGAAACGATGGGATATTAGCTGAATACCTAAAGTTCGGCAACTTTTCACTGGCCAACTGGTTGACTACTATTTTCAATCAGGTTTTGGTCACCGAGGAAGTCCCAGACCAATGGACGAAATCGGAAATAATTCTCATACATAAAAAAGGGAACAGGGACGATATCAACAATTATCGCCCGATAAGCATAATATCATCGATATACAAGGTTTTTGCGAAGTGTTTATTTGAGAGAATGAAAACCACTCTTAATTTAATTTAAATCAACCTTTTGAACAAGCCGGTTTTAGATCAGGTTTTTCAACAATAGACCATCTACAAACCGTTAATCAAATAATAGAAAAATGCAAAGAGTATAACATCACAATATACTTTGCCTTCATCGATTTTGCAAAAGCGTTTGACACAGTAGAGCAAAGATTTATTTGGAAGGCGCTTCTCAATCAAGGTGTAGACGAAAAAATAGTTCGAATCCTAAAGAAAATGTATGACAGGAGCACATCCCACATAAAAACGGAATGCATCGGATCAGATTTTAAAATATCGCGAGGTGTTAGGCAAGGAGATCCAATTTCACCAGCACTGTTTTCCGCAGCCTTAGAAGGAGTATTTAGAAAGCTAGACTGGGAAGACAAAGGATTGAAGATAAATGGCAAATGTCTCTCAAACCTCCGATTTGCCGATGACATTATAATTATCGCAAACAGCAGTGAAGAACTTCAAACGATGCTAAACGAACTATGCTCGGAATGCGAAAATATTGGGCTGTCAACAAATCAATAGAAAACTAAAATTATGACAAATGGTGCTTATGATCCAGTTAGTTGTAATAACAATATACTAGAATACGTTGAAGACTACACATACCTTGGTCAGATTATCTCATTCAAAGATAAAGAAAAAAAAGGATATAGAGCAGCGAATGACGAACGCTTGGAGGCAGTTCTGGAACGTTAAGCATCTTCTTACATTGAATATTTCTAATAAAACAAGGAAATATGTGTTTGACTCAACAGTTCTTCCAGTCCTCACCTATGGGTGCCAAACTTGGCAAGTCACGAAAAACACTGAAATGAAACTCCAATCATGTCAGAGAGCAATGGAGAGAGCTATTTTGAGCGTTCATATTGCCCAGCAAATTAACCATCAGAATATAAGAAGTCAAACTAATTTTGAAGACGTTAGACACAGGCTTAAGAAACTCAAATGGGAATGGGCAGGACATGTAATACGTACACCTGATAATCGATGGACAAAATTAGTAACCGAATGGATACCCTTAGAAAGCAAAAGAAGCGTAGGTGGACAACATAAACGCTGGAAGGATGACATCCGAAAAATATGCCCACTTTATTGGAGAGAAGCACTAGATAGAAGAAGATGGAGAAGTCTGGGGGAGGCTTATGCTCAGATAACCTAAAATTATACCTCTCTTTTCAAATTATGTATATATTTAAATTAGCTTTAAACCTTCATTGAATTATTTCTTTCTTGTAATTTAATTAATTTTACGTACACATACTTGTTTAAATGTAATGTAAATATATTCAATCAAATGGTAATTATAAAATTATTGTAAATTTTAAAGTATTAATGAGTGAATAAAGCTTGGAATAATAATAATAATAATAATAAATAGCCTATGATTTAAAAAGAAGCAACTAGTTTATATTGGCATATTTTTGAAAAAAGAATATTTTCAAGTACATTTTTCGATAGGTCCTATTCTGCTATTTATTGGGGGATTTTTTTCTCGAATTAATTCTGCTAGTTACTATTCTGCTATTTATTCGAAGTGATGTCGGTAATACTGCTCGGTATTCTTCTATCCACGTGAACGTATTCATTCTATAAAATTCAGATCAGCATATGAAATGTAGCGGATTTTTCATTTGATGTCTGGCTGGTTAATTGTTGGTAGCAAAATGCAAGTAAAAACTAATTTATTAGAATATTTGTTTTATAATTAAAAGATTATTAACATTTTTGGGTAACAACAACTCACAAGGAACAATTTTCAACATTAAAACATACATATCTGTTATAAAATTGAATCCATGTATTGCAAAAAATAATGCTAAAAGACACTCCGAAGACCTCCGAGAATTTTGGTATAGCCTTTAAGAGACAGGCTTAACCTTCTAGGACCACCAATGAAAGTCTGCGTGAAAAAAGGTAGGTTTTAGTACACGTTATATAAAAAATAATTTTTCTGAAGAACAAGTTTTCCAGGTTTGGAGCGACTACAAGTCTCATTAAAAAAAAAACTATCCCATAATGAAAAGGAACAACGGGCCACAGGGAGTGGACCAAACAAAATCCAAACCTTTTTAAGTAGAAGAAGAGAAAGTTATTGCACTCAGTAGAGTGCCTTATGTCCAGGTATTTGGATGTTCACAAACAAAAAACAGGACAGAACCAAAAGAAACGTAGAAGCGTCGACAAAGTGCTGAATATATTTTTGAACTCCACGAGAATGATCTTGGTAAGACCAAACGTTTATTACATTGATATCAATATTTTCTTTCCAAATTTAATCCATAGATATTGAAGATTTGGAAAATGTGATGAAAAAAACAATGACACACGAATTGTCCATTGCACAATAAGAGATTATGAAATTTCAAATTAAAATTCAGCAGAATTTGGGCAAGGCCAATTCAAAAGTTATTGCAATCGTCAAGAAATATTCAATATAACACAAGTCGAATATGTACAGTACTTGATGAAATTAAAGTTCAGAACAATAAACACAATTCGAAAATGCAAAAAAATAGCTATGGATAAACTTAAATTAAAGGAGTAGTTTCTGCAACTTGAGCTGCAATATAAATTAGTTAACTTTTTTTTTTTTAGTTTGAATGCGCTTTATTTTAGTTCCAATTTCTTTTACTTACGTTCCTATGAAATAACTATTCATTTAAATAACTAGGATAAATTCGTTACTTTTACGTTTTTTAGAATAAAAATATTAAAAAAAAAAAAGTTTGTTAGAGTTTCATTCATTGACCCTGAATCAAAATGGTGAGAGCGAATGAGAAAACTATTTATTAGATCCACTCTTTAACAAGAACTAGAATCAGCCACTAGGTTCAATACGGAAAAACCCAGGAGCTTCAAATCGATACCCACCATCTCTTTATCGATTTTAAAGCCGCGTATGACAGCTTCCATAGGGAAGAGCTCTACAGAGCAATGTCTAGTTTTTGGATCCCTGTCAAACTTATAAGTTTGTGCAGAATGACGATGGAGAATGCACGCTGCTCTATCAAGGTCGGTCAACAATCTTCCAAAGGTCCATCCAATTACTTGGATACACAGATGATATTGAAATAATTTTAAGATCAAAGCGTGATGATGTGGAGCGTTTTTGAGCATTGCGAGGGAAGCGAAGAAGATGGGTTTAGTGGTCAATGAGGGCAGACCAAGTAAATGCTGTCATCAAAAAAGGACATTGAACATCTTCGGGTGATTTTTGGTCCCGTACGCATAGATGGAGAATGGAGGAGAAGTTAGAGGAATAAAAGTCCAAAGGCTTAGATGGCTATGTCATGTAGAGCGAATGGACATCAACGCTCCAGCCGGAAAGTCTTGAATCCAATTCCGAGATACGGGCACGCAGTAGAGGAAGACCGCCACTCAGGTGGGAGAGGACCTCAACCAACTTGGTGTGCGAAACAAGTAACGAAATCTACTCTTCAATACACAAATTTTCCGCTCTATAATATTTCTTCCTTTGCAATTTGGGTATTGAATTTCGATTCTTGGGAATATGGTTCCACATTTCAAAAAGGAGTAAGCACCCACGGAAATAAAATACAAATATCCTCAATCACCTAAAAAAGGTGTTTAAAAAGTGAATGCGAGGCTAATGTGAGAAGCTCTTTTTCTGGACAAGAATTTCTCCGAAAAGCTACTGCAAACATATTTTGAACCAAACAGAATTTACCGATAAGTCCTATGTATCTATCTCCATTACTGAAAATATTTTTAAAATATGAACTTGCTTCCGTATTGTTCCATACTAAAGAGTCTTGACTACTTCCGGGATAACCTGCAACAACGGAAGTAATCAATTCATTTGACATAAGTTGGCTTGTCCAGTATGTACTTTAACTCTTTGCTAAATATGGATTGAGCCTGAGCGAAGCCCACATTAAAATCCTGTCCAACGCCATGTTGCAGATTACCTTCAGCAAAAAAATTGAATGATTTCGCTATGGCGGTGGAAGATTCGATTCACCAACATTCAATGCATATCGAAATACTCTGTAATTTACCGGAAAGTTTTTGTTAAATATCATTTCACAAATTGTATTTAGTATCTGCTTCAATTTTGAAGTACATACGCATAGTCCAAAAGTCTCCGTACCGCAGCCTAATCTAGGGTTTTTTGTTTGAAAAGAAAGACTAGTAATAAATGTAAAAACACTGAAAAAAGTTAGTTTCCACCTTCACCTTTTTACTAAATTTAAAAAAAAAATGTGATTTGGGATTTTTAAAAACCCGTTTTTAATATATTATTATAATAAATATTTTATCTCAGAATCAACAAAAGGAAAGCTGCTGTATGGAGACTTTTTGGACTATGTGTATATTAATAGATACAAAAATAAATTGGGTGGCTCAACAGTCCGTTGTGAACCTGGGCCTAGTGACTTACAACTCTCAACCATTCCATTCCAAGGAATGGAAGGGACATACAATTTTAGGCCTAATCCGAACGGCTAATTTGAGAAAGCACTTTTTCATGACAAGAATTGCTCTTAAAGGATTTGTCAATTTTTTTTAAATTAAGATGGCACAGGCAGGGATTGAACCCAAGACCCCTTGCATGACAGTCCAACGCATCATGCCACGGGTACTACTATTATTAGATATTTGTTTCAATTTGCATAAGTCATATCACCTTTTTATACTCGTATGCTGATTATTAAGCTTTTAACATCATATTCTATATTTTGGCACCTAAAGAAATATCCACTGTTTGTTTTTTGTTCAGTCAATGTTTGTTTAACTTAAAATCACGCCTTCAGATTGGCTTAGCCCGAAAGTGGGTCAAGCCTTTTAAGTATTAATCAAATAAATATCACACCCAGAACTTATTATGTAAAACATAAAATTTACTTTTGGACTCAAAATTCTTTGAAAAAATCCCTTTAGTTCCTCAAAAAAGGATAACATATTGAAGATTTAATTAGAAAAACAAGAAATCGAAAAATATGTGATTCTTCAAACTTTCTCTTGTATAAAAAAACGAAAAACTCTAACCAAATTTAAGACAGATAAATTAAATGCAGTAGATAGATATATTTTATTACATAGATACATAAATATAAACCCAAATATAAACAAAATTAAACCAGATTTCAATTACAGATCACAGATTATACATCAGAGATAGGTTAGGTTAGAGGTATATTACATTAGATTAAATTTCCTTTTAAACGAAAAACAAGAAAACAATGTTATCTTATAACCTACTATAAGTATTCAAAGTCGATTTTGGGAATGAGGAAGGAGTGTGCAGTAGAAAAGGGTGTTGGATATAAAGTTTTGTTAGAGAGAAGAAGAGAAGGTTTGGTAAACCTGACATGAATAATGACTTAACCGACTTAAGTTTCTGAGTTGCCATCACATCACTTAAATATTCATGTAAATTCTTTAAAATCTCCATCAAAACAGAAACTTAATTGGTAAACAAATGAACAAATGACCAAACAGAAGTCACTTCTCTTACAAATTCACATTAATCTTAAACGTACGTAGAATTTAGGTATGTACGTCAATTGTACATATCTACTCGTAGTACACACAATTTGGCCACAAAATGCATATTTGTCCAGTCCTTAGCACATTGCCATTTGCCACTTCTGCGAAACGGACGGATGCCTAAGAATTTTGATCCTTTTGAAGATATTCCTATAAGTATATAAAAACAGCTATGGCCAAAATAATAGAAACAGTACTTAATTTTTGGTAATTGGTTTTAATTATTTTATTTTAGTGGTAAATATTTTGTTGATGTTTCTTAATTTGGGATTCATAATTTATTTGACAAGCTTTTCTTAGTCAATTTGTTACAGAGTTCTTAAAATAATGACCAAAAAAGGAGGAAATTAATTGGGTGGCGCAACAGTCCGTTGTGAACCAGGGCCTAGTGACTTACAACTCTCAACCATTCCTGTGTGCGAGTATTGTTGTAAGGAATGGAAGGATACTTAAAAAAGGAGGAAAACTTTATTTATTATTTAAACTGGGAACAACAAAGCAGACTCGCAAACCCGGCTAACTTCGTTTCGCCATCAGATGGCTTGGTTTTTGTAACATTTCGTTTTGGGATTAAAAGATGAAGACAAATTATTTTTTTTTGTTTTATATTTCAAAAGGAAAATTTGTATTTCATTTTACAACAGTAATTCGGAAATTGGTATTCGGAATCATTGGTATTCGAGAAATACATTCATTTTCACCTGCGCACTTTCCGTTAATAATGGTTGCCTTGCCTCAATAAAATTCGGCATAAGTCTTTTCACCGCAAGTTGAGTACCGTTGCAAAGTCGCGGTGGATTCGCATTATGCAGTATCATAATAACTGAACCAACTTTGAGTTGCAAGTTATGTGGTGGAAATTGGGTAACTCCGGAGAGTTCAAAAACTCCGTTGGGTAATTTACTACAGCTTCGGGATTTGTTATGGAATCAACAGATATGTATGCCATCGATTTTTGATTAAAAATTGAAATTCAGTGCGTGTACATCATTATTCTTTGCAGCCAGAATTGTTCGTTGACTTAACCAGGCATAATTCTGATAATTCTCACTAATGTTGGGGAAAATATTTTCAATAAGAGCTAATCGAGAGTCTATAAATCAGCAAAAGTCGTTGGAAATAGTAAGTAGTCCAGCTGTCGCATCAACTGGCACTTTTCCATTTCCAAAAGTTAACAATTGTGCAGCACTTTGATAATTTTGAAGTTGAACTCTATATTAGTGGTTAGCGATAATGTTATTAAGTTATTCCACAAAAGTGATGCCTTCAAGCAAGCATTCTATTCATCTGCAGGCGTTCCAAGGATAATTACAATATCATCAAGCCGCCAAAGATGTTGTTACTTCGTCGAAGATCCTTCAGTGTGAAGTTAAGTGCTTCAAGTGAATTCTTATGTGCCATTGTGCACTCATCTCAAACAATGAGTTCCATTGCACTTTCAATTTTTCCATTGCACTGGTTCGGGAAATATTGCATTTTGGAGTATCAATTGTGTTTTAATTGAGTGGCAACTTGAGCGCAGAATGTGCAGGATGAAAAGTTGCCGCAATTCCAAATAATACTAATGCCAAAGCTTTCACATCTTGATCGAATAGAGGCCAAAATCAATGAAATGACAATATTTTTACCTGTTCCTTAAGGTGCGTCCAGGAAAAATAGACCAGCAGTATTATTGTCTACCGCTTGCATTAATTTTTGGTTTTTGTTGTTCATTCAGCAAAGGCAAATTATTTCGAACGAATTCCTGCAATGTATCAACATTGTGTTTCAGCTTTCGATTTAATTTTTGGTTAAATGCATCAGGCATCGATCGATCTGGCGCAATCATTCCTACTTCAATCAGTAGTTTGTTTGCAATAGTTAAGCATTGATCCTCAATCAGAATCATTCCTTCATTGTAGATTTCATCGGTCATTTGCATGTGGGAATTATTGTTAAATCCCAATGAGAATCGTTCTCCAGCAAACCCAATAGTTGACATACTTTTCGATATGTTTGGCATTGGTGGCAATACACAGTTTTCAAATGCGCAAATGATTTTGGTCCTTGTAAATTTACCAACAGCAGTCGTAAATAGAAACATTCATCATTTCTAGGATGAACAGTGTACATGCGACCTAGCACATCAGTGGAAAACACCTGTGGCTAATCTCGAACTCAGGTTCCTTGTTCGCGACGTTGGAATTTCTTTGTTGAATGGGTTGAATGTCTTGTGCGGCCGCCGATGTGACAAATATTTTGTTTCAGTTTTTTGATTGAAAAAAAACGATAACCCATTTTTTCGAAATTATACCAAATTTGCTCAGAATGTGTAAAAGTTAATTTTATATATTTACATATATACATAAGTGGATTTGGGGTCAGCCGAATTTTTCACTTTTTTCTTAAATTGCTCTATGATAAAAAAAACTCTCACTTTTTCTAACGTTTTTTTAAAGTAGTTTTTGCATTTTCTTTTTATTATAACAAACGTTATTTGAAGTCGATATCTCTGACGTTTCTTGAGATATACTTACTTTACTTACTTATCCGGCTCACAATCCATGAAGTGTCTCAGCCTGAGATACTGCAGTTTTCCATCGTAAACGATCCCTCGCATGCACTCCCCAGTCACCGAGACCTAGCGCTCTGGGATCCGCAGTCATTTGGTTCTTGTACCGTAGGTCCGGTCTTCCCTTTCGTCTTGAACCTGGGGGCTGGGCTGAGAAGACTTTTTTGACTGGAGCGTTGTCGTCCATTCGCTCGATGTGGCCGAGCCAATATAGTCGTCTTTTATTGGTCTTCTGGACTACATCCACATCTTGGTACAGCTCATACAGTTCTCGGTTGTATCTTCTTCTCCATTCGCCATCGTCGCATACGGGACCAAAAATCCGCAGAAGAACTTTTCTTTCGAAAGTGGCCAGTATCAATTCCCCTATTTTACCTATCGTCCAGCACTCGGCTCCGTAGAGTAGGACTGGTAAAATCAAAGTTTTGTATAACAGAAGCAGCTGCGGTTCGCTACTGATTCTACCAACAGTAACGTTTTGTCCTAGGCGGTGGACAGAGGTTGCTTTGTTTGTTGGTAACATGGACTTTGTTTTGTCCTCATTCACTTCAAGACCAACTAGTTTCCCCTGTTCTTCAATAGCTGTGAAGGGCTCAAGCACAGCTCTCTTGGATCGACCGATTATGTCTATGTTGTCCGCATAGCCTAGGAGCTAGGTGGATTTGTTGAAGATAGTGTCCTCCATGCTCACACCTGCCTTACGCACTATCCGCTCCAAGACTTTGTTGAAGAAGTCACATGACAACGCATCTCCTTGTCTAAACCCTGCTCAAGTTTGGAATAACTCGGATGAGCTGTAACTGCACTGCGTATTGTTTAGCGTCATGCGGCACAGCTGGATCAGTTTGTTCGGGATCCCGAATTCAGACATCACCATCAAAGCTCTTGGCGTTGGATGCTATCATAAGCAAATGTAAAGTCGATAAAAAGATTCTGGGTTTCGACTTGAAATTCGTTGGTCTTTTCCAGGATCTGCCTCACTGTGAATATTTGTCTATCGTTGTTCTGCCAGGCCTAAAGCCACTCTGGTACTTGCCGATATTTGTGTTGCAGAAAGGTTTAAGATGCTCACACAATATGTTGGATAGGATTTTGTATGCTACATTAAGCAGGGATATGCCACGGTAGTTTTTGCATAACATCGGGTCGCCTTTTTTGTAGATGGGGCATATGGAGCTTATCGACTAGTCAACGGGTATGCATTCTTCCTCCCACACTTTGACGATGACCTGGTGCATGCGGTTTATCAAAACACTTCCTCCATGTTTAAAGAGTTCCGCGGGTATGTCTTCCGACCCGATGGACTTGTTATTTTTTAGCTTTTGGATGGCTCTTTCTACCTCTTCTCTGCTGGGGGCTGGGGCTGGGTCTTCATTGACTGGTATTGCTTCTCTTTCTTCATTATCTTGCTCGACATTTTGCGCATTCAGCAGATGTTGGAAGTGCTGCTTGAAAACATCTACAATTCCTTGTGCTTCGGTGAGCCCTTCGTTAAAAGAAGTTGAATTACATTTAAGCTCAATATCCAGCTGATAACGCCACAAGGAACAGGGCACTCACCAAAACTTTAATTGAATAAGTTGATTGTTTCATTGGCTGTATGGCATTCAGCTTCATTATTTTGGTCATAAATTTGAACAATTTAAAAAAAAAATGTCAGACTTACTTTTAAACCTATTTATTATGAAATGTACAACTAAGCTGACCATAAATCAAATGACAGCTGTCAACAAGAAAAGCTCCGAGAAAAGTATTGCCAGATTAAAAATCACACATCTAAAAAAACGAACGTTACATGACTTTTCTCAAATTCTGTATTATGTATTATAATTCCATCTCTAAGATCTAATATTGGTTTTACAAGCTTAGGGTCAGATAACTTTTGTTTCAACACTTTAACACTTTAAAGTGCATTCTGAGACTTCTTTACACTTTTTTAGTAAAAATGAATCCTCTTCTGCGTATGTCTTGTTTTTTGCATATGCATTCTGTGGGGGTTGTGCGTTAAGGAAAGCCTCCCACTGACTGCCAGGAACCGTTCTAGAGTTGAATTGCTCCTTAAAATCTCGCTGCAATTTTTTTCATTTCATAAATAGGTTAGACCTAGGCTTTCTTATTAAAGTTGCTTTCGTATTTGGCATATTTAAAGAAGACTTAGATCTAATTTCGAAATCAATATCCAATTAAAATTGAATGTTCCCATTATTTTGGTTATAGCTGTATATGCGTTGAAAATGTAATGTTTGAACAATATGTATACATACAATCAAAGGTTAACATCCGGAATGTTAAGATAGTGTCTTCGTTAACATGCATACCTGACTCGAAGACAAAGCACTTTACTAGCCTAGCTGACCATTTACTTGAAGCTTCATCAATGGCAATAGCACAAGTGTTGTTTCTGAGTAGCTGGCATATCTTTCTCACAAAATGTTGAAGAATAGCTATGTAGTTCAGTAACAAACATCTATAACATACCGCACACCCAGCAGCATATTTGGGGCAGTTAATGCTGTGTAGCAGTAGCAGCAGCAATAGGACAAGTGGGGAAGGAACACAGCTGAACCCCTAAACTGAGTGTGACAAGTTAACTTGTGATATTTCCCTCACACACTGGGCAAGAGGGATGTCACGACAATTAGATAATCGTGACTAAACTTCAAAAGCAGCCCATGCCAAGCCAGGCAAGGCCAGGCGTCAGTTCAGCAGGTGCCCTAGCCCTGTCGTATACCCTATAGCCAACAAAAAAAAACCCAACCCACGTACAATTCGTACTTCTCAAGAGATGTACAAATATATATTTTTGTCTTTAGGGTTTTGGTATATTTTCTCACATTCACAGACCGGAAACCGTCTCGGTTTTCTCCTTTAATTTCCGGCCCTCGCCTCGACTCGACTCGCATCGCACCCAGTGGGGTTGAGAACATCCCAATCCTAATAAGTAAAGGAAATCAACATCTCAAGAAAACAAAATGCCTTTTTCTCTCCTCCATGATGATGATGATGATGGCCACGCTCTTCCTTCCCTTTTATTCTGTTTTGTTCCCTTCGCTGTTCCCTGTCGCTTTGTTGTCTTCTTTAGCTTCCCGAAAAGGATACATTACAAAGCACGACGACGCAGGGCGGAATAGCAAAGAGGCAAGGTGGGTGGGTGGTTAGAAAAGATGATACGAGATGTGGCCATTTTTCGGAAGCAAACACTTGCTACACAGTTACTTAGCATTATTAGGCGGCAGTAGGCCTTCTTCTTCTTCTTCAAAACTCATGCCAGTATAGTCAAAGTCGTATAGTCTTGGAATGTTCGGGGGTCAATTAGACGAGCATGGCCCGTTTTCATAAAAACGAAGCGTGTTCGGAAATACAAATGCGCGTATTAGGCTCCGAGGACGAAATGGCTGCGCTCGCTCGCTCACTGCTGCTTCAAAATGGTGTGTGCTTTCCTCTTTCTTAACGACGCGACGACAACGACGACGATGACGGCACAACCAACGACAACGAGAGGGTGAACCGATTTTTATCATGAAAATATTTTCTCTTTTGAAAATAATTCCTGATGACTTCGTTTCTTAGTTTTCTTTCCTTTTTTTTTGGTCCTTAGTATGTTTTGGCATTGGCTAAAGGACATTTTTTTGTTCTTATAGTACCTTACGAAAATTATGTATTATGTTATGGTTTCCTTGTTCCTTTTATGGTGCTCATTTCTCGCCATTCGAGTCCTAGGACCTACGTACTTACACCTACCTTCACAAAAGGTTAAAACCACTTAGTTTAATCTTCATTACTCAACTATTTACTTAAATTGTGTTTTTGAAAATTTGAGTAAATGTGTAAAAATGTTTTTGGCAAAAGGGAAATAAGGGATGGAGTTGGGGTTGGAAAATCGTGGTATAAATAAAGATGCTGTTGATGATAAGCTGAATTGGAGAACAGAAGTAAGTTTTATTACTAAAACGTGAAGTGCTTTATTTTGATCGATGTCTCGGTATATTAGAATCATTAAGGGGACAAAATGAAAGGGATCATTGTTGCTTATGGATGGCTGGTGGGTAGGTTGTTGGTTTTTATTTTTAGGTTGGTCTTGATGGAACTACTTTGCATTCAAAGAGTGTTTAAGCTGGATTTCATCTAATTTTGTTGTTAAATATTTTTTGTTGTTCTTTTTTGTAAGTTAAATGAATCGATTGTATTATCGTTTGGTTTAAATAAAAACTTGCAAATGGGATTGAAATCTTTTGTGTAGGCATCACGTTGTTGTTTTTTATTTTTATGAAATGCTTTGATAGATTAAGAACTTTAACTGCGTAAAAAAGGATCAAAAGTTAAGGAAAGTCTTTGTGGCTTGACTTGCGAGAATCAAAAATACTTTTTAATATCACAAAAATAAAAAATAAAGTCCTTTTTGCTAATGTTTAAGGTCAAAGCAGTTGGAAATCGTTTAGATATGTACATGTAGTCTACTTGATGGGAAAAGATATTAAGATAAAGCAAATTACATGACATCATGAAGTGCACGACTGGATTTCATAGCTAAAAGGTTATTATAAACATTAATATCAAGCATTGAAGATATTTTGGTGGTTTATATGAAACAGTTAAAATTAATATTTGTGGCAACACAAATTTCTATTTTTAATTGCTTACACAACGACGTTAAGGCTCTTGGAGACTTATATAGTGGAGGATAGGTAATATCTTTATACGTTAAATTTTAATATTGCTTATTTTACCTGAGTGTGTTTTTTAATTCTTCATTTTATTTTATCTCGTTTCATATGAGGCAAATATTATTAATTTTTGTGTTCTTAATCTAACTACTTAATGTGAAAGAAACACATTTGTCTTAATTGAATCTTGTTTTAGGGTTGATTTCATAAAAAGAATCATTCTATTTTTGGCTTCGTAAGTATAAAAGCTCACAGCACTAATAAATTTTTGATAAAAAAAATTGATTTCCAAAATAAAAGCTTACCGCAATAATACATTTTTGATAAAAAAATTGGTTTCGTCAAAGATTGGATTTTTCAATTAAATGTAAAAAGCAATATCATTTGAACGATAGTTCCGGAAAGATTCGCCGCATTCCATTCTTTTGAAGTCATTTTTAATTACTTTTTAGGAATATTCAGCTGGTTGCTATACGGTAACATTTCCGATAACTGATTCAAGAAGATGAAATATTTGACTGCTAATAATCGAATTGCTTTTGCTGAACACCGATTATTTTTAATAAATATGATTTAAAATCATGAAAATGAAATTTTTATTTAAAATCATGAAAATGAAAATATAAAATACCAGTATAGGTATTCATATATGCGTTTCGTCCCGATGTAATGGTTGGGCTCATCAGAAGATGACCATTACACCTTGTCTTGATTGTCTTGATGCATATTTTCTCGAATAAATCGAGACTCTATATAATCCGAGCTACATAGAGCTACTGTGAATTACATCGGAGCAAAACGCATATATGATCATGATTTTAAATACAAATTTAATTTTCATGATTTCAAATCATATTTATTAAAAACTGATTCAAGTTCATCAATTTTATTGTGAGGTAAGACTTCATGGTAGCCAGTATGCGTTTTTTACACCTCAATATCCAAAAGGGAACTTGAAGTTCTGCAGATCAATCTACACTAAACTAGATTAAGCATAATGCGATCGACGACTTGACGTCACTTACAGAAACTTCTCTGCCTTAATATGTGAACACCTAACGCCCATCGTCAAAAACGTGATAGGTTCTTATCAATAAAGAAGACCGTTGATCAGGTGGCACGCATAAGTGGAAAGTGACCTCACCCAACTTGGAGGGCGCAACTGGAGTTATCTATCTAGATGGTGAAGCTTGTTGGCCTTAGTTTACACAGAATTACAGTGCCACGTTAAGTAAGTATAAGTAAGTTCTTGTCGTTAGCTGTTTAATATTTGGCGTTTTTCTTTTTCAGTTCAGAGGTGAGCACTGAGCATAGTCTTAGCTAACAGATAAGAATTCTGAGCAGTTTGTTTTTTGATGATGAAGATGAAGAAATTAATCCAAGGTGAATTATAAGAAATGTCGAAGAAATGTTGCCGAGATTCTCCGACAAGACTTTCAAACAACATTTTCGAGTGAATCCGATTATATTGGATATGTTGTGCCAAGAACTTCTTACCATGGAACAACATTATTATGGACCTGGAAAGGAATCTACCGATATAGAAAAAAAAAATTATGATAACTTTATGGTACTTAGGCAATCCCAAATGCATGAGGTTTGTATTAATGGTTTTTCAATACACTTTTTACTACGATCTATGATTATAGATCGATGACAAGTAGATTCGGCGTTTGAATTGCAAACCTATTCTGAATTATCACCAGCATTTGTGATAATCTCATTCAATTAAATAGGACGAAAAGATTTAAACCATGGTCGAATTCAGATGAGGCTGCCAGAACGTCTGCGCATTATTTGTGGAAAACCCGTTTACCAGGTAATAATCACAATTTGTTAAATATTATTTAAAATAATTATTTATTTTTGAAATTAAATATGTCAAGGAGTAAATGGGTCCATAGATGGTTGCCATATAGCAATTGGAGCACCAACTATATCCCACAACTCCTATATAAATCGGAAAGGATTCCATTCGGTTCTCCTGAAAGGAGTTCGCAACCACAGCCTGAAGTTCACATACTGCTATACTGGCGAAGCAGGTTGAATTCATGACGCGTTCTTATTGAGGAGATCAAAGATAATAGATAAAATCAACTCAGGTTTCCTTACTAAATTGAGTTAATTTATTTCAAAATATTAAGTTAATTAAATGAAATGTATTGGAGGTGAATTCTACATACATGAAGAGCGTTTGAGGGATGAACACAAAATTTTTAAAAGGATTCGCTCCAAATGTCGTGTTTCAATTGAGCGCGCATTCGGATTGCTGGAAGGCAGCTGGAGGAGACTATTCAATATATGTAAGTTCACTGAAGCCTACATCGATTGTGAAATATATTATGGCCTCATGTGTTTAATAAAATATATGTATAGCATCCAACGATACGGCATAAGACTTCATTATTCTTCAAGACGACGATGACAGTGAAGCGGACTCTATCGACCTGCAAACACCTCAAACAAAAAAAGAGAAAGTTTGATGAATGCATTATTTTAAAGCTATATGATAACAACAAAGTATTTTTAAAGTTAAATTGATACAGATGGTAGTAATATTTAAAAAAAAAATCTTATACACAACATATATGTATATAAGTTTCAAAAAGAATGTTCAAATATAGTTTGTTAATCTATATATATAAAAATCAATGCCACTTTTCGTTGTAATTTTATAACTCAACAATGCCTTTACCGATTTGGCTAATTTTGGTCTTGAATTATTCGTGGAAGTGCAGAGAAGGTTTGTACGTAGAGAAAATTTAAAAAAAATATCTTGAAAAGGTGTAAGATCAACATCTTTCTATACTCCCATATACAAACAATTTGTACAAATACTTAAAGAAATCCCGATTTGTTGATTACCTTGGAAATGTAGAACGAAGGCATTGATTTTAGCGACTATTTGATCGGAATAGAAAATTGAATTAACACTTGCATCTTCGGGAATTGCTACTGCATTTCCTGTCCTTCCTCGATAAATTCCTACTGATGAAATAAACACCTGTTGTTAGAAATTGGTGATGGCAAAATACCAACCGACAATACCAACGGATTGATCACTTTACCGAACAATTTTTGTATACAATTGCGCAATCTATAGATTGGTTGAGAGAACGCACCATTTTAGCACAGAAAAACATTCATATCAATGCTATTAATTTTCAAATTCAATCGAAACTGCCAGGTGTCGTCACGACATATAAATCAATTGACAGTGTTATGAATCAAGATGAGGCAATGAATTTTCCAATTGAACTTTTAAATTCATTCGAACCAACTGGTATACCACCGCCTTGCTTGAACCTAAAAATTGGTTCTTTATTAATCCGCCCGAAACTGTGCAATGGCACCAGATTGGTAGTGAAAAAGTTATTTCCAAATTTGATTAAAGCTACAATCTTAACTGGCAAATCAAAAGGAGAAGGTTTTTTGATACCGTGTATTCCTCTGATTCCAACTGATATGACATTTGAATTCAAAATATTACAATATCCTGTGCGTTTATCATTTGCGATATTCATAAATAAGACCCAAGGGCAAACACTTCACGTTTGTGGTGTCAATTTGGAGGAATCATGTTATTCATATGGCCAACTTTATGTTGCCTGTTCGAAAGTCGGTATACCCAACTGTTTATTGATTCATGCTCGAAATGGAAAAACTAAAAATATTGTTTATCCAACTGATTTATACTATCCCATATAGACCCACCATAGTAAGAGCACCCAATTCTTTTTATTTTTTAGTTTTTACTCTTTGCTGATAAATATAATATAAACAATATATCATTTTTGTCATTTGGACTTTTAAATAGCTAGCAGTTTAAAATATTTTTTTGTTTGAATAAATTAACTTAATAATATTTTTGTTATTACTATGCGAATACGTATTTATATACGTAGCGAAGCACGTACCGAGCCGCTAGTGGAATTATGAAAAATTGTGGAAAACTCATACAGACTTCATAAAAGCTGTAATTTTTAAGTTTCTGAACTAATTTTGATGATTGGAACGCTTTTCAGCCTCAATCTAAGTCTCCTTACTGGTTCTCAAAACCATTTTCATTTCAAGCGTCGTCAAGCGGTGCCAAAAAATAGCAGTAGATAATCAATTTTCGAAGAAAATCATCTTCAGTGATGAAGCGCATATTCTCCTCAGTGGTTTGGTCAATATGATGTTTAAATGGTAGACGTGTGCATTCAAGAGGACACAAGCGTCCAAAGGTTCTTTTTTCTCAAAAGCCACCTCTGTCTATCAACTCCTACTCTCACCTCCCCGCGGTGACCATCGGGTGCCTAGTACCTCAACTGGAGATTGGGTTCTAACCCCAGTGCAAAGTTGTTGGGGGCAGTACACGAGAGAGGGGGGAGAGGTGTTTCCACTAAGGCACTTCTCTTTATCCAGGCGGCAGCGGACGAATTCTCGAGATGGAATCAACGGTGGCGTCAACAGTTCCAGTAAGGTTGAACTATTGATTGAACACCATATAGGGCTTCTTCTACATGTTCGGAGCCCAGGCCTGAAAGGAGCAGTTTATGTGGCTCCCCGTCCTTGGAGTTATACTAATTAAGGATCTGGACCTCCAGATTGGGGGTTGTGCCGTCGGGGTGACTTCCTGCAAGTAAAACCAACATAGTTGCGAAGCACCAACAAGCCTCGGATACGGACGGATTTACTGTTGACAATCTACGCAAACGAATTAAGGACAACGAACTTCGGACATGCACGTGGAATGTTAGGTCCTTTAACAGTCCACGTGCAGCCGAACAATTAGCAGAGGCCCTAAACAGCTGCAAGGCAGATATAACCGCCATCCTGCCCTGGCTAAGTCATTAAAATTATCTAAGGAGATTTTACGCCAAGCTAGGAAGAGAAGTCATCTTTGGTGACACAATCGGGAAATACAGCCTGCACGACACCAGCTCCGACAACGGATTCAGGCTGATCGATTTCGCTGCGGGGCGAGATGTTCTGGTAGCTAGCACGTAGTTCACGCATTTTAATATCCACAAGGGGACATACAAATCTCCTGATCAGTCAACTATCAACCAGATTAACCACATTGCGATCGACGCACGACACTTTTCGAGTATACAGGATGTCCGAACTTTCCAAGGGGCCAACATTGACTCGGACCACTACCTCGTTAGTCCATTTGACGCCTGAAATAAATTTGATTCATAAAAATGCTATATGCAATTAGTTTTTTCTAAATTATCTTACCTTCTGCACTAGAGTGACCAACCTCCTTCGCCATTTTTATTGTTTTGACGATGATTTTTTTTAATTTCCCGGCTTTCAAATATCAAACTGTTTGTGTTCTGCTTTTTAATCCGTTTACTCTGTTATTTTATTCTGAGCTCGCAGAACGCGCTGGAAAAATGTCCAGAACTAAAAAAGAAACACGAATTTGAAGCTCTAAACGATCAGAACTCAAAAAGGAACACAATTATTTTTTGACAGTTCGAGCTCTGCCCTCAACTAAAAAAGAAAAACGCCAATCGTTTTCAACGCGTTTAAAGTTAACAAAATTTTCTTCGTTAATTAACAACTACATAAACTAACCCTTTTCAGAAACTACTCACGCAATAATATCATAATTGATTGTGTTGAGTAGTGGCCCAAGTCATGATCCTCAAACACCGCTGGCCAAATAACACAGTGATACTTCTGGCATCAGCACAATTTTTAATTAAAAGTGAATTACGATGATGTACAGGTCGTTATCCCTGTCTTCAGTGTTATAATCATTGCGTAATGAGCGAAAAGTGCCTACTTTTAAAAAACCACTTTTGTAGTAAGTTCTTATAATTTAAACATATTATTCGATTGATAAACGATCCACTACACTGCTTTACAAAAATAGTTTTTTTTTCTGTTGCACAAACAAAGGAATATTTTTTCAAAGGCTTAAGATGTCTTCAATTTGAATCTCGTCTTTAAATTTGTCTATCACATTAGCTTTTGTTTAGATATTCCCCTTTAATAATGCTAAAGACAACCAAAAATAGGCTTTTAAGGCTGAATTTACAAACAACAATTAGACAGTGTCCCGTTATGAAACCTACTATCGACCTTTTATGCGATCTGTTGGCCAGAAGTTTTTTTGTGACCTGACACGTGGTGATGTTGTTTCACCTCGTGTTTGCCTTCTTCATAGCGTCTTGCATTAGCAACAGTTTACAAGTAGCGATTGGTATGCCAGTATGTGCCAAACGTGGTAGGATGGGCTGCACCGTTCCTGGCGAGTTCAGCTGCCTTACAGTTACCTGGAATGTCTCTATGGCCCGGCACCCAGCAAAGGTGAATATTAAACTGCTGTGCCATCTCCATTAGAGATGAGCGGTAGTTATGGACTGTTATAGAGAGAGACAGAGTCCAGAGATTTTATAGCGGCCTGACTATCTGAGAAAATACGGATATCAGATGTTGATATCACGTTTTCAGTTGGGGGATAGTGTAGTCTGTGTGCTTTGGAATTAATTCAAAATACTCAAGAATTACGGAGTTGCCAATGTTGTTGTTAGTCCACTACGACGAAGCTTTGAGGCGAATAGCAGAGCTTGCAGCTATTTGTTTGCTAATTATGTCAAGAGGTATTAGGTAGGATAAGGTGTCCAGTGCCGCAGATGGGGTCTTGCGAAGCGATCCGCTAATACATAGGTGAGCTGAACGTTGGACTTTATTTAATTTGTCGCGGTTTATAGCTTTCTCTAAAGCAGTCCACCATACTGCCATACCGTACATTAATAGCTTTTTTGCAAGAAAAGAGAGCTACAATAGCTTTTTTGACTCTTTCCTGTACGTTGCGTTTCCAATTTAGTTCTTTATCTGAAACAAGACCCAGGTATTTAGCCTCGTCGGAGAATTTTAATTGGATTCCTTTTATGTATGGAGGGTTGACAAATGGAATTTTGTATATCTCCTCGAAAATAAAACTAAATCCGTTTTGTGTGGGTTAACGCCCAGTCCACACCGATCAGCCCAAAGTATTAGTCTGTCTAAGGCATTTTGTAAGAGTTCTTTTAAGGTGTTAAGATGCTTTCCTGACACTGCTATATTAACGTGCGTCGTCCGCATAGGCTATCTATAGAAGCCCTCCACCTCCAGTCTAGTTAGGATTGCGTTCATGACTAGGTTCCAGAGGATAGATGATAGAACACCACCTTGCGGTGTCCCTTTACTTACGAATAGTCTGCCAAAAGAGTTGCCCAGTTTTAAGTTGATTATTCTGCTACTCAGCATTAAATGAATCATGTCCCGAAGCGAACTCTCTACATTTAGAGATGTTAGTCAGATGTGATTGCAGATGTGTCTACATTGTTAAAGGCACCTTAGATGTCAGGGAAAGCAGCCATAGTGAACTCTTTATGATGGAGGGAATATTCTACGGTGCGTACTAAGGTGTGTAACGCTGCTTCCACCGATTTTTCTTGATAATAGGCAGAAGTCTTGTATCAGTACTTGCCTTAAAAGGATATCAATCAATCTTAAGAAGGAATGATGATAGACTTAAAGGTCGCAGATCTTTAGGATTGACTTGCGACCATTTACCTGCTCTGGGTATAAAAACAACTTTACCTTCTTTCCATGCATAGGGAATATGACCAGGTAAAGACAATTGGTAAAAATTGCCTCAAGGATTGGTGCAATTATGTCAGAAGTTTTTTTTGTAGCTCGGCTGGTATTATTCCATCTGGTCCTGCAGATTTAAATGGTTTGAAGGTGTTGAAAGCCCATTGTAGCTTGTTCCTTGTGATCAAACCTTGTTGATATGTTGTATTGGGAATCAAAAGTACCTATATAATTTTTGCAAGTTTCGGTAAGAGAATTAACACAAAAGTAAGTCTCCAATAGTAAGTTTAGCAATTCCTTACCGACTGATAGGGAATGTAAATTTACCAAACAGCCAAGTCAAGTTTTTTGTCTGCATTTCATTTGTAGTATCTCATTTTCAGACTCATGCAATTCAAATTATGGATAGACACGCAACGGATCAATGATTAAAGCTATTAAGGCGTATCAATATTCGTGAATATTTTGGTCAAGTTAATCGTCCAATTTGTTCAAAAATTGTTCAAAAATTTGATCCAACCAGGTCTGTAGGAGATGTGAAAACACTAGTTCATGATGATACAGCTCGTAATGCAGAAAATAAAGCCACTTGAGTCTTGACCATTGTCAGATCGGTATCAAAATATGGTAGTAGACTATCAATTTGCGAAGAAGGTAAAAAAGCGCTTTAGCGATGAGGCGCATTTTCACCTCAGTAGATTTGTCAACAAGCAGAATTGGAAAAATGATTGTAGTGAGTAACGAGTGGCTGGTACAGTTTATGTGTTGGCGGCATCATTAATCTGTATTTCTGCCAAAAAATACTAAATTTGTTAAATATATATACATTATGTATATCTTATTATTTTTAAGTATATCTTTATGTTTTTTATTGTAAAAGGTTGCATTTCAAAAACTTAACACGATAGATTGATTTTGAAGTCAGATTCCACCTTATTTATCGTTAGTGACAGACATTTAATTAAAAATTAAATTTAATCGATTGAATCAAACATAAAAACTAATGGAAAATGTTTTTTGGTCATTTATTAATAGTAACAAATTTTTTCTAGCAGTACCTTGGTACCAGTACCTTGGTTCTACATTTTCGGATCTTTTAAATATTTGTAACTCGTTTGCCCATTACTTCGTATCAAATTATTCGAAATTTAGTTTAGATCCATTAGGAATAGCCGAATTATCAGTTATAAGGTTGACATAGGACAATTAGAAATTAATATTTCGGAAATCGAAGAAGGTCTCTTGAATTTAAATAACGATTGATGAAATGAAACCAATTATTTAAAAGAGATATGTATACTTCCTATATCTAAGCCCCTTTATTTCATCTTCAATGCCTCTCTTATGAAAGGTGAATTTATTTTAGTGTGGACAAAATCATTTATTTCTCCAATTCATTAAAATGGTCCTAAGCAGGAAGTAAGTAACTACCGTCCTGTTTGTAAATTATCAAGTATACCGAAACTTTTGGAGACAATTATGTATATGTGAAAAATTGACATTTTTCCTTAAGGAGCATATTTCACCTTTTCAACATGGCCTTATGGCAGAAAGATCCACTACCACTAATCTTTCTATCTTATCCAATTTCGTTTTAAATAAACTCGAAGAAGGCTACCAAATTAATGTTATCTACACTGAGTTAGTCATACTGTTTTAATTGCAAAACTGAACCAATTTGGTTGTCACTCAAATATGTTGAAATGGTGTGCTCTCTAGTCCAATTATTGCTAGCTCGGGTGTCCCGCAAGGAAGCCATCTTGGTCCCCTTTTTTTTAATATTTTTGAACGATGTGGCTGATATCTTCTTCTAGTACACTTTTATTTGCAGATGATTTAAAGTTTTTCAGATGCATACATTCTTTAAACGATTGTATTCTTTTGCAAAATGATCTCCAAAAGTTAACAGAATGGTGTACAATTAACCAATGATTCTTGAAAGTTAATAAATGTCAAATTTGTTCCTTTTGCCGAAATTTTTCAAAAATTTCTTTTGATGACAAAGTTAATAACTTTGTTCTTGAAAGAGTTTTAATGAAAAAGGACCTTGGTGTAATGTTTGACTTAAAACTAAACTTCAACAAGCATATAGAATATATTGTAGCTAAATCCAATTCAATGCTGGGTTTTATTAAACGTAATTCAGACTTTAAGGATCCTTTTGTCCTTAAATCTCTATTTAACTCCTTTGTTAGATCAAACTTAGAATACTGTTGTGTGATTTGGAATCCTTACTACAATATTTATTCAAATAGAATTGAAATGATCCAAAACAAAAGTACAAGGTTTATAATTCAGAAATTAGGTTGTAACATCGAAATCCCTTCATATTCGACTAGATGTAAACTTCTTGAAACTCAGTTACTTGAAAATAGACGAAAAATGGTTTCAGTAATGTTTATAAGTGACATTTTGTCGCATCATATCAAATGCCCTTTCCTTGTATCGTTGCTTATTCCCAGAAAAGGAACATAGGGTAAGCTATGCTCGTAATGCACCTTCAACTCGCCGTGTTAGAGAAACGAATCTCATTTCAAATCATATTGATTTTAATTTTCATATAAACAGATGAAAAATAATATACTTTTGTTCTCTTGGAATTAGTTAAAAAAACCATGTTTATATAATTGTTATTTTAAACACTTAATGTTATATGTACATTATTATGCCTATTTTTTTTTTTTTTTGTAAATGATTATTTATTTCTCGACCTTTTGTAATCTAATTGTAGATGTTAAGATCTCTATTTGATGTGAATAAATAAATAAATAAAAAATGTATGATTGGAGTTTTAACGATAGCTTTCAAATTCCAACTACCAACTTAAAACCACGAAAAGAAAGACTCCATACAATAAACATTCTATCGTGTTATGCTTAAATTTGTTTAAAAAGTTATCTTGTTATGCTTAAATGAGTTTTAAAAATTGATATATTTATCTATATCGTACAAAACTTTGCTTAGTTTTCACTTTCATATACATAATTTGATTCTGACTTGATGTTAAGTCAATTTCTGGTGAGCTTTTTCGATTATCTAACCAAAAATGTATCTTCTAAATATCCTACAGCAATAGCCCTCCACATGCAATTATAAGGCAATCTACATATGCAATAAATATACATATAGAAACCTATATCCTTTAAATTTTCCATCATTTTACCATAACCCATCTCTTTTCCATGTCTAAATTATTAACATTTAACTGACCTTATAAACATAACCTCAGAATTGATTTAAGATGTCTTCCTTTAATTGATTTAAGATAATGCTTTGTTTTCTCATTTCATATAACATAATGCATCATATAACAGTATTTTATATGTGTCCTTAAAATGGCTTCAGACGCATATGATGAGCTGACCATCAGACAAGGAACCAACCATAACAACGACGACGAGGACATCTACGACGACGACGTCTACAACGGAAAGGACCAACAAGCGTTATGTGCTTTTGGCCAAGTGCGCAAGAAGGAATATTCCTAAATATTTATATGTATAGGAGTTTGTATATAAGAGATAGAGAACATTCTCAATTTGCATTGATCATTTACCGTCCTTTTGATTAGGCAATAAATAATTAATTTATCAAGTGTATGCAATATATGAAGTGATAAATTAAGTACTGACACGTACAACTATGGGTGTTTGTGAATGCTCATAGCATTATGCTCCAACTTAAGCCAAAGTACATAAATATAAATATATATATGTTGCAGAAAGATCCTTGTACCAGACACTATACTCGTACTATATTCTCTCATGCTAGTTTATGGTCAAATGGCCAAATTAATTGTTAATTACGTCTAGTCCTATATAATGGTATTTTGAAATAATTCAGTGTCTGGGTGTATGGATGGAAGGTAAGTAAACACACAACTATAATGTGCATGTACTCGAATATGTATTTAAGTTATGTTTTTGTGGATTATAATGGTTGCTTAGCATCGTTTCCGGGTTATTTAATTTATTGCATTTTTTGTTTTGTTAAGCCTAAAGACAGTAATAAACATTGCCATTTTAAGAGGTTTGTAAAATGTTTTAATTTAATTACATAAATACTTCAATTCTTAGCCTATTTTAAATTCAACCATACAGTGTTAAGTTTTATTGAATTGTTGGGAATTATATTAAAAAAAAAATTGCACGGAAAATATCTTTTAAGCTATCCAAAAAACAAAAAGTTCAAATTGAGTGTTATAATATTTTTTGCACCTCAACCCGAAATTAACAAAAACTCTGCCGAAATTAAATTTAAACTAGCGGACCCTACAGACTTCGTCCTTTCATAAAGATGTGTTATGTGGTAGTTTTTTGTTTCTACGTATTTTGTAGTACTGTGATTAAAAAACAATTAAATGAAACATATAGGGATTTAAAAGTAAGTAATCGCTGTATTGTATTGTTGTTCAAATGGTAGACATGTGCATTCAAGAGGACACAAGCGTCCACAGGTTTTTCTTAAAACCAACCTCTGTCTATCAACTCCTACTCTCACCTCCACGTGGTGAACATCGGGTGCCTAGTACCTCAACTGGAGATTGGGTTCCAACCCCAGTGGAAAGTTGTTGGGGACAGCAAACGAGAGAGTTGGGGAGAGGTGTTTCCACTAAGGCACCTCTCCTTATCCAGACGGCAGCGGAAGAATTCCCGAGATGGAATCAACGGTGGCGTCTACAGTTCCAGTAAGGTCGAACTACTTAGTGAACACCTTATAGGGCTTCTTCGATTTATTTGGAGCCCAGGCCTGTGAGGAGCGGTTTTATCCGGCTCCCCATCCTTGGAGTTATACCTAGGATCTGGCCCTCCAGGTTGGGGGTTGTGCGTCGGGGTGACTTCCTGGCCACGTAAAAGCTTTCATAGTTGCGAAGCACCAACAAGCCTCGGATACGGACGGATTTACTGTTGACAACCAACGCAAACGAATAAAGGACAACGAACTTCGGATATGCACGTGGAATGTTAGGTCCCTTAACAGACCACGTGCGGCCGATGAATTAGCGGAGGCCCTAGAACGATATAAAGCAGATATCACCGCCATCCAGGAAATACGATGGGATGGGCCGGGCAAAAAGAGGATGAAAAACTGCGATATTTACTATGGTGACTGCTACCACGAAAACCAACAGCGCTTATTTGGATGCGGATTCGTCATCGGAGCCAGATTTAGGCAAGAAGTCTTGAGCTATAGGTGCATCAATGAGCGCCTCATGACCATACGCATCAAGGTTAAATTCGGCAACATAAGCCTGATATGCGCGCACGCACCCACATAAGAGAAAGACGACAACACCAAAGATATGTTCTTCGAGCTCTTAGACAAAACATATGAGCAGTGCCCTAGCTACGATATTAAAATAGTCCTGGCGATTTTAATGCCAAGCTAGGAAGGGAAGACATCTTTGGTGGAATAATTGGGAAGAACAGCCTGCACGACAACACTTCCGACAATGGATTCAGGCTCATAGATTTTGCTGCGTGGCGAAACGTCATGGTAGCCAGTCGAGAGGAACGCCGACTTCTCAGAAGGAAAAAGAGGGCATGAGAAGCGTGCGGTCAAAGATGTTGAGAGGTATAAAAGCAGGAATGAGGTTCGAAAGTTTTATGAACAGGTGAAACGAAATTCAGAGGTACATAAACCTAGAGCCGAAGGCTGCAAAGACGAAAGTGGAAACATCATAGTGGAACCGCAGTCAATGCTGTGGATATGGAAGGACCACTTCTGCAGACTGTATAACGGCGACGAAGAACTGAATTCCGCTGTCAGGCAGGATGATCCATTCATTATAGACGACGAAAGCAAACAATCCCGTCCTCCCGACTTAGACGAAGTAAAGATTGCCATATCTAAGTTAAAGTCTAATAAAGCCGCTGAAGCAGATGGCTTGAATGCCGAGCTCTTTAAAGCAGCTGGAGATAAGTTGGTTAGGAGCATGCACCAACTTATCTGTAAGATATGGTCGGAGGAAAACATGCCCGATGAATGGAACCTCAGTATTGTTTGCCCGATCCTGAAAAAAGGAGACCCTCTAAACTGCACCAACTATAGAGGAATAAGTCTACTTAACATCGCCTATAAAATCTTCTCTGCCATAATATGTAAACGTCTAAAGCACATCGTCAACAACCTGATAGGTCCTTATCAGTGTGGTTTTAGACCAGGAAAGTCCACAGTTGATCAAATATTCCCATTACGGCAGATCCTGGAAAAAACTCAAGAACACCAAATCGACAACCACCATCTTTTCATCGATTTCAAGGCCGCAGATGACAGCATCTACAGGGACGAGCTGTATAGAGCCATGTCTAGTTTTGGCATCCCTGCCAAACTCGTCCGTTTGTGCAGGATGACCATGGAGAATTCACACTGCTCCATAAAGGTTGGAAACAACTTAACAGAACCTTTTGATGTCAAAAAAGGTTTTAGACAAGGTCATGCGCTGTCATGCGATTTTTTTAACATCGTGCTTGAAAGAATAGTGCAGAGCTCACACGTCATAACTAGAGGCACTATCTTTCAAAAGTCTGTCCAATTACTGGCATATGCTGATGACATTGACATAATCGGAAGAACTCAGCGTGATGTCAATGGGGCTTTTGTGAGTATTGAGGCAGAGGCGGCAAAAATGGGTTTAACGGTTAATGAGGGCAAAACAAAGTACATGCTGTCGTCTAGAAAGGACATACAACACCGACGTTTTGGTCAAAACGTCACAATCGACAGACGTATCTTTGAGGTAGTCAAGGACTTCGTCTAAACACCAGTGCTGAGATCAAACGCAGAATAACTCTTGCTAACCGCTGTTTCTTTGGACTAAGAAAGCAATTGAGTGGTAAAGTCCTCTCTCGAGGGACCAACGTGTTGCTATATAAGACCCTTATCATCCCCGTCCTGCTATACGGTGCAGAAGCATGGACCATGACAAAAGCGGCTGAAAGCACCTTGGGTCGCTTCGAGAGAAAAATTCTTCGTGTGATCTACGGTCACGTATGCATCGAAGGGGAGTGGAGGAGAAGATGGAACGACGAACTGTTCGGGCTGTACAGCGACGTAGACTTAGCCAGAAGAGTAAAAGTCCAACGATTAAGATGGCTGGGTCACGTAGAGCGCATGGAAACCAATGCTCCGGCCCGGAAAGTCTTCGAATCCACACCCACAGGACAGCGCAGTAGAGGAAGACCGCGGATCAGGTGGCGCGCACAAGTGGAAGGTGACCTCACCCAACTTGGAGCGCGAAACTGGTGACATCTAGCTAGGGACCGAGCTAGATGGAGAAGTTTGTTGGGTGAGGCCCTAGTTCACACAGGACTGTAGCGCCACCTTAAGTAAGTAAGTAATCGCTGTATTGTTAACCATGTGAATCATTATTATTAACATAAGTCAGTTTTATTATAATTGTAGTGCTATGTGATGTACGATATTTTTTGTTCGACCACAAACACTTAATGATTGACCCTGGAACTTCTTAATACTTAAACTAAAATGGCGCATCAGTCGGAATCATCCTTTATACTTTCCTTTGAGTATAGTTGCTTTTATCACGTTGTTTAGTAATTTTTTGATCACTAAGGCCGCCAATTCACGACACAAAATAACTGCGCAAACTGAAATTTTACTCAAGTCGGTTTGTGCAAAACACGATACAAGTGAACTGCGCAGTTCTCAGTTTAAAAAAGTTTTCGTTCGTGCAACATGAGTTCAAAATGAGCTCTTTATATATTGCTTGCTATTGCAATAAAGAAAAAAATAAAAACTCAGTGCAAAAAAAGCTCATAGACTTTACTTTTCATTATCCTGTTGCTATATTCTGGGCTTTTTATTTTCCATAGAGCCGGATGTTCTTTATAAAGTTCGAGGAACTCGCTCCAGAACTTTTCTTCATCAGCTAGTATAAAAAAAAAAACAATGTTTACTGGCGTAAATAAAATTTTTATACTGAGCGGTTGCACAGTTTTTGACATTCACGACACAAATAACTGCACAAATTTAAGACTTGAGCAAAAATATCAAAATTGTTTTAATTTTTACACAGTTAACTGCACAAACCGCTTAAACAACCCCATTCACAACACAACTAAACTGCGCAAAGCCTGGTTTATGCAGTTATTTTGTGTCGTGAATTTAGGGCCTAAGGCACCACTTATAGCTATCATTGGTTTTCATCATTGAAAACAAACATTGAAATTTTCTGAACAGGTCGTTTATAGTAAAGTTTCTGTCATTGAACAAAATTTCCTGATTGAAATCCACAGAAAAACTTTTACTGACAGTAATCTGTCATTAGAATTGTGTGAAATTGGAACACAAATCAGTGGAACGATTTACATAACATTATTACATTACACACTACTCAGCGGTAGGTTTCGAGACGGTCCTGCATCTGTCTACTAACCACGCTCATTGATGCTTGATTTCGGTGATCGATGGTAACCGAAGCTTTATCAATGACTAGGCCGTTGCCGTGTGGAACGATTTGTTTCACTTTTGAACATAAAAGTATCAGCTGTTGAGGAAAATGTATTTCCGTTAAGAAAATAGAAAAATACATTATTAGGGAAAAACAAATGCGCAATTACACTTTTTTTTCCTCAAAAAAATTCCTTGCGCGATTTCCGATTGATTTCAATGATAGCTAAAACTGGACCCTAACCGTGTACCGTTGAAAAGACGCGGTTGGTTGATATTTGGCAACATTACAACTATTAATCCAACCTTTAATTGAAGATTTTGAGGTGTCAATCCTGGCAAATCCAGCGAGTTTAAAAATTCCGATGGATAGTTGTCTACATCATCTTGGTTAGTAGCCGGATAAACTGATTTATATTATATCCTCGATTCGCCTAAAATTTGTCCTTGAATTTTAATATGTAATTAATTTCCATCTATGTATCTTACAGCCAATATATGTAGCTCGGTCACTCATCCAATCATGGTTTCTGTAATTTGGAGAGACATCTGGAAAAACCTTCGAATGAGTTCATCTTTTGATTGCGTTAACTGACAACAAATTTTGGGGATAGTAAATGCAGCCAGTCAACATGTCTTTAGGAAATTTGCCATTACCAATGTCAATGAGTTGTTTAGAAAATTTTTTTCCAAATTGGTTGTTTTGCAACTCGACACGCATATTCTTGCTTAAATTAAATACTTTGACATGTTTTCAAAAATTGGATGACTTTAGACATGCATTGATTTCATCAGCTGGCGTTGATCGTGGAATCACTGGCAATGTTTGACGAATATCTCCTACAAATACGATAATTGCACCACCAAATCTGTTATTATTGCTTCGTAGATCTTTTAAGTTTCTGTCTAAAGCCTCCAAAGATTTTGTATGTGCCATCGTACATTCATCCCAAACTATCAATTTACATCGCTGCAAAGCCTTTGCCATTGCAGAGTTCTTCGAAATGTTGAAGGTTAGAGTTTTTTTTGCATATTTAAAGGCAATTTTAGTGTTAAATGGGCTGTTCGTTCACCCTCAAGCAAAGTTGCTTCGATTCCCGACAAAGTGAGTGTAAGTGCAACTTTATTTTGTGAGCAAATTGTTGCTACGAGTAGTATTAATGAAATCAAAAAAGTTTTTCCTATACAACCAGGAGCATCTAAGATGTAAATCCCTCCAGTTTTATAATTTGTTACTTTCATGAGAGTATCAAATACATACTACTGTTGTTCATTCAATTAAGGGAGACTTGTTTGAATTAATTCTTTGAAAGTGTTGAGATCATACAATTTTTTGAAAGCAGCTGGATTCAAACTAGCGCTATTATTAATTGAATGTCACGCTTGCGCTTCACGCTTCGTTCAATTCGGTCGTCAGGTTCCTGTGCTGTAATTAGATTGGTAATTAGCTTGGTTTGTAGCATTTATGGTTCTCCTAAATAAGTTACTTTGTCTTATGGGAGGCATATCAAACACACTCTACAAAAAACACGATATACGTACGAATTTGTTTCAATCGTTTATAATTACCACACTTGAATACTGTCAAATCGATATCAACACTTTTTAACCTCCTATAGGAAGTTTTTGTAATGGGTCCGATTTGTCAAAGTGAAAATATTGATATTTCTCGACGTTTCAAGGTCCCTAGAGTCGAAATAAAAGATTTATAGAAAAATATCTTTGCCTGCGTGTTGGTAAAAATTGAATATCGATTCAAATATCTTTTCAAAAACTTTAAATTTAGGCTTCAAATTTATTTTATCTTATAAAAAATATTATTTTCAACCTTCTAAAAAATGTTGAGAAAAATCGAATTGACAGTTTTATTACAAAAAATAAAAACCTAAAAAAAAAATGAATAAAAGTTAGTAAAAATTGATTTTCGGTTCAAATATCTTTTCAAAACTTTGAGATATTAGCTTTAATTTACTTTTATCTTTCAAAAAATTCAGTAAAATTTTGAAAAAATCCAATTGACAGTTTTTTTTTACAAAAAATTAAAAACCAAAAAAATATGTATAAAAGTTTGAAATATTGGCTTTAAATTAATTTTGTCTTATAAGAAATATTGTTTTCAACATTCGATAAAATTTTGAAAAAATCGAATAGACAGTTTTTTTACAAAAAATAAAACTCTTAAAAAAAACAATACTAAAACTTGGTTAAAATTTACTTTCGACTCATATAGCTTTTCAAAAATTAAAAATATTGTCTTCAAACTTATTTTATGTCACAGAAAATATTGTTTTCGATATTCAGTAATTTTTATATAAAAATTCAACAGTCGGTTCTTTCATAAAAAGTGTTTTAAGTAAGACAAATCGACAGACGGGATGGGAAGTTATCAGTGTGGGTTGCATCCCAGCCTCTTTGTTAATTTCAAATAAGTTAGGTCCAATTACATCAGCAGTCTTAAACCGCAACCAGGTAAACCTAAGGTAGTTTACCAAACACAAGTTTTATAAATGATCGAGGTCTATTTGGAGATCAAAGCAATCATAAATGGAATTCACTTTTAAAAGATGGCTGCCCTGGGGAACTCCTGAGGTACATTTAATAGATCTCGAGGTTCGATTGTCAAGTTTCACTTTTTGTACCCTATCAGTTAAAAAAGATGAAATGCACTGAAGGAGATGATAAAGATAAGTTGAATATAATTTGGAATGGAAAGCATACACAACTAAAGCATTTTTTTAAGACAAGAGCAGGAATGCCATCGACACAAGGAATGTGAGTTAGTTTCAGATTCTGAAGACCATTTAATACTTCAGATAATCCTAGGTGTATTGAGACAATGTCTATTTAAGGGGTAATATCTGAAAGAAAACCTAAGTTTCCTTGTGAAGTTGAGGAAACTGATTCAACAAATTTAGCAGGAAGATCAAGAGTTATATTAATGTCAGTAGAATTATCCCCTCTAAAATTCACGTAGTTGGAATGCCAATTGATTTTCTTTTAGAATTAATTAAACTATCACTTTTAAAATTAAGCTCAATATTCGAAATATAATTCTGGTGCAATAATTTGCTGAAAACCATGAATTCTTTACGAATTTTACAAAATTAATGTTTGTCAACTAAATTGTTTGGCATTTTATATTTGGCAAATGATTTATTTTTTAAATTTTTTTAATGAGCCAGCCTTTTATTATACCACGGAGGTTTTAAAATATTCTTTTATAAGGTACAAATAAGTTAAAAACTGTATTTAAGGTGCCCGTGAAGCGGTATTCAGTATTCCAGTCTACAGTTCCAAGATAATTATCGAGTTCAATAAAGTTTGATTTAAAGAAGTTTGGAAACACTAGTTTTGACAGTTTACGTACGTTTCATGTCTTGTGTCACTGTCAAACATCTTTAGGTCGGACTGTAATTTAGATATGAATGGTTTTACGAACGACAAACGCTTGTAAATAATTAGATTTTCTTATCAAAATGCGTGCTCTGTTAAGAAAGTTCATCACCATTTTCTTCCATTTTATGATCAGTTTAATCGACCTATTGAGGAGGCTATTGGTTTTAAATTGAAGCCAAACAATCTAGCACTAATGGGCTCTTGAAAAGTTAATGGCAGATCAATTTTTTGTATAGAAAAATTGTGGTCAACTACGAAATTCATTTCTCGTTAAATTAATACGCAAACCAACAAAACTACTGTAATTGGAGAGAAAAGCAGTCAAAAGAAGCATTGCACTTTCAAAAACTACCAATGCACCCAGAAAAAGTATTTTTTTATTAAATTCCTAAAGTTCTTAAAAAATTACACGTTAGTAACTTACTTGTCTCTTGAGCAGTATTGAAAGAAGTTCAGAATTATTTCTGACAATAACCATCTTTGATGCATTACCATCATAATTTATAACTTGCCTCCAGGTAAACCCAATTTAAGTCCTACTATCAAGCAAATTGATTTGTTCTTTAGCCGTACAACACGAATATAAAAAGTGTTATTATACTCTGTATTAACTGTCATTATAAAATTCATAAAAACAAAGAACTACAATTTCCAACTACAACTCCTTTCAAAATGCATCTTGCTATTCTATTGCTCGTACTGTATGTTTAACATGAAAAGGGTATTGGAATACACGCTTATTAAAAAAAACCTTAAAATATTTTATGAACTATTTACGAGTACTTTGTCCAATTCAAAAACTAATTAACTATATACGCCCAAAGGTCTTTCAATGTGTTTCGATAGCAAAAAGGCGTAAACATATCGCTGTTTTAAGGACATTTTCAAACAAGAAACAATTTAAATCAGAAAACTCATACAAAACCTTAAAATAAACTTAAACAAATAAAAACAAAAGAAAGACAATCAAAAAATTCAACCATCACCACCCACTCACTTATTCACTCACCCACTCACTCCACTCCAGTATATACCAGTATATAAAAGCCGTCGAAGACATTAGGTCAAATAAATGGGAATTATATCCTTTCATTCATTTAACACATTTATTTCGAATGGCTTTTCACGTCAAACAAAATTCAAGAACACACTCAGAAATACAAACGTCCATTGAATTCCAGATCAGAATACAAAAACAACAAAACACCCAAGACAGCCTGCTTAAGCTTTAGGTATATACATCTACCCCTATACTAAACCAAAGGCAACGGCAAAGGCACAAAAGTCAAACCCACTGACACCATCGACAGAAGGAGGTGGCTCCCCTTCCATTCTTCCAACCATCTTCGATTGAATCAAATTGACAAATACCTTTGTTTGGCCGTAATCCCTAACTGATTGATTTCGATGATCCTCGAGATTTGATAGAGTAATGTTCATATTGAATTGTTGGTTGTGTTTTATTTTATTTTTTGTCTATCCTTATTTTTCTTTCTTTTTCTTTTCTCGGCTTCTGCTCTTGGCGCCTGATGATGTCCCCTTCCTTGCTTGCTTGCTTCGTCCGTGAAGGGACATCACAATGCAAGAAAAGAAACAAGAAAAGCCAGAAGATATCAAAGGATTTTTCATGTGCTCTGCATTCATCAGATACAATACCTACTCGTATTATGATTCCACTTGCTTTTTCAATCCCATTCTTCACTCATCTTAAATCTCCTTTGCCCCTTTGGCCTCTTTGGCCTGCTTGCCTCGTCTCAACCCTCTCGCAATCCCTAAAAAAAAGTATTTATTTCAATTTAATTTGAACACCCTTCGTATGGTGTGGCATCTGTCCGGCCCGGCCCAGCACATCTTCATCTTCATCGGCCTTGGCATCGACATCAACATCAACATCGGCATCAACATCGACTTCGGAACAAGAACCATAGGATGTTGCATTACAATAAGCTATTTCAGCATCCAAACCAAACTGAGCCGATCCGAGTTCACAGCTCCCAGTTCCCAGCTCCCGGCTGCTCCCTGTACAAACAGCACATAAGAATCGGGATCTTTGACAAAAGTAGTTCCAGGGGGCAGCCACAACAAACACTAGAGAAAAGGATAGGACTAAAGTGTATTATTTATCCTATTTGATAAATAGCAAGGACAACGTCAAATAGCGAACAGAAACGGAAGCGATGAAAAGGATGACAACAGACAACAGCAACAGAAAACATTCAGGGCAAAGCAAACAATCATCTTTTGACACTTCCTCGCGTCAATGATTCCCAAAGTATGATATAGAATTAGATGCCATCTGCTGGTGATGTTGAAAGATGGGGTTGCTATGTTGAATGGTGTGATGACGAAGATAGGGATACGGATGTGGATGTGGATGCGGATGGCCTTGGCGTTTTGGTTCAGTACTCGTATTCAGTCGACTTTTCTCATACCTTCAAGTATATTCAGAGAGCCGACTTTCTTCGATTACTTTCATTAGGATCTATTGGTTTGATGGAGCCGTGGAAAAGTACGCCGAAAGGGGTAAATTTCATTCGACATAAAAGGCAGACAATATTTTTTCTTTGCCCCATCTTTCGAAAAAAATACAACAACAAAAAAAGTAAAAAGTTCTTTAATGAGAAAAGTTCTTGCCGGATATAATCATCGTACAGCGTATAACGTCTGTGGTGGCAAACTGAGGCGACACCCATAGATAGAAACGCTACACCTCTCCTCGCCTCGCCTTACCACCAAAGCCCAAAGAACAGAAACAAACAAAATCACAAAAGTCACAAAAATAATAGCAAGTAAAAGCATCAGGAGAAGCATTAGCAGTAAGGAGTAAGCAGCAGGCTTGCCAGATTGGGCTACTTATGGGAAATTCGTCTTTCTTTTTCTGAAATTGCCAAAAAGAAAATGAAATGTCATCCCAATCATAATTGGGCTAAAAATAGCCCAAATCTTCTTCTTGCCACAAAAAAATGATGCAAGCAAAACATTTCCTATACAGTTATTAAACACGAGGAGCAGAAAAAATTATTCCGATGAGTAAAATAATTAAAACTGTGCAACTGTTTTTATGAAAAAGTATGTAGTATGTAAGTAAAGAATATTGGGCTACTACTTGGGCTACTTTTTTTGATATGATTTAATTCCACAAATATTTTGAATTTGGGATAACGAAGGCTAGTTAAGGACATTGCAAACCTTCAATCAAAATTAATCGTATTAAGACTACCAGTTTTTTTTTTTAAATTAAAATTGCGCTACTTTGAGCTATATTTTTGAGCAACTATTTCCGGCACATTTTTTGGCTTTGATTTTGAAATTTGTCTTTCTTTTTCTGAAATTGCCAAAAAGTAAATGGAATGACATTCAAATCATAATTAGGCTAAAAATAGCCCAAATCTTCTTCTTGCCACAAATAAATGATGCAAGCAAAACATTTCTGTCAGAATGGCAACCCTAATTCTATTGTTCTATTGTATTAGCATATACTTTTAGTACCTATGTTACACATAATTATTACTAGTTAAGTCACTTGAATAAAAACCACTCTTGAAGTAAGTCGCGCTCTTCTTTTACTTTGTTTTTCCACTTGTTCTCGCTTACAAAGGTTATGGGCCCAGTGCACGTATTCAAGTATTAGTCGGACATAATTTCAATTTTTTTTTTTACTTAACACGCGGTAAATTCTGAAAAATAATTTGTTCAATTTATTTTACCATTGAGTCGTGTCGGAAAATTAATTAATTGAAAAATAATAAAATGTCTGTGTCTGCGATGCAAATTGATAAACTCAACGGCGACAACTTTACATCTTGGTCGGTCCAGATGAGGAGCTTGCTGGTCACGTTGGACTATTGGCATGTCGTCGAGAAGGTAAAGGCTGAAAACCTTCTTGACCCGGATAAGCTCGCTTGGGAAAGGACAGATGCCAAAGCGTTGGCAATGATAACTCTTTGTGTTAAGCCTTCTGAGTTAATTCATTTGAAGGGATGTGGTACTGCGAAGATCGCATGGGAAAAGCTAACATTAACCTACAATGGAAAAGGGCCTGCTCGAAAGGTAAACTTATTTAAACAATTGGTTAAATTTCAATTTAAAGTGGGACAAAAATTCACTACGCAAATAAATGAATTTTGTTCGATTGTCGATGCTTTAAATGAAATTGATTGTCATTTGCCTGATGACCTCGTTAGTATTTTAATGCTGTGTAGTCTACCCGAGGAAATGGAGAACTTCGTCGTTGCAATCGAAAGTCGCGATGATCTGCCATCATTGAGTCAACTAAAAATTAAAATTTTAGAGGAAGAACATCGGCGTGGTGACAGAGTCGATTCGAACGAACAGGTGTTCTCGGTTAAACATAAAGAGCAAAAGAACAAATATCAAAGAAGTGCAACAAAAAGCAACAGCGAAAAACGAAGCAACAGAAACGTTAAGTGCTACAGTTGTGGGAAGAGAGGGCACATAAAATCACAGTGCAGTAGTCAAAGCTCGAGTCAGTCTCTTGCGCATGCTGTCGTTCTCAGTGCATGTAGTCATGGGAAAACAAAACGCAACAGTAACAACAACTGGATTTTGGATAGCGGTGCATCATCACACATGTGTTCTGATAAACAACTGTTTACGTCGTTGAAGAAGCATAATCAGAAAGTTTTTATGGCATCAGGTGACAACGTTGAAGCAAACGGGATAGGTCAAGTGACATTGAAATCAGGTGACATGAGCATTACCTTGACCAAAGTGTTATACGTACCAGAGCTCAATTCTAACTTTTTATCTGTTAGTAAGATAATTGAAAATAGATGTCGTGTTCAATTCACAGATGATAAAGCTTTTGTTAATTCCAGAGATAATAAATCAATTTTGGTTGCATATTTGCAGAATGGAATTTATTCTACAAAGATGACATCAGAACACGAAATGGTTTTAAGCGCTCGGCAAGAAGGTACATCGGTCGTTTGGCACAAACGTTTTGGACACCTCAACGTCAGGGATTTATATAAGATGTCACAAAAAGAAATGGTTCGCGGTATGAGTGTAAATAAAGCAGATGGCTTTAAATGCGTCACATGTGCCTTGTGTAAAATAAGTACAAAGCCATTTAATCACTATAATGAATTGTTTACTTCCAGTTTGCTAGATGTTGTTCACACGGATATATGCGGCCCGCTACGTGTTACATCTCAAGGTGGATCTGTCTACTTTATTACCTTTATAGATGACTTCTCGAGGTACACGACCACATATTTTTTGAAGAAGAAATCTGAAGCCTTGAAGGTATTTAAGGAGTATGTGGCTACTATGGAGAAGCAAACTGGAAAGAAGGTAAAATGTATTCGTAGTGATAATGGGCGGGAGTACACTAGTGGCGATTTTGATATTTTTTTAAAATTAAATGGAATAATTCATCAGCGGTCTACAAGTTACACACCCCAGCAAAATGGCGTCGCCGAAAGGGCAAATAGAACCCTTATGGAAATGGCCCGATGCATGCTGGAGGAGTCCAAGTTGCCACAATACCTATGGTCGGAGGCCATAAATACGGCAACGTATATCAGAAATCGTTCGCCAACGAAAATTTTGAATGATAAAACACCATACGAGTGTTGGTTTGGTTATAAGCCGTCTGTAAGTCACATGAAAATTTTTGGGTGTGATGCTATTGCTTTGTTGAAGCAACCTGGTGGGTCTAAGTTGCAGCCCAAAGGAAAAATTTTGTCATTTGTTGGTTATGCTGACCATACCAAGGGGTATAGGCTTTATGATAAAAATTTAAAATCAATTGTCATTTCTAGAGATGTTACGTTTTTTGAGGAAAAATTCTCAGTAGCTGGATGTGACATTAAGAGCGCGTCAAATAACAAAGTAGAAAAAACTAATTTTACTTTTATTTCGTACCCAGGTGATCACAATGCCGTGATGAATGAAGACGTCGGCAAAGGTGATATTAAAGATGGCAGTGGTGATGTTGCTGTGGACGATGTTGTTGTTGTTGATGCTGCTGAGGATGTCTACGAAGATGCTGCTAGTGATGTTCTCGAAATTGCTTCTGAAGAAGATGCTGTTAGTGATGCTGAAGACTTTGGTGATGATGAGGTGTTTGTTGAAGATGTTGTTGTTGATGGTGAGAAAGAGCCCGTCGTAGAAAAACCTATTGCTAAATCGAGCGGAGGAAGACCAAGAATCTTGCGGACAGGAAATCCAGGACGACCGAGGAAAGTTTCTGCTGTTAGTCGAGAATATGCAAATAAACTCGTCTCAAGTGTTCCAGATCCGATCAATGTGAAAGAAGCTTTAGAAAGTGCTAACGCCATGAAGTGGAGAGATGCCATGAGAAAAGAATATTCTTCGTTGGTCGAGAATAATACATGGGATCTAGTCAGTGAACCAAAACACCAAAACATCATCGGTTGTAAATGGGTATTTGCAACAAAACGAAATGCAGATGGAGAAGTAGAGAAATATAAGGCACGTTTGGTCGCCCAAGGCTGTTTTCAGAAAGAAAACGTGGATTATTTCGAAACTTATTCACCGGTTGTGCGACATCCTACTATTCGTTTAATTTTGGCGCTTGGTGTCCAGAACCAACTTTTTATAAATCACATTGACATCGCAGCTGCTTATCTCAATGGAGATTTAGAAGAGGAAGTATATATGCGCCAGCCGGAGGAGTTTGTAGACCAGAATCAACCGGAGAAAATTTGTAAGCTTAAAAAATCTCTATATGGCCTAAAACAAGCCGGAAGAGATTGGAATCGGAAGATTAACGATGTGTTGGTAAGCATTGGTTTTGTGAGATGCAAAACAGATAGCTGCGTGTATGTTTTGAGAAACAGCCAACATATGAGTATAATTGGATTATACGTTGACGATTTAGTAATAGCTTACTCATCAGAAGCAGTCTTTTCCGATATCATGCAAAATTTGAATAGTCATGTGGAGGCTATTGATCGTGGACCAATCAAATTTTATCTTGGAATGGAAATCGAGAGGGATGGCCCACAAGGAAGCATAGCTGTTCACCAGAGACGATATATTGAAGACCTGTTAACTCACTGGGGTATGGAAAATTGTAAACCTGCATCTACACCACTCGCAAGTGGAACCGTCTTAGAAAAATGTTCTAAAGACAACTGTGCTGCTGTGAACATCAAAGATTATCAATCGCTTATGGGAGCATTGAACTACTTGGCGACAATTTCAAGACCTGACCTTACTCATGTTGTCTCTAAGATGTCGCAGTTTTGTTCTCATCCGCACCACGAGCACTTTATAGCAGCGAAGCACATACTTCGATACTTAAGAAGCGATTCGAAGGTTTGTTTAATTTATAATGGTAATAATGATTTATTTTGTTATACAGATGCTGATTGGGGTTCAGACGCAACTGACCGCAAGTCTTACAGTGGTTACGTTGTGTATTTTGGCGGAGGTCCCGTAGCTTGGGAATCCAAAAAACAGCATGTAATAGCACTAAGTACGATGGAAGCGGAGTACATTGCTATGTGTCAAGGTGCAAAAGAAGTCGTTTTTCAAAGAAGCTTGCTTGCTGAAATGGGTTTCCTGAAATATTCCAAAGAAGCAACTACCATGTACTGTGACAATCAAGGTGCCAGCTTTTTTGCAAATAATGAAATTACACACAAACGTAGTAAGCATATTGACATAAAATATCATTATTTAAAAGACAAATGTTCGAAAAATATAATATCTATTTCTTATGTACCAACCAATAATAATTTAGCTGATATATTTACGAAGTGTTTAAACAAAAATAAGCATATTGAATTGTCAAAGAAATTATTTAAAATTTAATGAATTTCGTTTATATAAATTTTTTCATAGCGAATTTTGGTTGAGATGGAGTTTGTCAGAATGGCAACCCTAATTCTATTGTTCTATTGTATTAGCATATACTTTTAGTACCTATGTTACACATAATTATTACTAGTTAAGTCACTTGAATAAAAACCACTCTTGAAGTAAGTCGCGCTCTTCTTTTACTTTGTTTTTCCACTTGTTCTCGCTTACAATTTCTTATGCAATTATCAAACACGAGAAGCAGAATCATAATTATTCCGATCAGTAAAATAATTAAAACTGTGCAACTGTTTTCATGAAAAAGTATGTAGTATGTAAGTAAAGAATATTGGGCTACTATTTGGGCTACTTTTTTGGATACGATTTAATTCCACAAATATTCTGAATTTGGGATTTCGAAGGCTAGTTAAGGACATTGCAAACCTTCAATCAAAATAAATTCTTATTATGACTACTAGATTTTTTTTAAATTAAAATTGCGCTACTTTGAGCTATATTTTTGAGCAACTATTTCGGGCACATTTTTTGGCTAAGAATTTGTGCTAAAATACTTATAAATTGTGCTTTCAAATGCTAGTTAAAGATATGGCAACTATTTCCACTAATTTGTTGGATAAGATTTTGAGCTTTTGAGTATTTTGAAACTGGGCTACATTCCTATTAAACCTGCCAGATTGTTTTTTTTTTCAGATTGGGCAACTATTGTTGCTATTTTTTAAAATTAGACATGGGACATGCCAAACCTTCAATTTAAATAAATTTTTATTACGGTGACCAGATTTTAAATTAAAATTGGGCTACTATTTGAGCTATATTTTTTGGCATCTATTTTAGGCACATTTTTTGGCTAAGATTTTGGGCTAAAATATTTTTAAATTGGACTTTCAAATGCTAGTTAAAGATATTGCAAATATTTCCACTAATTTGTTGGTTAAAATTTTGAGCTAAAAGTATTTTTAAATTGGGCTAAATTCCTATTAAAACTGCCAGATTCTTTTTATTCAAACTGGGCAACTGTTGTTGCTATTTTTTAAAATTAAGCATGGGACATGGCAAACCTTCAATTTAAATAAATTTTTATTAAGGTGACCAGATTTTAAATTAAAATTGGGCTACTATTTGAGCTATATTTGTTGGCATCTACTTTGGGCACATTTTTTGGCTAAGATTAAGATAGACACTAAGATAGTTAAAGATATGGCAACTATTTCCACTAATTTGTTGGTTCCAATTTTGAGCTAAAAGTATTTTCAAATTGGGCTTTCGAATGATAGTTAAGTACATGGCAGATCTTCAATAAAAATTAATTCTTATTAAAGCTGCCAGATTGATTTTATTGAAATTGGGCAACTATTTTTGATATTTTTTGAAATTAGGCATAGGACATGCCAAACCTTCAAATCAAATAAATTTTTACTGAGGGAACCAGATTTTAAATTAAAATTAGATTACTATTTAGGCTCTAAATTTGGGCTACAAGTATTTTTAAGTTTGAATTTCGAATGATAGTTAAGTACATGACAAACCTTCAATACAAATAAATTCCTATTAACTGCCAAACTGTTTTTATTGAAATTGGGCAACTATTTAAGCTAATTTTTTGGCTAAGATTTTGGGCTAAAAATATTTTTAAATTGGGCTATCGAGCTACTTCACACCATGGAAACCCTGTGTATTGTGTAAGGCAGTATCAACAACAACAACTATCACCAACACACTCTTAAAAAGTCTAAAGGATCTTTCTTTAGAGTGTCATCCGTTTTTCCGGCTCTTTGCTCTATTTTCTGCTGCTGTTTTGATGTTGCGCCTTTTACTTGTTCTTCTTCCTTTTTATTCTATCTTTTTCTTTTTTTTTACAAAGCGCAAACATGAAACGTGATAATTTGATGAAGAATTTTCCTTAAATGCCATCATGGGAAATTTACTTTGGGTTTCATCTCATTAACATGGGAGGTTGCCTGAAAAGATATAGAAACAATTCGCCTTACAAAATGATTGTGTGCTGACAGCCCTGGTGCTGATGCTGCTGGTGGTGTTGATGGATTTGTTTGTTTGTTTTTTCTTCTTTTTGTTGTTCCTTTCTTTAAGAAAAGTTTCTATATACTTGTGCCAAATACCATTTCCTTCGAATCCTGCCGGACAAAGAAGGTAGGGGGCAGGGTATTTAAAAAGTCATTTAAATTAAATGAGACCTCGTCAAAGCCATATCGAATGACACTGTGAAAATGGTTTAACATTTTATGAAGGAATGGTTTCGGTTTTTTTTTTCTTTGTCTTTTTTGTATGACTTGCAGGCTTATTGTTAAAGTTTGGAGTCTGGAATTTAGTTAGACTTTGTTTTTGATTTAAAAATGATATAAGTTACGAAAACAGCAAAGAATGGAATGTGTTTCAGGACTTTGCAACTTTTTTTTTGTTTTTGGGATATTTTTGTGATCAAAATACTTAAAGTTCTTCAACAGTAAGATTTTGTATGAAGGAAAATTCTTAAATTACATTTCACATTCCGTTTCATTTGTTTACTAAAATCAGATGTCAGTCTCAGTTTTCTACATTTCTACTCCATGAATGTCAATCATGAACGCAGCTTAAGATTATTTTTTTTTTTTTCAATTTAAATAAGAAGAGTTTATCCACAGGGATTCATTCAGAGAAATAATGGATAGTAAAAAGTATCTCATGCTTTTTTCCTTATTTTATTCTTTTCATTTGTTTTTTTATTACACACAAACAAACGATTTATGTTACAAGAAGAATAAGTCAGAAATAGACTTAATACGTTACACTAGTTTTAAGTTTATGACTACTTACTGACTGACTGAATAAATAGCGTATACCTATACACAAATTGTGAAGAAGTGGATCAGGTTAGGAAAAAAATAATTGAAATTCGGTTTGAAACATGCAACATTAAATACAAACATAAGAATATTTTCAAACGGTAATTGATCTAAATATGATGATAATAAGTGAAGGTGTCGGAAAAAATCTAGAAGCAATCATCGAAAACACAGCCTAATCAAACTTTTAATTCTTAATTTTTTAAGTTAATATAATAAAGTAACTTTATTTATTATTATAAAGACTAAGCTAAGAAATTCCCATTTTTTGAAGCCAATTTTTAGTTATTTGTAGAAATGGGAACTACGCAATTTTAGTTCGCACACAAAAATCAATCTAAAATTGGGTTCTCAAAATATTAAATTCACCACGGTTTTTTATCAATTTTATCAGCTTTATCAGCGTATCATATTTTTTCGTTGCAATTCCACATCCGAAGAGGAGGGATGTGAGTCTGGAAACGAATATGAAAAGAGTGCTAAGAGTGCTAAATCGTCAACGAAACAATTAATTCGATTAGAAGTTACAGCAAATTGCAAATTAGGAAAAGGGTTGCAGACAAAATGGAGCCCTGAAGCACAACAGCATTTATATTATGGGTTTTAGACTTGAAACCTCATGTATTGAACGGTTCGAAAGAACATTTCTTGTCTAACGAAGAAGAAATTAGTCTTTACCAAAAGCAAGCAATTTCGATTAGAGAGCAAGATGCCCAGACTTTATCAAATGCCTTTGAAATATTAAGTGCAATAATTTTACTTTCTCAAAAACGGTGTAAAGATTTATTCCAAAGTTTGGTGAGATTAACCATGAGATAACCAGTGGACTTATTGATACGAAAGCCGCGTTGCCGGTCATTAAGAAGATTTTATTTCTCAAGATTTTTCTTGAGCTGATAATTAATCAGCGTTTTCATGACCTTAGAAAGAAGGGACTTAAAAGAAGGGACGTAAATTCTATCGGTCGATAATTTGAGGGAGAAGAAGTTTCGGCTTTTTTGGGATTTTCTGATCAAATTCTGTTTTCCAACTACCAGGAACTAGCCCAAAAAAATAAAATAGATGGAGAAGTTTACACAGTGGTTTTGCTAGCATGAAAGAACACCTCTTCGGAAAAATAGCAGGGATATTATTAGGACCAGCAGATGTATGAGTGGTACCCGTGGCATGACGGTTAGTGCGTTGGACTGTCGTTCTTTGACTTCCAAGCAGTGAAGAAGTGTTTTTATTTATATTTATTTTAAAGTAAAACAGTGCAAGTAAAGTTATAAGTAAAGTTGGCAGTTTGCCACCAGGAAAAACATCAATTCGATAGCCCAGTGGAAGTGGCGTCAGGAAACAGATCCAAGGGTCGTGGGTTCGATTCCCAACCGGAGTCAACAAAAAATTTAATAGCTTTTTTTCACAACAGAGAAATTGTTGATTTTATCTGTTGGAAAGAAAAGGAGATGGAGAAGGAGAAAAGGGCAGGGGTATCGAAAGATACCTCTGCAAACATATCAGGCGATGTTGCGGTGGTGCCAGCAGCGGTACCAAAAACAACCGCAACAACATCAGGTCAGGCATCTGACCAGTGGATGAAGGCCACAAACAACAAAAAAAGAAAGATAAAGAAGCATAGCCCAAACAAAGTGGAGAGGGCCAACTCTGCTAAGCGGCGGGACATGCGGAAGGAAATGGAGAGTGGTAAAGGAGGACTTACCACCGAGAGTGAGTTTTCCGACTACGCCGAGTCGGATAAAATTGAATATGTATCCGAAGGTGGAGAGGGGCTCTTCAGGTCTCCGAATATGGATTTAATCCTATCGGAGCCAGAGCCAGTCCCGCCGCCAACGGAGGCTTTGGAGGTAATGGCGGACCTCCAGGATGAAACCGAACTGGTACAGGCCCTGCAAACCAAACAGGCAGCCATCAGCCAGTTCGAGCAAAGCCTCAACAAGCTGAAGGAGGAAATCGAGCCCCTCCTCACGGCACTTAGACTGAAACAAGAGGCGCGCCGAAAGGAAGAGGCAGCGCAAAAACAACAGCAACAACAACTACAGCAGCAAAAACAACCACAACATAAGCCCGCTCCCAAAAACACAGGAGCGGAGCAAAAGAAAAAACCGCCACCAGCAGTGACAGGCCCAAATGTTGAGGGCCCATCGACCTCAACTAAAGCAATGCAGCAGCAACAACAGCAGCAGAAACAGCAGCAGCAGAAACAACAGCAGCAGAAGCAGCAACAACAGCAGCAGAAGCAGCAACAACAGTAACAACACCAGAAACAACCACAGCCCAAGAAGGAGAAGGTGCCACCAATTAGAACCTACCGGGTTGACCTGCAAGACTTGAAACAGGTATGTAAGTCGGCCACTAAGGGCAAATTTTTAATTAATATTCTAAATGAAAAAGAAAAGCGGTATTCGGTACAGTGCTTCTCACTGGCCGAATACAAATTACTTAATGAAGTGCTGAAACAGGCCACCGCTGAGTTCTTCAGCTATACGCCTAAGAGCGAAAAATTCCAGGCGGTCCTTCTGAAGGGCATAAGTTCCTGCACGGAACCAGAGGAGCTCTTAGCTGAGCTCCGTCAAAAAGCCACGGACGATCTCGATTTTATCGGGGTCAAGCCGTTCACTACGGTGAAGTCCAGGCGAGAGGGTTATAGGCTGCCAATGTTCCTGGTAACATTATCGCCCCAAAGCAGTTTCGATAGTGTGAAGAAAATCACATCTCTCGACTATCAAACTGCACGATGGGATACATTAAAAAGGCACGACGGCATTTTACAATGTTCTAACTGCCAGAGGTTTGGCCATGCCAATGCCAACTGCAATATGCAGTTGCGTTGTGTCAGGTGCGGAGAAACCCACAAAGTAGGAGAATGTAAGCTGGGGAATGAGCGGGTTGAGGATTTGACCCTGCTCAAGTGTGTCCTCTGTGGAAACCAAGGGCACCCGGCTAACTATAGGGGTTGCCCTAAGGTCCAACAAATGAAGCAAAAACAGGCCAGTCAAAAAGCCGAAAAAAGTCGAACAGTTCGACAGGCTCCAACACAAAAATTCGTGGATCCCAAATTCTCTTACGCCCAAATGGTGTCAGGGAATGGGAATACGAGACAGGCTCCACCAACGGTTGCCCCCAAGGCCACTGTGCCTAAGGCACCAGAGGTGCAGCCTGACATTGTAGCCTTGTTGTTGAGCATTCAAGGTCAACTAACAGGACTGCAAAGTCAGCTAAAGGAGCAAGGCAAAAGGGTAGATCATCTCTACTCTTTGTTGCCTGGCCTGGCGCAATTTAGACCATAATGGGCGCGCTGCCGGAGACGCGCCTAAAAGTCCTAGCTGTGAATGTAAATTCACTGATTAGGATTGAACGAAGAGCCAATATGTTCCAATTGTTGAAAGACTACAGTCCCGATGTGTTTATGGCTAGCGAAACTAAGCTAAACCACAAACACAAATTGACTCATAAAAATTACAATATCGTAAGAAGAGACCGGCCTGACTCCACTCAAGGGGGCGGTGTCGCGCTCTTTATACGAAAAGGTATTAATTATAAAGTCATATACAACAATGAATTGCGAAAGCTCAAGACGCTAGAAGTTTGCGTTGTATGCATCTCTCTCACTCAAGGGAAGCGGATGTATATGATTGCGGTTTATGCGGCTGGAGCTCCGCAGGTTACTTACTTTGCTTCAGAACTCGAGATTCTTTTTAGGGAACTGAAACTGAGCTTGGAAGAAAACTATTTCATCTTGGCCGGTGATTTGAACGCAAAACATGAAGATTGGGGAAATCAACATAATAATCCCAGAGGTAACCATCTTTTTAATTTGATGAATCTTTACAGCGTTGAATATGGCGTCGACCTGCTGGCTACTGAAAGGCCATCGTATCCAAGAAGCGGCTCCTTTCTGGACCTTTTGCTGTACGACACCAGACTGACAGTTACAGACAAAGTGGGTAATCACCCGCGAAACTGCTTGCAGACAGTCGAGTACGACAGTGATCACTGCGGACTGGCGGCTGTAATGCAGATTCCGAACGAACGCGTGGAGTTGGAGGAATACGTTCCAACGCATTCTTACAATTACAGTAAGATGCGGTGGCCTCGTTTCACCAATGCCCTAGCGAGAGAACTTCGTTCGAGTGACATAGCCCCACCAAACAACAGAAACCTGACAAATACAGAAATTGACCAACATTTACAACAGATGGACGAAACAATAAAACGAACGATGGAACGGACAATCCCAAAGTACAGAGAACGGGACCAAATGGACGCTTACAGAAACGCGACAATTGACGCACTACGTAGGCACAAGAGTGGCTTACTGACAAGACTCAAAAACTTGTACAGACGACTTACAGACCCACACGACTTGGAGGTTAGGACACTGAAGTCGTCAATAAAAAATGTCAATCTGTTGATTAAGGAGAACTACAGGCTATCAATTAACAAGTACTGGGACTGCAAGATCCGGGCAGTTAACTCGAGCGACCCTAGTATGTTCCCTAAAATCAACAAGATATTCAGAAAAAAGAACGACAATGACCTTCCGAGTCTGAAACTCCAAAGAACCGAAGAAAACAGAGACGTACTCATGACAGCGCAAATAGATCCAGAGGAAGCCATCCTTGACGATGACTTTTATATAATTGAAGATCCGAAGGAAAAAGTGGAGGCGGTGGGAGCTGCTTTTCAGCAAGTGTACATGGTGAATGTTAGCATTCGCCCCAACCACGACCTGGAAAACAGAGCCCTACTTAATCACTTTTACCTCCGTAATGATATCACACATTGGCGATCTGAGAACCGCGGTTTTATGCGGTTCAATGACGATTCCTTGGCAAATGCCATAATCGCCGACCAAATGGGACCAAGTCCCTTGTTAGTGACGAAGGTTGAGCTTCAGCTCATCTTCAACTCAATACAAAATAAAAAGTCAGCAGGTGTCGATGGTATATCCAACGTTGTACTAAGACATTTACCGACGGAAGCAATTGACATTTACACCACACTCTTCAATAATGCACTGAATAATGCATATTATCCAGTGCATTGGAAGACCGCTGTGGTTCATCCTCTCCCGAAAAAGGGAAAGGACAACTCCAACCCGTCAAATCTTCGGTCGATAAGTCTTCTTCCGAGCATCAGCAAAGTTTTCGAAAAGATCATTAATAGGGCTCTGACTAAGTGGGCTGCGGACAACAAAATAATTCCGGATAAACAGTTCGGGTTCAAGGCGGGTCATGACACAATTCATGCTGCGTCTAAACTCGTTTCTGATATCCAATGGAATAAATCAAAACAACAATGCACAGGTGCTGTCCTGGTTGATTTGGAAAAGGCCTTTGACACCGTATGGTTAGAGGGTCTTTACCTAAAATTGAGCAGGTTTGGCATTAGCAAGCCATTGTTGTATATACTTTATGATATGCTTAACGGTAGAAAGTTTGTTGTCAAAAGTGGCAATGTAACTTCCACCACAACGTTCTCAATTAAAAATGGTCTTCAACAGGGAGCGGTGAATTCGCCGATTCTCTTCAACATTTACACCAGCGATCTGATAGGTAGTCTTACAAAGGCAATTGCGTACGCCGACGATCTAATTGCGTACAGAACGGCCCGAAAGGTTGAGGTTATTAGAATTCTCTTGCAGCGTGATTTCGACAAGATTCAGCGATATTGCGACGACTGGAAACTGAAAATAAATGTCCAGAAGTCAGAGACAATTCTGTTCCGGACTCCGTTGGCTAGGGCCACGAGGGATACGTGTAAGAATTGGCACAAGATGGTCATCGTTGGTCTTCACGGGCAGCCATTGGCGAGCAAAAGTGTAGTGAAGTACCTCGGTATCTGGTTAGATCAGTATTTATATTTCGACAGACATATAAATGCTGCTCTGACCAGGGCCAGAGGAGCCTTCGCTCTGACGAAACGGCTGTTTTTTAGCAGTCGGCTTGACCCCAGAGTGAAGGTAATTTGCTACATGGCCCTCATACGGCCAATGATCGTTTATGGTTGTCCTGTGTGGTTCAACGTTGCCCCTTCTCAGATGGAGAAGTTTCGGGTGTTCGAGCGGCAATGTTTACGACGCTGTACCGGCTTATATCGAACAGCCGAATCTTCTTATGTGCATTATTATTCCAACGAGGTCCTGTACAACGGGGCTCGAATCAACAGAATTGACAATTTCGTGATAAAACTCGTTCGAGGTCACATTGCAAGAGCTATGTCTTCGACCAACAATTTAATTTTCGGGGCGTTCTATCCGAACGACGAGTATTTTGAGAGTGCACGCTTGAGCGGCTTTGTTCCCCCAGAGGCATTCCTCTTTTTAGATAGATGCGGTCTGATACAGGATAGATTGGCAGTTCCGTTAATCTACCACGTCAGACGAAGAACCGTGGATAGGCGACTCCCGTACAGTCGGGACGTCATGGCACAAGGCGGAGCGGAGCTCCTTCGGTTCAGTAGGGCTGTGTCCGAACGGGACCGAACTGATAGGGTGAAGCAGGAGAACCAGTTTTGGTGGCTTCAATCGGCACTTGATAATGGGTAGGTCGGGATGGGGTTTAAGCCTTGGCCGGCTTACATACTTGTTTTATAGTTTTAGGGTTTAGTTTTAAGTAGAATAGGCATGGTGGCACAAAAAAAAAATACAAAAAAAATTAAAAAATAAAAAGAAAAAAAAAACAAAGAAAAAAAAAATTAAAAACAAAAAAAAATCAAAGAAAAAAAAAAAAAAAAAAAAAACCATACAAAAAAAGACAGTAAAATATAAAAACAAAACACGTTAGATTTGCTGCTGTGGTTGTTCTAGTTTTAAGTAGTTTATAGGTAGAATAGGTAGTTTAAGTTAGCTTTAAGTTTTATTTAAGGACCTAACTTTAAGTAGTTTGTAAGTAAAAATAAATAAAAAAGGTTATTGATATTAGTTTTTTCATAATTTTCTAATAAAAACAAAACAAATAAAATTTAAATGGAAGTAAAATAGATCTTAAGGCCGAAAGGCATTAGTAATTAGTGTTATAGTTTAGCTTAGAGTGTCCGTATGGGACCATTAAGTTAGTTGTAAGTTATGGATAATTAGGCTAGTTTTATGAATTTTTGTCTAGCTTTAAGATAGGTTTAAGATTGAATTAAATAAAAATGAATTTGAAAAAAAAAAAAAAAAAAAAAAAAAAAAAGTGTGTTGGACTGTCATGCTAGAGGTCTTGGGTTCGATTCCTGCCTATGCCATCTAAACTCTTTCACGGGTACTGCCTCTTGCGAGGAATTGACAAATTCTCCAAGAGTAACTATTGTCATGAAAAAGTGCTTTCTCAAAATTTGCCGTTTGGAGTCGGCATATATACTGTAGGTCTCCTCCATTCCTGACAACATTACTCGCACACAGGAATGGTTAAGAGTTGTAAGTCACCAAATTTTTTTTTTTTAGCAGATGTATGAATGTTCGAGTACGAAAAAAGAATGGTTCCATAGAATTATTAAGGTGTTCAAGAACTGAGGGAGCCATGACACTATTAATAATTACGATGGAATGTTCATCGAACTGCCTTGCAAACAAGTTAGCTTTCTCCATATAGCTAACTAAAGGAGTATCTTTCACAACAACCGTAAGAACCGAGGAAGAGTAAGAATTTCTTATGTTTTTTACGAATTACCAAAAATTCTTACTGCCTTTGTGACATTGCAGTATTTTTCGTCGTAATGTTTGGTCATGCAAAAATTTGGTCCTTTGAATATGGGCGTAAAAAGCCTTCCTGGCTTGCTTAAACCTTTTCCGGTTTTCCTCACTAAAACACCGAAAGCTTATCTCTTTCTCCAAGAACACCTCTTTGGAGCTCTATTCGAACCATTATTTAGCCTTGGGTTTAATACTTTGTTGCGGACGCCTAGTGAACTGCCTCCTAGACCTAGAATACAAAATTAAGATTAGTTAAGAAGAGAGAAAAAAACAATGTGAACATTCCCTGTGAGGGAACATAACACTTCTTTTAGTAACTACGGACGTAAATGTATGTTAGGACTTTTGTTTGCAGGCAACGCAAAGTAAACCCACTTCAATATTTTTATGTAAGGGACGTTCTTGTTAAGTAAAGGTAATACCGAAAAAGGGTATATACATTTTTAGTGTTGTTTGATTTTTGACTCGAAGGTATCGTTTTTCATTGCGCTTTGTTTTTTCTCAGTTATTTTGTTCTTTGATATTGGTTAATGTATTTTTGTTCATTTGATTTTGTTTTTCGAATTTTATTTTGGTTCATTCAAATTTTTCAGATCAAAAAATAAAACTTCAAGCCTATGTTGGAAAAGAAAGAGTTATTTCTTTGGTTTTATTTCTGTTGGACCTGAGTAGAATGATAGTTCAATGAAGAAATTTCATGGGTGCAAATTGTAGCCGATTTTCAACGATGGTAAGGACTTGATTTCCACTGGAATGACAACGCAATTGGAAAAATCCAAACATGTCCGAAGGATTTTCATTGTTAGGTGGGTAAACGCCACACTACACTAACACCCGCTGTGCCCTTGGGGTGGTGAACGTCCGTCCGCGTCAAATTTTGAGTTTTGTTTTAGTAAACCGGCCTGATTTATTTTTTTGGCTGCTTGTGACGTTTACTTCCGGGAACAAGATCCCCCCCACATCTGACAAGCTTACGCTGCACATATCAAGCAGGGCACGTTCTCGGGAGTAGACAATCTTTCCCTTTTTTCTGGTGTTCCTCTTTCCTTTTCCAGATGTAACTGCCATGGTATGGTAGTTTCAATGTCTTATCGACTTATCCTCATATACGCTCCTCTCCCCTCCACCAACCAGAAACAACTTTTAACCCTATTATGTATTTATCAGGATCAGAAGTGAGAAACAAGTTAAGTTTATTTTCTGCTCGCCTGTTAACGTCTGATCATTGAAAAGCTGAGCAAATCGATTTCAATGTGAGGATACAGGAAGACATTTCTTTGGATTGAGTCAGACAGAGCATTAAATTCCTGAGAAGTTGATACTCTGTCCAGGCTTGGGTGCCGATAAAGGAAACAATAGTGAATAATATGTTATTCACGAAAAGTGTTAACCACGTGAAATTAAAGAAGGAATTTGTACACTGAATTTACAAATTCTCCAATAGTAATTCTTGTCATGAAAAGTGCTTTCTCAAATTTTACATTCGGATTCGGCTTAAAACTGTAGGTCCATTCTATCCCTGACAACAGTACTCGCACACAGGAATGGTTGAGACTTGTCAGTCACTGGACACAAACCAACTGCCTGTAAGAAACAGTGTGATGTACACAGACAAACAATTTGATCTAAACCCACAAATATTACCATAGTCTACTCTAAAATTACCAGTTTTTGTAATACATAAAATCCAAAAAATCAAAACAGACGAATTTCTTAGTAAATCACAGTATAAGATTATTTAAAAGGTCTTTATAATAGAACCTCACTACTAGTGTAATGCCTTTAGTAGTAACGTTAATTTGGTCCGGACCCCAACAATCTTTTAATTATTCGACATTTTATCCTTTATGATTGGTTTCTAGTTCCAAGCAAAAGTTTAACTACAGAAATATCTCCTTTCCTTCTTCTTTTATAAAAAAATTATTCATGCTGTCTTTGCATTTCTGTTAAAATGCTTTTATGATAGTTAATTTAACGTAATTTTTCTAACACTCTGATTTCCCACAAGAAAAAGCTAGATACTTCATAACAAATGGTTACTACTTCAATAATAGTAAAACTCTTTTAAATCTAAAAGCTAAAAACACTCATTTAGTTCTTTTATTGTTTCCATAAGTAATCCAACGAGCTTTAAACTTGACAAGTCACATCACAACCTTGTAAAAACATAAAGAGCACCATTTCAAACATGAATTTCTTTGTTTTCGTTTTTTCAAATCAAACTTATTTCGCGTACATGACTTATATTCCTGAAGTACGAAGGCATAATGTTTGAAATCTGTTTGAAAGTAAACGAAGATTGTTAAAAGTATATAACTTTAATCTAAAAACATCAAAACCACACAAAACCGCCCCTGTTAATATTATGTACAAAACATTGGTACTCACTCGTCTCGTATAATGTATGATGAGAAGATGAGAAGCGAAACCTTCAACTCCAAGATATTTATTAACTTTCTTCATCTCAAATGCATATTTTCTGTTACAACTTATTTTCCTTGTTTCTTTTTTTTTTAATCCCAAGCAAAACCTTAAACTTTTTCAAAAAAGAAAAAAAAAGAACATAAAAACGGATGAGGAAACAGCACCTTATATCATCCTCATAAACAGTACACTCGGGCGTATGTGGAATAAATGCTAGAGCGACCGACCATTCTGTGAACATATCGTATAACCTATACAATGCCTGGATGTTAGGAGGTTTACTCTTTAGCAAGTGTAGTGTATTCAAATTAGCTTGTCTTCCGAAGTCCTTGTGCTATCTTAATATTTCATTTCAACTTTGGTAACAAGTTGAAAATGATTGTGAAGCCAGCCTCTTGCTGTGCGAGATTCAAAAAATAAATATATATATGAAAATAGAAATAAAAATAAAAAATATGTTTCTAAAAAGAAAAAGAAAACTCACCACTTCAAGGTAATGTACCAGCGCAGCAGTATAAAAGTGGCTGCAACACAAAATAAAATAAAAAAGGACGAAAAAGAAATGAAAAGTTTCATTTCATGTGCAAGTTTCGACATCAACATCCTGAGCCTCTTTCTTCTCATGATGCTATCATTTTCTTCTTCTTCTTCTTCTCCTCGCTGCCGAAAAACGAAAACCAAAATGAAAAATGAAAAATGAAAAGGGAAAAGTGCCGACCGACTGAAGTAGTTTACATCTTGGCTTTTGTTCACTTCCTGCGATCCGTTTATGCTGAACCAAGAAATATGGGCAGTTAGAAAGTTGGTCCTTGTTCCGGTCTGGTTATCCACATATTTCTTTGCAGTTTCAGTTCTCTGTTTTCTTTTTTCTTGTATTTAATATATTATGCATACGTTACACATGCTCGTATATATCTATGAATGTAAAATATTTTGTGTGATTTTGGAAAAGAAATTTTAAATATGCTGAAGGCATATTTTATTTGAATTTAAAAGATGGAGCCAAGTTTTGGGGGTTTTATTATACGAAAGTTAGCTTTGCAATAGCATCATACGCATAATTTCCTTCATAAACATTGTTGCCTAGATGCTTAAATTTTGTGTACTTGCGTAAACATATTTCGCTTAGAGGTTATGATATAATAACAAGTTATGAATTTATTATAATTGAATTATAGATCCGAATGTGTTAATCCTTGGCTATGGCCTTCAAGTCTGAATTGCTTAGCAAAAGATTTATCTGTAGACATTCTTGTTTTTTTTTCATTTAAGGGTTCAGATAAAATGTTTCATTTTGATATTTAAATAAAACGAACATTAACGCCCATGTTCTAAATTCTTAATCGGATGAAATCGAATTTTCATTTCACGTGAATTCAAATTTCATGTTGTACAATTTGTTCGTTTTCGAATGTTTCGCAATTACTTCGAACTATCATTGAAGGTGCGTGCATGTTTAATTGTATTGTTAAGTCAAATTACTCTGCAGATGAGTATGGATTTTTCATTATTGGCGTTAATAAGTTATAAAAGGAAGCTTAAAAAATAGACGAACTTTATTGCGAGAAAAACCTAAAATATATTGTTTGCCTGACATAGCGTTAAAACCTAAATATATACAGGGTTTTTCAAGGGACGCTACAAAAGTAGAACCATAAAACAGCAAACGACATCGCTCTTTTGATATTTCTTTTCAGTAAGGTTTGCCATTTCATGATGGAAAAAAATATAAGCCAACATAGAGTCGAAATTATTAAAATTTACTACCGAAATTCGGAGTCAGTGGCCTCAACATTAAGAGCTCAACGTTAAGAGCTAATTTTAATACACAGACACAGTATAAAATGTTACAGTGCCAGTGAGACAAAGAAGTGCCCTTAGTCTCGAGAATATTACTGGTGCTAAGGCTTTAGTTGGAGAAAGCCCAAATGTGTCTCTCACACGTCGTCGTTCTCAAGCGTTGGACATCTGTGACATCGTTGTGACAAATTTTGCGAACAAATCTTACAAGAATAAATTGACGCATGAATTAAAGCCCCTTGACCACCATCGTGTTGTATGTTCGTGAATCGAGCTGCGCAACAATTTGAAAATGATTCGAATTTTCATCGAAAAATCATCTTCAGCGATGAGGATCATTTCTGGCTGAATGGCTTCGTCACTAAACAAAATATGAGGTATTGGTCAGGCAGCAATCCAAACGTACTCCATGAGTCATGGTTTATGGGCCGTACTTCTTCCGTGATGATCAAGACCGGCACGTTACTGTGAATGGGGATCGCTGCCGTTCAATAATAACCGAATTTTTTGGCCTTAATTGGATGATATGGACTTGGAGGACAGGTGGTTCCAACAGGAGTGCGCAGTGCCACAACCACAGTCACATTCAATTTATTGGAAACCAAGTTTGGAGAACGTGTTATCCCACGAAATGGTCCAGCCACTTGGCCACCTCGGTCGTGCCATTTGACGTCCAGGCTTTGGTCTATGCCAACAAGCCAGCGACGATTAATGAACTTCGTACGAATATCGAACGCACAGTATCGGCTGATTTATGTTTGAAAACTGTCGAAAATTGGGTCCAGCGTCCGGACTTCTGCAAGCGTGCCCGTGGTGGCCATGCAAAACAAATCGAGTTTCATACATCATCATAACATCGAACGTACTTTCACATTGTTTCATTTAATAAAACTTTTGGCAAAACGAGGATATTCCACCATATACCTAAGGAATTCCTTTTCTTGCCTTATATTATTATGTTTTACCCTACAACCCTAAACCGAAGGAGCTCTGCTCCACCTTGTGCCATGACGTCCCGATTGTACAGGAGTAGCCTATCCACGGTTCGTCGTCTGACGTCGTAGATTAACGGAACTGCCAATCTATCCTGTATCGGATCACATCTATCTAAAAAGAGGAATGCCTCTGGTGGAATGAAGCAGCTCAAGCGTGCACTTTCTCGTAGTTCGGATAGAACGCCCCGAAAATTCAATTGTTGGTCGAAGGCACAGCTCTTGCAATGTGGCCTCGAATGAGTTTTATCACGAAATTGTCAATTCTGTTGATTCGAGACCCGTTGTATAGGACCTCGTTAGAAAATTAATGCACGTAAGAAGATTCGGCTGTTCGATATAAGCCAGTACTGTGTCGTAAACACTGCCGCTCGAACACCCGAAACTTCTCCATCTGGGAAGGGGCAACGTTGAACCGCACAGGACAACCATAAACGATCATCGGCCGTATGAGGGCCATGTAGCAAATTACCTTCACTCTGGGGTCAAGCCGACTGCTAAAAAACAGCCGTTTCGTCATAGTGAAGGCTCCTCTGGCCCTGGTCAGAGCAGCATTTATATGTCTGTCGAAATATAAATACTGATCTTACCAGATACTGAGGTACTTCACTACACTTTTGTTCGCTAATGGCTGCCCGTGAAGATCAACGAGGACCATCTTGCGCCAATTCTTGCATGTATCCCACGGGGCCCCAGCCAACGGAGTCCGGAACAGAATTGTCTCCACCTTATGGACATTTATTTTCAGTTTCCAGTCGTCGCAATATCGCTGAATCTTGTCGAAATCACGCTGCAAGAGAATTCTAATAACCTCAACCTTTCGGGCCGTTCTGTACGCAATTAGATCGTCGGCGTACGCAATTGCCTTTGTAAGACTACCTATCAGATCGCTGGTGTAAATGCTGAAGAGAATCGGCGAATTCACCGCTCCCTGTTGAAGACCATATTTAATTAAGAATGTTGTGGTAGAAGTTACATTGCCACTTTTGACAACAAACTTTCTACCGTTGAGCATATCATGAAGTTGCTTATGCCAAGCCTGCCCAGTTTTGGGTAAAGACCCTCTAACCATACGGTGCCAAAGGCCTTTTCCACATCAACCAGAACATTGGATATCAGAAACTAGTTTAGACGCAGCATGAATTGTGTCTTGACCTGCCTTGAACCCGAACTGTTTATCCGGAATTATTTTGTTGTCCACAGCCCACTAAGTCAGAGCCCTATTAATGATTTTTTCGAAAACTTTGCTGAAAAAGACTTATCGACCGAAGATTTGACGGGTTGGAGTTGTCCTTTCCCTTTTTCGGGAGAGGATGAACTACAGCGGTCTTCCAATGCGTTGGATAATATGCATTATTCAGTGCATTATTGAAGAGTGTGGTGTAAATGTCTATAGCCTCCATCGGTAAATGTCTTAGTACAACGTTGGATATACCATCGACACCTGCTGACTTTTTGTTTTTATTGAGTTGAAGATGAGCTGAAGCTCAACCTTTGTCACTAACAAGGGACTTGGTCCCGTTTGCTCGGCGAGTATGCCATTTGCCGAGGAATCGTCATTGAACCGCATGAAACCGCGGTTCTCAGATCGCCATTGTGTCATATCATTTCAAAGGTAAAAGTGATTAAGTAGGGCTCTGTTTTCCAGGTCGTGGTTGGGGCGAATGCTAACATTCACCTTGTACACTTGCTCCCACTGCCTCCACTTTTTCCTTCGGATCTTCAATTATATAAAAGTCATCGTCAAAGATGGCTTCTTTTGGATCTATTTTCTCTGTCATAAGTACGTCTCTGTTCTCTTCAGTTCTTTGAAGTTTCAGACACGGAAGGTCATTAACGTTTTTTTTTCTGAATATCTTATTGATTTTGGGGAACATACAGGGTCACTGAAATCAACTGACCGGATCTTGTGGTCCCAGTACTTGTTAATTGATACCTGAAGTTCTGTCTAATCAACAGATTGGCATTTTTTACTGACGATTTCAGTGTCCTAACCTCTAAGTCATGTTGGCCTGTAAGTCGTCTGTATAAGTTTTTGAGTCTTGTCAGTAAGCCACTCTTATGCCTACGAAGTGCGTCAACAGTCGTCCATTGCCCTAATCATCATGCCAAGGCTCATGGTAAATTGTTAAAGTCCATCTTATTCCTCCTTTTCGTTTAAAGAATACCAGCAGCACATACCTAATCAACTACTAGAGTGGAATTGGTGACAGTATACAGCCCTGACTGGTTCCACTTTGGACTTCTAACTCTTCTGGCAACCGTGTAAGACGTGACATTTTGACCCCTTAAAAGTCGCCTTGCAATAGAAATTAATTTATCTCGAATATTTTTTCTTCGCAAAGCAATCCAGACAAACTCCCAGTTGAGACTGTCAAAAACCTTCTAAAAATCGATGAACAGCAGTTTGATTAGGGGATGTTATCCAATGTTTTGAGGAACAACTCTGCAACTTGATGACAAGATTTGACTGCTCTACTTAATTGTCGAATCAGTATTGTTATAGGGATGCAGCATCTGAAAACTTTCAGCAACGACCAAGAAATATTTATTCTTTTTAAAAAAGTGTCTTCGAAACGTCTTACAATTTTTCAAATTAAGAATTATATTGTGTAACGAATTAGGAACCTAGTGACACTCTTATATAGGAAGGTGCAAGTTGCAGTGAATTGGAATCGACTCACTCAAGAAGGTAAGAGGTTAAAGAGACCGGGAAGCACATCGATAACAAACAAAAAAGATATCAGTGAAATTAGAAAAGAGCTGGAGAGAGCCTGAACAAATCGCCTGTAAACGCGCACAACGGCGTGTACGAATAGTTGGGGGCCTATGTCCCGCTATAGAACAACCACTAACTTTATAGCACATTACCTAGCACATTTTCGGCTTTATGTCTTCGATAACTTCACGAATTTCAATTTAAGGGTCTTGAATCAACTGTAGAAATATTATCTACGCAATTGTAACTCTTTTTATTGCTCGTGATGCACTGTAGGTTTAATCCAGCCTCCATCCCAAAGTCCTAATCAAAAAGTGACACTTTGATTATGAAGACACTTTTCTACAGAATTGTATTTTCCGACCCTCAAGTGCTTTCTACTTACTAACGGAGTCTAACAAAATAAAAGTGGATTATTTTTTGTTTTGATGCATTTCAAGAACCAAATCAGCGAAGATACGACATTGGTGCTTCTGAAATTTAAAGACCTAAGGCTCTATAAAAATAACATTGTAATGTGTTTTTATCAACATTAAGGCAGCACGGTTTCAATTCTTAGCTTTATTTCTCTTTAGTTTACTTAAGTGTTCTAACTTATTGCCCTTAAAGGTTTTTTTAAGGCTAACAAAGCTTCCTTAAGTTTTGTTAACTATGCCTGCCAAATCTTCACCATTTTTGGTGTACATTTTTCCAATCAATGCGCTGTGGAAGCGTGTATAGTTCCATGTTTAGCAGTTTTTAAATGTAGTTAAAAATGACAGCTGCCCAAAAGTTCTACAATTCAAAATTAAATAAAATGCACGACTGGGTCGCACGAACTTGCTAATGTATGCAAAGAGTCTGTTTAAAAAAGTACTTATATAAGATTTAAAAATATACCTGTAAAATAAGTTTGTCCTCAAAGATATCAATGCCATTTAATTTGTCAAATAAAACCGCACGATCTTTGTATATGAAAACCATAGGACTCTCATGAGCAGAAACTTTTAGGGCGACCAAATGCCGAGCCGTTGGCGTGGTGTTTGTATCGAAAGTGGCGAAATTCAGCTGGAGCGAGAGAAAAATATTATTTGCATTCCCATAAGCAGCCAGCAGAATAAGGGAGATAATTAATTTTCGACCCAAAAAGTCAACACAATTTCCTTCATTTTATTTGAGTCTATCCCCGTATAAGTTTTCACATAAAAAGCTTCCATATGAAGGTTGATGAATTTGTTTTTGTTTTATTTATATCAATGCACTTTACATAACAAACAAAATGGCTTAATATTGTATCTAATAAGGGGATGAAACAAACTTTTGCATGCTTTAGTCAGCTGTTTAGGATCTTTTACCGATATTTGTTTTATTTACATTCATTAGTCTGTATTTACTTGGGTACGATCTTTGTATATGAAAAATGGTTTCCATTATCTATAAAGCTACAATGCGATTCATATAGATTCAACTTGTTCCTTAAAAGCTTTTTTCCTTTAGATAGCTTTATTGTAATTTCATATTAGAAGAACCAGGATGGAAAATAAATAAGATAAAATGGAGGCAGACCATGAATGTTTAAATTGCAAGGCGATCGCCTATTGATTGTGTAGTTAGGTAGCAGGTAGATGTCTAAAACGCCAATAGAATAGTTCACTTGGCGTGCTTAGCTTTATGCAGATAAATAGATAAGGACATGTTTATGATGATAATGAAGGAATGCTATTGGTGGCTAGAAGTTTCATACTACATTCCTTTTTAAGTTTTCAGCGCAAACATGGAGTTATTACGTTCAGTCTATTTTTTTCACTAAAGTTTTAAAAAACAAGCATACGAACATGTACAAGAAATTGCTGTTCATGTGTTGTTTACAGTCAGGCTCTCGTGCGTTTTGGATTTTAGTTAAGAAGTGACACGTAAGCAGTAGTTGTAGAAGTTGTATGTATAATACCTTTATAAATAGGTACAATGTATATGCGTTGAAAAAGTGATTCTAATAGAAAATACATATACTCTTTCTGGCCCGTTTCTTTAACTTGTACTAAGTATTTATTTTTTTTATTTAGGCGAAGGCCAGGTTGTTTCACAACCTTAATCGTAAAGAATAATATTTTAAAATCACATATACAAAGTTACCAAGATAATACTTCTTGATAGACTCTTTAAAATAGATTGGTGATTAAATATATCATATAAATGTGTACCAAATGCATTAATTTGGATGAAAGATAGGAATGTAATTACAATTTTGTCAAAATAATGCGCTGTTTCGGGCTCATGCACAGTTAAAATAATTTAAAAAATAATATTTTAAGATTCAAAATTTTACCTGAAAAATAAGTTTGTCTTCAAAAATTTAAATGCCATTTTATAAATAAAAAAACCGTTGATTTGAATTTTTTTTTGAAAATCGTTAGAGCGGTTTTTTTTAAATTAATTTTGTATATATAAAATTTTCCAATTTTGTTCTAAAAATATTTTTGGAATGCAGTTGTTTAGTGATTGGAAATATACGTCTTACGTTTGAATTTCGTAAAAAATTGTTGACCCGTTTTTGAGATATAGAGTTTTGAAAAATAAAAATTCAATATTTTTTAAAAAATCCAAACAATAAAAAATTGCATTTTTGTTAATCACAAATTGTAAAAGCAATATAGAAGCTTATTCAGAAAAAAAATTATTAAAATCAGTTAATAAGTTGCTGAGAAAATTAAAAAAACAAAATAACGGTTCTATGAGCGGTACCTTTCCTGAGCAATACAAAAATATGGTTTTCTTATAAAAACAAGCCAAGTTAAAAAATAAAATTTTAGAGAAAATTTAAAGAAAATCTATCGGTTTGTTTTTGAGATAATTCAAATTTTCGTTTTTTGACCAAAAAATTGTATGGTGGCCACTGTTAGTTTTGATCTTAAAAAAAAAATCTGCTCAAAACCTTAACTTCCAAGTTTGGGCTCAATCGAAGCAATGGTTTAGGCTGTAGGAGCGTGGACAGACAGACAAAACCGACCGGACGGAATCGCGGGACCCACTTTTTTCGACTTCTCTACCATCGTAATATCAAGTTTGATTAAAATCTCGATTTCGAAATTTTGCACGAATGCAAAACTTGCCATATAGTTCCTATATGTCGCAAGTAAAAATGGATCTGATCACATATTTTTTGTTTTGATGCATTTCAAGAACCAAATTAGTGAAGATACGACATTGATGCTTCTGAAATTCAAACGCCCTAAGACCTAAGGCTTTATAAAACTAACGTTGTAATGTGTTTTCATGAATATTAAGTGCAGCACTATTTCAATTCTTCGCTTTATTTCTCTTCAGTTTACTTAAGTGTTCTAACTTCTCAAATTTGTCTTACGGTGTTAAAATTGCCCTTAAAGGTTTTTTAAGTCTATTCAAACTTCTTAATGTTTTGTGAACTATGACTGCCAAATTTTCACCATTTTTGGTTTAAATGCATTGTTCCATGTTTAGCAGTTCTTAAGTGTAGTTAAAAGATGACACCTGCCCTAAAAGTTCCACAATCCAAAATTAAAAAAACTTTCAATTGTTAAGGTTACTTTCTTGAAAAGAAATTCTATACTTTACTCTATTTTCTTAAGGTTTAAAAGATTTTTGCAAAATATAAATGCATAATAAAAAGTATTTATTTAGACTATTATCAATACTTTGGTTACTTTTTTGTTTATGTTGGATGGCAGTTTAATAACGTAGTTGGATTACTATATTTTATCAGCAATATAAAAATAAACAATGAAGTCAAGAAAACTTATCCTTAATATTATACACTTTATAGTCCATTCAATCAATAAACAGTAAAATTATATCAAACAATAATAATATACACTCTAAAAGTTTGTTGTTTCTTTTTGTCAAAAGTAAACTAATAAAGTTATGATATATTTCTAATGTTTGTCATATACAAAACATAAAACATATACATACATATGTATAGGTAGCTATATTATATTTTATGAGTTTGAATTAATGGCTAAACTTCTTATGATTATAAACATACAAGAACGTCAAAGAGAAACTCTTTAACATAAGACATTACAATAAATCCTTTCTTAAATACTTTTTAGAAAAAGAACATAAATAAAAACGTTCGTTTTGTTTTATTCCAAATAAAAAATATATTTGGGTAAGAGTTTATATGTGAATATTTTTGTTTGTTTTTGTTTTCTTAGTTTGTTATTGTTCAGAAGTTGACAAAGAACAAAAATGAAATCTCGAGCATTTTCCATTAGTGAATGATTTTACCCCCGCATAAATTTGGGGTGAGGATGAGTTTTCGGAATCTTTTATTTTTAATTTTGTGTAGCACTAGGGTCCGACTTGCCAAAAGACTATTCTTACTTGATGGTAATATTTTTATTTCGGGTCGAAAAATCGAGCTCTCCACACACTTTATGAAAATTATGTAGATCGTAGATACATTTTTTTTGCTAACGTCTACTCTGAGTTTGTTTTTTAGTTGAACGAATAATATGCATAGATGTTAAGTTGTAAATTTTCTAAGATTCTTTTTGATGCTGTTTTGCTAAGTTTTTCAATTCAATTATTGCCGTCAATACATTTTTAGCCATGTCAACATAATAATATAAAAACTTTATATCATGATTAAGTTAACCCTTTACCATTTCTCTATGACTTCATAAGATTGGAACGTACTTTTATATTACATTACTTTTAATTTTCTATTTTTTACATGGGTTTTTCAAAATTTTGCAGTAATTTTCTGCAAGTTGTACTCAAAAAAGTTGTGCTTTAAAACACTAGACTAAGCCTTTAGGATGTTTTTATCCTTTGGACTTCATTATGGACTTTACAGACAACAGTATTTAAACAAAGTTTCGATTTTAAAGATCTTTTCTATAAGGGATTTCAATTTTAATAGTAGCCTATAATGGCACATTTACATTTGACAAGAAAGAAACAACGTCTTTACTAAAATTGAACCATTAAATGATTCAACGAATTGAAATATTTAAATTTTCTAAAAGCACAAGCACTTTTAAGTCATAGCCCACTTTCTCTTCCCACAATCATGAAATTGTTGGGACAAGTGTCGGAGAAATTACAAATTTTTGGATATTTTCTTCAGTCAAAAATCATTTTGTATCAGTTTTTAGTTGTTGTTTAAAAAAAATCCTATAAGATTTTTCTAGGAAAATTAAAATTGTATAATTATATTTTTTGAAACTGTAATTATCTTATGCTTAGAACAACAAAGAAACTTAGAGTTCTCCAGGGAGAGGAACCATAAGGGAAAATCGAATTCCTTCAAGATGCCCTCTAGAGTATAAAAACAAAATAAAAAAAAAATGCCTCGTGGATAATATAAATCCAAAAAAATGCAAGAAACAGGAATACAGATTATGAAATGGGTTGACAACTCTGTTATTTGCATTGCCTCGACATTTTATGGGCATCTTCTAACTTCAACAGCATCTCGCTATTCCAGAGAAGCTGGAAAAAAAATCAGCAAAGTTTGGCCGTGTGCAATAAGGGAGTACAACAAATACATGTGTGGATTTGATCGCCTAGACCAAAATGTAAAAAAGATTCTGCGACCCACACTGATAACTTCCCATCCCGTCTGTCGATTTGTCTTGCTTAAAAGTTTGTCTATATGTACTCGTATCAATTTTTACCAAATTTGTGTACTATTTTTTATAGATTTTATTTTTTATGAAAAAACTGACTGTTGGATTTTATATAAAAACTAGCAGACCCGACCACGCGTTGCTGTGGCTGAGTTATTAAGGAAGGACTTAAAATACAAAATTGAACACTAATTTACATAACATCTTTAGTTTTATTTTATTAATAAATACTATGATTAACATAAATTAAATAAAATCACAGTTAGAGTTTACTGAAATGCCAATCGATGAACAAAATTTTTGTTCAGCCTGTCTGTTGTCAACACAAATAAACTCGATGGTCTCCCTACACGTGAACAGGCCACGTGTAATTGCCCATGAGAGAAACATGGATTCTCTAAGTCTAAGCCGCAAATAGACATTGTTTGTTATTGTGATTTGTTAATAGTCATAGCGAAAGCTAAACGGATGGGAAATTGCAGTCTTTTGAAAGGTATTGGAGAATCTGACGGTATCATTGGAATGCGTGGTTACAGAACGATTTCACCTTTAAACTTTCCTGCCAAAATAGTTGCTTCGAAAACATTTCCGGTGATTTTTTTGATTACCAAACGTGTACCGTTGCAAGTTAAAGAGGGGTTCAAATTACGCAGAAGAATAATCGGTGATCCAATTTTTAACCGAAGATTGTGTGGTGGCATTCCTGATATGTCTAAAGAATTCAAAAATTCAATTGGAAAATTCACTGCCTTGTCTTTATCGACAGTAGCTTCGATTGACTTAAACGACATTATATCGCCTGGTAATAATTGTTGTATCTGATAGTTAATAAGATCTACATCAACATTTTTTGCTGCCAAAATAGCACGATTACTGAGCCAATTGTGATTTAGATAGTTATTTATTTTATCTGGGAAGACAGTCTCGATCAGATCATTTTTAGTTTCAACAACGATACAGAAATTGTCTGGCAATCTTATACATTGGGTATTTTGATTAAATTCCACTTCACCGTTTCCAATATCTAATAGTTGCTGCGAAAATACTCTTGCTGTCGGATCATTTTGGAGTTGTACTCGCATGTTTTTTGTTAACCTTAGTGTTTCGACGTTTTTCCATAAAAAAGATTGTTTTAAGCATGCATTAATTTCATCAGCAAAAGTAGAGCGAGGAATCACTGGCAATGTTTGCCGAAAATCACCATATAATAGTAGAATAGCTCCTCCAAAAAGTCAAGTCTGTTTAAATCCTGCAAAGTTCTTTTTAATGTTTCGAGTCAATGTTTATGAGCAATGGTACACTCATCCCAAATTATGATTGAACTTCTCTGTAACACTGTAACTATTCCACTCCCTTTCTTAATGTTACACAAAGCATTTGGATTTTTATGGACATCTAGTGGTCACTTAAAAGCAGAATGTGCTGTTCGACCACCATCTAACAAAGTAGCAGCTATGTCTGATGATGCAATTGCTAATGCAATTTTCTTTTGTGACCGTACTTTCGCAAGGATCAACGATACCAAAAATGTTTTACCCATTCCACCTGGTGCATCCAAGAAAAAGAAACCACTTTGCTTAGCATCAACAGCCATTTTTTTGTTCGTCAGTTAATAATGGTTCATTATTAGCAACAATTGTAGCTAAATCAAGATTATTAAATTGTTCTTCTCGCTGCAAATCGCTATTCACTAAGTCTATAGCTGGACGATTAGGTGATGCCATACCATAATGACTAAGTGATGAATTTGAGATCATAATACATAAGTTTTCAATTAATATCAATGCTTCATTATACATATCTGGTAAGAAATCTTGATTTGTATATTGGTTTGTTTGCTTAAGTCGGTAAAGTATATCTTCAGTCATGTAGTTTTTATAGTTTTCCCACAGTATAGATGACTGTGTTGGAAAACATGTCGTCAAGATGATGGCAAATAATTGACGAATACAACTTGTCGAGGACGTTAAAGCTGCATCAGCAAGTGTCAGATCCCAATGATTGTCATCTTCTAAAAGTTGCAATTCACGACATGCATCTTGATACGTACTGAACACTCGACCATTAACTTTTCGTAAAAATTGGAACAACAAACGCAAAAAGAAGCATTCACGTTGTTTTGGATGTACTGTATAAAGTCGCCCAGTGTCTTAGCTTTAAATATACCTGCTATAGAAAGATGTGGTTCTCCTTTTTTACGTGGCTCCCATTTTTTAGTTGACATGTTCTATGTAAAAAAGCATGGAATATCGGTATACAATAATGTACTTGCGAATTGGCCAAAGGCATCAGTTTTTTGACAAAGTTAGAAAAATACAGTTAACGTCGTTTTTGGTGGTTCAAATTCTCTTTGAAAAACATTCTCTTCAGTGAAATTTACACGTTGACCATTTTCAAGATGCACTGCAAGATGTTGGATAGATGGTTCTCTGTGGTGTATGGAAAAACTAAGTATACGCCAGATAATTCGTCATTTTCATTTATGTTTTGTACTCCAAACATGGCTGAATCACTGCCCTTATTGACGTACTTGCAAATGTACTTAATGCATTTAATTGAACTACAAAGCTCAACATTAATATGAGCCTTGTATGTTTTTGAGAGCAGTGGTGAGTACGGTACCACCCATTGATTTTCAATTTCTAATTGGTTAGAATTTGACGTTCTTATTTTAAATGTGTGACCACTGTTATCGGCGTTTCTACGGCGGTACAACGGATAACCATCGATATCAGTAATAGTATCATTCGTAAATTTCGTAAAATAATTTGATAAATTTCTTCTGGACGAATTTTAACATCAAGCCAAATTAAAATGTGAGCATGAGGTTAGCCTCGCTTTTGCCACTCAATTGAATACAACCAACAACACGTTTTGCCAAAGACTAAATATTTTACAAAAAATCAATTAAGGATTCTAATTTTTGTTTAAACACTCGTGCAGTAATGTCGTAATGATGTACCGACTGTTGACATACTAATAATAAAGTTTGTATTTCCTCCCAATTTGGATTGTACGTAAATGTTATAAACAAATCTGGACGTCCGTAATGACGGACCTAAGTCATCGCGTCCTGAATGTATTCTTGCATGTTTCGTGGAATACCGATGTAGCTTAAAGGTAATAAAAAATTTTATTTTCAAAGTCAAAATATATTTCAGAAAACATAATGATCATATATAATTAGAAAAGTAGATTTTATATAAAGTATTTTTCATTTGCAACACATATGTAAACAATTTAGACCATTACTCGAAATATAAACTATCCTATATCTTAACACATAAAATGCCAAATTTCACCGAAATCGGTTGACTTGGTGAAGAGTTCACTGGGAACATACATATGACACTGGATTTTTATATATTAAGATTACTGAGTATCGAAAACAATATTTTCTGCGAAATAAAATAAGTTTAAAGCGAATATTTTTAATTTTTGAAAAGCTATTTGAGTCGAAAGTAAATTTTTACAACGTTTTAGTATTCTTCTTTTTAGAGTTTTATTTTTTGTAAAAAAAACTGTCAATTCGTTTTTTTTTTCAAAATTTTATCGAACGTTGAAAACAATATTTCTTATAAGATAAAATTAGTTTGAAGCCAATATCTACAATTTTTGAAAAGATATTTGAGTCAAACCAACTTTTATACACTTTTTTTTAGGTTTTTATTTTTGGTATAAAAACTGTCAATTTCATTTTTCTCAACATTTTTTAGAATGTTGAAAATAATATTTCTTATAAGATTAAATAAGTTTGAAGCCTAAATTTAAAGTTTTTGAACAGATATTTGAATCGATATTCAATTTTTACCAACTTTAAGTAATGTTTTTTTTAGATTTTTATTTTTTATAAAGAAAAAACTGTCAATTCGATTTTTCTCAAAATTTTATCAGATGTCAAAAACATTACTCTTCGTTGCACAAAATTGTTTTGGAGATGAAATCATATTTTAGACGTAAAATTTTGGAGGTGAAAAATTTTTTTTTCTCAGTTTTTTTGATTTATAAAAATAACGGTTTAAATGGATTTCTTTCAAAAAAAAACTTCTTTGATATCACCTTACAATATATTATATAAAATTAAATTCAAGTCTCTATCGTTTTTGGTTCGTAAGATATTTAGGGTTAACCAAAATTGTCTCCACCCACGCAATATTCTTGAGAGCCCTTTCTGCATATTTTTGCCTTATTGTCTGTACAACAAAATTTATTTGAAGTCGATATCTCTTCTGGTTCTTAAGCTATGGACAACGAAAAAAACGTCGCGAACGTACGGACGTACGTACACACGCATCTTTTATTTCGACTCTAGGGACCTTGAAACGTCGAGAAATGTCAAAATTTTCAATTTGACTAATCGGACCCATTACAATATCTTCCTATTGGAAGTTAATTACCATCACATTTCTTACCGTGGAAAAAAATAGTGGATCTCTTTTTTCATATGGCTAATCGATGTGGCAGTAAACAATGCCTGGCAGTTGCAAAGAGGAACTAAACCCTTATTAGAGTTCAAAAGGTCCATTGCGGTTTACTACTGCGCGCACTACGGCGAGCCCCCAAACCAACGCGGCCCAGAAAGAAAACGAAATGAAGATGGTATAATGATGAATATTCGATTTGATAGAACCGATTATTTTGTAATCCCGCTTGAGAAGCGAAGACGCTATGCAGGAGATAACTGCAAAAGTGTTATGAGCACATATTGTAAAAAATGCAATATTGGCCTTTGTGTAAGGTATTTTGCTGAGTACCACACTCAATCCTAAATGTTTCCTTTCATGCCTGATAAAAAATAATAACATTTATTTATCAACATTTTATAGTTTTACTATGATATCCTTAAAAAAAAAAAAAAAAAAAACAATTTAAAAAAAATATACGGACCCTACTGGTGCTAGCGTGACCATGTGGTTACACTTTAAAGATGGTCTTAAATTTGTTATCTGGACAAGTTGAATTTAAAAATTGTTATATTTAGGCTCTAACAACCACAATGCATAATTCCTGAAAGTTTCATTACAAAACTCGAAAGAAATAATTGCAGCACTGCTCGGGTAACTTTCAGCCAGATTTACCATATTGTGTTCTACAGAGGACCTGCTTCTGCGAATCGAATGATATCCAACTTTTTTTTGCTGAAATTTTTGTACCGGTTGTACAAGCCATAATAAATCGTAGCATAACCCAGGGTTACGAACCAAAACTTATGAAAACGTCAATAAACCGTTAAAACGGAAAATTTTAGACCGCTATCATGTCAGCCGTAGAAAAATGCTTGGAGGAAGTTATTGTGAAACGACTCATACCAATACGGATTTCAAAAAAGAAAGAGTACGGAAAAGCTGTTAAGAGAATTTACAAATACACTTTCTGAAGGCCTTAATAGTAATCACCACGTTCTTGTCTTGTTTGAAGTTTTCAGCAAAGCCTTTGACACCCTCAGCCCAGAAACACTTCTTCAAAGCATAAACAAAATTGGTATCAGAGGATGTTTAACAGTCTGACTCAAAAGCTATCTTACTGATAAGTCGATTAAGGTTAAAGTAACATCAACTTTGAGTGAAGAATCCTACCGTATCTGGCGTTCCACAAGGCTCAAAACTGCGACCGATTTTATTCATACTTTATACTAATGAACTATTACGATTGTTTAAAACTAATACATCCTATGCATATGCAGACGAAAAAAGCCATTATAGTCAAACACAAAAGTATGAATTCAGCATTACAAATACTTCGAAAACATTTTGATAATATATCCAAGTGGTGCCATGAACATGAACTGATTATTAATGCTACAAAAACAAAAGTTATGCACATACGCCACCCATTTCAACTTTTCAACATTATATCACCGAAACGATCACTGTCTATTGTCAGCCAACAACCAACCAATCGAAATCGTCAAAAAGATAAAGTAACTTGGAGTTATTATAGACGGACATGTTCTTTTGCGTGAACATATTAACACTTTACGCCTTCAACTAAAAAGCACCCTATTTGCCTTGGTTTACCTTTTTCAAACTTCGAAGTACTTAAGTAAGTTTATTATTCGCTCGCAGAATCTCGTATTCGATTTGAAATCCTGGCCTGGGGAAAAACTTCAGAAACACACCTTGCTAAGATACTGAATCTCCAACATCGTCTGATTAAACTCATTAAACCTTCTTATGCACACCTCAAAGTTCTAGATGTAAACGCAATTCATCGTATGACTTCTTTACAACATTATATGGATGACCAAAGATTCCCACAGCCAATAAGACATTATCTAAATACTAGCACTTGGAATGCTTAAAATTCCGTCAACTTTCAACTTATATGGGAACACAGAGCTCAGATACATTGTTCCAAAAATTTTAAATGAATTACCACAGAATCTGAAAAGTATAAGAAATTTTAAAAAACGAAAGAAAGAAATCAAAAAAATTCTGTTAGAATTTTAATTTGTTCTATGAGTCAAATAAGTAATGCTAAATACCTAATAAATTATGTTAAGTTTATTATTCTTAAAATAAAATTTCAATTGCATCATGAATTCAATCACTATGTAAAATATAATAATAACCATTGTTTATAACCTAATGCAGATAAGCACTTTGCTTTGGGGGTAAACTATTCTAAATCTTGAATAAATTTGTGAAAATAAAGAAACCTTTAAATTGAAAAAAAAATTGAATTGAGAATCGCCTAGATCGTGCAATTTAACGCCATTAGACTATTTTTTTGTGGGGCTATATTAAGGCTCATGTCTATACAGACAAGCCTCTCATCATTCATGAGATACCGGCCGAAATGTTGAAAGAATATCCCAAAATTGGACTAAGTGGATGGACCATTTGAAGCGCAGGTCAAGATCACCATTTGTATTAAATAATCTTCAAACATTAAATTATATGGATCGTACTATGGATTCAAATAAAGATTTCATGCATTTTCTTGAATTATATGTGTTTTTTTTTTTAATTTACCTATATCCAAACTTTCCAAGGAGCTAACATCGTCTAGAACCAGACTCAAAGAAAACAGGGAGATGTTGGGGGAAGATACAACGTCAAACGTCAAACGGCAACAATCGCAATATTCCCTAATAACCTTTTTCGAAGTTCTCTGCCGCCAACACAATGTATTCAGAACAATCAAAGAAGCCCCTTCTGGCGTGCTGAGTTTCAAGCAGCCATCAACAATAAGCCCCTAGTTTGAGCTCTATGAGCAGAAAAAGAGAGAAGAATACCGACTCCTCAGAAGAAAAAAGAGAGAGCTAAGAAGCATGTGGTCGGGGATATTAAAAGGTTCATAAGCAGAAATGAAGTATGAGCAGGTGAAACGAAATTCACAAGTACATAAACGTCGAAAATAAGGCTGCTAAGATGAAATTGGAAATATAATAGTTAAACCGCAGTCAATGCTGAGGATATCGAACGGCCTCTTCTGCAGAATGTATAACAGCGACGACGAACCGAAATCCGCTGTCAGGCAGGATGATCCATTCAATATAGACGACGAAAAACAACAATCCTGTTTTCCCGACTAAGACGAAGTGAAGATTGCCATATCTAAGTTAAAGTTTAAAAACTCGGCTTGAGCTGATGGCTTGAATGCCAAGCTTTTAAAAACATCTGGAAATAATTTGGTAAGAAGCATGTACCAACTTATCTGATAAGAAAGCATGCCTAATTAACGGAACCTCAGTATTGTTTGCCCGATTGTGCAAGGAAGACAATGTTAACTGCACCAACTATAGAGGAATCAGTCTAATTAACATCGCTTACAAAATCTTACCTGCCGTAATATGTAAACATCTAAAGGAACATCGTCAACAACCTGATAGGTCATTATCAGTGTGGTATTTCACCAGGAAAGTTCGCAGTCAATTACTGTACATCATATACTAAACAAATTAACACCCACAATTTCTTCATCGATTTCAAGTCTGCATATGACATCATCTACAAGGACGAGCTGTAAGAGCCATGTCTTGTTTAGGCATCTCTGCCAAACTTGTCTGCCTGTGCAGGGTGACCATGAAGATTTCGAGCTGCTCCATAAAGGTTGGAAACAACTAAACAGAACCTTTCGATGTCAAAAACGGCATTAGACAAGGCAATGACTTGATCTTGCGATTTCTTTAACATCGTCCTTGAAAGAATAGTACAGAGCTCACTCGTCAACACTAGAGGTACTTACTTTCAAAAGTCTATCCAATAACTAGCCGTGCTGGTGATATTGACATAATTAGAAGAACTCAGCGTGATGTCAATAAGGGTTTTGCGAGCATTAAGGCAGAGGCGGCAAGAAATTACCTTCAACACCGACGTCTTGGTTTAAATGTCACCATCGACAGACGTAGCATTGAGGTAGTTAAGAACTTCGTCTACCTAGTATCAGCTATGAACGGAGAAAACAACACCAGCGCTGAGATCAAACGCAGAATAACACTTGCTAACCGCTGTTTCATTGGGCTAAGAAAGCAATTGAGTAGCAAAGCTCTATCTCGAGGGACCAAAGTGTCGCTATATAAGACTCTCATCATCCCCGTCCTGTTATACGGTGCAGAAGCATGGACTATGACAAAAGCGGATGAAGGCACTTCGTCTAACTACGGTCCCGTAGGCATAAAAGGTGAGTCGAACAGAAGATGGAACGTCAAGTTGTACTGGCAGAGTTAGCCAGAAGGATAAAAGTCTAACGACTGAGATGGCTGGGTGTAGTAGAGCTCATACGAACAATGCTAAGACCCGAAAAGTAAGTATGTTTATAACAATCAGCCAACAGTTTTGTATAGAACGAACAAGTATTGAAGTCAATACAAATTGATTATGTGGCGCAACAATCCATAGAGAACCAGGGCCTACTGACTTACAACTTTCAACCATTACGGAGTGCGAGTACTATTGTCAGGGATATATGGGACCTATAGTTTCTTTTCCAAATCCAAACGGATGATTTGAGAAAGCTCTTTTCATGACACGAATTACTCTTAGAGGATTTGTCAATTCCTCGCAAGGGGTAGCACCCGTGAAAAAAAAACTTGAGGTGGTACAGGCAGGCAGAGAAACCAAGACCTATAACATGACAGTCCTACACACACTAACCATCATGGCACGGGTAAAAAATTTAAGTCAATACTTTCATTAGTCTCGAGATATTAAAGTCGAAAATCAATTTTGACCAATTTTGTGTATATTTAATAAAAACAAATTTAAAAAACTACTTAAAAAATCAGGTCAGACAAATTCAAAAACTAACATGAGTAACTTATCTACTATATTTTATTTGCTGTATTAAAAGCGAAAAAGAGAGAAAGAGAATAGAAACTTTTATAATTAAATCATGGTTGCCCATAATCATCAAAAAACAAATTACAATTTATTATTCGATAAGTTACAATAAATCCTACGAAATCCCTAAATACAGCTCTGGAAAAAGACCAACTTTGTTTTGATAAAATCTTTAATGTCATTGTAATAACACGTTCCATAAATACAAAGTGTATCTTCTATCTATATGTGAGACGAAAAATTACTATATCTACGTAAATATAGCCTCGACTTATTTTCCTTATCCATTTTTCGGATTTCAAAAGCATTCTACACAACAACAAAAATTATGTGTATAAAGAAGTATGAAAAACAAAATAAAAAATTAATAGCCTTTGCAAAGGATTGCTGGCTAAGGTTTGATGATATTGGTGCGGTTGTTTTTGTTGTTGTTGTTTATCAAACTATAAATAAAATTAATGAGAAGATTGAAAAGCACTTCAATTTGTATAAGGTGGCAAATGATCTCCAATCGACTTGTGTCATCACGACTTTTATTAATCGAAATTCGCCAACATTGAACACCGAATACCAAATACCGAACACCTCCAATGGCAACATCCTGTTCGTCCTTAACATCCACATCCCTCCCCCCCTTTCACCATCCCCCTTTATCATCGAAGTTGACAGAGAAGACAGTTGTTTTCTGTTGTTGTTTAAGTGTTGTATATAACATGATTCGAAAAATCACTTCATCAACTAATCGTATTATTTACGGCAATTTCCAAAAATGTTCGTCTGCAACCCTCAGCCAGCCTCTTGCACCACCCCCACCCCCACACTCCAAAAAAGGAAGAAGATTAATCTGGGTCAGGAGAATATTCTATGATGATGGGTAGAAGAGACTCGAGAGCATTAAGGATATGCTTTTAAGTGTGTTTGACATAGAGCAGAGGAGCATCAGTGTTGTAGCACTTGGGGGTGAGTTCTATGCAAACAATATTAACTTCAAAAAACCAATGAAACCTCTGGAACTGGATGCACTAAAATTTGCACAAAAGGATATTATGATGGGGCTCTTGTGCGCCTGCATATTGAAATATCTATTTTTTAAGAATTTCGTTTCTTTTTACTATGGCTTTGGCTTTTTGTGTGCAGATGATATTTACCGAGTTTTTGAATGTGGGATGGATTCTTGCCAAAAGTTGTATGTGGAACTAAAAAGTCAATTCAATTTCATAATGTAAACTTGTGTTCGAAAATGCAAATTTAGCAATTGGGATTTACGTGATGGGCAGAAGAAGGGGAGGTTAAGCAGCATCTGTACCTACATAGAAAATTTTGTATAGCCTTAAGAGGGCTTGTAATGCTATTCCTTAACAATTCGATTATTACATTAGTAAGTTGGGTTTGGGTTTTATATATAAAAGACCTTATACTGAGCTGTTAGAGAATAAAAAAGGATATTACTTGCGAGGATTGGTTATTCTATGAATGAGTATAAAGTATATTATGTACCTATGTCCTTATGTACCTAAATACATATGTATATAGAGAATATGAATGAAGAGAAAAGAAATTTTTAACATGAAAATAAATATTGAAGTTTCGTTTCCCGCCATCATAAACGTGAAAGCTAATGGAATTGCTTTTATTTGCTTAAAATTTTTGGAATAAAGTTACATATTTATTTTGAGCTGAGCAAAGATATACGAGTTTAAGTTTAAAGTTACTTAAACTTTGTGAAGTGAATGAGCTAATTTTGCTGATTGTTAACTTAAAGTTAAAACCTCTTGCATTATTTAAAACTTATAAACTTTAAGAATATTGTACTTAGGGTTAAAGTTTTCATTTTTGAAGATGATGCACTATGTAAATATACATAAAATCTCTTAGACACGAAGGACACAAGAGGTTGGTATTATTTTTCAGAAATATTAACGAAGTTTGTTTTTAATTGAATTTTGAAACAATTGTAATTTTGAGATGAGAACGTTCTATATTTTTGTATGCAACTAGGTTGCGAATGGTTTTAATACTACAAAAATAGTATTTTCTTAAGAGTGTTCAATGAATGTTTATTTTATTGGAAGAAAAAATAATATAAATAATACAATAATAGTAAATGAGATCAGCCAAAGGGTTGTTCATTTGCGATAACTTAAAACTTTAAATAACAACTTTATTTCATTCCAAAATCTTAAGGTTATCAAAAATAAAAGGAAAAATTCGCAGTGTATAACCAGCTCTCTCTGAGTACAGTCCACACTAGTTTCACGGTTTTTAAATATTCATATTAATAACTAAAAATACAAAATTCTCTAATTCAGAACAAATTCATTTAACTGAATTTAACTGTCTGTAAGTAGATTATTAAATTAATTGATAAGTGCGCTCCCAGAAATGGCAAAGACCCCGGTGGGCGCCAAAACTAATGGGTTTCGCTTGATCCTGATCCAGCTAGCCCAATAAGGAAAACAATAAAAACACTACATCAGCACACAACGAAAAAGAAACTCTCATAAACAAATACATTAACAAAAATATAAGAAACACAACCAATCAAACATCTATTCACAATTCAAGTCAACAAATTAATACTCTACTAAATAAATACTTTGAAAACACAATAAAACACAAAAAAAAACTTAAACAAATAACAATCCCCTCACTCCTTAAGTTGTTTAATAGACTTAACGGAGTGTTTTCTTTTTACACATTAAATCAAATAATGGTCCTTAAGATAGTCCAATGGAATTTACAAGGCTACCAAAATAATTATACAGACCTCCAATTTATCATTAACAATATACTCGTAGCTCCAAGCATCATTGCATTACAGGAAACTCACTGTGCATTCGGATTTACCCCGCAATGTCCCAAACCTTTTAATGCATACTTTAAAAACCATAATACAATAACATCTAAAAAAAATGGTGTTGCTCTGTTAATCAGAAAAGACATCCCACACATTTGTGTTAACATTAACACAAGTCTGTTAGTTAAAGCAGCTGAAATACAACTCGAAAAAAAGATAACTATAATAAACACGTATTAACACGACAAAGACAATATAACATCTCAAATGTTATCTGATCTATTTATAAATATACCCCGTGATTCAATCATTTTAGGGGACTTTAATGCGTGGAGCCCACTCTGGGGTTCTTCAAAACACAACACTAGAGGCAAAAAAATAGAACGCTTTATAGTTAACTCTAATACTATCCTTCTAAACGACGGTTCCCCAACCCATTTATCAACACACGCAACACTAACACATATCGACCTAACCTTAAGTACCTCATATCTTGCATCCTTTTGTAATTGGTACACATTAGAAGACACTTATAGCAGTGATCATTTCCCAATTATAACTGAAATTTACAACTTACATCTCGCTGAAAACTCCAAGTTCACACCAAAATTTAAACTTAAATATGCTAATTGGAACAAATACCAAAATATAGTGGGCCAGCAACTACAAATCAGAGCTTGCAGTAATAACATCAATAAAGAAGCAAAAAATTTCATAAAGCAATGCTTTTCGGAGCGAACATAGCTATTCCTCAGTCTAAAGCAAGCAATAAAAAGAACGTCTTCTTGTGGAATAATGAAGTTTTCAGACTCAAAAACAATGTTGGAACTTTTTGGCCAGTTTTGGTCAAATTATTCAAAAGATTCGAATTATCATCCCCGATTCCTAGACAATAAACATAACCGAGAAACTAGTATTCAAAGTCGACCATCGCTATCCAGTACTGCCAAAAAGATTGAATTACCCATTGCCATATCAGAGTTCGACTTCACACTAAAAAGCTTAAAAGATTCAATCCCATCATATGACCGTATATCGTACCCCATGATCTCTCATCTATCTAAAACAGCCAAATTACGCCTTTGCAATCTTTACAACAATATATTTTCATGCGGTATACATCCAAACCAATGGAAAACCGCAACTATAGTACCAATACTGAAGCCAAAAAAAAAGAGGCTGGGATGCGACCCACACTGATAACTTCCCATCCCGTCTGTCGATTTGTCTTGCTTAAAAGTTTGTCTATATGTACTCGTATCAATTTTTACCAAATTTGCGTACTATTTTTTGTAGGTTTTATTTTTTTTATGAAAAAACGGACTGTTGGATTTGGATTGGATTTTTATATAAAAATTACTGAATATCGAAAACAATATTTTCTGTGAAATAAAATAAGTTTGAAGCCAATATTTTTATTTTTTGAAAAGCTATTTGAGCCGAAAGTAAATTTTTATTAAGTTTTATTATTGTTTTTTTTTCGAGTTTTATTTTTTGTAAAAAAACCGTAATTTCGATTTTTTTTTAAATTTCACCAAATGTTTAAAACAATATTTTTTATAAGATAAAATTAGTTTGAAGCTAGTATTTAAAATTTTTGAAGAGATATTTGAGTCGAAAATCAATTTTTACCAAGTTTTATATATTTATTTTGTTTAGGTTTTTATTTTTTGTAAAAAAACTGTCAATTCGAATTTTCTCAAACTTTAACTGAATGTTGACAATAAGATTTTTTAAAAGATAAAAGTAAAATAAAGCCAACATCTCAAAGTTTTGAAAAGATATTTGAGTCAAAAATTAATTTTTACCAACTTTTATTAATATTTTTTTTTAGGTTTTTATTTTTTGTAAAAAAACTGTCAATTCAATTTTTCTCAAAATTTTATCAGATGTCAAAAACATTATTCTTCGTTGCAAAAAACTGTTTTAGAGATGAAATCATATTTCAGTCGTAAAGTTTTAGAGGTTTTATTGATTTATAAAAAAACCGTTGTATTGATTTTTTTTTTTCAAAAAATATACCTGTTTGGTATCACGTTACAATATATTATATAAAATTTAATTCAAGTCTCTAGCGTTTTTGGTTCGTAAGATATTAAGGGTTAACCAAAATTTTCACCTTTTTTTCAAACTGCTATGGTTAAAAAACCACCTACGCAATTTTCTTGAGAGCCCTCTCTGCATCTTTCTGCCTTGTTATCTGTATAACAAAATTTATTTGAAGTCGATATCTCTTCTGGTCCTTGAACTATGGAGGACGAAAAAAACGTCGCGAACGTACGGAAGTACGAACGTACTTACACACGCACGCACAGACATTTTTTAAAAAATCTTTTATTTCGACTCTAGGGACCTTGAAACGTCGAAAAATGTCAAAATTTTCAATTTGACAAATCGGACCCATTACAATAACTTCCTATGGGAAGTTAATAATATATACCAAAATAGGTACGTAAATTTGGTAAAAATTGATGTTCGGATATTGATTTCTCTCAAATTTATTTCATTCATCCGATTTGTAAAAAATTAAGAAATGCTACCAAAATTGGTAAAAATTTGTTTTCGACTAAAAATCTATTGAACAAAACTATATTTTCAAACTAAACTATTTCCTTTAAAAATAATTCAACTAACAACTTTTTTAACCCAACACGAAAAAATACAAACTTTTAAGCAAGACAAATCGACAGACAGAATGGGAAGTTATCAGTGTGGGCCGCATCCTAGCCTCTTTTTGATTTTAATCTCTTGGTCTGACACCGAAAATTGTTGTGCTAGGATGACTTTAGACTTTCATTGTAAAAATAAATATGTGCTTTTACAAGTGGGAAACGATGTCGCTTAAATGGCAGTTTCATCAAATATGTTTTTAATGCCTAAAATATTGTATTGTAGGATACGAGTTAAAGAAAAAAGGAATTTACTTACTTACTTTACTTTAGTTGGTGCTACAGCGCATTGTGCTCCTGGACTCAAGTAATAACTTTTGCCAGCTTACTCGATTTCTAGCTTGCTGCCAAGTGTACGTGCGTCAGCCTCAACTTGATCACTCCACCGGAGATGAGGCCTGCCTCTGCTTCTTGTTCCCTCAGGCTTGGCGTGGAATACCTTACGGGCTGGAGCTTCGATGTTCATTCTCTAGCCATCTAAAGCGTTGTACACGCAGTTTTTTGACAAGTAGTAAGTCGCTGTACAGCTCGTATAACTCCTGATTAAATCTACTCCGTCAGATGTTACTTTGTTTGTCGACACAAACCGGACCATAAATCGCACGCAGAACCTTCCTCTCGAAGATACCAAGAGGTATTTCATCCGTCTCGGAGAGGGTCCATGCTTCTGCACCATACAACAAGACTGGGATGATTTAAGTTTTGTACAGTGTCTATTTGACATTGGAGAAAGCACCCGTCACTGCTCATTTGGTTCTTCCCATAAAGTCGTTGTAATCTGCAAATCCAAGATATTGTGTGGATTTTTTAAAGATGGTGCCACTTGAATTGGCGTTGGCGTTGCACACCACTCTTTCAAGAACAATATTGAAGCAGCTTCATGACAGCGCATCGACTTGTCGAAGTCCTCTCCTCTGGTGGTTTCGAAGGTTTCTGTCGAGTCTCTTCCAATTTTGACGCCGCAACTTCCAGCGTCCGTCATCCTGATAAATCGTATCAGTTTGGTAGGGATACCAAAACTCAACTTGGCACGGTATAGTTCGTTCCTGTCTACACTGTCATAAGCTGCTTTAAAATCGATGAAAAGATGGATTGTTTCGATGTTATGTTCTTGGGTCTTTTTGTTGGTCGATTATAGATTTTCCAGGCCTGAAGCCACACTGAAAATTTAATTGAATAAAATATCTTCGATAACTTTAACGATTTCCATCTTGAAAGTCAATCGATTAAATAGCATTGGAACCTTATATTTAACTTAAACTTAGTCACGTGTTTGATAGAGATCTCAGTACATAAATATGATTCTCTGTCAATAAAACTACACGGCTGGGACACTATTGATCATTTTTTATAGCATTTTACCATTTTTAATGAAGTGTTGTATCATTTTACTTTTAGCAAAAGTGTAGTTTTTAATATTCAAAAGAAGATGACAACGTTAAAAGTGACAACTGCGAGATAGCGGTCTATTCAAATAGTTACCTCTTTTTGGAAGCTATTTAGTTTTCCAAATTTAACTTCTCACAAAATAATGTTTGTTTTTAAATTGTCACATATTTTCTTTTTTTAAATTGAATTTCCAAAAATCAGGATTATGTTACAGGGTTAGATATGCTTCCACTTGACTACTTGTTGTTGAAATATTTCCTCACACTAATCCCAGTAATTTCTTTAAAACGTTGTGCGTTCTTAAACATATTAATCGTATTTTTCACCTTGCGTCAATTTGATATCCATGGAATTCTTTTTAATCTCCTAAAACCACGTTAATTATTCCCCTTGAATTAATAAATTTTTCATAATTTTTTTTTGTTCGTTACATTCTTGCGCTGTATTTTTGTTTTGTTCCGCTAATGCTATACACTTATACCTGTCACGTAGAAAGTATTAAACCTTTGAAGACAGTACACAGTAGAGAGTTAATGATGTTGAAATGTTCTTTTTGCTGTCAACGCGGAACCTTTTTATTGTCTTTTTGACAAGTTAATTAAATTCAACAAGCAAGACAGGAAGTCTATCAAAATTTCTTAAGATAGGTATATAGGTATCGGGCTTTGCTTGTTTTTCATGTACCTACATATAGATAGAAACATTTTTTTTTGTTTTGCTTTTCTAATGGTGCGGTGGTGAAGATTCACAGGAAGAAAAATTAAATAAGCAGATGTAAAATACCTTCATAATTGTTATGAATTTTTTTTTTATTTTTTAAGGAAGCTAATTAATTTGCGGCCGTCGGCAGGTTTGTGTCTTTGGCATTCTTGTTTATGTTCGTCTTTTCGCCTCGAGTGGTTGCATACTTTTCGTATATAATAAGCAAATTAATGAAATGTGTTAGGAAAAATATTTAACAATAAGGGGGTTTTGTTGTTTTTAAATTTAGTTTGAGGGGCCTTACGGATTTCCGGTAAGGCAAGCTGTCAAATAAGCTGTCATTTATATAGCATGGAAGTCAATTAAAGAATTACAAAATGGCGCTAAGAAAAATATTTATTTATAGTCAAATACCAAGTTGAGGATTTATAAACAATTGTTTGACTTGAAGATTTCACAAATTGAAAATTTAGACACTTACTGTTTCAAATAATTTCAACCTTTTTATTGTAAGTTTACCGTGGGCGAATGCTTTTATTTGTAGATTCTAAACAGCTTTTGTGTGCATTCCGCTTTAATGCAATTTTCGTTTATTGGCAATTATAAATGTATAACTGTTTCCTTGTAATGGTTTGTTTTTTTTATTAGTACTCACAACTGCGCTTTTGGCTCTTAAAAGCTCCTTTAAATTGATATAATTTTCTTTACCACAGTAAAACAACTGCAATTCCGTTTACTTGCAACACTGAATGCATCCATTTATTTTTGAAGCTTGAACACATATTAAATATGATATTGCACAGATTCAGGCGATTGTCCAGCAGCCAACAAATTGCCTTCCAATTAAGAGAACTTTATTGGAAAGTTGACTGGAAAGCTGGTCAAGAAAAATCTCCCTAAGTTTCAAGTGAAGTATGGGTATTTATTGTAAAAATGATGCGTTTTTCCATTTAACTGAAAACTGAACTTTATTACTGTGCAAGTTATTTAGTTTCAGCAGCTTCTATTAAATGTACAAAAATACAAGTTGTGATGGACTTGAAAGCTTGCTTACGCAGTGTTTTCTAGACAATAATGTTTTGCTAGTTTTTGCATGATCAACAGAAGATAGGGGTTTGTGAAGAAAGGTTTCAAATTTGAAATGTATGATACTTGTAAAATTAACTAGAAGCCCCGGTTAAAATTTAGTTTCAAAGAATGCATTATATTCCATCATTCAAATGCTTTTAACTTACATAATTAAAAATAGACTTTCTTACTTATGGTGGTGCTAGAGTCCGGGGCGGACCTGGGCCGCAACCAACATGCGTCTCCAGCCAGCTCGGTCCCTAGCTAGCTGTCTCCAGTTTCGAACGCCAAGTGGGTTGAGGTCCTCTCCCACCTGGGTGCGCCACCTAAGCCGCGGTATTCCTCTTCTGCACCGTCGCACGGGATTGGATTTGAAAACCTTCCGGGCTGGAGCGTTGATATCTATTCGCTCTACATGACCTAACCATCTAAGCCGTTAAACTTTAATTCTATTAACCAGGTCAATGTCGCTATACAGCCCATACAATTCGTCCATACTCCATATATGCAGACGGCGCCAAAAATTACCCGAAGAATTTTTCTCTCGAAGCATCCTAAGACGTTCTCATCTTTCTTTGACAGGGTCTAGACCTCAGCGCAGCGCCATAAATGAGAACTGGGATCATGTGTGTCTTATAGATGGTGATTTTAGACGTTCGAGAGATGACTAAGGAGTTAACTCCTCAATTACCTTTTAAGTCCAAAGAAGCAGGAATTTGCAAGAGTTATTCTTCGTTTGATTTCAGAGCTAGTGTCGTTGTCTGTGTTAATAGCGGTGCCTAAGTAGACAAAGTCCTTAACTACCTCAAAGTTTATGATGACAGCATATACTTGATCTTGTCCTCATTGACCACTAAACCCAACTTCTTCGCTTTCGTCTCAATGCTCAAAAACGATCTACTGACATCACGCGTTGATCTTCCAATTATGTCAATATCATCTGCGTATCCGAGTAATTGAGTTGACGGTTGAGTTTTGCACAATTCTTTAAAGAACGATATTGAAGAAGTCGCCTTGTCTAAAACATTTTTTGACATCAAATGCATCTTTTCCGACCGGATAGCAGCGTGCATTCTCCATCGTCATTCTGCACAAACGGATAAGTTTGACAGGGATGCCAAAACAAGACATTGCTCTGTAGAGCTCTTCCCTATGGATGCTGTCATACGCGGCTTTAAAATCGATAAACAGATGGTGGGTATCAATTTGAAGCTTCTGGTTTTTTTCCAAGATCTGCGTAGTGTGAATATTTAGTCGACAGTGGACTTTCCTGGTCTGAAGCCACACTGATAAGGACCAATCAGGTTGTTGACGAACGGCTTCAGACATTCAATGTTCTACTACGATGTTCCCCTGATCGTAATTACAGGCTTCGGTTCATGGCTGGTATCCTTGGGAGGTTTTTTTTAGCTTTCGTCGTCAAACCAGGGGTTTTGCTGTTGTGGCCGTGTGAAGCCTAGCACTTCATGGGCATCTCTGATGGCTGCAAGGTAATTTTGACACTGGTTTTCAATGCTTAATGCAGGCAGCATAGCACTCCTTAAGAGGTTACTAGAGATTCGATCAGAAAAGGACATGGCTATGGCAGTCTCTTGCGATGGTAGCCGTCTTACGTCGTATGGCACTTTCAAAAATTAACTACTAGCCCCGGTTAAAATGTTATTTCAAAGAATGTTTTATACTACAAATAAACTTTCCATTCCATCGTTCAAAATTGTGGGTTTTCCAATTAATACTTCACAACTTGCCCGTCAACTTGTTTTAAATGGTCCATCTTGTTCTCTACTTGGGCGAGAATTCTTTGGCGTTAGACAAAAAGGTATTAAGTCAAAAAATTGAATTTTAGAGTTTTGTTTTATTTGTCTCTTTCGTTTAATACAAACAACTTTATTCTAGAACAAATGTTAAATATCTTATTAATCTAGTCTTTAGACAAGAAGACAGACAAACTGATATATAAACGTTTTAAATATTGACGTTTCTGGCTTATTCCGAACGTCAAATTATTATAATTTACTATTTTATAAATAGTTTACGCTCTTAAATTCGCCGACGAAACAATATTGACAATAAAAAGTTAATAGTTGATTGATTTGGCTTTAATTTAAAAAAAAACGTGACACGCAAAATATAAAAACAGTCACACCTAATCAATAGCGTGATATGTCAAATACAAATTGAAAAAATCAGTCAATCTATAAGAAGTTTATGTTCTTAAATTGTTGAAACCAAAAATATGATTCTCACTGTACATATATTTATGTATCACAGGCATAACCAAGTTGTTCATAAAAGTTTTAACTCTTTTAATTGATTCGTAAAGATGTTTTAAATTTTATATATAAATTGCAGGACACAGAAAAAAGAAACAGAAAAGTACAAAAATGTCAAAGAAATTGGCTCTTCGCATGGCAAATTCGGTTAAAAGTACAAAAACTTTAGATGAAAACGTTGACTCTTTTTACGCTGCGCTAGAAGCTACGACAAAAAAAACGTTTTTCATTGAAAAACTTTTTTGATAAATAATTCTTCAAGTATAAGAAGAAAGAGAAAGTGAATTTCTTTTTTGTCATATTTTTTCTTATTCGTTTTAAATTCTCAAATATGTAGTACAGGTATAAGGGTATCTCAATATAGCAAGTTCTATACTGAAGACAAAAATATTAAATCTTAAAGTTTGTTGAGGTAAAAAGTTTGTTCTTGCACTTCTATAGTTTTCTTTTTTTTAGATTATTTATTTCTAAGAATCATAGTTAAAGAAATGCAACGTAGTTTCCAGCATAATGTTTTCAAACTTTAATTTCTGTTTTTAGATAGAGGTAAGGTAGATACCACCTTTCTTATGTATAACCTAAGATAAGGATGAATTTAAGAAATAAAAAGCTGCATAAAGTGGCAAATGTGCCAGAACCAGAGTGCAAAGTACTTTGTTCAGCATTAAGAAAGATCGTGTTGAAATGATAAATATATCAAAGTTATTATAAAACTAGGGAAGGTAGATTTGCAAAGTCATTTGTACACAGGAATTATTTGGTGTCATTTTATTTATTTGGATCTGAATTTGACTTAAAATTATTCTTTGTTCAGAAAAGAATTGGATTTCTAATAAGAGGTTTCATTTTGAACAATCGCACAATTTCACAGGTGTCACTTTTAAAATTATCTTCTTTTGATATTGGACATGTGAAAACCATGTCATTATTAAAAATGGAATTATAAAATTTATATTCCTAAAATTTTACTACAAATGGGGTAACGTTTCTTGCAGACACAGCTCACGCAACTCAAGCACTTTTGGTCGTCGGAAAGCAAGAGTGAAACAAGTAGACAATTTTGAGCTTTCGTGACAAGTTAGTGTATGAAAAATTCAAACTGAAGACGTGGTTCAAAAACAATTGAGAATATTGCTGCTCTAGCTCTTAGTGTTGACGAAAACCTTTGTTTGTAGATTCCTCGTTAATCTTTGAATTAAGATATTAAACGAACGGGATGATATTTTATTTCAGTTATTTAGTTAAAGACTCGATTCAAGGCTTTTTAAGTCAATCAACCACCACCAGCAACGTGTCGTAGCTCCATAGTTTGATTCTTTGAAATGCATTAAAATTATACGGATTATAAATAAGGGGGCCCATTTTTTCCTTCAGTTCCATCTTTATCACTGTGATGACATTTCGCCGATCTTTGGAAGTGCCAACTTCGTTACACGTAATATTTTGTACAGCCCCAGATTATATATGAACTAATAATGAACTAAGTCGAGTTTATTCTCAGCTATCAACTATTTCCAACTCACAAGATTTTTAGATGATAAGACAGTTTTTAAACAACAAAATAAAAAAAAAACAATGAGTGTAAAACTGATTCACTTAGTACATTTCTGAAAAGCCTTATGCCATATTTTTCTACCAAATAATCCTTATGAAAAGCAAAGAAAAAAAAACCAACACACAAAACCCGCTAATAAAATCTTGAAATGGCAAATGGATCGCTAATCCGGAACAAAAAGTGGATCTTTTTGCTGAATTTATGGTCTTCAAATTATTCCCAGCAAATATAGCAACCGATCAATAACAGTTGTTTGATAGGAATTACGAAAGTGAAACTCCTATTTTCACGCTCAAAGACGATGTCGAATATGTGATCACTCCACAACAAGTGGTTTGTGAGGCACACACCTAGAACTGAGAACTGTTCAATCTCCTCGATGCTACGAGTATTATCACCCATAGATAGTGGCATTGAAGCAGGGTTACGCTTTTGCGACAGTATACAGCATTGAATTTTAAAAGCATACAATTCTACTCGGTTTTTGGTTTCACACTGGTGCTATGAAGATCAAAATGTAATGAGCTTAAAAAACCTTGTCGTTGGTAGTCCTCATCCGAAGGACAAGGATTAAAATCTTAAAACTAATATCATAAACTGAGTGTAAAATTTAGAGCCTTCGATAACCTTTAAAAAACTCCTATTTACAATAAAAGAATGCCTTAAACTATGTTAGGCTAAAGTTGATGCGAATTCATAATCCACACACTTAGGAGAACCATTTTGAGCTTTTTATAAAGCGAAGGAGATATTTGATATTCTTTTTAGCTACTTCACCGGCTCTACAATATTCAGTGATGTCTCTGTGACCCGGCACCCAACAGAGATGAATGTTAAATTGCTGTGCCATCTCCATAAGAGACGATCGAAAATCGAGGGCCGTTAGATTTTTGGTTGAGACACATTCAAGGGATTTGATAGCAGCCTGACTGTCAGAAAAGATGCGGATATCAGGAGTTGATATCACGTTTTCTCTTAGCCAGGAGAGAACCTCTTTGATCGCTAAAATTTCCGCTTGGAAGACGCTACAATAATTAGGGAGGCGGAATGAAATGCTTAGATTAAGCTTTTCTGAGTATACACACCACTACCAACTCCTTCATTTGTCTTGGATCTGTGTAAAAATGAATACTTTTGCTATCCAGGAGTTATTTGTCTTCCCATTCATCTCTGGATGGAATGGATACCTGGAAGTTTTTTCCAAATAGGGGTTTAGGAATAGTGTTGTGCCCCACATTGTTGTTGGTCCATTTTGATGAGGCGTTAAGTTTTATAGCTGTACTCGCTGCCATTTGTTTGCTGAATATGTTGAGGGCTGTCAGATGGAGGACAGTGTCCAACGCTGCTGAGGGTGTGGTTCTTAATGCCCCGCTTATGCAGAGACATGCAGTGCGTTGGACTCTGCTGCAGTCCACCATACTGCAACCCCGTACATAAGTATTGGTCGCATGACCGATGTGTATAGCCAATAGGTAATGCGAGGTTATAAACCCCACTTACTACCTATGGCTTCCTTGCACAGGAAAAGAGCTACTGTAGCTTTTTAACTCTTTCCTGAATATTAGGTCTCCAACTTAATTGTTTTCCAATATCACACCAAGATATTTGGCTTTATTGGTAAAAATTAGTGTTACACCTTTTATTGAAGGATGTGAAAAGGACGAGGTCTGTTTTTTGAGAATTAATACTAAGTCCGCAGTGATCAGCCCATCTAGTGAGCATATTGAGTGCATTTTGGAGGAGGTCTCTCTGTGAATTAGGATGTTCCCTGTGACGGCGATAGCAACATCATCGGCAAACGCAACCACTCTATAGCCTTCCCTCTCAAGGAATATTAGTAGTTCGTTAACCACAATGTTCCACAGGAGAGGGGACAGAACACCTTCTTGCGGAGTGCCTCTACCGACAGACCTTTTCGTACAAAAATCCCCAATTTAAAGTTGATGATCCTGCTTTTTAGCATTAGATTAATCACCTCACAGAGTGAGTGTTCAACGTTTAGGGTCGTCATGGCAGAAGTGATAGCGGATGTGTCAACATTGTTGAAAGCGCCCTCAATATCCGATTTTTCTACCGATTTCCCTTTGCAGTAAGCATGCTGAGACATCGATAGTCTCTTATCAATGCTATTCCCGAGTTTTGAGAATGAATGATGATAGAATGAAAACTACTTTTACTTCTCTCTATCGCTTAGGTATATAGACCAGATCTAGACAACTTTTAAAGATCATTTCAATGATGGGCAGAGCTGTCAATTGTAAGTTGTAGCTCAGCTGGTATAATTTGATCTGGACCTGGAGATTTATATGGTTCGAAGCTATTCAAAGCCCTTGTCAATTTGTCTTTTGTAACAAGACCTTGAGGAGAAGTTAAGTTAATACCCGACCCAGGACGGTTTGTTGTACTAACGGATTTGGAGCTATCTGGGAAGTGGGTGTCTAATAAAAGGTTCAGCATTTCTTCGCAAGCGTTAGTCCATGTACCATCCGAGTTTTTAACACAACTAAGCATTCCTTATCCTTGATGCCTCCGAGGATTCTTCTATTGAGCTATAGAAGAATCTCCATGGGGATCTTTTGGCTATCCTCAGTTCTTGTTTATACTTTTTGAGGGATTCCTTATAGGAGTCCCAGTCTTGGGGATATCTAGTCTTTTTTGCACGATTAAAAAGCCTTCTACAATCTTTTCTGATTGTTTCTAGTTCAGCTGCCCACCAATATGTTTTTTTCTTTCCCCGCACTGTAGTGAGGGGGCAGGCAGTTTCCATGGCTTTATTGAGTGCTGCTGTAAACTCATCGACTTTTTTATCGAGTTCATGAGCGCACAAGGGCGGATCCGAAAGTTCTCGTTTAATCAGATTTTTTAGAGTCGCCAATCTGTTTTCCTATAATTCCGGAATTGGATCGATTTTGGGGTCTCTTCAATAAGTGTGAATTGGATTTATCTATGATCGGAGAACGCGAGTTCTCCTTTGATACTCTAGAATTCAATATTTTATTTGAGAGATTTAACGACACAAAAGTCAAATCTAAAACTTCTTGTCGATTTTTAGGGACGAAGGTTAGTTCACTACTTACTACCAGATTAGTTGTTAGAATATAATCAAAAAGAGACTCACCTCTGTTAGTTATATCGGTACTACCGAATGTAGTATGGTGAGCATTGGCGTCACAACCGATAATTAGGTTTGTTTTCTGTCTTGTTGATTCAGCGATCGTCTTCTCCAGAATGGTACCAGGTAGTGGGCCCTGGAGGTCGTGGACCAAATATGCTGATACTAGCCAGTAGGTGTGGTTGTCTATTACCATACTCTCTGTGGTGACGTCTTTATCTCTGATATTAGTGAGTAAAAATACATTTAGATTACGTTTTACTAGTACGCATGGGTTACCTTTTCCTGTTACATATAGCACGTAGTAGCCAGGAGTTCTCAATCCTCGAACCAGGGATTTCACAATCCAGGGCTCTTGGATAAGAACGACATCTTCTCCAGTTTGTGTCAGGCGGAGAAGAAGGGGGGCCGAAGCCGTTATAGAGTATTGGAGATTAATCTGTAGAATTGCAGCATTTTGGCTACAAATAGGCAGATCAACATCCACCACTGTTAAATCCAGCTCATCCAGATCAAACGAAGAGGAACCTAACAGTTCATCTTCTTCCTCACTGGGAAGAGTTTTGTCGTTTGAGTCATCGGTCTCCATTAGGGATAAACTTTTGACGTTTTCAGAAGAAGACTGTGCTGCGACAGAAGAAGGCCCCGCCACATTCTCATCCACATCCAAAGATGGGAAGGTGATGATAGCACTGGGACCTCCTACATCCTGCGACACAGCTTCTGAAGAGGGTTCGGATGAAGACTGTGTTGCTACAGAAAAGGGCCCAGGTACATCAACATCCACATCCAAGGAAGGGAAGGTGATAGTAGCACTGGGAACCCCCACGTCTTGCGACACAGCTTTCAAAAAGGGTTGTGGAGGCTCGCATGAAGTGTCTACCTCATCTTTTTTATAGGTACGTAGCGTAACTGTCTCGAAACCATATCTTATCACTCCTTTAACTCGCGCCAGAGAAGCCACAGATTATTTATTGATTACGATAATCGCATTCCAGTCGTGGCAAGGGAGGTCCGGGTTGCTGATCTTAATCATTTCACGTATGTCATCAGGACATGAAGGTTCTTTAGGGGTCCAAGCGCGAGCTCTCGGCCTGCATGGAATATCTTCCTTTGCAAATACCCCGACTTTTGCGCCTGGCCAAACTTCATTCCAAAAGTTTTTCGAAAAACTGCAAATGAAAAGGCTCGGCAAAATAATATACGGAAGAAAACTTTTTTCGAACTACCTCTTTGGTTTTAGAAATACAAATTCCACGATAGACCCAGTAAATCAAATTTCGGATATGATGTTGTGGGAAAGGGAATTTGAAGACAAAATAAATGTATGCTCGGCTATATTTTAGATGTTACTAAAGCCTGTGACAATTATTGTCACTTAAGACTTGTGTACCAACTGCACTTTCCAGGCAGTGCTACGAAATACTGAACTCATAAGTTGTGATCCGACTTTTTAGAGTAATCCAGCATCAAAATTAGTAGGAAGCAAAACAAATTAGAAAGTAAGACCATCCTTGTTCCTTGAACTTGCGGCATTTTTGGCGACATCGCGTATGTGATCATTCCACAAGAGGTTGTTGGTGACACACATACGGAGAATATCGAGGTATTCAGTCTCATTGATGCAAGTGCCATCCATGGATAATGGCAACAACAATACAAGACAACATTGAGCTTTCGAACCATTAAATTCCACGCGGTTTTTTAATCCCAATTGAACAATGCTGTTTAAGTTGGAATTTAATGAGCTTATCATATTTTGTCGTTGCAGTTCCACATCCGAAGAAGAGGGGTGTGAATCTGAAAACGAATATGAAAAGCTAAGAGTACTATCGTCAGCGAAACAATGTATTGGATTAGATGTTGCAGACAGGAGATCATTAATAAAAATGAGAAAGAGTGTTGGAGATAGAACAGAGCCCTGGGGCACACCAGCATTTATTTTATGGTTTTCAGGCTTGAATCCATCTAATACTACATGTATTGAACGATCCGAAAGGTAATTACTATTCCAATGAAGCAGGGATTCATGCAAACCGAAAACACGCCTTTTCGATAAGAGAGCCTGATGCCAAACCATATCAAATGTTTTTGAAATATCAAGTGCAATAATTTTACTTTCGGGTTCGATGAGATGAACCATGAGATCACCAGTGGACCTTTTTCTTCGAAAGCCGTACTGCCGGTCATTATGAAGCTTTCGATCTTCAAGAATCACTTGAGCTGATCATTAATCAGCGTTTCAATGACCTTGCAAAGAAGGGACGTAAGTGCATTCGGTCGGTAATTAGAGTGTGGGGAAGATTCGCCTTTTGTGGGAATAGGCTGGACAAATGCGGTTTTCCATCCGCTCGGAACGAGACCTGAGGTGAAGAACAGATAAAAAAGCTTACGCAGTTGTTTTGTTAGCTTTGAAGAACAACTCTTCAGAACAATAGCGAGGATACCATCCAGAGCAGAGGAGTTATGAATGTGGTGATCTTTAAGAACTCTTGCCACAGTACGAGTGCGAAAAAAGATTGTTCCCATAGAATGACTAACTCGCTCAAGGACAGGCGGAGTCATAACACTCACTGGCAGCGTAGAATTGGCTGCGAACTGCCTAGCAAAGAGATTAGCTTTCTCTAAAGAGCTTACAAAAGGAGTGCCATTGACAACGAGCGTAGGAACCGATGAAGAGGAAGAATTCCTCATGTTTTTTACATACGACCAAAAATTTGTACTGCCTTTGTGACATTGCAGTATTTTTTACCGTAAATTTTGGTCATGTTAAAATTTGGTCAATACAATGAATGACTGAAAAGTCCTAAAAAAACACTGAATGGAAACCGTCTTAAATTTTCGAGCCGTATGAGCTGATGATCTGACCTTATTTTGAAACTTTTCATGGGGTAAAAAAGGTAGAATTTGAATTGGCTACATTTTTAAACAATCATCAATAATACCTAAATTTCCCTTTTTTCAAAAATACTTACTTTATCAAATTTCCATAACAAAAGTCTTCAATAATTTGTTAAATTCCTAAAATCTTCTTTTCAAAATCCTTAAAGATTAAATTCAAAAACTTCCTCTAAATCAATTAAAATTACCTGAAGCAATTCATTGCAAGCTCTACTATCGTCTTTCAATATACTCATAGTTTTTAATTTCCGCGAAATGGAAAGTTTCAATTGTATCTACAACGTACTGCTATTACAGCAAAGGACAACAAAATGAAGGATATTGTATACGTAAGTTGCCTTTTGTTCGATTAATAATAATTACTGTTAAACGTATGTTTTGTAGATATCTATACAGTCATATAGACACAGGACACTCTATGTTTATTTAAATTTACCACCTAAGGCAAATATTGTCTTCAACAATATATACTATGCCTTATGTATGTATATGTATGTTTGGACTGTGCACCAGTGCATATATGCATGCATTACCTTCATCATACCCACGAAGTGCATTAAGCAAACATTACGCCGAAAGGTATAGAGCCAAGTGAAAACTCATTTGTATGCTAATTTGGCCAACATTTTGTGATATTGTTTAATTGTTAGTTTCAGCTATGTACTGTATGTTCATATATATTTTGTATACATATTTACTTTATATAAGTTTTGGATGAGTGTTATATTATGAGGTTTAGCATCTTAACTTAAGTGTAGGGCGGATTTAAAATTTGTTTTGTTAACTCTGCAAATTGTTAAGATACTAAATGTAAAGTATGCGTTTTGTAGATATTTGTAGCCAAATTAATAGCAGAAAGTTGAAATTACTATAAATTATCCACATGTCCTCATGGAAGTTCTTTTAGGCTAAAAGAAAGCTAATTGAAAAGAAAACTTAATATTTTCGTGACAATGGAAACTTAACTTATTATTTATTTTTTCACATTAATACAAGCTTTAACTTAACTTAACCTAAGGCCCACACAAAAGTTCTTTAATGTACAAGAACTAACAATTTGAATTGGAGTAGACTTAAATTAAGAGAGACCAGAAATGCGGACTCAAAAAAGGGGATAAGTAAAGGGTATCTTTCAGATGGGAATTTAAAATGATAGATTCGAGGACTTGCATAGCAGCTTTGCAGTAACGAAGAATTCTGGACATTGGTTAAAAGTGCCCGTAGTTAGTGCGGTGACGAGGTATCTAAAAAATAGAGACAGATCGCAGGTTCCAGGGGGTTAGTGATAAGATGAGTAGTGCCCTTTAAGAATCGATGAGCAAATAATAAATCAGCGTTTTTGGGTCTTATATATGGGTTGCAAGGGTATCAGTTTTAATCGATCGGCATAAGGAGGCAAGTTGAATGCATCATTCCAGGGAAGGACACGAACGGCAAATCGAATAGTATTCATAAAAGGAAGACCATACTTGGCATGGTTATTTAAGATGAGGTCAGACAAAAGAAATTTAGAGCACTTTAGTTACAAAGGGGATAGAAAATTCTTTTGACCTTATCTTAGTAAAAACTGAAGATCTATTAGCTTTATTAATAATTTGGTCAAAATGGAAATGGAAATTCAAATGTTCATCACACATAATACCAAGATCTCTTATAGAATCGACTACGTTGAAGGCGTCATTAAGAAAGTAGTTTACTCTATGAGATACATTTAACTCTAGGAGATTATGCAAACACTAAACAAAAAAGATGATCAGATAATTTTGTAAAAGAAAGGAATAAGATGGAGTTGAAACAATTTTAAAAATTTTCTTATCATCCACAAACATTAGGATGCATGAGTTTTTTAACCACAACACATTTTAAATATACATACACCACAACAGGGTGGTCGGAAGGGTAATTTAAGACAGACATCGTTAGCAAATAAGGCAAAGAGTAGAGGGCCAAGGTAACTACCTTGTGGGACTCCAGAAGTGGCATGTATACGACTGGAGACTAAGTTACAGAAGAGGACTTTATAAATTCTACTCTCCAGGCAGGATCTTATCTAGTTTATAAATATAGATGGAAAACATAGGGCTCTAAGTTTGAGATAAATTATGTTTTGAGATATTTTATCAAAGGCATTGCTGTAATTAGTCAACTTCATTTCTCGAGGGCTGACAAAACTTTGGATACAAATTTAATTAAGTTAGTTGTAGTGGACCTGCCTCTAAGAAAACAATGTTGAGCGGGGGAGAATAAGGGCTTGCAATGAAAATAAGCTTTCAAAAAGTTGGAGGATTAATGAAAGTTTAACACTAGGTCTATGATTGTTGATTTCAGTTTTTCTTGTTTATGACTCGGAATTATAAATTAACCTTTCTATATATGAGGAAACACACCTTGGGAAAGAGAGAGCTTAAGTTCTATTTGTGGCTTACGATATTAGCAAGAACCATTTCTTCGATGAAAAAGAGGTTTGAGTGCAACCATCTAAGAAACTAAAGTAGTGAGAATCAGGATAATGAAGATGCTAAATTTGGTTGCAAATAGATTTCGTATAGTTGTTAGATCCGAGGAAATTATGTTGGAGAAACTTATTGAAGGTGGAAACTGATAGGATTTTCATTTGACATTTATTAACTAGATGAATCTCATTGCTCCAGAAAGAAGGTTATTTTCCATTTGATTAAGGTATTGGTTTAAAAAGGCATTCGCTTGATTCGGAGAAAGAATTATAGACGAGAAGTTGTTGTGGTCGGTGTCAATTTGAACTGTAAGAAAATCGTCACTGATTCTTCAATACAGTACAAGAGAATCAAATAAAACCAATTTGAAAGGGCTTCTGCTGTTGAGTGGAGGGAACTTAATTTAAAATAGGCTGACAATGAATGCATTGGAGTTATCAATAAGGACTTTTTTATAAATAAAAGAGAAACTATCTGAACGAGAGTTTAACATGGATGGTGAATAAGGTATTTATTCTATGGTTGATAAAGCCATCAAATATGAGCATTCTTCATTGCAAATTTTTGTTATATTTGAATTGAAATTTAAAGGTTAAAGGTATTTAAAGGTTAAATTTGTCGAATTGAAAATTTTAAAAAATTCTTCTTCTTCCAATAGTTAAATAAGAAAATTGACTTTACAAACTTTATTATTTAACATTAGGTAAAATACATTTCTCTGGAAAACGTTCAGCATGTATGTACGTACTTTTGTACGTCCGCGACGTTTTTTTCGTCGCCCATACCTCAAGAACCAGAAGAGTCTGCTTAAAAAAGTACATATATAAGATTTCAAAATATACCTGTCAGATAAGTTTGTCTTTAAAAATATACATAAATGCAATTTGATTTATTAAAAAACGTGTGATTCATCCCAAGACATTACTCATCCTAGGACAACTCATCCCGGAAAAGAAAAATACTTGTAAGCATACTTAACGAAAACAATTGATTGTTTATTCAACTTGTTCGTTCAAAGCTTTTTCCTTTGGATAGCTTTATTTAGTTTAATATTCTGAAAACCAGGATGGAAAATAAATTATCTGAAGATAAGAAAGAGGAAGAACATTAACGTTAAAATTTGTAAAGCGATCGCTTTTGGTTATGTTTTTAGTTTTGGCGTTTTCAGCTTTATGCAGATCGATAGATAAAGCTATTTGTATGATGATAATGAAGGAATGTTATTTGTTGGTAGAAGTTACTTAATACAATCCAATCGCATGCCCTCTTTCCTACAAGTTTTCAGCGCATATATTGAGTTACTACCCTCAGTTTATTTTTTTCGTTAAAGTTTAAACAAAAAAAAAACAACTAGACGAACAGGTACAAGAAATTGCTATTCATGTATTGTTTATGGCTGAAACACATACACGCTTCAGCTTCGGCTTCGTCTGCGTTACGTTAGGCCTGCTTCGAGGTTGCTTTGAATGACATTTCTATTATTTCATCCCTCCAAAGAGCAAATATTTTGTTTGTTGACATTTTTTACAGCTGATGAGCTGTCAGACAAAGCAAATGTTTAGCTAATTGAACTAGAGCTTCCGTTTGGAGTCACATTACGTTACATTACAACGAAACGTGAGGTCGAAGCTTCATTGTGATAGCATGCATTGAATTCCTATGGCTGAACTCGTAAACGTCAGGCGAAGCCGAAGCTAAAGCGTGTTTGTGTTTCAGCCATTACAGTCAGGCTCTTGAGCGGTTTGGATTTTAGTTATAATGTGATACGTAAGCAGTAGGTTAGAGGTTGTTCGTAATAAAATATATAGGTGTACGTTAAAAAAGTGATTCTAATTGAAAATACGTAAACTCTTTCTGGCCCGTTTCTTTAACTTGTACTAAGTATTTATTCTCAAGTAAAATATGTGTGAAACAACCTTATTCCTAAAGAATAATATTTTAAAATCATATATACAAAGGTACCAAGATATTACTTCTTGATAGACACTTTAAAATAGATTTTTGAATAAATATATCATATTCGTTGGTATTTACAATAGTTGTTCTTAGTGTTATAAAAATACATAAATATGTACCAAATGCATTAATTTGGATAAAAGATAGGAATGTAATTAAAATTTTGTCGAAATAATGCGGTCTTTCGGGCTCATGCACAGGATTTGATCTGGTGATATGGAAGAAGGTTACATTTAATACACTTAAAATAATTTAAAAAAAAAAAAACTTTTTTGAGATTCAAATTTTTTCCTGAAAAATAAGTTTGTCTTCAAAAATTTAGATGCCATTTTATAAATCAAAAAACCCTTGATTTTCATTTTTTTTTTTAAATCGTTAGAGCGGTTTTTTTTTTAAATAAATTTTTTATATATCTACATTTGAATTTCGTAAAAAACTGTTGACCCGTTTTTAAGATATGTATAACAATAAAAAATTGCACTTTTAATAATCAAATATTGTTAAAGCAATATAAATATATATAAAAAAACAAAACAACGGTTCTATGAGCGGTACCTTTCCTGAGACATACAAAAATATGTTTTTTATTAAAAGAAGCCAAGTTAAAAAATAAAGTTTTATAGAAATTAAAAAAAAAAAATCTATTGGTTTGTTTTTTAGAAAATTCAAATTTCCTTTTTTTGACCAAAACAATTGTATTCGATCTTAAAAACAAATGAAAAAACGCCTAACGAGAATCTGCTCAAATTCTGATCTTCCAAGTTTGAACTCAATCGGCCCAATCGTTTAGGCTGTAGGAGCGTGAACAGACAGGCAAAACCGACCGGACGGAATCGCGGGACCCCCTTTTTTCGACTTCTCTACCATCGTAATATCATATTTGATTATAATCTCGAGTTCGAAATTTTGCACGAATGCAAAACTTGCCATATACAGTAGTTTCTATATGTCGCAAGTAAAAAGAGGTGAACATTTTTGTTTTAAATATCTCATGAATTAATAACGCAAGAGACTTGAATTAAATTTTATATTATACTAGCTGACCCCACAAACGTTGCTTTGTCATATAAAAAATGTCTAAAGAATATTTTGCTAGAAATAAATAAATTATTTTAAGTGTGTAAGGACGTGGTTTATAAGTGGGAGAGGTATAGAGCACTGTAAACTCCTTAAATGCAACAGAGTGAACAATATTATTTGTAATCCCATCTTTCGCTAATACAAACTAACTGGATTATTTTCCCACTTGATAGCATGCCACGTTTATTTCTCAGTATGAAAAACAGGAAGTGCTCAAATTGAAGCCGCCGACAGACATCGTTTGGCCTTGAGAATTATTGATAGTCATTCCAAGTGCCAATCCAATTGGAAATGGAAGGCGTTTGAAATGAATTGGCACATCTGTGGGTATAATAGGGATTAGCGGTAATAACATATTTTCACCTCAGAATTTTGCTATTTAGAATTATGGCTTCGATAACATTTTTCATTAATTTTTTAATTACTAATAGCGTGCCGTTGCACAATCCTGGTGGGTTCAAATTACATTACGAAGCAAAATTACCGGAGATCCGAACCTCAGTTGTAAATTATGCGGTGGCATGACTGGTAAATCCAGTACGTTTAAAAACCCAAAATAAAAATCACAAATTGTATCAATAGTCACCAAGTCTTATAATAATAAATGTTGCATCTTGAGATTTAAATCGTTAACATCCGGGAAGTCATTGCCTGAAATCACTTGAAAGGATTAACAGAGTACTGCCAAATAGTCTATCGTTGTTTTTTATATCTTTCAATGTCCTGTTCAACGCCTTAGAGTATTGTATTGTAGTTGACGATTAAATTCAGTGTCTATTAAATTAAATAAATTTCGATTTGGTGAATGCATACCGAAATGACTGAGTTGTAAGTTGGCAATGAAAATGCAAAGATCCGCAATAGCAATCAATGCTTCATTGTACATAGCGTCACTGAATATTATCGTAAGATCGTTGCATCGTGTACGATGTTGATGCAATTAAACCATAGCGCTTAGGAATATAAAAAATAGTTAAAAACCCATTCTCAGACCTACCGAATAAATATGCAAAATTTCATTGAATTTTGTTAAGCCGTTTCGGAGGAGTATGGTAACTAACACTGTGACAGGAAAATGTTATATATTAGATGTATATTGTAACGTGATACAAAACAAGTATATTTAAAAAAAAAAAAAAAAAACAATTTATCACTTCGAAAATTTGACTAATACAAAATGATTTTATCTCCAAAACAATTTTGTGCAACGAAAAACAACGATTTTAACATCTGGTTAATTATTTAAAAAATAACCAAATTCACTTTTTTTTTATAAAAATAATAACCTTAAAAATCAATTACTCAAAGTTGGTAAAAATTTAATTTTGACTCAAATATCTTTTCAACAATTTGAGATTGTGGCTTCATTAATCTTATCTTATACAAAAATATTGTTTTCAACATTCAGACAAATTTTGAGAAAAATCGATTGACATATTTTTTACAAAAAATACAAATCTAAACAAAAAAATTAATAAAAGTTGGTAAAAATTGATTTTCGACTCAAATATCTTTTCAAAACTTTGAGATATTGTCTTGAAATTACTTTTATCTTTTAAAAAATGTTGTTGTCGACACTCGGTAAAATTTTGAGGAAAATCTATTTTTTCACAAAAAATTGAAAACCTAACAAAAGCTACTAGGACTTGGTAAAAATTTACTTACGACTTAAAAAGCTTTTAAAAATAAAATTGTCTCCAAACTCTTTTTATTTCACAAAAATTATTGTTTTCGATATTCAGTAGTTTTTTATAAAAATCAAACAGTCCGTTTTTTCATAAAAAAAAAAAACAGTGATCAAATTTGGTAAAAATTAAGTTCGGTTATTTCTCTCAAATTAATTTTATTCATCTAATTTGTAAAAATTTAAGAAATGCTTCTAAACTTAGTAAAAATTGTTTTCGCCTAAAAACCTATTAACAAAACAAGGTTTTCAAACTGAACTGTTTCCTGATATCAAAAATATTGCTGGTTTTTTATTTTAACCCAACGCGAAAACCTACAAACTTTTGAGCAATACAAATCGACAGACGGGATGGGAAGTTGTCAGTGTGGGTCGCATCCCATCCTCTTTTTTATTTCTTAGTGCAACTGTTTTACGACAAAAATAATTTATTTTACATACAATAAACATCCTAAAAAATCAAATCGGGTGGCGCAACGGGTCCGTTGAGAACTAGGTCCTAGTGACTTACAACTCACAACCATTTTTGTGTGCGAGTAAAATTGTCAAAGATAGAGAGGACCTACAGTTTTAAGCCGAATCTGAACGCTAATTTAAGAAAGAACTTTTCATGACAAGAATAACCTTTATAGAATTTGTGAATTTCTCTCAAGAGGCAGTACCCGGGAAGTACACTTTGAATGGCATATGCAGGGATCGAACCCAAGACCTCTGGCATGAGAGTCCAACGCACTAACAATAAACATCTATAATATGCAAACATTAGAATTTCCATTAGAAAAAATGATATTTGAACTTTGTTTCCAATTTTTTATAATATGAATTTGTTTTATTTTGCATTATTGTATGTTTTCTCCTCAGTGAAAGTACAGTACAGTTCCCAAATTCGAAAACCATGTTAATTATTCGTATATCATCCTTAGTATCTGCACATTGAAGAGTGATTTATTTGAAGAACTTTCAATTATTTGAATATTACTGACTTCAAGTAGATGGTATGCGAGTAATTTTTGTTAAATTCAAATGTCTTAAACTAGGAACTTTAGTTTTTATATTTTTTAACATTGAATACCAACATTTTGTCGGAACGATTTTAGAAAATTACAAATAAAACAATTTTCCTTTTCTACATATCTATATATTTCTGTTTGTATTCACATATTAATCCGTATTTCGAAACAAAAGTTCCAATCTTCACAACCATTCGTTATCACACAAATTTAAAAACTATGTTCATTAAGATTATCTATCTTTTGTTGGTTACTGTTAATGTTTGCACAAACTACCTATTATTAACTTTAGTTTCCAAATAAACCATTGGGTAGCTAACATTTTCAAAAATTAAAAATACCTAAATACAAAAGTTTCAATATAACTTTTCATATCTTTTCCACTATATTGTGCTTCTATAGATAAATTTATAGAATTTTACCAAGTATGAAATTTTGTAACCCTTAGGGTTACTACGGCTTACTTTAGGTTGAATTAAACCCATCCATAGAAAGGTTCGGTATGTATGTAAGTATATTTTCCAGTATGTAAAGTTTTGCTATTTAGATTGTTGCTTAGAATATTATATAATTAAAATCATAATCAACTTGTATACCTATGAACCTATGTAGGTATATTCTTTCTATATAGCAATAAATGTTTTGTTTTTCAGGTGGCAGATTAGCACCCATAAATATTTACGAAGGTTTATCTTTCCAACTCTATGAGGTATGTTATACCTAATGTGGGAAAGAAAACAAAAAACTGCTAAAATTAGGGTTCTTGATTCTTTTTGGATCCTTTTTCTATACCTAAATCGATTCCAATAATGACTATCTATGCGTCTACGTTCATATGTGAGCTATGCCAAATGAAGTCTGACTCTAATAAAACTCAATGATGCCTCTAGGGGGCTGTTTAAATATTAAACCCTGTTGTATAAGTAGAAAGATATACCAAAAGTTTTAACTATAATTAATTTTGCGTTAACTAAAGTTCTGTATGAATTCCGCATATTTATAAGAAGACCATTTCAAACAAATTATCAGGATGAATTGTGAGCACGTGTGGAATATGTCCATTTATGATAGGTATAATGATATGTTTAGAGGGTGATTCATAAAAGGAATTCATGTTGCACTAATAAAAGTAAAAGTATTGACTTTTTTCTTTCTTAGGTATTAACTAATTTGAAATCAAAAACCAATTTGAACACTTACGAAAGCTAGGATGGAATTTATTTGATTGATTTTAATCTGTTGTTTTTAATGGATGCAAGCCAGACACATTTAATTAAAATTCAGAAGTGCCGCAGGGTAGTCATTTAAGTAGTATTCTTTTTATTTTGTTTATAATCGAATTACCATTAGAGTTTGAGAACCATTTATGCGGCCGATGTTGCAACCTTCAAAACTGTTTCAAAAACTCGTGATTATGAAGAATTGCAATATGATTTTAATTTGGTTTTTAATTGTTGTGTTCGTAACTGTCATTTTTGTAAAGTTGATAATTCTGAAACTGTTAACATCTCTGTCCTCCAGCCAGACAGCCAACATGACGTAAAAAATAAAAAAAACGTCAAAAATAAACGACATGACCTTTTTGTCCTCCTATTTTTTGAGGTTAACTTGGCGGGCATAGTCATATCATCCACATAAAATAATAGAAGCAAACTAAAAGTATGTAATAAGTAAATTAAAATATAAATATTGAATTAAAATAAAATAATCTTTCTTAACAGGAATTTTGTAACTTAAGATAACACAATAAATACAAAATCTGAATTATAACTTGAAGTGTTTTAATAAGTTACAAAATCTGAAGAGCTTGAAACGTAACATTTTACAAAATTCTTTTATGGTGTTCATCTTTAACAAGTAATATCGAATATGCTTAGCAGAACCCCGCCTGCCTCCCTTGCAAACCAGCCTAGTGAACCGATTGCGCCAGAAAACGCTGCGAAAGAATACAACTGCAAAGCGTGTAGCGCATCGGATTCAATGGACAACATGGTACTGTGTGACAACCCCAGCTGTGGCTCTTGGTATCACTATAATTGTGTAGGTGTCGATGATCTTGTTGCTCTTGGCCCCTGGATGTGTGCGACGTGCACCCAAGCTGCTGCCGAGGCTGCAGGGCCATCTACAGCAACAGCCAAATTGTCAAATATAAAGCCATCAGCGGCATCTCGTATTTCTAGGTCATCAGCGAATTCTCACGTTTCCAAGTCTTCAAAGGCATCAAACAGCAGACAGCTTCAACTTGAATTACAGAAGTTAGAGGAAGAAAAACGTTTAGCTGAAAGAAAAGCACAAAGCGACCGAGAGTACATCAACAAGAAGTACAAAATCCTGAGCCTAATGGAGGATGCTGAATCCAATTCAGATGAAGAAGACGATACACGTTCTAATGCGTCTGCCACAGGTAGAACCTCGAAATGGCTCAAAGATGCTAGATCTAATATTCAAAGCACTCAACTGACACAGCCAAACAACGATCAAATTTCCATGAAGGAAAAACTTCCACATCAGAGTGCAACTGCAGATGAAAATCAGGAAGAACCACAACAAAACTGTTCGCCCAAACCGACGAACTGCCGAACATCTAAAACAAATTTCATAACATTCGGTTCACCAATTACGCAGGGAGTACACCAAGAACCACTGCCACAACGACCACCTGTTAATGATTCATTTCAAAGGCCACAGCAGCTCCACAATCGCGACTCTGATTTTCACCAGCAATTCCAACCAAATTACCCACAACAGCACTCCTCACCTATCGACTTACCATTTACAGCTGCTTGCTTTGGTGCGTCCAACCCAATCATGACGAGAAACCATCTGGCGGCTCGTCATTCCATATCAAAAGAGTTGAAAAGTTTTAGTGGTGATCCCGATGAATGGCCTCTCTTTATAAGAAGCTTTGAGCGTAGTACAGAGTTGTGTGCCTTTTCCAGTAAGGAAAACCTTATGCGTCTTCAACAGTCACTTAAAGGTAAGGCTCTAGAATCAGTTAAGAGCTTATTAACTCAACCGGATTGTGTTCCACGAGTGATTTCAACTCTGAGAATGTTATTTGGAAGGCCAGAATATATAATTGAAACGCTGATGAACAAGATACACGTCACTCCGTCACCGAGAGCTGACAAACTTGACACCATAGTCAACTTCGCAATAACCGTACAAAATCTTTGTGCTACTATAGAAGCGACTGGGTCTGTTCTTTATTTAAGTAACCCTACTCTGTTAAGAGAGCTTGTGGACAAGCTACCTCCAGCAATACGACTGAATTGGGCTATGCACACCCAGTCTCTTCCCATTGATAATCACAATCTCTCACATTTCAGCACATGGCTCTACAAAATGGCTGAAGCTGTTAACCGTGTCAGTCTTCCAAGTACACTGAGTAGCGATAAACAGATTAAGCCAACTAAAGACAAAGGATTTCTTCATGTACATTCGCAAGACTTTGAAACAAATAAATATGCATCGGCCAAACATAATTGTTGTGTTTGCAAGGGACAGTGTACATCCATTTCGAATTGCAAACAGTTTGAAAGCCTAAGCCTTTCTTTAAAGTGGGCATTTGTTCGTGACCAAAGACTTTGTCGACGTTGTCTCGGCAAACATGGGAGGCAGAGATGTAAGATTGAGACGGTGTGCGGTAAAAATAATTGTTCTTTTAAGCATCACCCTTTGCTGCATAATGACGAGAAGGATTTTGGAACACATAAAACGCAAAATGAGACCAAAAAGTCTGAAGACAAATCGACTCATCATGACGACCATCTTTATCACCACAACTCTGAAGCAATCCTTTTTAGGGTGATTCCGGTGACCCTCTACGGCAACGGTTCTAAGGTAAATATTTGTGCCCTGTTTGACGAAGGCTCATCAGTGACCTTGTTAGATGAGGAAATAGCTCGTCAGCTCAAAATTAAAGGCATTGCTACACCTTTGCGATTGAGATGGACTGCGAACGAGCATCGCTGTGAGAATGACTCTGAAATGTTGGATCTTAAAATATCAGGTATTTCTTTTCAAAATAAAAAGTATACGATAGAAAAAGTCCACACTGTAAAAAGCCTTCAACTACCTCTGCAATCTGTAGATAATGAAAAGCTCCAATTACAGTTTGATTATTTAAAAGGTTTACCAATAAGTTCCTTTGCCAGCCAGAGACCTCGGTTACTTATCGGCATTAATAACTGGAAGCTGGGCTTACCTTTAAAGTTTAAAGAGGGTGCTGCCGGTCAACCTGTTGCTACCAAGACACGACTGGGCTGGACAGTTCATGGTTGCTTGAAAAATTCTCCTCATGAAGAAATGACAACGACTGCCAGCTGCAATTTTCACGTATGTAAGTGTGAAAAATGTGACGAGAATGAAGGAAATCTTCAAGAACTTGTGAAGCAGTTTCTGTGCTATGAAAACCTTGGGGTGTCTGTGCCAAAAAATATGTTAATTCCTGTCGAAGAAGAGCGTGCCCTGGCCTTGTTAAAGGAGCTAACCTGTCGAAAGCAAGGATATTTTGAAACGGGACTTCTATGGAAAGAAGACGACATCGTATTGCCAGACAGCTTTGAAATGGCATCTAATCGCTTTAAAAGTTTACAAAAGCGGATGGCAAAGGACCCAGAACTAGGTAAACTACTTCAAAATAAAATTCAAGATTATCTTCTTAAAGGCTATGCACGGAAGCTATCCCAACAAGAATTAAAGGGCCACCGTCAGCGTTTATGGTACCTACCCGTATTTCCCGTGACGAATCCGAACAATCCCGGAAAATTGCGGATTGTTTGGGATGCTGCGGCCAAAGTCAGAGGTATGTCGTTGAATTCGTTTCTCTTAAAGGGCCCAGACCAGCTTACTAGTTTAGTCTCAGTGCTTTATAAGTTTAGAGAAAAGAACATTGCTCTTTGTGGAGACATTATGGAGATGTTCCACCAAGTAAGGATTCGACATGAAGATCAATACTCCCAGCTTTTTTTGTGGTGCGATAACGAAAAAGAGTATCCTGAGACCTACGCAATGACTGTCATGACGTTTGGTGCAACCTGCTCACCCGCTTCTGCCCAATATGTAAAAAATGAGAATGCAAAAGAGTTTGCAGAAGCCTACCCAGCAGCAGTAAAGGCAATTCTGGAAAATCACTATGTTGATGACCTGCTTGTTAGCGTCGATACTCACGAAGAAGCGATAGAGTTAGCTAAGAACATCCGTTTCATTCACAGCCAAGGAGGTTTTCATATTCGAAACTGGGTATCGAACTCCCCTGAGGTGGTAAAAGCTCTTCAATCCAGCAGCAGCACAGAAGTAATGAGTCTGAATAAGGAGCCTGAACTGATGTCAGAAAAAATTTTAGGTATGTGGTGGTGCACCTCCAATGACATGTTTATTTTTAAACCAACAGCTAAGCCTAAATTTTTATCGATTTTGTCTGGAAATTGCCGCCCTACAAAGCGAGACGTTTTGCGGCTGTTGATGACCATATTTGACCCTTTGGGACTGATTGCTCATTTTTTAATGTATTTAAAAGTCCTCCTTCAAGAGATCTGGAGATCAGGTATAGGCTGGGATGAAGAAATTCAAGACCAACAACACCATAAATGGATCAACTGGATTCGCATCCTGCCTAACGTCAAAAATCTTCACATACCAAGGTGCTACATTATGAAAAAGTTTGAAAGAGAGCCTAAAATGGAGCTCCACGTATTCGTCGATGCGAGTGAGTCGGGCTATGCAGCTGTAGCATATTTAAGATGCTCATATAAATCTGATACTGCGGTTTCTCTAATTGGAGCGAAGACACGAGTATCCCCATTAAAAAGTCTATCAATACCTAGATTGGAACTGCAAGCTGCAACTCTTGGCGCCCGACTAGCAAGATCAATTATTCAATCGCATTCCATATCCTTCACCAGCAAAGTTTTTTGGTCTGATTCAAAAAACGTACTTTCTTGGCTTCGTTCGGACCATCGAAAATATAAGCAATTTGTGGCGTATCGCGTAAGTGAGATTCTGGAGCTTTCTGATGTGTCGGAGTGGCGGTGGATCCCAACCAAAGAAAATGTGGCTGACGAGGCCACAAAATGGGCCAAAACTCCAGATTTCTGCTCGTCCAGTCGATGGTTTGTCGGCCCATCGTTCTTACTTCAGCCTCCAGAAAGATGGCCAATGGAACAAGAGCAATCACCCAACACTCTTGAGGAACTAAGAAACCAATACGTAGGCGTCCATTTGAATTGTCAAGAAGCTTTATTTACGGCTGAACGATTCTCGAAGTGGAAAAAATGTCTTCGTTGCTGTGCATATCTTCTTCGGTTTGTTAGAAAGTCACAGTCAAGAGCAAAGTTGAAGAAACTTTTATCTCAACATTTAATACCGACGGAACAACAGCTCATAGATCTCACGGTTATGGAGGAAGTAGCAAGCACCATTGGACCTCTCACTCAAAAAGAACTGCAGCAAGCAGAGGTGACACTACTGAAGGAGGTTCAGCTTTCAACATATGAAGACGAAATTGATTGTTTATCTAAAAAAAGGCCGGTGAGTAAATCGAGCTCTATTTACAAACTTTGTCCCTATCTAGATGAACATAAATTAATACGTGCCAGTGGAAGAGTTGACCTTTCCAAAGACGTAGGTCATGACTTCAAGCGTCCCATCTTGCTCCCGGGAAAACATCAGATCACTCGATTGATAGCTCTAGACTACCATGAACAATACAAACACCAACATCATGAATCAGCTTTAAATGAAATTCGCCAACGATTTTATATTCCAAACCTGCGAAACGTCTTCAATTCTGTCCGGCGGCATTGTCAATATTGTAAAAATGGAAGGGCACAACCACTTCCACCAATGATGGCTCAGCTACCCCCTGCCAGACTAGCTTCCTTTAGCCGTCCATTTTCGTTCGTTGGCATTGACTACTTTGGCCCACTGACGGTAACAATTCACCGAAGGACAGAAAAGCGATGGGGAGTCTTACTGACTTGCCTCACTACTCGAGGAATACACATTGAGGTTGCCCACTCCTTGTCTACTGACTCGTGTATACTGGCGATTCGTAATTTTACTGCCCGAAGGGGATTGCCTGTAGAATTCCATTGTGACAATGGCACGAACTTTCGCGGTGCAGAACGAGAGTTGAAAGAAGCTTATGCGAACCTCAATAAAGAAAAGTTAATGGAAACTTTTACATCAACTATGACTAAATGGGGGTTCATTCCACCAGGATCCCCACACATGGGAGGAAGCTGGGAAAGATTAGTCAGATCCGTTAAATCAACATTGGCTCAAACTATGTTTACTCGCAATCCTTCAGAAGAGCTTTTAAGAAGTTCGTTGATCGAAATTGAAAGCATTATCAATTCGCGTCCTCTTACATATCTGCCTATTTCAAGCGAGTTTGAAGAAGCGCTGACCCCAAATCATTTTTTGCTTGGGTCATCTAGTGGAGTTAAACCTTTAGCAATTTTCAACGACAATCGGTTGGTGCTCAAGAACAATTGGATGACCAGTCAACAGTATGCGGATAAATTTTGGAGGCGTTGGGTACAAGAATACCTCCCAACTATTACACGTCGCTCAAAGTGGTTTACTCCTGCTAAGCCAATTGAAGTAGGCAACATTGTCATCATCGCAGACCCTAACAGCCCTCGAAGTTGCTGGCCCAAAGGCAAGGTAATCGATACAAAGATATCCAGCGATGGACAGGTACGAAGCGCTACCATACAAACAAGTTCAGGGGTATACGAACGGCCTGCTGTGAAGTTGGCTGTGTTAGATGTCGAGGGTATTAATCTGGTAAAGTCCACTCATCCGAGTGGCCATACCGGGGGGGACTGTTAACATCTCTGTCCTCCAGCCAGACAGCCAACATGACGTAAAAAATAAAAAAAAACGTCAAAAATAAACGACATGACCTTTTTGTCCTCCTATTTTTTGAGGTTAACTTGGCGGGCATAGTCATATCATCCACATAAAATAATAGAAGCAAACTAAAAGTATGTAATAAGTAAATTAAAATATAAATATTGAATTAAAATAAAATAATCTTTCTTAACAGGAATTTTGTAACTTAAGATAACACAATAAATACAAAATCTGAATTATAACTTGAAGTGTTTTAATAAGTTACAAAATCTGAAGAGCTTGAAACGTAACAGAAACTATGAGCATTACTTGAAAACTGTTTGTTATTTTGTTGATAAATTATTTCAATACAGGGTCCGCCATCTAACTTTTTTTTTAACTAGTTCTTGTTTAGTGAATGGTAACAATTAGCTCATGTCTGATTCGACAGATAACTAGTTTTATCCTTCCGCTAAACGGATATGGCTTGAACAACACTGGGAACAAAACAAGGGTTGTCTCTAAGGAGAAGATGCCGATATTGCCAAAAAAATCATCTTTTTAGATGAAGCTCATTTTGTTCTTGGCGGGTATATACAAAATTGAAATTGTAGCATTTGGAACACAGATAACCCACTTGCATAAAAAAGCCGATACAACCAAAACGGCTGAAAACGTGCGAGTTTGACCCAGAGGCATAATTAGTCCATTTTTCTTCGAAATTGAGCAAGAAGTGGCCGTTACAGTCAATACTAAGGAGGTTTTTGTATGAAATTTTATACTCGCAGTTTAAGGCAGGTGCTTGCCGAATTTACAATTGAAAAGTTAGAATGAAACAACAACAACTTGTGTGTGCTACCACCAAGTTCATAGGCTGGAGTTATAGCTATTTCACGGGGACCAACCATTTCAACCCGTGAAATAGCACACACAAGTTGTTGTTTGCCACAAAGCCGAAGCTACACTCGATGTTTCTATAGCACTTTCAAAATAGAAAAAGTTTCTTTCGAGTAAACGTCAGTCCTTGATCACATACCTAAATGTTCACTAAACATTCACTCCATGACTAATAAAGCCAATTAAATACTTTGTTGGATTAAATGGGAGTCAAAACGATTTCCCGATTCTTTTGATACTTATTTAAAAGAATTGTATACCATTTGTTAGATCGGGTCTGATTTATTATGCCTGCTAAAAATTAAAACTAAATTTGGTTCAAAAAACAAGTAATATTGACTAATTTTTTTTTAATTTGCTTTGCGTACACCCAAATTTCTTGCAAGATATTAACTTCTTTTTTATGTGAACCACCCTGTGCCATACGTAACTATGTAATTAAACTAGATTCAAATTATTTGTAGATTACTAGATTATTACTAATCTCCAATGTCAGTCCTTCTGAACTTTTGTTATATGAGGTGGTATCTAATTGTAACGATTCTCAAGGGATTATGAAAGTTCTTAGCTATTTGACACTTCGACGTTATGAAGTAATTCAAGCAGATTTAATTTTTAATCTTCACTCAGAAAGAAAAATGTCCATTGTGCAACTCAATTGAAAAAGATTTCCAGTTTACAACAAAACAAACATTTTTAACTTCTCATAGGAAGATATTGTAATGGTTTTGATTTGTCAAATTGAAAATTTTGACATTTATCTACGTTACAAGGTCCATAAAAACGAAATAAAAGATTTCTAGACAGATGTCTGTGCGTGCGTGTGTACGTACGTTCGCGACGTTTTTTTCGTCGTCCATAGCTCAAGAACCAGTAGAGATATCGCCTTCAAATAAATTTTGTTATACAGCTAATAATGCAGAAAGATGCAGAAAGGGCTCTCAAGAAACTTGCGTGGGCGGTTTTTTTTCCATTGCAGTTTAAAAAGGTGAACATTTTGGTTAACCCTATAAATATCTCACGAACCAAAAACGCTAGAGACTTGAATTAAATTTTATATAATATACTGTAACGTAATACCAAAGGAGTATATTTTTTGAAAAAAAAATCCAACTAATGTTTTTTTTATTAATAAAAAAAATAAAAAAAAATTTGTCACCTCGAAAATTTTACGAATATAAAATGATTTTATCTCCAAAACAATTTTGTGCCACGAAAAATAAAGTTTTTAACATCTGGTCAAATTTTGAGAAAAATCGAATTGACAGTTTTTTCTTTATATAAAACCAAGCATAGAACAATAAAATTAATGTGATGTGTAAACTCTAAGTTGGAACAGAAATAATGTGGAGACGCGACAGAGTTTTGCTGTGATATACAATAATCAAATACACTACCGATTTTTTTTGTAAATGTTATCGTCTGGCATTTTAAAGGATTAAGGTCAAGACTATTTCTTACACACCAAAATGTGAAATGAAAAAGAGGCTGGGATGCGACCCACACCGATAACTTCCCATCCCGTCTGTCGATTTGTCTTGCTTAAAAGTTTGTCTATTTGTACTAGTATCAATTTTACCAAATTTGAGTACTATTTTTTGTAGATTTTTTTTTATGAAAAAACGGACTGTTGGATTTTTATATGAAAATCATTGAATATTGAAAACAATATTTTCTGTAAAATAAATAAGTTTGAAGCCAATATCTAAAATTTTTGAAAAGATATTTGAGTCGAAAATCAATTTTTAACAACTTTTATTATTTTTTTTTTAGGTTTTTATTTTTTGTAAAAAAACTGTCAATTCGATTTTTTTCAAAATTTTATCGAATGTTGAAAACAATATTTGTTATAAGATAAAATAAGTTTTAAGCCTTAATTTCAAGTTTTTAAAAAGATATTTGAATCGATATTCAATTTTTACCAACTTTGAGTAATGATTTTTTTTTAGATTTTTATTTTTTATAAAAAAAATTGTCAATTCGATTTTTCTCAAAATTTTATCAGATTTCAAAAACATTGTTCTCCGTTGCTCAAAATTGTTTTGGAGATGAAATTATATTTTAGTCGTTAAATTTTGGAGGTGACAAATTTTTTTTTTCTGTTTTTTTGATTTATAAAAAAAACCGTTAGATAGATTTTTTTCAAAAAATATACTTCTTTGAGATCACGTTACAATTTATTATATAAAATTTAATTCAAGTCTCTAGCGTTTTTAGTTCGTAAGATATTTAGGGTTAACCAAAATGTTCACCTTTTTTTTAAACTGATATGGTAAAAAAAACCACCCACGCAATGTTCTTGAGAGCCCTTTCTGCATCTTTCTGCCTTATTATCTGTATAACAAAATTTATTTGGAGTCGATATCTCTTCTGGTTCCTGAGCTATGGACAACGAAAAAAACGTCGCGAACGTACGGACGTACGGACGTACGTGCGTACACACGCACGCACAGACATCTTTCTAAAAATCTTTTATTTCGACTCTATTGGCCTTGAAACGTCGAGAAATGTCAAAATTTTCAATTTGACAAATCGGACCCATTACAATAACTTCCTATGGGAAGTTAACAATGTCGGCTTGCAAAAGTATAAGATTATGAGTGGACTTTATTATCTTCAAAATGTTCATGTCATCAGCAAAAATGAGAACTTCACTAGAGCGTAGACATGACGATACGTTGTTAATAAACAGGATGAACAGAAAAGGGCCAAGATGGCTTCCCTGGGGAACACCAGATTCAGAAAAAAAAAGGTTCAGAAAGACAATTTCTAAATTTTACCTCATAGGATCTGTTTTTAAGGTATGATTTGATCCAATGTAAGAAAAATGGTGGAAAACCAAGAGTTTTGAGTTTAAATAAAATAATTCCGTGGCTTAGTTGGTCAAAAGCCTTAGATAAGTTAGTGTATTCATAGTCAACTTCATAAGCTTGTTCTAAAGCGTTTGAACATATGTTTGAAAATGTGAGGAGACTTGAAACGATTGATCTTTTTCTCACAAAACTATGTTGCTGTTGGCAAATGTGTGTTTTACTTAGAAATGCTACACTTTCACAAATAACTTGTTCAAACAATTTAGGAATGCAGGTAAGCTTTGCAATGGGCCTGTAGTTTGTTATATCCGTCTTATTACCTTTCTTGAAAATTGGTATTAGGAATGACTTCTTCCACATACTGCGAAATTTTCCTGTTTAGAGAAAGTTTGAATAAGAACGTTAGGGGTTTATTACACTTTTTTTAATACTATCGGGGACATACCATCGGACTGGCTGAGCAGTCATCATTCAAAGCGGATAAAAGATCAAGGTCCGTACTCTATAGCACGGGGATGTGACTACAGCTACAATTTGCGAAAAGGAGGGAAGATTATGAAAATATACTTCATCAACTTCTTGAGGGCTATTAAGAAATAACTCACGGAAATTTGTTAATTTGTTGCGAACGCGTTACAGATAACAACAGTTTTATCTAACGAAAGGTTGTTGTATAAGTGAAGCTAACTGAAAAAGCCATTTTTTTTTAAGTTTACAAATTTCCAAATTTTTTTAGGATTCTCTTTCAAAGAGGTACCTATATCAGTAACATAACAAGCGTATAAAAAATTAGAAAGAGACTTTAATTCATTAAAAAATTTAACATACACAGAGAAGTTGATTGGAGACTGAGTTTTGAGATACGTTTTCCATGCCTTATTTCTTTTGTTTGGAAGTAAACGCAGTTCTTTCGTGTACCAAGGGTGGTTAAAGTTAGTATTTCTTTATTTCTTAAAAGGTAGATTTTTTTCAAAACAATTATTAAGGATCTTATAAAAAATTTAACCTGCTTCGTCAATATTAGAAATTGCTTAATTATTAGTAATTCCAGAAAAGGTTAAATCTTCAGACAACAATTGGAAATTGGCTCTTCTGAAGGCAAAATTATCTAAACAATCAAAGGAATTGCTGTGTTCAGTAAGGGGACTACTAAAGTCAAAAAAAAATGTCTAAGGGGGTGATATTTATCAATATTATTAATTTATGATCTAGATTCTAGAACAAAAGTACTTATAGCGTCAGAAGAAAAGACTAAATCGAGGATTCGATTTTTTGAGATTTTAATACAGCTTGTTTGTCAGTAAGAAGGACTTTGCCGAGAAGAGATAATTCCAATTGTGAAGAAGAGAGAGAGGCTTCAATGCAAGATTCGTCTTCCGATGGAATCCAGTCAATGTGTGGACTGTAAACTTTTTGGAGGAATATAAACGTTTGAAATGAAAATAGTCTTTGTCTGTACCATTATCCTTACACATACCAGTTCAATTGATAATGCAAATGGAAAAGATACAGATGAAGAGGAATATGTATTTTTTACCTCTATAAAAACACCTCCACCTAAATCCTTTGTATTACCAATATGACGATCGTTGCTGAGTAAGTTCTTTAACTAAAGTCTGCAGGCCATATATTTCTTTTTCAAATTGAATCGAAGAACGTGGGATTTGTTACTAATTGAAAAGAAGAAACAAATCTATTTGATTTATTGATCTTAGTACACCTAATGGATGAGCTACAAGGTAATTTTTGCAAAGGTAAAATATTTAGATTTTTGCAAATTCAATAAATGTTCTTTAGCTTTTTTTAAAAATGCTCCGAAATTGGCGGAAATTCATTTTGAATACTTTTACGCCAATATTACACAGTTTCCTTAAATCCATTTTACAGAAAAGCAATTTTTGAAATTTTTATAAATTTGGTTACGATGTCAATAAAAAAAAGTAAAACTAGTTTTGGAAAAACTCAATAATGAATTTAAAGAATCGAAACCAAATTAACTAAACCGTATACACACCACTATTCAAATATTTTTTAAATTTCAAGCACTTTAAAATAAAAAACACATGACAATGACACAAGCAATGACATTTTTTCGTGAGACTCATTTTAATAACAAAAACATATTAATAAATCTTTGTATTCACACATAATTTAAGTATTTTTCTTTACCATTATCCATCGATAATAATAATTTTAGTAAATCAAAGATCAATTTAAAAGCCATTCGGCATCGGTGGGCCTGATTGTCCTGGAGGACCAGATTGGCCTGGTTGACCAGGCATGGGCATTCCAAAATCTTCAGGCATCGGGGGCATTTGCGGCATATCAAATGATTGTATCTGCATAATTAAACTTATATTAATGAACTTTTGAACTTTTCAGGTCTTGTATTAAAATTCACAGAAAATATTAAAATAAAAAAACTCAGTTGTTTTACACGATCCATCAAAAATCTCACCTGATTTTTGCTTAATATCGGCACAGAATCCACAATTGATAAAACACCCAATATAACAAGTAATATATTGATAAAAATGATTAAATTCATAACTCCCTCGAACGGTTTAACAACTTTAAGTATCAGAATCTATAAACCCCAAGCAATTGACCATATTCCAGCAATTTGCAAATTATTTTATATGTAACCAATAAAGTTAATTACGATTATATGATTTTTATTTATTTCTATTTAATTGTGTTGCTAGTTTTTTCCTTACGAAATTTGTGAGTTTAAACTAATCACTTAAATAATATCCGACATGAAATCTTTAACGCTTTGAAATTAATAAATAAACCTCGTTGAGTTTAATTGTTTAGGTGCTAGAATTAGCGAATAGCAAGCTTTACATTTATTCATAATTGCATTTTAAAAATTTATCTGATTTAAACAAACACGAGAAAATATCATTTATTACATTTTTAAATTAGGAAACAGTTTTGATAAAATCAAAAATGGTTAACAAGAAAAATTTAATTAGTTAAAAATTATCAATGACAAATTGTTGATTGTGTCACTATGACATTTCCTCTATTGTGTTTAATATAATAACATTTTTTGAACACTGAAATTCAAAGTAAACAAAATGCGATGCAATAGTTATTAAGTAAAGTAACAAAATTACTAAAGATTGGAAAAAAGTATTCATAACAAACAATTTGTTAAAACAAATTGAAAGAAATTCTTTCGAAAGCTCAGAGTTCATTTTGAGTTTTAATTGATTTCTGAATGTCAAGAAATGATCAAAAGCACTAATGTCTTGAATTTAAGCATAAGAAATTGCTTTCGATACTCGAGATAAAGTCAAATCCTTATCCACAGTAGGATTTCATTTCACCTTTCATCAGCAGTGATTCTATTGCGGATTTTGTATTTGTTATTTACATACATAAATCTCTACTGTACTGCGTATGGGTTTTCCACAAAAAAAAAACACAGGTAATGTGACTTTTAAAATTCATTTAAATCTTTAGATGAATCTGAAAATATTTTATTTCTTCTTTAAGCAGAAACAACAAACAAACTTTTTTATATTATTTTACAAGTGAGCGGCCTTAATAAAAAAATTAATACAGTTATGGCCGAAATAATAGTAACAAAACTCGTAATTATGATTATCCCGCTTGTGTTAAGAAACAAATCTACATTTTAACAATTTCATTTTAGTGGTAAATATTTTTTTAATGTACCTAATTTGTAATTTAAAAAAAAGTAATATTGGATGTCAAGATTTGTAAGTTTATTTGCAGCAGGCTTTATAAAAATATTAACACTTTATTTAAACTTTTAAAAAAAACAATAGATTTCCACTTTTAATTGTTGATAGATTATAAATGGTGAATTTTAAGCTATTATCTTTTTGGCAACACTGGTTTAAACACTCGAATATCGGACGTGGTAGGTCGAGCAGAAAATAACTCTTGACTTGTTTCTTACCTCTGACCCTGGTAAGTACACTATTAGTGTTCTATCTCCTCGAGGCACTTCTGACCATTGTGTCATATCAGCAAATTTCTAGTGTTAAAACTTTCCAGTTAAAGAAAGAGCTCCTAAGAGAACCGTTTGGCAATACGAGAAAGCCAACTGGGACGATCTCAATAATTACTTCAGGATCTTTAACTGGTCACTATGCTTCCTCGATAGTGACATTGACGCCAGCACTGACATGATCACAAGTTTGATTCTCATGGGAATGAGAACTTTTATCCCGAATAAGGTTAAAAGCATCAGACCTAAGGAAAACGCATGGTTCGATGCGAGCTGTAAAGAGGTTATTAGGGTTAAGAAGGTAAGTTTCCGTTGCTTTAAAACTAATCCAACTGAAAAAAACCGGAATAAGTTCAAGCAAGCCAGGAAAGCCTGCAACGCCCATATTCGACGGACCAAATTTGTACATAACCAAAAATTACGGCAAAAATACTGCAATGTCCCAAAGGCAGTAAACCTTTTTTGTCATTTGTAAAAAATATGAAGAATTCTTCCTCTTTCTGAAGAGGTGTTCTTCGCTGGCAAAACCACTGCGTAAGCGTTTTTATCTGTCCTACTCCTCAGGTCTCGCTCCGAGCGGATGGAAAACCGCATTTGTACAGCCTATTCCCAAAAAAGGCGAATCTTCCTCACCATCTAATTACCGACCGATTGCACTTACGTCCCTTCTTTCCAAGGTCATGGAAACGCTGATTAATTATCAGCTCAAGAAATATCTTGAAGAACGAAAGCTTCTTAATGACCGGTAATACGGCTTTCGTAGCAATAGGTCCACTGGTGATCTCATGGTTCATCTCACCGAACAGTGGAACAAATCTTTACATAGTTTTGGAGAAAGTAAAATTAGTGCACTTGATATTTCAAAAGCATTTGATAGAGTTTGGCATCAGGCTCTCTTATCGAAATACGTGCTTTCGGTTTTTATGAATCCCTCCTTCATTGGATTAGTAATTACCTTTCTAATCGTTCAATACAAGTCGTATTGGATGGATTCAAGTCTGAAAACTACAAAATAAATGCTGGTGTGCCCCAGGGCTCTGTTCTGTCTCCAACACTCTTTCTCTTTTTTATTAATGATCTTCTGTCTGTAACATCTTATCCAATACATTGTTTCGCTGACGATAGTACTCTTAGCTTTTCATATTCGTTTTCAGACTCACATCCCTCTTCTTCGGTTGTGGAAATGCAACGACAAATTATGACAAGCTCATTAAATTCCGACCTAAACAGCATTGTACAATGGGGAATAAGAAACCGCGTGGAATTTAATGCTTCGAAAAAGCAATGCTTTCTTGTATCGTTAAAGCGAAATATACTCCCCTGCCATTATCCATAAAATGCACTTACATCGAGGAAACTGAACATCTCGATATTCTCTGTATGTGTAACCCCAACCACCTTTTGTGAACGATCACATACTCGATGTTGCCAAAAATGCCGCAAGATGTTTGGGTTTTCTAAGGCGATGCAAGAAGTTTTTTTTCCCCTCTGATCTGGGAAAAAGACTTATATACGTCCAAAGCTTGAGTATAACTCCCATATCTGGGCTGGTGCTCTTGCAACTTACTTAATCATCTTGGATAGTATTGAACGTAGAGCATTTAGATTGATTAGTGATAATACCATCATAAGATCATTTACGTCACTTGAACATAGTCGAAATGTTTCTTGTCTCACCCTTATTAACCGTTATTTTAATGGTTTATGCTCTAAAGAAATAGCCAGCTGCATTCCTCCCCTTAAACAGATCAACCGTAATACTTCTAGGAATGTTCATCAGTATACCCTCGATCCCAACTTCGGTCGTACTGTCAAGTATAGAGATTCGTTCTTTAGCCGTACTACGTGAATGTGGAAAAAAAAATTTTGGTGAATGGGCTCTTGGAACGTTTGCTGAAGATCCACTTTTTTATCGAAAAATTGTGTCCACGGTCAATTCGCCACCTAGATCGTGCGACTGTTTGTGTGGCTATGTTAAAGTATGATATCTACAGACAAGCCCGCTTCAATTGACGCATTGAAAGACAACATTGAAGCATTGAAAATTGAGATACCGGCCGAAGTGTTGGAAAGAGTATGCCAAAATTGAGCTAAACAGATGAACCATTTGAGGGGCAGTCAATGTCAACATCTACATGAAATAATGTTCAAACATTAAATTATATGAACCGTAATATAGATTCAAATAAAGATTTAATGAATTTTTTTTAATTGTATGTATAAATCACCCTTTATATAATATTATGTTTGTTCTTTCTGATGCAATTAAATTAATTATTAAATTCAAATAGAAAGTCCGATTTGTAGAATTGAAAATTTTGAAATTTCTCGACGTTTCAAGGTCTCTAAAGTCTTAATAAAATATTTGTATAGAGATGTATGTAAGTGCGTGCGTGTGTATATACGTTTGTACGTCCGCATGTCCGTTCTTTTTAAAAGCTTTTTTTTGTCTTCCATATCTCAAGAACCAGCGGAGACATCGACTTCAAATAAATGTTGTTATTCAGATAATAATGCCAAAAGATACAGAAAGGACCCTCAAAAAAATTGAGGGGATGATTTTTTTTACCATTGGATTGGGGTTGAATGTTGAATGACGAACAAGCATTTTCAAATCACTCCAAATAATTTTTTTAACACTTTAAAGTTCATTCCTCACCTCTTTTATGTGCCTGTTAGAATGTTTGTTGTCAAAAGTGGCTATGTAACTTCTACCAAAATCTTAGATATTAAAAACGATCTTCAGCAGAGAGTGGTTAACTCGCCGAACTTGTTCAGCATTTACACCAGCGATCTGATAGGTAGCTCAAATCAGGCAATTGCGTACCTCGACGACCTTATTGCATACAGAACCGCCCAAAAATTAAGGCACTTTTGCAGAGTGACAAGATATTGCGATGACTGGAAGTTGAAAATTAACTTTCACAAATCCAAACTTATTCTGTTGAGGACTCTGGAAAAATCTAGTGATCTTGGCAACAAATTGACAGCCACTGGCGAACAAAAGTGTAGTAAAGTACCTTGGAATCTAGTTGGATCAGTATTTGTATTTCGACAGACATTTAAGTGATATTCTGCCGAGAGCTAGGGGAGCTATTGCGCTATCAAAACAGTTGTTTATTAGCAGGCCGTCTTGACAGCAGGGTAAATGTGATTTGCTAAATGGCCCTCATCCGCCTGATCCAAATGGAAATGGTGCTTTCCTCAATAGAGGGCTGATATAGGATAGGTAGCTAATCTGTCACGTCAGCCGTAAAACTGTATGTAGGCTACCCCTTTACAGACGAGACAACCTTTGAACCGCAGAGATAGGGTGAAGAAGTAGAACCAGTTTTGGTGGCAAGTCGAAAACGCTATATAAAGTTTGGCCGACTTACATAGGTTTAATGTTTAAGTTAGTTATAAAACACAGTTCAAAAAAGCTTAGAAATAACTTCGAATTCAGTTCTGCGACTTTTTTAAAGTGGTATTGCTTTATTTAAGTTAAAAAAAAAAGATATACTCAAAAGTTTGAAATGCTCCTATTGTTTTGACCATTGCTGTATATTGTGAAACCTACTTCAATAAGTCGGTTTTTTCTTGCTTTAACATCATCATACAGAGAATAAACTTTTTCACTTCCTGGAAAGTGCCTTCCCATCAAACTTCGTGGACGCACCTTCATACATAATACCTCTATTCTCAGATGCAAAGTTGAGCATCATATCAGCGACTAGCTTATGTTCCGTTATCTTTCTATGTCTATTTGACGGCTTCTTCTTTAACTTTTGCTTCTTCTTCTTCTACATCAAATTCCAATCAGAACCACACGCAAAATATATACATATATATCTTTGGTAGCTTCAAGATATCATATCCCTCTCACTTTGATCCTGGCTATGGATCACCATCATCATCGTCGTGTTGTCATTAAGCAAATAAAATTAAAAGTTTTCAATTTGTATTAATGAGTTGTGGTGTTTGAAACACTCAAGGAAGACTATAGGACGAGCGACGGATGGAACAAACGATATAGTGATAGTCCAGCCAGCAGGAGCAGTCAGCTCAGCTGTAGCCGTAGCTGTCCAAAGCTATCATACCAGCAATAATAGCCATATATAGCCAATATAGCCACAGGAAAGGATATGTACATACTTTCAGACGCACCAACCATCTATTCATTCATTTCATTTGGGTTGGGAGTTCTGGGATTGGTATTGGGATTGGAAATGGGACTAAGGAAAGTTTTATGTATAGGGAAGGGTGGGAGAGGGTATAAGCTGAACAAATGGAAAATTACACATGGATGATAAAAATCAATCGTCACGTATGAAAAGAATGTTGCCTTAGCTCATTTTGGCCGAACTGCAACAAGGGGATATAACTGTATGTATAAGAAAGAAAATTCATTTTCAAATTCCCATCAAGCTTGATTGATTACGTGATGGTGAAAGTTTACCAATCGATGTTGGCTATATATATAATATGACCAGTTCTAGAACTGCTCAATCAATTGAGGACATTGTTATATACGAGTAGGTATAAAAATAGATATACTCAAAAAAAAGTATAGCAAAACAGTAAAAGAAATAATGCTCCATGTCTTAGCTATGACTATGCTTCAATAAAAGTAAATTTACTGAGCCATAGACTTATAGATACTTTGTTGATGATGGGACATAAGTTATTTACATCATCAGAAAACAAAATCCAAATCTAAATCCAGATCCAAACCGCATTTTGTTCGCTGTTTTGCTATGATGATGTGTATCGTTTTATTATGGGTATTATTATAGGAAATGATTTTATTGTTTTATGGGAAGAGTATTTACAACAGGTAAACAAACTTGAAATAAATACGTAAGAATAATGGGGATTTGAATTTTTTTAAATAATTGTATGTTTGTAAAACAAAAGTTACTCATATGCCCGAGCGTACTTTTTAAAGCAATTTTTTTTAATAAATACTCCAAATCAAAATTAAAGAAACGGGAGCTTATCTTGCATTTTATTGACAACAATTTATTTCAATAATCTGTTAAGGCTCCACCGCCAAATCAGTTTTTTATTAAATTAATAAGATTCTATAAAGACGTTAACAAACATACGCAAAAATTTTCTTACACTTTAAGCGTGAGCCATTCAAAATGTTTTGAACATTTTTAAAAAATCTAATTTAGGATTTAACAATTACAGAAAGAACACAATATTTGAACAAAAGGCATTTCTGGTGATGGCTTCTTTTGAAATTTAACGCGTAAGAACTGCCTTATATCTGGAAATTGAACACATCAATAAGTCCCCGTTAAATTATGGTTAGTGCGTTGGACTGTCATGCCAAAGGTCTTGGGTTCGATCCCTGTATATATATCTAGAGTTTTTTTTCACGGGTACTGCCTCTTGCGAGAAATTAAACAAATCTCCAAAAGTAATTCTTGTAATGGAAAATATATTCTCAAATTAGAAATGATTGAGCACCGGTTTTAGCTGATGTGATTTTCAATTCTTAATATCATGCCTTAAAATGAAATAAACATCCATTTTTACTCGTTTTTTGTATATCAAATCCAAACTTTTCACTTACAACAACCTTTCGTTAAATAAAACTGCTGTTATCTGTAACGCTTTCGAAACAAATTTCCGTGAGTCAGTTGTTAATAGCCCTCAAGAAGTTGATGAAGTATATTTTCATAATCTTCACTCTTTTTCGCAAACTAGCTGTAGTCACATCCCTGTGCTATCAAATACGGTCCTTGATCTTTTATCCGCGTCGGATGATGACTGCTCAGACGATCCCGATGGTATTCCACCGATAGTACTAAAAAAGTGTAGAAATGCTTTAGTTGAACCCCTTACGTTCTTATTCAAAATTTCTCTAAAACAGGCAAGTTTCCCAGTATATAGAAGAAGTCATTTCTAACATCAATTTTCAAGAAAGGTAACAAGGCGGATATAACAAACTACAGGCCCATTGCAAAGCTTTCTTGCATTCCTAAAGTGTTGGAACAAGTTGTTTGTGAAAGTGTCGCATTTTTTAGTAAGAATATCATTTGCGAACAGCAACATGGTTTTGTGAAAAAAGATCAACCGTTACTAATCTCCTCACATTTTCAAACATATGTTCAAACGCTTTAGAAAATGGTTATGAAGTTGATTTTGTGTGTATATATACTGACTTTTCTAAAGCTTTTGACCAACTTAGCCACGGAATTATTTTATTTAAACTCAAAGCTCTTGGTTTTCCACCAAGCTTGGATCAAAGGGGCCGTGCAATATCGCCGAGCGAAATAACTCCAAATTTAAGCATTCGGCCTTATTTCACTTTAGCAAAGTGAAATAATGCCGAATGCCAATTGGGAAATAAAACCGAAAGAGAGCAAACAGAGAATTCGGTTTAATTAAACTTTTGAAAGGAATAGAATAGAATAAACAGTCGCGTCGCGGTCGGTTGTTGATGAAAAAACAATCACTTTAGTAGCTTCAGTGAATTGAATGCAGTGTAGTGTCGGAGTAATATTTGAACAATTTATATTTATTAAAAAATTAAAAAATGAATCATAATCATTCAGATTCGGTGTTTTCCTACGAAATGTTTGAAAAGGCAGTAAGCTTGTTTCTGTACCAGAAACAAAACCATTGTACAAGGTAAAATCAAGCTCTTCCTTGTGTAAAAGGTACATGTGCTGCGCTAAAAATTGCAAAGCAAGTAATAGATTTCGGGAATGAAAAACAGTTGCGAATCCCCAAAGTAAGTGCTCCTCACAACCACACAACACAAGATACAATTTTTGAAAAATTAAAAGTTGTGAACGATATTAAAACCGAATATGCTAAGGCCTCGATTAAAAGAAGCGGAATTCGCGAAGTCTTCGATGAAGATTGCAAACGCGGTGAAAAAAGTAAGCCTTACTGTAAGTAAGGTACAGTTTGGGAAAATAAGAAGGCAATTCATCAATATTCGAAATAACGAATTTCCGAAAACACCAACATGTGCAACATAAATTTCTCGTATGTTTAAAGATCAAAGTTTAATGCGTAGGTTCGGAATGTCACGTTATATGATAGTAGCCAACAGTTTAATAGGGGTACTGTAATAGAGCCTACGTTTTCGTACACTGTTTTATCTCACCTTCTATGATTGCGGAAATAAAAAAAACTTCCGGAACAAAATCCAAGGATCTATCTTGTTGATGGGACATTCAAAGTTGTTCCAGCTTGTGGCTATAAGCAACTTTTGATCGTTAATTTTTTCCATGATGATCATGTAAGTAGCTATTTTTAGTTTTACAAAATTTATAATATACGGAGGTTTGCTTAATAACTTTTACTCCACAGACATTTCCTTTCATCTATATATTGATGAGTAATAAATGTGAAAATATGTATTACCATGCATTTCAATACATAGAAGCTATTTTTTTTTTTTAAATTGAAGCCCAGTGCTTTTGTAACAGATTTTGAAAAAGGCTTGACGAATTCATTAAAAAGAATTCATGCATCTGCTGCAAAATATACCACATGCTGGTTTCATTTTTGCCAAGCAATTAGAAAAAAATCTGCGTGATTCACTGGATTGAAGCAATATTTTTTACTCTTGCAAGACCAAGCTCAGCAAAGAGAAGTCAGACGATCGGTATAGAGAAGTCATATGAATTGAAAGTTTCAATATTGATAGTATTAAAAAGTATTCACATGATGCCTATGTATGTACATCTACAGCATCAAAGTTAATGGTTAAATATTTCAGTTTAATTTTTTGAATGGAACTGAAATATTCTGTAATTAGCCTTGATATTGTAGATGTACATAATTAGGTATAAGTTCTATACTTTTTAATTTCAATCAATACTGAAACTTTCACTTTACGTTACTTCTCTTAACTGATGTTGGTCTTACCAGAATCATTAAATGAACAAAATTTTGAAACAGAAATAGTAATGTTAACATATCAATAAAATAACAAATTTATTTTAAATGTGAGGAGTAAATGTTTTGTTAGTTCGGTTTTATTTTGCAAGAAAAATTAATTATGTATTATTTATTTTGGATAAAATAAAGTTTTTGAAAACCAGTTTTGTTAAAGGCCAAGGCTTACTAAAACACTGTTTTTTTTTTTGTACTTCAAAGTATAGAAAGTGTCATTGACACCTGGAGAAATCTAGATCTCAATATTTTTGGATTTTTTTAGTAAAAATGCTAGCAAAATCTCAAAATACATAGATTTGAGACTGAGATGTAATCAGAATTTTGCATAGGACCAAAATTGAAATAAGGCCGAATTTCAGAATTCGCTCGGCGTTATTGCACGGCACCTGGATCAAATCATACCTTGAAAACAGATTGTAATAGGTAAAATTTAGAAATTGTCTTTCTGAACGTTTTTTTTTGCTCAATCTTGTGTTCCCCAGGGAAGCCATCTTGGCCTTTTTCTGTTCATCCTGTTTATTAACGACGTATCGTCATGTCTAGGCTCAAGTGAAGTTCTCATTTTTTCTGATGACATGAACATTTTGAAGGTTATAAAGTCCACCCATAATCTTATCCTTTTGCAAGCCGGCATCGATAGTTTCACATTTTGGTGTTGGAAAAATAGCCTTGCTCTTAACCCTTTAAAATGCCAGACGATAACTTTTACTAAAAAACAAATTGCATATCACAGCAAAACTCTATCGTGTCTCCACATTTAAAGATCTAGGTGTTTATTTCTGTTCCAAGTTAGAGTTTACACATCACATTCGTTTTATTGTCAATAAGGCAATTTCTATGCTTGGTTTTATAAAACGCTGGGCAAAGGAGTTCAATGATCCCTATGTTACTCTTTCTTTGTACAATTTCCATGTTTGTCATCATCTTGAATATGCATCGCAAGTTTGGACTTCCTATTGGGAAATTTATAGAAAACGTATTGAATCAGTTCATAATTTCATTTGCTTTGCCCTAAAGGGTCTTCCTTGGGATGATCCTTATGATCTGCCTCCCTATGAACATCGTATTCTGCTTCTTCAAATGCAGTCTCTTCATCAAAGGCGTGTTAGTAACGACTTGAGTATTTTTTCATCAACTTATTAATGGCGAAATTGATGAACCTTATCTGCTATTTTGTGTACATTTAAATTAACGAGGTGGAACTCATCACCTGCGTACTTTTGATTTTATACATATTGACTTCCATAGAACTAACTATGGGAAGAATTAAGCTTTAAGTCGAATGAGCATTTTATATAAACTGTTATCGATAAACTGTTCATAGATAGATTTAAATTTAAATAAGGTCTGATTAAAATCATTGTTTAGAACCAGTGCTCCACTATCGTAAACGTCTTTATTTTATTTTTTGTTGTTCTGTATTAATTCATGTAAAATGTTAATAATATTTTGTATTTTGTGCGTGTGTTATAGGCCTTATTTGTATTTTTATATTACTAACAACTAACACATGCACTTATGATGTGGCTCTGATCGTAGTATGAAGCTAGCTATAAGCTAACTACTTTCTTAAATTCTGAAGTGTTAAAGATATTTTCTTAATTCTCATATTTACTTACTTCTCTAGATTTCCAAATTTAAGGCATCAAAAACGCTTAAGGTTCTGATTTCTGAACTTTGAAACTCTCTTCACGTTTTACTAAATAGAATTTACTTCTTTAATGTGTTTCACTTCCGAATCTTTTTTAAACTATCGCGCTTAAGAGAGATGAAACGATGAGTCATTAAAATAGCTGCGTTCTGTTTTGTTTGGATAAGTAAAATTTTAGATACATTATTGAACGAGTGGGATAGCTAAATTGAGATAGCTGTCAGAAAATAAAAACAATTGAAGCTATCCACTGAAAGCAGGTTAATATTTAGACTTTGATGCATACAATGATTGTTGAATGTATAAGTGTCAAAACTCATTACATTCACTGGACGAATTATGTATTGAAAAAGAGGGTGGGATGCGACCCACAATGACATTTCCCATCCCGTCTGTCTATTTGCATTGCTTAAAAGCTTGTAGGTATTCGTGTTGGGTTAAGAACAATTGTTAAGTTTGAAAATCTAGTTTTTTTAAATAGATTTTTAGTCGAAAAAAATTTTTACAAATTTTAGTAGTATTTTTTAAATTTTTACAAATTGGATGAATTAAATTATTTTGAAAGATATCAAGAAGCAAACATCAATTTTTACCAAATTTGGGTATTATTTTTTGTAGGTTTTATTTTTGTATTAAAAATGGACTATTGGATTTAAAAAAAAAAAACTACTGAATATCGAAAACAATATTTCCTGTGAAATAAAAATAGTTTGAAGACAATATTTTTAATTTTTAAAAGCTTTTTGAGTCGTAAGTAAATTTTTACCAAATTATTTGTATTATTTTTTTGTTAGGTTTTTATTTTTTATAAAAAAAAATCTATCTATTAGATTTCCCTCAAAATTTAACTGAGTTTTGACAACCATATTTTTTAATAGATAAAAGTAGTTTAGAGCCAATATCTCAAAGTTTTGAAAAGATTTTTGTGTCGATAATCAATTTTTACTAACTTTTGTTAAATTTTCTTTTAAGTTTTTGTTTGTTGTAGAAATAAACTGACAATATACATTTCAATATACAGTTTTTAATTAAAATAGTAAATTAACAAAACAAAATAAATAAAGAATACGATTACTCAAAAAATAACACAACATTAATATTCGTTTTTTTTACATACTTATATTAATTTTTTAATTAATCTTTGTTAACATTGATTTTAATATTTTGTTGGATACCCTTGATTGGATAAAACTCCGTCCAGTCGCTTGGGCATGCTTTTATAATTTTTTGAAGGTATTTAGTACCTGCACTCATTAACGAGACAGGGTTTTCGCGAACTCGACGACCGACGGTCCAATTCATCCCACAAATTCTCGATCGGGTTAAGGTCTGGAGATTGTGGAATTGTTTGGATAATTTTTGAACAATTATACAGAAGCCATTCCTTTACAACATGCGCCTTGTGCTTCGGGTCGTTGTCCTGGTAAAATTTGAAATTCCTTAAAATGCCCATTTTCTTAGCTTTTTCCCTTACATTTTTTTTAAGGATCCTCAAATATGTAGTGTTCCTTATTCAATATACCGTCGATGAATACTAAATTTCCCATGCCTCTTGCTGAAATGCACCCTCAAACCATGATGTGCACGCCTCCATGCTTGTTTACTTTTTGGTTGACCCATCTGCGTCTTTGGTTCGATACTTCCTTCTCTTTTTTACCTCCGAACAATATCACCGACAGTGTTTGGCTTTATGTTCAAAATATCAGCATTTTTTGTTTGTATATTTAACCTTTATTATGGTGAAAAATAACAAGGTTTCTTTTTTCAAGGCTTGCATTTTTTCCTTTGCGCCCTATGATTAACTTTTCAAATGAAACCAAACGATCTAACACTTAATTGTTTTAAAAAATATATGCAAACGTCTAGTGAACACTTTATTATAACGGTTCTCTTGAAAGACAAACTGTTAATCGGGGCAAATGTCAAACTCAACAAAGAAAACGAATATTAATGAAGCGCTTACATGTGTTCTTTTTGCGTTATTTATCGTATATCTTGCAGTTAAGCGATTGCACCATTTTTTTAAATGAAATATTTAGAGAAGAATATACTCATTTAGAAAATAACAATATTAATGACACTCATTGTACTGTACATATATCTTTTTTTATTTGACAAGGAACTTTTTTTCATAAAACATTAAATGGAGTTATGCAGAAAACTGAAAAAAATCAAAGAGTAATAAAGTTCAGCTTTCAGTTGAACGAAAAAACATGATCAACTGTCATTTTGACATATCGACGGTTAACTATGACCTCCTTTGTCGCATTTTGCAAATTTTGCAGGAGACACAAAAAACTGAATATTTTCTCAAAACAAAAACGTATCGTAATGAAATTTGACAGAGTTTTACCAATTTTGAATCTCTACTATGTGAATAAGAAAAAAGAACTTAGGAGATAAACTCGTAGTCTTCATCCAAATTGTTTTTAACACGAATTGATAAATCCTGACAATCATTTTTGAAATTGAGCTTTACTTTCATTGTTCCTTGGTCATATAAAATTGCTTTGATGTCGGTTACTTCTGGGTCACCTTGCTTTTTACCAGGTCGAATAGATGGATAAACAATGTTTTCGGTAAAGTCCTTGAAGAAAGTATAGTTAAGCGAAAGGACTTCGTAGGGATTTTTTTTCTGGCGTCTTTAGAAATCTTAATGTGATCTGATATCAAATGTATGGTCGTGTTTTTTAATTTTCTTTCAATACAGCTGTGAACTGACCTTTAGTCAAATATTTCTGCGTAATTTTGACGCCAAATTTTTTTTGAAAAATGTAGAAGCCCATTCGAAACAATAGCATTACGATTTTGGAAAGTGCGACCGTCCGAATAAATTATTGTGGGATTTTTTGAAGCAGTATGGAACGTCTTTCCAAATAATCCTATATACAGGACATGAAACAGGATGCAACTAAATCAGTATCGATTTCTGTGAACCAAAAGCATGTTGCTTGATGACTCTGCAGGTTGAAAATTGTAAAATTATGACAAGACAGCTTTGTTTTGTAATAGGCAGCGCTAACACTCAATTGGGGGCTTGTTTTTGTTGCTTGTAAATCCATTGTAAGCACGATAGCTTTTCCATTTTCTGCCATTTTTTTTTTCGTTTGCCATTTCCAGCCTTGCTTGTTCTTTTAATCGAATGTGGGATTCATATTCCAGTAGTTGTTTTCTGTCGGAATTTCGTGCAAAGATCACATTGATCTTTTTTAAGCTGAAAAAGGGATATATTCATGCTATCAAATACTTCTCGAAATTTTTTTCTGCAATGCTCTTTACAGAAATCAAACAAACTTTGTTGGGATACAAACTGTGGCTCAAGAAAAAGCTTCGATGAATCTTTTCTAGAGTAATGTGATGGGAGCTTTGGTAATTGTTAAAAGAAATTCTTCAAAAAATCATTTTTGTTTTTTCTTTCAGAGTTATCATTAGTCATTACTATCATAATATTTCTTGTAAACACTGGAAGCATGCATCGAAAAGGAACTTTTTTTAACCAAAAGTGAATGGTATGATCTCCAATACACATTGTGTTCATAAACATTTGTCGACAAACTTGCAACTTTGTACCAAAAAGGGTTTATTTGTGAAAAGTGTCATTTGGATTAAAAGTTATACACAAATGTTGCTACCTTTTTCATTTGAGGCTAAAAAATAAAAAAAAAAACCTTAAGGCCTTCTTAAATGCTCTGAAAAAATCTGCCTTCTTGAAACTTTCAATTGTTGGACGTGGTTGCAAACGAAAACTTTCCGTTGTGACCATTTTAGTCCAAAAATTTTTAAAAATTGAGGTCCTATTGGCTTCAGTAAACGTACTACAGAATCGTTTTGAAGATTTTTACAGTATTCGGAAGAGCAAGAAGCACCAATGACTCTGGCTTTTTGAATTGTATCTTGTTTAATAATATTATTTTTCCTTGTAAAGCCAAGGTATTGAAGTCCTTGCATTCGAAGTAGCTTGTTCTTATTCTGTTTCGAATTTGAATCATTGGTCTTTTTACTTTTAATTCTTGCATTTCACATACTCACAACCGTTTGACAAAATGTTATCCGCATTTTCTGGTACTTGAAGATCGAGCGGTGGATCTAATGTTTCTTCATGTAAAAGCTCATTGTTTTCTATAGTTTCTGATGTATTATTAAACTCTAGCTGTATAATCTGGTGTTCATGCACTTCATCCACTGATCCCATATCAAGACACGACTCGTTGTGGCTAGGAGTTGTAGAGGCTGGCTCAATGAACATTTCATTGGTTCTGGAAAAAATGCTGTTAACCGGCTCAATAGTCATTTTGATGATTCTGGGAAAGATAGAAGCCGTTTGCGCCCGCGCCATTTCGAGGCATTTCTTCCCTCGAGAGCACATTTTGCTTTTAAATAATAAATTAAAAGAGCATTCTAAATCTATAAATTAACTAACCTACCAAGAAGGGCTTAATTTGTGGTACGACGAGTCATTAACTTATTTAAGAACTGAAATAAAAAAATGAAAATTTCAATACAATACAAGAGAATATCTCCTATCATACTTTGCACAAGTTCTGTGAGTTTAATTGTTTATAATTGCAATAGAATCGAAAAACTTTATAACTATGGTACTACAAAAACACTAATTTCTTCAAAAAACAGAAAAAAAACTAAAAAAATACTTACATTAAATAAAATATGAAGCAAAAACTTCTTGTGGGTCCTTGTGCCAGCAAAACAATGAGATAAATGTGATGACAGGAGATATTTTAGGCGCCAAGATGATAGGACTATAGGAGGTATTAAAAAATGACAATAACAATATTTTGACAGCTGCTGGAGACATAATGAATGCGTTCAGCGATGCAGATGGTAATTCTTAAAAAAACTACATCAAAAAGTGATTTTCACAAAAAATGTTTGTTAGGAGGTATTCATAGTCAACCGTCGATATGTAGACTTGACTTGATAGTTAGGGAGATTATTTTGTACTTAATTTCCAGCCAACTTTCCAATAAAGTTGCCTTAATTGGAAGGCGATTTGTTGGCATCTGGCCAATCAGTTACTTAAAACTTGCTTTACATTCAAGTTTGCGTTCAACTTTGGGTTGTCTCTGAAAATGCGTTATTCAATTTTGGTTAAACATACCCAATATTATGGAACAAGCTTTCAAAATTTAATGCGCCAGACGGTGTTAAATCAGAAACTTATGAAACAATTCATTGTATTTCATTCCTATTTCATAGGTTTAATATCGATGCTCGTACTCAATTGATCTTATTTTGTTTGCCATTTTTTTTAATGTTTATCGTATCATTGACGTCCTTATTTACATACGTAAAACGTATCTGTTTGTTACAAATAAGTTGTAGCTTTCTAAAAAAAAATGAAACGACTGAATAGAGTTATGACTTATGATATTAATGAATAAAATAATTTGCATTATAACAAAAAATAAATATCAAAACACTCCCACACAATACGATTATTATATTCATATCTTCCAAAAATGATAAACTACAACAATGTTCTTCTTCGTCCTTTGAAGTACAAAGAAACATTATTTTGTGTATCTTATTTCTCTGCGTCAATCAATTGGATATGGAAATTTTACAGAGAAAATATATTTAATCAGCTAAGTGGAAATGAAAAACTTCTTTATGTTTTCCTTTCACATTGCCAAGCTTCTTTCTCAACATCATCTTCATCAGCATCGTCATCATCATCATCATTGTTATCCTTATACAACAGAGTCATGATCACCAATCTCAGTCAATGTTTTCCATTGTGGACGAGCGACACGACCAGCGACGACGTTCTGAATCTTTTTGGAACAAGAACAAGAAGTTATGTCTCCCAAAACCATGCCGGTCCTATGGTCGGACGGACGGTCGGTCGGTTGGTCGGTTTGCTAATATAAAATCTGCATATTTTTCATTTATACCCTTATACGAAATCGTCCGAGTGGAGTAAGGTCTTCGATGCTGCTATCTGCTTCCGTTCGTTGGTCGATATGAATCACTTAAATAAACGAAACTTCATCAAATATTCACAAGAATATATTTAAGAAAAGTACAAGAACTCCTCAAAATCAGAATCCTTTTTCCTCCCGCCTTACTCGAACTCGAAACCATATTCAGTCATTCATTATATGCTTCACACGAACGAATTCATTGCTGCACTTTATTCTTAAAAGTAATCCAATTGCAACAACTATTAACGCTCATCACACTAACAGTACTCAGAGCTATCTAACTGATTCTCATTTGCCCCTGTGTTCCTCACCCTTCCAGAGTTAAGCCATTTTGACATTTTCGCCTGTGAAAACGCCCGCCCTGTAGAAAGAACGGATTCTGTTGATGTGACATGACATAATGACAATAAAACGAACGAGACCAAAGAACCCAACCAACAACAAAATTGTGGAAAAAGAAAAGGAAAAACTATGAGAAAATGAATAAGATATATGTAGTTGGGGTTCATCATAGAAACTTTACGGTAAACTTTTTAAACAAACAGAACTGTGGTTTACTTAAGAATAAGACATAAAATATATGTTTGATTGATGATGAGTCTGGAAATGAAAATGGTAATGAAGACATTCATCATCGGAACGGCCTTAAAGTTGGTACACATTCTGTCCTAGAAGAAGAATATGAACTGCTCTGTTGGAATGGAAAGAACGATATGATGACGATGAGATGGAAAGAGTAAAAAAAAAAAAAAAAAACTCGAAATATGTACATGCATAGACGGAATCATCGTTTTCAGTCCGGAGGAGAATCAAAACTTCTGTTTTCATAGGCTGAAGGAAGCCGTTTAGTTTGTTTTAACTTCTTCCCTCGAACAAGGATGAACAAAATAAAAAGGACAAAGAGGTATAGATGGGTTTAGGTATGCGGCAATATAGCAAAAGCAAAAAGCTATGAAGAAAATTTACATATCCTTGAAATATTTAGTTGTTCTGATGAGGGAAAATTAAGGTTTGCATAAAAATTCTTTTATTTGTTGACCAAGTTTTGGAAATTAATTTTCAACATACCTACCAACCTACCCACCTAAAAAAAAATTATGACAGAATGGCTATTTTGATTCATAATATATTACGGGCTTGATTTACCCTTGTATATAACCTTTGGATAGAAAAAAAAAAACGGAGTATTAAGTCGACGCGTGCCTTATGACAGGGTTTTTCATCGATTTTCTGTCAAAATCTCATGATTTTTTTAATAACCAGCTTTTTAAACCTTTCTATTATTCGGATATTGGATTTATATTTGAGTTCAAAATTATTATAAGAGTTTTTTAGTGTGGCTTTTGACATTCACGGAATACAACTAAAAATCACACTACATGAAACTAAGGTTGTCAAAATTAGAGGTACACTAATATCTATACAATGACAAAACAAACAATTCCATTCGTGTTCAATTCGCCACAAAAAATAAGCAAGTTTTAGACAGAAATCTGATTTTACCCATTTAAATATTAATACTGAAGCTCGTGGTATTGTCAAAGTTGGAAAGTACGAAAACAACACACAACTACAATGCGAAGTTAAAGTCGAAGCTGAAGCGCAAGTTGGATGACTCATACTGAGTCCATTTCCGACAATTGAAAATTTTTGACTTAAGATTTCAATTTTTATCGTAAACGTCCTAATGTAAACGTCCTTTGCTTCAAAAAGCGCGTTTTTAATGACAGCTTCTGTTTCTATCGTTTTTTAAGCTTCAATCTTTACAAGTCGTTTTCGGGTGGTAAGACCAAATTAATTTAAAGTACTGACAGCGTTTCCCTTTGTAAATAAGAAATAAATTGGGTGGCGCAACAGTCCGTTGAGAACTAGGACCTAGTGACTTACAACTATCAACCATTCCTGTGTGCGAGTACTGTTGTCAGGAATGGAGAGGACCTACAGTTTTTCTTTTTAAGTCGAATCCGAACGGTAAATTTGAGAAAGAACTTCTCGTGACAAGAATTACTGCTGGAGAATTTGTCAATTCCTCGCAAGAGGCGGTACCCGTGAAAAAGACTTTAGATGGCATAGGAATCGATCTCAATACCTCTGGCGTGATAGTACAACGCCCTTTTTTTATTCATTTTTATTCATTCATTCTTAAACCTACCTTAAAGCTAGACAAACAATCATAAAACTAGACTGATTATCCATAACTTACAACTAACTTAATGGTCCCATACGGACACTCTTAGTTAAACTATAACACTAACTACTAATGCCTTTCGGCCCTAAGATCTATTTTACTTCATTTACATTTTTTTTTTTGTGCCACCATGCCTACTCTACTTAAAACTAAACCCTAAGACTATAAAACAAGTATGTTAGCCGGCCAAGGCTTTAAACCCCACCCCGACTACCCAATATCAAGTGCCGATTGAAGCCACCAAAACTGGTTCTCCTGCTTCACCCTATCAGTTCGGTCCCGTTCGGACACAGCCCTACTGAACCGAAGGAGCTCTGCTTCACCTTGTGCCATGAAGTTTCGATTGTATGGGAGTCGCCTATCCACGGTTCTTCGTCTGACGTCGTAGATTAACGGAACTGCCAATCTATCCTGTATCAGACCGCATCTAAAAAGAGGAATGCCTCTGCTCAAGCGTGCACTTTCAAAATACTCGTCGTTCGGATAGAACGCCCCGAAAATTAGATTGTTGGTCGAAGACATAGCTCTTGCAATGTGACCTCTAACGAGTTTTATCACGAAATTGTCAATTCTGTTGATTCGTGCCCCGTTGTATAGGACATCGTTGGAAAAGTAATGCACATAAGAAGATTCGGCTGTTCGATATAAGCCGGTACAGCGTCGTAAGCACTGCCGCTAGAACACCCGAAACTTCTCCATCTGGGAAGAGGCAACGTTGAACCACACAGGACAACTATCCGGCCGATCATTGGCCGTATGAGGGCCATGTAGCAAATTAACTTCACTCTGGGGTCAAGCCGACTGCTAAAAAACAGCCGTTTCGTCAGAGCAAAGGCTCCTCTGGCCCTGGTCAGAGCAGCATGTATATGTCTGTCGAAATATAAATACTGATCTAACAAGATACCGAGGTACTTCACTACACTTTTGCTCGCTAATGGCTGCCCGTGAAGATCAACGATGACCATCTTGCGCCAATTCTTGCACGTATCCCTCGTGGCCCCAGTCAACGGATTCCGGAACAGAATTGTCTCCAACTTCTGGACATTTATTTTCAGTTTCCAGTCGTCGCAATATCGCTGAATCTTGTTGAAATCACGCTGCAAGAGAATTCTAATAACCTCAACCTTTCGGACCGTTCTGTACGCAATTAGATCGTCGGCGTACGCAATTGCCTTTGTAAGACTACCTATCAGATCGCTGGTGTAAATGCTGAAGAGAATCGGCGAATTCACCGCTCCCTGTTGAAGACCATTTTTAATTGAGAATGTTGTGGTAGAAGTTACATTGCCACTTTTGACAATAAACTTTCTACCGTTAAGCGCATCATAAAGTATGTACATGCAACAATGGCTTGCTTATGCAAGCCTGCTCAGTTTTAGGTAAAGACCCTCTAACCATACGCTGTCAAAGGCCTTTTCCAAATCAACCAGAACAGCACCTGTGCATTGTTGTTTTGATTTATTCCATTGGATATCAGAAACGAGTTTAGACGCAGCATGAATTGTGTCATGACCCGCCTTGAACCCGAACTGTTTATCCGGAATTATTTTGTTGTCCGCAGCCCACTTAGTCAGAGCCCTATTAATGATTTTTTCGAAAACTTTGCTGATGCTCGGAAGATGACTTTTCGACCGAAAATTTGACGGGTTGGAGTTGTCCTTTCCCTTTTTCGGGAGAGAATGAACCACAGCGGTATTCCAATGCACTGGATAGTATGCATTATTCAGTGCATTGTTGAAGAGTGTGGTGTAAATGTCAATTGCTTCCGTCGGTAAATGTCTTAGCACAACGTTGGATATACCATCGACACCTGCTGACTTTTTATTAACTTCCCATAGGAAGTTATTGTAATGGGTCCGATTTGTCAAATTGAAAATTTTGACATTTCCCGACGTTTCAAGGTCACTAGAGTCGAAATAAAAGATTTTTAGAAAGATGTCTGTGCGTGCGTGTGTACGTACGTTTGTACGTCCGTACGTCCGTACGTTTTTTTCGTCGTCCATAGCTCAAGAACCAGACGAAGAAGAAGAAGAAGAAATTTTGTTATACAGATAATAAGGCAGAAAGAAAATTGCGTGGGTGGTTTTTTTTACCATAGCAGTTTGAAAAAAAGGTGAAAATTTTGGTTAACCCTAAATATCTTACGAACCAAAAACGCTAGAGACTTGAATTAAATTGTATATAATAGATTGTAACGTGATACCAAATAGGAATATTTTTTGAAAAAAATCAATGAAACGGTTTTTTTTTTTAAATCAATAAAACTGAAAAAAAAAATTTGTCACCTCCAAAATTTTATGACTGAAATATGATTTCATCTCTAAAACAATTTTGTGCAACGAAGAATAATGTTTTTGACATCTGATAAAATTTTGAGAAAAATTGAATTGACAGTTTTTATTACAAAAAATAAAAACCTAAAAAAAAAAATGTATAAATATTGGTAAAAATTGATTTTCGACTCAAATATCTTTTCAAAACTTTGAGATTTTGGCTTAAATTTACTTTTATCTTTCAAAAAATCTTGTTGTCAACATTCAGTTAAAGTTTGAAAAAAATTGATTTGACAGTTTTTGTACAAAAATTTAAAAACCGAAAAAAATATTAACAAAAGTTCGTAAAAAATGATATTCGACTCAAATATCTTTTAAGAACTTTGAGATAATAGAAAAATCGAATTGACAGTTTTTTTTATAAAAAATAAAAATCTAAAAAAAAACATTACTCAAAGTTCCTAAAAATTAAATATCGATTCAAATATCTTTTCAAAAACTTGAAAATTAGGCTTCAAGCTTATTTTATCTTATAAAAAATATTGTTTTCAACATTTAGAAAAATCTTGAGAAAAATCGAATGGACAGTTTTTTTACAAAAAATAAAAACCTAAATAAAAATTTATAAAATTTTGTAAAAATTGATTTTCGACTCGAATATCTTTTCAAAACTTTGAGATATTGGCTTTAATTTACTTTTATCTTCCAAAAAATCTTGTTGTCATCATTCAGTTAAAGTTTGAAAAAAATCGAATTAACAGTTTTTTTACAAAAAATAAAAACCTAAAAAAAATGTATAAAAGTTGGTAAAAATTTACTTTCGACTCAAATAGCTTTTCAAAACTTAAAAATATTTGCTTGAAACTTATTTTATTTCACAGAAAATATTGTTTTCAATATTCAGTAATTTTTATATAAAAATCCAACAGTCCGTTTTTTCATAAAAAATAAGATCTACAAAAAATAGTCGGCAAATTTGGCAAAAATTGATACGAGTACATATAGACAAACTTTTAAGCAAGACAAATCGACAGACGGGATGGGAAGTTATCAGTGTGGGTCGCATCCCAGGCTCTTTTTTTTATTGAATTGAAGATGAGTTGAAGCTCAACCTTCGTCACTAACAAGGGACTTGGTCCCGTTTGCTCGGCGATTATGGCATTTGCCAAGGAATCGTCATTGAACCGCATGAAACCGCGGTTCTCAGATCGCCAATGTGTGATATCATTACGGAGGTAAAAGCGATTTAGTAGGTCTCTCTTTTCCAGGTCGTGGTTGGGGCGAATGCTAACATTCACCTTGTAAACTTGCTGGAAAGCAGCTCCCACCGCCTCCACTTTTTCCTTCGGATCTTCAATTATATAAAAGTCATCGTCAAAGATGGCTTCTTCTGGATCTATTTGCGCTGTCCTGAGTACGTCTTTGTTCTCTTCGGTTCTTTGGAGTTTCAGAGTGGGAAGGTCATTGTCGTTCTTTTTCCTGAATATTTTGTTGATTTTAGGGAACATACTAGGGTCACTTGAATTAACTGACCGAATCTTGCGGTCCCGGTATTGACATTTTTTATTGACGACTTCAGTGTCCTAACCTCCAAGTCGTGTGGGTCTGTAAGTCTTCTGTACAAGTTTTTGAGTCTTGTCAGTAAGCCACTCTTGTGCCTTCGCACTGCGTCAATAGTCGCGTTTCTGTATGCGTCCATTTGGTCCCGTTCTTTGTACTTTGGTATTATCCGTTCCACCGTTCGTTTTATAGTTTCGTCCATCTGTACAGTACAACGCACTAACCGTCATGCCACGGGTACCACCGTTTCCTTTAGCAGAAGAAGTTAAATTGTCAACTTAAATGTCACTTTGGCTCCCATAGCGTCATAATAACCTTTTCAAAGTGACTTTTTGACGTCTCATAATTTTTCTTTCTCTCTCTCACTGGATACTTGTATTATTTTATATTTATTTTTATACTTTCAAATATTTGACTCAAATTAATAATTAAATAATATCAACAAATTGAGAAAAACGAACTGTTTTCATCTCCCTCCGCATACAAATTTCTGTAATTAGGACAATAATAATGGGAAAGCAACTTAACTCAACGAAGTTATGGTTGCCACTTTTTTTAGTTTCTCGTAAGGTTTTTATATTTTTATAAATAATTATAAAATTGACAACAGTATTTTTTTAGGCAATCAAATAAAGAATAATCATTTGAATGTTGTTCGAAACTACTTACTCAAAAATAAAAAGAATTATAAAGTGACATGTTTTGAAGGTATTTTTACCTATAATAAACCTTACAATCTTTTAGTCAACATTTGCATATTTTCCAGACACAAATGATGACGATGTTCAAAGAAATCAACAATCTAAAAGTTTGCTGCCTTCAAAAACATTCAAAGACAGAGGACAACTACAATCTAAAATGTCATGGCGTTTACCACCAAATAGGTACGACATCCCCAACGAAATGGGCTCCAATAAAAATGGCGTTGAATGGTCAAGGTCAACTGGGAACGCTAAGCGTAAAAAACATTTAAAACAGAATAACCAAACTAAATTCTATGAAATTTCAACGAGTTGGTTTGAAAAATCAAAGAACAAATGCAACCGTCACAAAGGAAAATTTACAACAGGTACGTAATATTCAAGTTACAATGATAGATTTTTAAATATTACTTAAAGCTTTTCAATTTTTCTAGGTTCAGATCCCCGAATTCGAAGGCCCTCGACAAGATTTATGATAAGTAACTATGTGACATGCTGGCGGGACAAGTCTGATCCAGGACCGTCAAATTATTTTGTTGGAATATTTGATCAAAAGAGGTTAACATTCTCATAGAGCTGAAGCTTTTTAACTCTTTTAACAAAACTGTATATTTAGGTTTAAAAAAACCGGTCCTAAAAAACAAATTTTACATTCAAAGTTTTATCGAAATTCTTGCGTGCCTGAAAGCTCACGATTCCAAGTCTTAGGTAATCCATCATTTAGTCCAGGTCCTGGACGATATGAACTCTTTGATGATGAAGAATTTCTTCGTGTAAGACTGCAAACCCAAACACAAAAACTTCAAAGGTTCCGCAGACTTAATTTCAAAAATAAAATAAGTCAACGCAAAACAAAGTCACATTGTGTACAACGACACATTTTCGGTAGTGGCTTTACAAGACTCTTCAAGGGATCATCAAAAATTTTAAAAAAGGTTAACTTGACAAAGAAACATCATCACAAAACTGGACGTGAAATTCGAATGTTTCCCAGTTTTGATTATATCAAGTTGATCACAGATCCAGAACGCGAATCTCTGTGTACTCGAACAGAGGAATTTCCTGACACATCGGTGGAGAAGCCATTGAAATTTAATTGTTTGCTTAAAGTTCGGAAAAGGCGTCAATTACGTGACAATAAGAAAGTTGTCTTTGGCAGTGGAATGCCAAGATTTAAAGACTTTCCTACTCCATTGATAGTTCAAAATCAGGCTAAGCCTCTTCCATTGTTTGATTGGCCTACTATGAGAGTTGATCCTACGGAAATTAAATCAAAACTTAATGCTTTACCTGAACGTTTAAAAGAAATCGAAAAAAGCCCTCGTATTCGTCCGTTTAAATTTCAACCATTACCCCCTGTTAAGTTGTTATTAGAGGAGAAGGAAATTTACCTTGAACTTGAAAAACTATTTGACTCTCATTCAATAGAACTGAGCCCTACGGATTTCTTAAAGAATGATTCAAATTAAATTCTATTTTTGAGACTAATTTTGAAAACCATGATACAAAAATCTTATAATATCCGTTTCCATATTATACTGAGTTTAAATAAAATGAAATATAAACAATTAACTGTCACATTTGACATTGCTGTCAGTCTTCTAGAGAGTAAATTTAACCTAAAATTAATATCTGTGCTGCATTTATTTTAACATTGTGTAATATTTTAGAAAACTTAATTTTATTCTCCTTTAATTTAAATTTACTTTGATTTCACTTATGTATTTTAAGCTCCCTCTTTTTTAAGCTTAGGAAAGAACCCCGCCAGTCTGCGAGTATCAAAACAAATAGAAATTAATTTCGTATTCTGAAAGGAAATCCATTCAAATGATTTAAATTTTTGTATATCCAAGTGTAATGGGAAAACTATGTTCTTCCTCTTATTGTTGTCGATGGATGTGTTTTCTTTGGCGGCAACTCATTCATTAACGTTTGAAAAATAAATCTTTGGAAAATATCGATTTTTATTCAGATAAAGTTAATTGCTTTAGTTAGGATTTGTATGCATAAAATCTTATTTTGTTGAAATTGCTTACTATATTTTTTCTTTTGTTTTAAAAATAATTGATAATGTTCAAAATTCCTTTTCTACATACCTTCCAAAATGAAAAAATGTCGCATGCAGTCTCTTGTCAAATTTAAACATTTTAATTAATCAATCGTTTTTATCTGTCAAAACCTTATATTTAAGTTAAATTAATATTGGCAGATCTACATTTTTAAAAGTATACGTTTGAGCAGCCATTTTGAGTTTTGATAACCTACAACTTGTGTAATTGAAGTTCTTATTTTAGCTCCCTCCAATTCTTGCCCAGTGACGCTGATTCCTTCTCAACTTTCCAGCGCCATGTGCTTCTCGGTCGTCCAGCTCTGCTTCCTTCTTGTGTGAGCGGAATCCACTGCATTTCTTTGCCTGTAATGCAGTCGTTATCTTTTCGAAGCGTATGTCCAATCCATTGCCACTTACGTTACGTATTATAGAGTCTATAGGTCCCTGGCATGTATTTCTATGAAGGACCTCATTTAATATAAGGTTTGGCCATAAAGTCCTCAGGATGTTGCTAAGACATCTTTTCATGAATGTTTGCAGCTTTCTTGTAAAGGCTGAAGTAACGTTCCAGGTGCTCCACCCATAAAGAAGCACAGATTCGACATTTGTGCAAAACAGTCGAAGCTTTGTTCTTAAGCGTTATTTCTCCAAATTTTTGACAACATACCGAATGCCGCTTTTGCTTTCCCGATGCGGCAGATGGCGTCTTGTTCGTTTCCGCCTTCGATGGAGACGATACTTGCAAGGTAGTGATGGCTGAAACAAAAAAACTAGCTTCGACTTCGTCTGCATTACGATGGGCCTGCTTTGAGGTTGCTTTGAATGACATGGGAATCCCTCCAAAAACGAATGTATTTTGTTTGGTGACTTTTTGACAGCGATGGATCTGTCAGAAAAAGCAAATTTCAGCAAATTTAAACTAGAGCTTCCGTTTGGTGTCACATTACGTAACATTACGTTCTTTTCCTTACGATTGTCAAAAGAAACGTGAATGCAAAGCTTCATTGTGTTAGCATGTATTGAATTCATATGGCTGAACTCGTAAACGTCAGGCGAAACCGAAGCTAAAGCGTGTTTGTGTTTCAGCCATGGAAGCTCTCCACTTTTTCCACCGGTTGTGAGGAAATCTTTATTTGAGAGGATGTCGGGTTCCGAGACTGTTTTGCCGGAATTAATTTTCAGCCCCAAGGCTTATGCTTCTCTCTTCACACTTGTTGTCATTTAATGGAGATCCATGATCCTATGCGAAAGTAAGCAACAGAATATAGCCCTGTCTGACTCTGCTACGGATTTCAAAATCCTCTGGATACCTACCATCGTGCAGAACGTGACACTTGGATCACTAAATAGTTTTTCTAGAATACCTCTCCTCCGCAAAGCTAACCAAATGTACTCCCTGTTGCCTATCTAAGGCCTTCTCGAAGTCGAGGAATAGAAGATGTAGTGTTGCTTGCTATTTAACGCACTGCTCATTAATGGTCCGCAGGGTGTTGATATGATCAATACAAGAGGATCCAGCGCGGAATCCTGCTTGTTCGGCATCGAGTGTGGCCTCAAAGTGTTCTCTGATACATTCCAGTATGAGTTTTGCTACTATTTTGGCAACGGCAGGTAAAACTCAAATTCCTCTCCAGTTTTCGCACTTTGTAAGGTCTCCTTTTTTTGGTAGCTTAACGTTTATTTCCTTCTTCCACCCATCGGGGAAGCTCTCAGTGGTCGAGGCTTCTTTTATGAGCGGATGAAGCAGTTTGATTGATGACGTGGCACTGCTTGTAAAAGCTCTGCGGGAATTCCATCAAGTCCGAGAGGTTTGTTGTTCTTAAGTGCTTTAATTGTGACAATGGTCTTATCTTTACTTAGAGGTGCTGTGCGGATTCGGGGATTGGTTTTTATGCTTTCACCTTCTGACTTGTTCATCCACCAAACTAGGCAAAGTACCGTCTATTTTTTCACCAGGTGTTGCTTTGAGTTGTGTGCATCGGTCATCTCTTTCTATAAACGATCCTGCTGTCGCACCTGTTTGCAGCATCTTCTGCATCTTGCGCCAATGCGTTGATGTAGTTTTGCTTGTCACGGTACACACTGCGGTGAACCTCTCCCTTTTTCATGTGGTGCGAGGATTCCAGTGTATGTTAGAAAATCAAAATCATCTTAGTGTGTATTACACTCAGACTTTCTGTAAGCTGCGTGTTTCGCATCTTTTCTTTTGAAGACTTTTCCCGTCAATTTCACAATATTACACTCGGATGTTCTTCGGTTGCGTGTTTTTGACACTTCTCTTTTATTGTTTTTTCTCGTCCACTTAGTGAAATTATCAAAAACGAGAAACACTCATAAAAAGCAATATGTCATTTGAAGTGATAAATAATTTATTAGATACTACAGCCATGATTATTGACATAATGTATACGAATAATAGTTCCGATGAAGAAATGTTGTTAGATTTGTTAGACCTTTGTAAGGATGCTTTAACAATTTTCAAGCAAAAGAAAAAAGGGAATTGGATTAAAATCTGGAGAGAAAATAGATCTGACTTCGGATCCTTCATTGCTGAATCACAAACACGTTTAAGCTTCGGCTTCACCTGACGTTTACGAGTTCAGACATAGGAATGCAATGCATGCTATCACAATGAAGCTTCCACCTCACGTTCCGTTTGACAATCGTAAGGAAAAGAACGTAATGTGATTCCAAACGGAAGCTCTAGTTCAATTATCTGACAAAAATGTCAACAAACAAAATATTTGCTCTCTGGAGGGATGAAATAGTAGAAATGTCATTCAAACCAACCTCGAAGCAGGCCCACCGCCACGCAGGCGAAGCCGGAGCTGAAGCGTGTTTTTGTGATTCAGCCATCACTTTCTTGAAGGTAAATGAAGAAACTTTTGATCAGCAGAAAAGTGGGCTGTCTCTTTGTTTCAACGAGTGAAACATTCAAACCATTCCTTCATTTGAATTAATTTGGTTATAAGGTCTTTGCTCCACTTGAAATAATCGGGCGGCATATTTCTTGTTTCCTCGGAAACACAAGAAACAAAGAAAGGCAAGAAAAATAAACGTCAAAAACCGTCCAAGACAATCCTGAACTCACAACTGTGCGGGTTGAGACTTTTAGAAGTATTTCTATTTCACCTACTTTCGCTTTCGAACTTATTTTCATCTTTCTAAAAACGTTTTAGTGTAATAACACACTTACATTTCCAGAACAGGATATGATAATTCATTTTGTACTTTTCACTTTTAAACTGTAGTTCTGTCAGAATCAGCTGTTATTTGAATTGTCATAATAGTAGTTGAATGTGTGCCATTAACGATGATGAAGCGCTCAACAATCGAATAGTGCGCTATTGACATTATACATATGGATACAAAATCCCCCTATTTAGCTATGATCCCTTCTTGTAACTTTAACTTTAAAACGCCATCTATTGTTTCAAAGAAACTGGACATCTGTCATTATAAAGTTATTGCAAATTTCAAAAAAGTTTGTTCATATTTCCGCTGGTTCCACAGAAAGGCCAGTAGTGTTAAGAAATAGATGAAACCGCAACATTATGCGATAATTAAGGTCGTCATAATCGACCGAATACACAAGCTACAGTTAAGGAGAATGGAAGAATTACTGATTTTGTAACGCTTGTGCATCATCGTAATGCAACTTTAGTCAAAAATATTTATTTTGTGAGCGCAAGGTATTGCTAATGATATCAATTTATTGATTTTCTGAAGTTCGAACCAATAGAACGTTTCGTGCAACACTTTTTAGGCCCGTGGTTGAAGATCTTGATTAGGATGATATGTTGGTCAAACAAGACGAAGTAATACGACCAATTATTACTTAATTGCGTGTAGAGTTTCCTGGTCACGTAGTTTTCAATTTGAAACCAAGATCATTTGGTTTTTCACCTAAAATTTTTTCTGTGCAAAAGAATAGATTCATGCAAATAAATAGCAAAGACCAAGCATGAAAAACCAACAGCTACTCGTGTTTTGTCCGAAATATGCGAAAAAATGGCTACAAATTATCTCAAAAGAATCGTAAACAGCGAATTTCAAAATTAAATGGCAAAGGTCAAACTTCTTTAGTGAAATTGAAATGTATACCAAAAATACGAGTATATCGCTGTGTGTTTTTATTAAGCTTTACTTTCGAAATCGAAAAAAGAATAATCCGTTAAGTTTTTAAGAATCGCTTAGCGTTTAAACTATTTTTATCTATTCCAATAGCTGATTTTATGCAGTCCTCTGTCAATATATATAATGGATTTTAAATCTTGAAAAGCTGATTGTTCCATACAAATATCATTAAAGTTTTAACAATTTGTCGAATGTTTGTTATGGAAAATCTGGTTTGTGCCTTTTGAAATTGTTTTCAGTGCACCCATACCTTAATACATTTGTAGAACAACTTTTACCTTTTTTTTTCATGATTTTTATGACATAATAAGAATGAATTATAGGTGCTCCTAATTTTATTTATATAAAAGAAGTAATTTAGTTAAATTTTTACTGAAGAATTTTAGGAATTAATTGAAAAATACAAATATGTGAAACCAAATTCAATTCACATATTGTATCATCTTAACCAATGTGTTCATTTAGTAAGTGTAAGCTCACATTTAATTGTGGTTATTGGCATCACTTTTAAATGTCAATTAGTTTGTGTATTGTGGAACGCAATTTGTCACTCGCACTCGTTACTTTTGTATCATCCACAAAAAAGATGTATGTACATAATTTTCTTCACAAATCACAAATGGCCGCCATTTGTCCAAAGAAATACTAAGTCGTCTGCAAATTTGTATTTCCAAAGTTAAATTTGAGCTATAAATTCAACCCAAAAAATAAAATTTATACAATAATATTGTAAAGCATTTAATTCCACACAAGTACGTATAATTTATTTGTGTTTTTCTGTTCGCGAAATGTGTTTAATTTCCATTTAAAAAAAAGGAACAACGATACGGCGTTGAAGTTGAATGAATTGAATGTGCTTCTTGAATTTTTCTCGGTCGTTCTCGCCCGCAGAAAGTGGTGATTTTTTTAATTTAAATTAAAAAAATGAATTCCTTTTGTGAACTCAGCGTCAGCATTCAACAAAAATCAAAAACAAAAACATTTATTATTCCCAAAATAAAGAACAAAGAAACCAAACAGTGAATTTACTAAAATAACCTAATTAATTATCTTCTTTTTCTTGCAACAAATTTTGGCGTATTTTCTTTTAATTTATTTAAAATTTATTAAAAGTAAAAAGAAATAAATGATTTATAAAAAAACTAACGAACTAAAATATATTACAGCTAACCCTGGATCCTCGTCGTCGTTTTACTGTAAATCCCTTGTCAAGAATCGCGTGGACTGAAAAATAACAATCGCAACCGCGCGTCGTTGTCGTCCGAGTCCGAGACAAAAGTGGAGCCATAAACTCTTGAACGAACAATTGGCAACCACAAGATTACAGTTCGGAGGCAAGTTTTTGTCTCCTCGACTTAAATAATCGTTTGTCGCGGCGGCCTTTATTATTAGTACATCGAACGCCGCTGAAGAAAAACTCCCCCTTGACTCGTGTCTCACCTCGCGGAGGAGGGAGGAAATGTCGATGTCTAGGCGACGGGAAATAAATCCTAAATTACGGATGGATAGGCAACCCGCTATTGCCAGAATAACAGGTACCTATCCCAACGATCGACAAACAGACAGACACCAAAATGTGCGATGTCTGGATGAGATGAGTTTCTGTTTTCTTTTTTTTCAAAGTTTTTGGTTTAGGCTGTTTTTCTAATATCGTTTAACCTTGCTCTCTTCTGAAATCATGAACACCTTTTAATGGACTTCACGTCTTTTAAGCCTTTCTGCGAGGAGATCCTCTGTGTCGGCTGGCACACAACCTTAAGTTGCTCGTCCTCTTTTCGTCTGCTTTCCCCTTTGGTTCTCATAATTTGTCTACTTTATTCTTAACACTTTGTTTGATGAGTCCCTCTTCACCTCCTTAGATCCAAGTTTGCCAGCTGGAAAGCGTCGTGAAATCGATAACGTGATGAAGAAGGCACGAGCCAACACCAACGACTACTGGGACAAGAAGCTGCTGGAAGTGGAGGAGAAGGATCCGAATCGCTGGCGACACACTGGGTACAAGAAAATGTACATTCAAGGCGAGAGCAGTTCGGGAGAAAGTGATCGCGAAGGAAACTTCCGTTATAACGCCGGCGGTGCTGGCCCAAGCGGAGGCGGGGGTGGAGGAGGTGGTGGTGTTGGAGGAGGTCCGTCGGCCCTAAACGGTCGTATAGGTGGCCCTGGAATGTACCACCGTCCATCGCGTTCGCCACGTAGTCGAAGTCGGTCGCGCTTGCGTAAATCACCACCACTGTCACCCCAAATGCGTCGTCGGTCACCAGTTGAGCATGGTCGTCGTATGTCACCGCCGCCGCAAATGGATCGTCGCCCGAGGTCTCCTGAACCGGGAAGGAGAATCATGCCGCCGCGTTCACCTCAGGATATGGGTGGCCGCAGACCCGGTCCGCGTCCTCGGTCGCCACCTGAGCCGCTGAATAACGCACGTCGTGTAAAGTCTCCGCCGCGTTCGCCTATGGGTCGTCGTCGTTCACCTGGGGGAATGCCTCCGGCAAGGCGTCATTCCCCAGCGGCTGGCAGTTCGATGCCGCCCAACAAACGGGGTCAGATATTGCCGCGCTCAAAGAGGCCTCCGTCGCCTCCGCCGAGGGTAAGTAAAACAATAAAAGAAAAGAGTTTAAAGCTCTCACTAAATTTGTAATTGAACAGTTTTGATTGATATTTACTTTTATGTTTTCTTCTTTTCATAGAATTCGTGTCGTTCGCGGTCAAATAGCTCGGTAAGCAGTTGCTCGGACGATTCCTGCTCGGTTTGCTCGCCCAAACATCATCGTCAATATTCAAGGTAAGTTCTATTCTACATGACTCAAGTGGTCATTAAGAAGTGTTCTTCTCTGTAAACTGGTTTGATTTGTTTATTATTTCTTTTAGATCAACATCCTTGTCGCGTCCGCGTCCTGCAGGTGGCCCTCGATCGCCTCCTCCTAAGAGAGGACCACCAGGTCCACCTATTTCGCGTCCTCCAATGCAATACAGAGGCGTGCCTCCAAACACAATGCCCTCTTCGTCTCGTGTACGCCCGTCGACTCCTCCTCAGGTCCGCGGAGAAAAATACAGAGAAGAAAAAGTAAGTTTCAATAAATTCATAGATTTTACTGCAATTACAATTTTCGCTTTAATTTGTTTCTTTCTCAGCTTCGTCGCATAAGTAGAGAACGTAGTCGTGATATGATAATTGAAAGGCCACCCCCGGAAAGCTCTCTACAAATGGCTCGTGCACCACGTCATTCGCCGCCGGAAGATCCACGTTTGAAAAATAGGCCACCAGAGCCCATGGAACAAGTTGTTCCAAAGAAAAAAAAGAAGGAATCTAACGATAAGTTGGTAATTTGAAAAATGAAACGCTGCGGAATCTTTGAATGCTTAATCTCTAATGTTTTTCTTTTTCATTTAAATCTTGTTTATGAATATTTACTTTCTAAAGGTACGTACTCGCATAAAGATTGAAGGTGAAAAACGCAAAAAACACGGCTCATCATCTGAATCCGATGACTCTGGATCGGATAGTGAGAGTTCATTGCCAACATTTACGGCAACAACACGACTAACATTGTCGGAGAGATTCGGTAAAATGGCTCAATGGAGTATTGATCGTAGCAATATGGAAAATATGCGAATTACGAAAGATTCAACTGGTGGAGCGCTGAAGGTTATGATCGAAGAAGGACTGGAGTCTCCGCCGCGTCGGTATTCGTATTCTCCAGCTCCGGCTGGCCATTTTCCCGAGGAATTGGCCACAACCGCGCCGTCGGGCATGTTGTCGTGGGATGATGTACGCGTTCGCTACGAATATTACAAGAATCGTGGATATTTACGTGATTTAGATTTAAAGGTAATTTTTGTTTCCTTTTAATTTTTAGAGAAAGGGAGAGAGAGAGAGAGAGAACAAGTGTGGTACTCATTTAAAAACCAATCTCCTAACTCCTAAAACTTATACCACAAATTTACTCACATTTTTAATTGGCTATTGAATCAATAAATCAACAACTTTGTTTTGTTTTGGTTTTCTTCTTCTATTTTTTAGGACTATATAAAATGGGAAGAGTGGTGGTACAAGTACCAAGAATGGTTGAAACAAGAACGTTATTATGAATTCTGGGAAAGGCAACAAATGCATAGGCGTCGTCGCAAGAAAATTCCCATTGCCCAACGATTGAACTGAATAAACTAACTTTGGAGGAAACTACAAATATCGGAACAAAAAACAAAACTCAATTTAAATTTCGGAATTTAAGTTATTTGCAATGATGGATGGTTCAAATGTCCTGCGTAAAATTCAACCAAAAATACTTTATTTTATTTTTATAGGTTACGTAGTAAACAGCTAAGCTCTTTTTGTTGTGAATTTTACGCAGCAGAACCGCGATATCATTTATAAAAATAGAAAAGAAAATTAAGAAATTATTGTAATGGACATTTTCTTAGTATATTAATAAGTAAGAATAATAATTATAAATAATTTAGTAATTAGATTGCATCTGAATAGAAGAAATACTAAATGTGCATTAGTACTGCAATCAATCAAAACCGAAAACATAAGGAAATATTAAATGTATATGTTTTAAATGTATGCATTTTGTTGGGATATAAGAACTAACTGAAACCATAATGTAACATTTCATCCATCTAAAGAAACAAACAAAGAATGTTGACATATAGAATATTATAATTTTCCCCATTAAATAATATAATAAAATGTTCTCTTTGCATAGATTTAATTTACAGGAAACAATCTTCGATGAAGCTACCGCGACGAAGTAAGTTCAATTAATTTGATTAATTATTATTGTTGTCGCCAGTTCAGTGCTTTTTGATTTCACAAACTATTGGTTATATATTCGATGAAATTCTACGTTTTAAATAAAAGTAGATCAGTTCCATTTGACCACTTGCTAATTTTTAGAAATGATCTACTGTATATCTACGTCCAAAACCAAGTATTAATCTCATTTCTGTATTAATGCTCCAGATGTTTTGAACAGTATTCAAAGAAGGGCTTCTAAAATCAGCCCTATCATAAATTGCATCGTAATCAGAAACTCTTACCAATCCCGAACTGATCATGAAATCCATTCGTAATGCAAAATTGTATGAGATCTTTCAATACGAACGTATTCGGTAAAGGGCCTCACCCAACAAACTTCTCCATCTAGCTCGGTTCCTAGCTAGATGTCTCAAGTTTCGCGCTCCAAGTTGGTCACTTTTCACTTGTGCGCACCACCTGATTTGCGGTCTCCCTCTACTGCGCTGTCCTGTGGGTGTGGATTCGAAGACTTTCCAGGCCGGAGCATTGGTTTCCATGCGCTCTACGTAACTGCTATCTTAGTCATAGTATCATTATCCTTCTGGCTAAGTCTACGTCGCTGTACAGCTCGTCGTTACATCTTCTCATCCCCTCCCCTTCGATGCATACGGGACCGTAGATCACACGAAGAACCTTTCTTTCGAAACGGCCCAAGATGCTTTCATCCGCTTTTGTCATAGTCCATGCTTCTGCGCCGTATAGCAGGACAGGGATAAGGTTCTTAAATATCGACACTTTAGTCCCTCGAGAGAGGACTTTACCACTCAATTGCCTGATTGTCTTTGATAAGGCCTAGTCACTGATAAAGCTTCGGTTCCCATCGATCACCGAAATCAAGCATCAGTGAGCGTGGTTAGTAGAAAGATGGGGGAAAGTCTCGAAACCTACCGCGTGCTGTTGTTCTTTCTCTTCTGTGCGCACCACCTGATTCGCGGTCTTCCTCTACTGCGCTGTCCTGTGGGTGTGGATTCGAAGACGTTCCGAGCCGGAGCATTAGTTTCCATGCGATCTACGTGACCCATTAGTCGTTGAACTTTTACCCTTCTGACTAGTCTACGTTGCTGTACAGCTCGTCGTTCCATCTTCTCTTTTACTCCCCTTCGATGCATACGGGAACGTAGATCACACGAAGAACTTTTCTCTCACACCGACCCAAGGTGTTTTCATCCGCTTTTATCACAGTCCATGCTTCTGCGCCGTATAGCAGGACAGGGATAAGGTTCTTATATAGCGACACTTTAGTCCCTCGAGAGAGGACTTTACCACTCAATTGCTTTCTTAGTTCAAAGAAACATCGGTTAGCAAGAGTTATTCTGCGTTTGATCTCAGCGGTGGTGTTGTTTTCTGCTTTTACAGCGGAGCCTAGGTAGACGAAGTCCTTGACTACCTAAAAGTTACGTCTGTCGATGGTGACGTTTTGACCAAGACGTCGGTGTTGTATGTCCTTTCTTGACGACAGCATGTACTTTGTTTTGCCCTCATTAACAGTTAAACCCATTTTTGCCGCCTCTGCCTTAATACTTGCCAAAGCCCCATTGACATCACGCTGAGTTCTTCCGATTATGTCAATGTCATCAGCATATTCTAGTAATTGGACAGACTTTTGAAAGATAGTGTCTCTAGTGTTAACGTGTGAGCTCTGTACTATTCTGATGTTAAAGAAATCGCATGACAACGCATCACCTTTTCTAGAGCCTTTTTGAACAACCTTTACGGAGCAGCTCCAATTCTCAATGGTCATCCTGCACAAACGGACGAGTTTGGCAGTGATGCCTAAACTAGACATGGCTCCATACAGCTCGTGTCTGTAGATGCTGTCATATGCGGCCTTGAAATCGATGAAAAGATGGTGGGTGTCGATTTGGTGTTCTTGTTTTTTTTTTCAGGATCTGTCGTAACGGGAATATTTGACTGTGGACTTTCCTGGTCTAAGATCACACTGATACGGACCTATCAGGTTGTTGACGATGGGCTTTAGACGTTCACATATTACGTCAGAGAAAATTTTATAGGCGATGGTAGACTGATTCCTCTATAGTTGGTGCAGCTTAGAGGGTCTCCATTTTTCAGGATCGGGCAAACAATACATATCTTACAGATAAGTTGATGCATGCTCCTAACCAACTTAACTCCAGCTGCTTTAAAGAGCTCGGCATTGAAGCCATCCGCTCCAGAGGCTTTATTAGACTTCAACTTAGATATGGCAATCTTTACTTCGTCTAAGTCGGGAGGACGGGATTGTTGGCTTTCGTCGTCTATGTTGAATTGATCATCCTGTCTGATAGCGGAATTCGGTTTGTCGTCGCCGTTATACAATCTGCAGAAGTGGTCCTTCCATATCCTCAGCATTGACTGCGGTTCCACTATAATGCTTCCACTTTCGTCTTTGCAGCATTCGGTTCTAGGTTTATGTACCTGTGAATTTCTTTTCACCTGTTCTTAAAACTTTCGAACTCCATTCCTGCTTTTAAACCTCTTAACATCTTCGACCGCATGCTTCGCATTCCCTTTTTTTCCTTCTAAGAAGTCGGTGTTCCTCTCGCCTCTTCTGCTCAAAGAGCTCATGAGCAGCTCTCGTTCTTTTATGCAGCGCCGCTTTGCGTGCCTTTTGTTTGCCTGCCGACATTCCTCATCGAACCAGGGGTTCCTTGCTGGTGGCTGCTTGAAACCCAGCACATCAGAGGCGATTGCTATGGAATTAATGATTTGGCTGATTAACTCAAATACTTCACTTTAACATCATCGTACTTTCTTGTCTCAACTTTTTTACCGTTATTTTATCGGAAATATTTTGTTGTATTTCTCCCATTAAACAGTTTAACTGTAATACTCACGCTTCAGATTCATCCCTTGAATCCATCTCTCATCGTAAAGATAATTGTTATTTAGCCGTACTATACGAATGTCAAATGCCTAGCCAAGCTTTGTCAGGTGCAATGTTCAAAACAAAATAAGCAGGTTCATGTGACATAAGGGACTTCAAAGCAAGGCAAGTTTCTAGCATCTGATTGGCCAGCTGCCAAAAAATTGCCTTCCTATTAAGGCAACTTTGTTGGAAAGTTAGTCAAGAAAAATCTACCTAACTCATGTCAAAATAACAGGTGATCGTGTTTTTTTCATTCAACTAAAAGCTGAACTTTATTACTCTATGATTTACATATTTATTTTCTCCACAACTTCATTTAATGTCTCCAAAAGGGTTCCTTGTCAATATAAAAGAGAAATACATAACTAATATTTCTTTACAATACAAAATACAAATCGTGATGGACTTGTAGCTTGCCTAAGGAGTGTTCTGTAGACAATAATTTATTTGGTACTTTTTGTACTATGAACTTTAAGTAGAGGTCTGGGAAGTAACTGAATGCATTAGTCAAAATGTACGTTTAAAGAATGAAGTTGACTGCAAATAAAGTCCTCTATGTTGCCTGAACCTGCCCAATGTGTACCAACCCCTTCCTATTTTCATGAAGATAAACTGTTTTGAAATGTGGTCGAATTTTAATAAAAATCTCATCTCTGGGGAAAAAATGGTTATGAATGATCGCCGAATCACAATTAGAGAAGTTGGTGATATTTTCGCATATCAATTGGCTCATGTCATAACGTTTTTTCAAATGTTTTGGGCATGAAACGAGTGGCAGCAAAATTCATTCCAAATCATGCAAAACGCATGAACATAGCTCAGGAGCTGTTTAATGACGTCAACAACGATCCAAGTTTGCTTGAAAGGGTCATAACTGGTGATGAAACATGGTTGTACGGTTATGATGCCTAAACCAAAGCACAATCGTCCACCTGGAAGCATCCAACGTCACTAAGAGTGAAAAAAGCACGTTAAGTTCGATCACATGTGAAGGTTCTACTTACTGTTTTCTTCGATTATAATGGCATAGTGCATCAATAATTCTTACCACAAGGTCGTACTATTAATAAGGAGGATTACCTTGAAGTTATGCTACTTTTGCGTGAAGCAATCCGAAAAAAAACGTTTCGATTTATAGAAAAACAATTCATGGCTTTTGCACCACGATAACGCACCTGCTCACTCGTGGTTGGTTGTTCGTAATTTTTTGGACAAAAACAAAACCCTAGTCATGCCCAACCTACATATTTAACAAACATGGCTCCGTGTGACTTTTTCCTGTTTCCAAAGTTGAAGATACCCATGAAGGGATGGCGTTTTCCTTCGATTAAAGAAATAAAGAACGAATCGCTGAGAATGCTCAGGGACATATCAAAATGTGAATATCAAGAGCATTATATCTGGGGAGACTACTTTGATGTAAACGAATAAATAAATATTTGTTCTCGTTCTCGTATATTTCTATTTTCTCAAAAATTACGATAAATCAGTACAAATGTTCTTGATCAGAATTATTACTCTTTCCAGCTCTGAACTCGGCCATTTGTACATAATCCATCTACCTGTCACATTTCGTTCTAAATGACACACGCTGATGTGATATTTCGTTGACGCACAAAATTGTACTAAATTATTTCGAACATAAATTTCGAAGTAAAAGAAATTACAAAAGCCGCCATTTTGAATGAGTTTGAGTACGACATTAGCAGTGGTGGTGATTTTCAGCTTTTTTGCTCAAACTATTTCTACAAAATTTGTAACCAAAAATAAAAGAATATAATCAAAAACTTGTGTTATTTTGTGCTTGAACATATAATGCGTATATTTTATTAAACAAATAACAATGGAGAATGTTATTGCCTTTAATAATGAGGTAAGTTTAAAAAGTGCAAAAAGAAAAACTAAATGAACTACCTTCTGCTTTTGCAAATGGGAGCACAGAACAGCGCCCGGTCAAAGCTGCCCGCATATAGATTATATAAAAAAAATGATAAATGTTGAAAAAATAAAGTTTTCTTGTGTCTCCGCATCGAAGAAGTGTGTAAACTTTATTTTTCCAAAGTCGAAACATATATTGTTGATTGTTCAGAAATGAAAGTGCAAATGAACTTGACTAATCTCTCTCGTTTTCCTTCAATTTTTTGTTCTAGCTGTCGGGGCTCTATGAAGCAAAACCGCCAATTTCCAAGGCGAAGATGGCAGCCATCACCAAGGCAGCGATGCGAGCCATCAAGTTCTACAAACACGTCGTCCAGAGTGTGGAGAAATTCATTTTGAAGTGTAAGCCCGAATACAAAGTGCCAGGATTGTATGTAATCGATTCGATTGTGCGTCAATCGCGGCATCAATTCGGCGTGGAAAAGGATGTGTTTGCACCACGTTTTGCTCGCAACATGAAGGACACTTTTGCCAATCTGTTTCGCTGCGCTCCGGACGACAAGAGCCGCATTATTCGGGTGTTGAATTTGTGGCAGAAGAACAATGTGTTTGCTCCGGATGTCATCCAGCCGATATTCGATCTAGCTGATCCCAATCATCCGATATATCAAATGCCACCGCAACAGAGCAGCAGTGCTGGATTGGATATTTCAGCTACGTCCAATGGACTGAATGTGTCCAGTTCAGGGATGGATGTTAGTGGAGTGGGATCGATGACTAGTCAGCAGCAGTCGGCGGCTGACGACAAGTTGGTCTTACCCGATTTGTCGGTAAGAATAATTTATAGTTTTTTTCAAACTTCAAACGTATTAAAAAGTAATTTTGTTTTTTCCCTGTAGTTAGATTTAGTCACCGTAGAAGTAGGCCGTCTTTGTCGCTTAGGGGTGGACTGTTATTTCATTGTTGTTTCTATATTCGTCTGTTAAATTATTTTTAATACATTTTTTGAGATTTCCATTGAATGATCTATCAAAAGCGATTGAACCGGCCGGTATCGCATACAAAAAAAATCGAAGGGTTGTCAAAGAGATACTTAGACTACTGCTTTCTCTCTATCATGTTTATGGAGAAATGAAGAGAGAACAGTAGTCAAAGCGATTTTCAACAAATAGGCGTTTTTTCTATTTAACTCCGTGCAGAGTACAGAACATTTGTTTATGAAACGCACTTGAGCATTTTTTGCTCTAAAAATAAAAAAAAAACGAAAAGAATTTGTTAAAACAAATAATAAATATTAGTATCTGCAAAGTAACAATCAACAGAGTTAATGTTCTTTTTTAGCTGCTCTCAGCTTTTTACTTTATCAGGTCGGTCATATTATTGAGAGCTAATAGAGTCAGCTTTGATTTAAAAGAGAAACCCAACCTGAGCGCTCTTATATGCCTGAGCTAAAGTTCTCATCTGATCTTAAACATAAAAAAGTCAAATTGACAATCAATTAGAAATCACCCCTTCAGTATAATTTAACTGGTTTAATTATGGAACTTAAAAAAAAAAACTTGGAAAAGACGCAGTGGAATTTATTTCCAGCCGGTTTCGACTGAACTGCATGCATCTCCATTCAAATATGTTTTAATAGATTAATATTGTAAATTAAAGCAATTGCAATGCATTCTAAAAGATCTTCCGTATGTTGCAAAAATTCACCGTTATTTTCATTTTGATACTTAAGACTAACATAAATGCTGTTGTTGTTTTATTTAAAAGATCAATGAGAATATTTACAATATGATTTTTGTTTGGTTCGTAAATTTTAAGACCAACCTTAATCTCTTCGGTTTCGCTAAGGTTTGCATCATTGAAACCAATCATTGGTATTTTTTGGCAGGTCGTTTATAGCTATCAGTACAAATTCATTGAACAAAAAATTCCTGATTGAAATCCACCGAAAAAATGTTTACTGACAAAATCTGTGATTGAAATTGTGCTAAATTGGTACACAAATCAGTGGAAAGTTTTGTTTCTCTTTTGAATATAAAAGTATCAGCTGTTGAGGAAAATAAATTTTTAGCGAAAAATAAATGCGCAATTTCTCAAAAATTTAAATTTCTAATCAAAGGAACACCGTCAAATATCTATTGAAATATTTTACCGGAACGATTTCAATGATAGCTAGGTAAATATAACTGGCCCCAAGTTGTGAAGGAATTGTCATTTTGAACATCTTCTATTCTCATCTTATTGTTCTTCCTACTATTAAAAGCAGTATTTTGTAGAATCATGCGATCAACAATGCTTATCTTGTTTTTGAATACTTGCTGATTTCCTTTGAAATTTGCATTTAATTCCGGTTTGTTTATTTTTATAACTTCAATACAAATTCGTTTGTTGTGAATTTATATCTTCCGGGAACCGAAAATTCTTACAAATCTAAACAAACATAAACCGACATTTTAAAAGGAAAATAAAAACGAAAACCAAAATAAAGGCATAAACTACCTAAAATATTGCGAGTTATTTGAATCGTTGAACTAATAATGTTTTATATTGTTCATTTTAACTGCGATAAAAGCTTGATTTTGCATGAAAGACTGTTCTATGCTTGATGGCTATTAGATACATAAGTTCTCACTATCAGCCCTATTCTGCTATTTATCGGTGGGAATTTTGTTGTCCTTGAATTTTCACTAATCACTATTCTGCTATTCATTCGAAGTGAATCTGTGTGTTTCGGTAATTTCGGGAATATTGCGCTGTATTCTTCTATTCACGTGAACGCATTGCATTATTCTATACAATTTAGATTCGCAGAATTTGAATATTTTTTTTTTAATAAAAGATTAACCCTGCAGTCTTCGTGCGGATTACCATTGTAATTCACTCATACAAAATGGAGTATTTGTAAAAAACTAATGGTGGGGATTTTCGTCTCTTTTAGTACTTACAGTTAAATAGTTAGAACAGTTAGTTAACTTAACTTAATATAACATGTAATTACATTTTAAAGCCAACAAAAGTTTGAAAAATTTAAAGCATTTGGTTTTATTCTAACTTTAAAATGGATTACGTATTGGTGCGCGACGGCTGCAGGTTAATAGTCAGCCCTATCATGAATTCAATCGTTATCGGAAATTTTTACGAAGTAGTGGAAAATCTCATACAATTTTGCATTACGAACGGATTTCATGATACAGTTTTTCGGGATTCGTACAAATTTCCGATTACGATGGAATTCATGAAAATTTGCAAATAATAATTTCTGTAATGATCTTAATACAGATATTGCAAAAAATAATGCAAAACAACAATCCGAAGACCTCCGAGAATTTTGGAAGAGCCTAAGAGACAGGCTCAACCTCCTAGCCACCAATGAAAGACTAGGCTGAGTTTTCTTTTTGCTTTCTAATAATTCTCCGAAGCTCTTTTTGAGGATTCTCTTAATCCTCTAAATAAAAAGTCCAACACTATCCATTTACAAAAATTACACAAATTAAACAATTGGATTGATTAAACTTAATTTTTGTATGAATCAAAACAATTTATTCAACATTCTCAAGATTGACACATCAACAGCTGTTTACGTGAATGTCAAATTGGTTTAGGATAATTAAGTTCAGCCGATAGATAGCAGATTGCAAAGGCAGTTTAAAAGGGAATCGAACGGGTGAATCGAATATACGATCCACGTGAATAGCAGAATAGGGCTGTATTAAGTACAAAATTGAATGCATCTGAAACCATTATTATTACAAAATTGAACACACATGAAAAGATGAATAATTATTCCTGAAAATAATTAATAACAATCTGTAAAACATTTCTTTAAAGTTTACGTGCATCTATTTCCATTGTATTAATCGAATGTCATCGAAATCAGTTCCTAATAGTGCACTTAGGAAAGTTTTGTTGTTTTCATTTCCTGTTTGGTATGAATAACAAATAATTGCATTTGGTTTTCGTGTTATTTAAAAAATGTTAAAGATGGCTCTGATTTTTTGCTTTAAGAACTAAGAATGTCAAAAAATGGGGAAAGTACTTTGCAAACAAAGTATTCAAAGTGATTTAAGATGTAAAAAAAAATAACTTCATATATTTCTAAAGAAATGATACCGCACTGACAAGTCAGGGAGTACCCTAATGTTACCAGTTTTTTCTTCTGAAAATTAATTTTAACATAGAACTGTTTTCTAACAAATATCTGAAATCCTTTTTTTCTGAACAACTCAAAATTTATCATAAGTATCAATCTTATTCTGGTTGTCGTTTTTTGAAAACGACTGAAAATCGACAAGGTTCTGGGGGCTATGTTAAGTTTTCAGTTAAACTATTTTCACAGAAGGGTTAAGAGTGAAGCTTTCATTTTATTTGAACAGTTCTGTGTCGCTTTGATGTCGTATAAGAAGGAATATATTTTTTAATGATTTCCTTAAAAAATTGAAAGATAATTGTTTTTATAGCGAAAAACACTTTTTTAGAACCTAAAAACTTGATCTATATGATTCATTAAACTTTTGGGATCTGTCACTATCGGATAGTCGACATTATCAACCGTGATATTCGATTTATTGTTTTAATGAAGTCCCTAATGCTATATGGTGTAATCAAACCTTGATTTTAATTTGTCTAGAGAAGTATTCAAGACCTATACAAAGACTTAGTTTAAGTTTTTTTTTTGTAGAGTAACTTATTACAATGTAACAATTATATTTAATTTTTTCAAGAAATTTGTTAAGTTTTTTTGAAAAAAAAAATATAAACCACACACAAATTTGTTGGTTATCGATATTTTTATTATGGTAGTACCCCTTGGACTGCCATGCCAGAGGTCTTGGGTTCGATCCCTGCCTGTGCCATCTTATGTTTTTTTACGGGGGTACTGCCTCTTGCGAGGAATTAAAAAATTCTTCAAGAGTAATTCTTGCCATGAAAAGTTAGCCGTTCGAATTCTTCTTAAAATTGTAGGGCCCCTCCATCCTTGACGAACATTACTCGCACACAGGAATGGTTGAGAGTTGTAAGTTACTAGGCCCTGGTTCACAAAGGACTGTTGCGCCACCCCATTTGATTTTGAATTTAAGTAGAAACTTTTCTGAATACAAATAAATTAAGGAGACAATTCTGCTGTTCACGGTACTAATTTATTTACCTGAGCTATCATCAGCCGAAACAATAGGCATTTTATTGACTTACAACTCTCAATCATTTCTGTGAGCAAGTAGCGTCAAAAGACTTTTTAGGCATCTTGCACATGATCTTCGAACTGCGAACAGTGGATGTTCGCTTATTTTGACTTCTTTTACATGGGCTTTATTTATATTCGCAAACAGCGACGATTTGAATTACCCTTTTCTACATTTTTTCCTCAGCCATGATATTTCCCACAAAAACAAAACAATTGTGGTATCACTTTGAGGTTAAGTTGAGCGCGAACAATTTATTCGTTGCAGTATGGATGGTATGTGGAACGCGAATAGAGTTTGACAGTTTCAATTCGTTGCTACTAAATTGTTTTTGCAAAATTGTCTTGTTTTAGAGATTAATATGCAAATTTTATTATCCTAACATAAGTGTCAATCGGTTTCTTATAATTTAAATATGTTTTTGTTTGAAATTGACTTTTGAATGTGTAAAATCACGTTTGTTCGGCCATTCGGTCATTCGTTGTTCGTTCTCATGTGCAAGGCCTTGAAGGGTTTTTTCTCAGACATTATTAATTTCAAATGATGGCTGGGAAGTGTTTATACGATAAACTCATTTTTTAAAGTCTACGTCTTGACTTACAACACTTGTATTTTTCTTTTTATCATAATGTAAATATTGAAAAACAAATTAACTTTTAAAGAGAATGTATTTTCCAAGACATATTCAAAAATTTCAAGACAATCGGTTGAAAACATAAGTTAAGAAAGCGGACAACTTCAAAAATGTAGTATTGAGATAAATGAGTTTTGAGTATAAGCATATCCAAAATTTCCTTAAATTTAGAAACCGAATACTTAAAGTACATTATATTTTGGTACAAGAATTTCGAGGTCCTGGGTTTCTAGGACTTCAAAAACAATAATATATAAAAAAACGATTTTTTCAAAAATTTTAGGGTAGCCCAAACTCTTATTAAGGTCTTATCCTTCAATAGAGAAGTGTTATAAACAATTTAACAATTAAAGTAAAATATTGCAAATCAGGCTTTAAATATTAATGCTTTCTTATTTTTCATCATTTTTTTTAATGTCTACAGCTCAACGGCGTTTTATATGATTACTCACCTACGCTACTGTTTTGTCTAGAACTACTGACATAAATTGTCTATGTATTTTTTAAATGCCAAAGACACTTCATTTAGAAAAATGAACATTTAAACTACTTTCATTTTCTTTAAATCATTGATATATTTGACTTTGGAATTAAGTTCATATAAAATCCCAATTAAATGGGAAACTTTCACGAATCATCTATACAAAAATGCAAAATTGTATGAAATTCTTCGCTACAAACGTTCTTGGTAATAGTTTTAGTGTGGATTTTAAAAGTTTCTAATTACTTTAAAGTTCGTGGTAGGCTGATTATAGGGTTTAAAAAGTGCGAGTTATTCATTAAACACAAATTTTACCGCGGAATTATGTATAATTGGAATAAACCTGCGTATATGTATGTGTATTTACTGTTTTTTGTTTTAGTACAATTTTTTGTTTCTTAATTTTTGTCCTAACTTCTTCTTGTAGATATGGTTAACAAAACATAAAACAAAACAAACAAACAAAAAAAAAACATTACATTTTTAACTAATATGTGTTTCCATTAGATTGGTCATCAAAAGGTACAAACAAGTGCCCTTGATCAAAGCACCATTCGTCAATTGCAACAAATCCAACAATTGCTAATAAGACAAACGGCTAATGAAAATGCATCATCAACATCAGGAACCATGAGTCAGTCGGACTCGGTTAAATTTAATAAAAAACTACTCGATTATGATTACGGTGATGAGGACGAAGAGGAAAAGAAATCTACTTCTCCGCATGTACCAAACCTTCTAGACGTAATTAATTAGCATTTCTATTTACCATAAAATGTTAATACTTATGTATAATAGTTTCTTTCTGTTCTTTATTTTTCTTTTTTGTAAGCCATTATCTTGTGTTATTTATTTTATTTTTTCTTATGATACTTTCTGGCCAATGAAAAATTTATTTAATTTTCTATAGATAGATATATTTTAGTTTTCTTTTTATGATTATGATAATTTGTTTGTTTTGTGTTTAAATGTTTATCATCAGTTTTTGTTTCTTTTTAATTTTTAGAACAACAACTTAAAGCAGTTGTTAAAGGATCCTAATGTCTTGCGTCAACTGCAAACCTTACAAAACTTTCAGAAGTTCAAACAACAAGAAGAGAAACAGCAGAAACTCAATGAGTTGCGGATGCAGGAAGAAGCTTTTGAAAAACATATACAAAATGTACTGAAGGTATTTTTAAATTATTATTTTATATAAAAAAGAATTTATTTAATATCATAAATTATTGAAATAAGATTTTCTAAACATTTATTTTTTCTTTTTCTTGTTTTTTTTTTGTGTGATTCTTTTTTCATAGGGATCAACCAATAACGAAGCTGCTGATATATCTGCGAAAGAAGTAGAATTCGTTTCTGAAGAATCCAAAATTGAGGTAAACTTATTTTATGTTTCGTCACAAAAAAGAGCTTATAAAATTAGTTAGGGTGATAATTAATTAATAAATAGTTAATTATGCCTTAACTATTTTTAGATTAGTGCTGACGTGACTAGTGTAGTTCTTCTTCGGTGCAAATTAAAAAATCAGCTATACCTAATGTTGTTATACAAAGAAAAACAAAATGAAATCCTGGGAGACTATTGCTTAAACCGACTTAATTAAAACAGTTCAACAATTTAAATTAAAACTTTAATCGTTCGTTTGAAAGAAGAAGAAGAATCAGGGAAGCATTGCATTCTTTTGGTTTTAGTTGTCTATAGTTTAATTTTCAAATAATATCAATAAGATGAAAATTAAGCTTCGGTTTTCAATAAAATTATGAGCAAATTTCTCGGCAAAATAAAGTTATCTCTTTATAATTAATTTATTGGTTTGAGAAAAAAAAAAATATTAAATTTGCTGTGCAAAGAATTTTTCGATTCAATAATTAGATTTGATTATTAAATTTGATGATGAGAAGGGGTTAAGGGACATATTTTCAATTTGGTCGTAATCTTTTATGTATGAGTAATATCGCCAGTAGAAGAAGGTTACAATCTATTAATACTCTAATTGCTGAATGCGACTGCCGTTGCTTTGGCGAAAGGCATTGCACTATAAGTCGCAAAAATTTCGAATACAAAAAAAAAAATTAGATGCATATACAATTTCATTAAATTTTTTATTACGAAGTATGCAATTCTTTTTTACACATTTCGCACGTATCTTGTTCATAACTTGACTAATGATACATTTTTGTGCGGCTAGAGTTCGTGGATTATTCGCGTAAACACGGTCTTGCGTTCACCGGCTATCAACGTTTAATTGTTGCGAATCGATTAATTCGGATAACGAGCAACAATTGCATTTGCAGTAGCAATACTTTCGAATGAGTGTGCTAAGGGCTTTACAAATGATAGGCGCAAGAACTATAATCGAAACAGTTACATCGCTAGAACACATGTCGTTTTATCGATATTTTTACAAATAATCTTATGTCGAATTAGCAGTTGCATTCCACCTCTTAACTATTCAGCCGTAATACTCGCACTTCTAGGAATGCTCATCAGTTTACCCTTGAGCTCAATTTCGGGCGTACTGTCAAGTATAAGGATTCTTTCTTAAATCGCACATCGAGAACGTGGAATACTTTAGTCAACTCTGTTTTTCCCTCCCATTTTGATGTTCAGAACTTTAAGACCAATGTGCACCGGTATCTTCTTTTAAATCCTTCCCTATATTCCTAACGCTCGCACTTTGTTTAAATATAAACATATAAAAGGGTACTAATAACCCCTTGAGTGCTTGTGAATTATAAAAAAAAATGTGCATTACGGTTATAAAAGGGCGGCTTTACCACATCAATATCACTTCCACTCTCATTTAAATTTATTTTCAATATTATAAATTTTAAGAGAGCTGCTGGTTTAGAATAAAACAAAAATTATTTACGAAATTAATTTCATTATGTTGAGTTGAGTTATGTTTGGAACAAAATATAGGCCAAATAGCCTCCGCGGCACACTTTTATCCGATTGTCCAAATTTAGCTTCTATGCCGAATTGTCTCACCCTCTAGCTCTTGAATTGTCAAGTGGAAGTGGTCAAGAAATTTTTCCTCTTGAGTCAATTGTATCTTGTAAACGTGTAAATGAAAGCTTCTGTGATAACGTTCATCAACGACGAGCGTAAGAGGTGCAATTGTTTCGCACGACGAGTAGAGGTGGACGGCTCTTCAGCCACTCTATAGCGAACAGCAGCAATGTTTTCTACAGTACGTGCTGTACGTGCATGCAACGTTGTTTTCACATCTCCTAGAGACCGTCCCATTTTTTTTATAAGCCTGAACAACCTAAACGATTCCATTCCTTAAAATATTACTCGCACGTTGAGAGTCGTTAGTCACTAGGCCCTAGTTCTCAACGGACTGTTGCGCCACCTTATTTATTTTTATTTAACTTAAACGCGTTGCTCGATTGTGTATCTTTCCATGATTTAAATTATTGAGTTAGCGTGAAATTAAGAAAGGACAAAAGAATTGCAGAGAAAAACTTGAGGTTTAGATGTGGCTTCCATTCAAAATTTAACCAATCTTAATAAATTTTTAGTGATCGCTATGACGAGGTGAAAACTTATAATATGAATTAAATAAAATGAATTCCTAAAGTACATATATTTAGAAAGACATTTGCCCACGAATAAAATCTTCCTCATTCTTCATTTCGCGCTTAAGGGGTCATCCCATGTGCCGGCCTGTATTTTAAGGAATTTTTAGGATTTTTTTTTAGGACCAGTAAATAGATACAACTTTTTTAGGTTTATCATAATTTTTTTAAAATAGTTCCACAGTATGAATATAAAATTTGAATTAAAAATATTGTGAAGAATATGAGTTACAACAATGAGTGTGAACAACTCCACCTCGAAAAAAAGGACTCGCACTTCCCCACGATTCCGGCTGATTGGCTTATCTGAAACATAAAAAGTAAACGGAGTTTTAATCTGTGAGCCTAAATGCATGGAATGAACTATCATCAAATGAATATACCAAAAAGTGGGAGACATTTGAATTTTTTTTTTGTTCTTTGCTATAAAAAAATCGAAATTTTAGGATTTTTGCTTGTCGATAGTTCATTCCATGCATTTACATGTGATGAATCCATCCCATCAAAATTCAAGTCGTTGGGTCAAGCCGTTTTTGAGATACGATGAAGGAAAGTTTTAAAAACACAGTTTTGAGAAAAACTCATTTAAAGTTTCAAGTCCTCTTAACTATGAAAATATCAACTTACCTTTCAATCGGCGATGCCTGGTCCATAGAGTATTCCTTCCTCTTCTTCTTGAAACTCTTTCAGAGCAGATTATTTAGCTCTTGAATCAATTCTGGCTTGTTTAACGGCATCACTTACGCGCCACTCAGAATGTGTGATTCGCTTTTCATCACGTTTATTAACATAAGTGTATCCCATAACCAACATTACTTTTTTTGACTATCTGTATGCCGATGTATGTAAAATACTTTACCCCATATTTTTCCATGGGCCTGCTGTATCTTTAAAACGACTTCGAATTTTGAAAAATCCCTTTACTACCGTATTCTAGACATTAAACTAGCAATTTATGAAAAAAAATCGATTTTTTGAACCCATCACATGGGATGACCCCCTTAAATAATATTTCTAGTCGAGAAAGTTATAATGAGGACATGAGGGTGGGGATAGGTTAGGATATATTCTGACAAGGTTATCCATCTTAGTCGAAGAGTGCTCCTATTGGTAAGTATGTTAATAACACACATTTTTTTCATAATGTATAAAGTTTTCAGATAACTTACTTTAAAAACAAAAATGACATGATAAAGTTCCTTCCATTATCATTATTTCGATGCGGTAGACAATTTTAGGTCCCTTAAAAAAACACATAAGATTGGACGATAAGTGACGATAAACAAAATCTAATTATAGCATTTATGACGTATGTAATACATGAACTTCTATAAGATGTTATGCCTTGAAATCAATCTTTTAACCTATAAACAAAGAAGCCGAACGTTCAAATCAAAGTAACAAAAGAAATGTTGCTATATTTAATAATTTTATTTTGCAAGGGTGGAATTGATCTCATTTGGAAAAGCTTGACTATCCAGATCGTTCCTTAGCTAACTGAAGACAACTACACTAAGACTTGAAAGAACTTTTTCACCATTCTCTTCCTCCTTTATCAAGATCCATGACTTTTTTATACAAATGTTTGAACAAAATGTTGTTCCTTTAATCGTGTTAAGATGTACAAATTGTTTTAAAAATTATAAATAGTAGTGGTTTAAAAGCCTAGTTTAGATCCAAGCGAAAACGAAATGTTATATAGAAATATATTTTTTTCTAGTTTTTATTAATTCAATTATTAAAGCAACAAAGAATGGACAATAGTGGGAACCCGTTTAATTTTTAAAATAATTTTAAACTCAGTTTTTAAATGTTTAAAGAAAATAAATAACATGTACCTAATTTTCCATTTACCATCAATTTTCAAAATACTTGCATTCTATAATTTACAAACCCAAGAAACCGATTTAACTCACTTCAAATGTATTGTTTAGGTTTAGGAAATAATTTTATAATAACTTTAATGAAAACCGAAGCTCCGTGCAAACATTACTGACAATTAAGGGATTTTTAATCAATAAGCTCTCAACTCAGGATATTCATCTAATTTAGAATTAAAATATTGAATCACTGACCTTCAAAAACATGGGACTTAAATTCTATTAACTTATTTCATACAATCTTTTACTGTTAAAGCATATCGTTTCCCTTACTCCAGAAGCATAAATGTGAAATTACTTACTGCTTCTTCAGAAATTGAAGACCAAATTTCTTAAACTATCGATTCACTACATTTTTATATATCCACTTCTATGGTTCTGGAATTTATGGAAATGATATAATCCAAATAACTAAAATAAGAATATTTCCCCCAAAAGCAATGTGGCCGTTGATGCCTTTAAAAAAATATCCGATTACCAGCAATATCCATAATTTTAATATCTCTAAAATTTAAATTCTTTAAATATTAATTTTAAAGTGTTTCATTAATAAATACAAATGAGATTGGATTGAAAATTGCATGTAAATTGAAATGCAAAAATAAGCTTAACGCATTATTAGATTTTTTATACTTTAATATAAAAAAGAATAATTTTAAAAAAATCGTCGTCGGAATTTCCAACTTTAAAATAAGGTAAGGATAAAATTGTTAAAGAAATTCCTTCGGACTAACGGTATAACAACGTTTGGTTAACAAGCTGGTAAGTTATTTTTAATTTGATCAATAGACAAACAAAAATTAATAAAAACAAAAATTCGCGCGATCGCAAAGATGAAGATAATTTAAAGTTAACTTAATTAATCGGAAATAAATAAACAAATGCACACGTCAACATACGACTGCTATATCAAACGAAATATTTATTTAAAAACAAAAAACTAAAATCACGTAATTTTTATTTCGTCATTTTGTTTTTTCTTTGTGTTTTTTTTTCCTTTTTTACATAATTTTGTTTCTAAACAAAAACAAATAGGTTATCAATTTGGATGGCAATGATTCAAGGACCCCTTCACCTGATCGAGACCGCTATAAGAGAAGAAGGAGCCGATCGAGGTCCCGAGACAGAGTCGCCGGACGAGATATAAGAAGGCGTCGCTCGAGGTCAAGATCATCCCGTAGCCGTTCACCGAGAACAAACAGACGTCGTCCTTCACGTGAAAGAGACCGCGAGCGTGAGCGCCTCGCCGAGAGGAATCGTGATAAGGAAAAGGAGAAGGAACGCGAACATGAACGTGAACGCCGTCGCAAGGGATTGCCGGACATAAAGAAGGAGCATTTGAGTGGTAATTTTCTTTCAATTTAAACAATTCAAAAACTTTTGACTATTAATCGATTTTTTCTTCTCATTTTTCTAAAATGTTGCAGTCGTATGGTGGAACTTAATTTGAGCAAAAGCGTCGTTTTTGACACAGTCTTAAACTATTTTTTTTGTGTGTGTTAAAATCTAGTTTCCGCGATTAAAGAACAAAAATTGCATTTAAAGTCGTAAACGAATTCTATCTTCATCAATGCGTCGCAAAGAATTTTATTTTTTATTAATAACTATAATAATATGAAATAGTGAAAATAGTTATGTAACACATCTTAACAAAATTAGTAATTCTATAAGTGAACAGATATCAATCAAAGTTACAAACAATTCTCTAATAATGATGAACGTCAAATTTTTGTATGAAAGTAATGGAATAATTCAAGTGAAACATTTTCCACACGATCAAAACTTTACTTTGAAATCTTATCAAATTAACGAGAAATTTTCTCAGCTAGGTTTTCTGTAACTAAAACTTTCTCTCGGAATCGACATACAAATAAAATCGACACAACGCCATTGAAACGCATCTTACATGAACTTTCCAGATCATGTTGTCAAGATTTTTGAAAATCTTCTTAGTCAGAATGACATTGATTGAAGAAGAATAAAATTCAAACAGAAGTTCTCAATAAGAAATAAAATAAAAGGTTCCTTACTTTATTTCTACAAATCAGAAAAAACTATTCTAGCAAATTCTATTCTCCGATAAAAAGGTCGAAAGTTGTATGAAAAATGTGATGTCTGTCACACTTCTGTTTCTGACAAAAATAAGGCACTTCTTGTGTTTTTTTTGACCTTGTTTGTCAAATGAAATCGATTTTTAAATCACTTTCTGGATAAAATTCTGACGAAAACGAAGTATAAAGAAATAAAGACGGTGTTCATTTAAATATATTCAAGACCCTATTGTTAGACTTGAAAGTCGTTAAATATTTAAAATTCTCAATCATTATAATTGAAAACAAAATTTCTCCAAAGAGGCAGTGCATATGGAACTAACTTCCAATTAGAGTCGCTTAACTAGATACAAAAATGAGTATTTTCGACGAGATATCAACAGGTGTTTACTTCGTCGACAGAAGAAGTTGTGTTAATAACATTATCAGTTCAATTGCCATCATGGCTACAGTTGTAACACTATCCTTTTCATGAAATGTTCCATAACCAATTTCACATTTGACGCTTAATGCCCTCGATAACTTCACAAGTTCCATTTTTAAGGTCTTGAATCAAACGTGGAGCATTGACATTAACCAATCCCTCTAGTTACCCCCCAAAAAAGATAAGAGTTTTAAATTACGATGGCTCTTATTGTGATTACCTCTTCGAGAAATAACACGGTCAACAAACATTCCTTGGAAAATTGCGATGTTTTAGTTGCTTGTATAAAGTTTTTCAAGGGCTGGCAAATGATTAAAATGTCAATCGTGGCGTTTGGTGTGTCGTCTAGGTCCATATGGTTAAATTTGGGCTATAAGAAATTAGTTATCATCGTTATTTAGCGCTCGCTGTTGACGGTGACCTCCACACTAACGTTCTTTTTAAAGGAATTTCGGACCACACTGCATTATCACCTGGTGAACCCCGCATGGGTTGTTGTCGTCCAATATACGGCAATTTTGCTTGTTAACACAGCTATTCATCCAAAAATGCGCCTCGTCACTAAAGATATTTTTTCGTCCAAAATTGGGGTCCTCTTCCAATCGATTCGAAGCCCAGTCAGCGAACAAACGGCCTTGTCTATGGTCATGAACTTTGAGCTCCTGGGTCAGTTGGAATTGTACGGATGTAGGCCCAAGTCCCGTCTCAAAATTCGAAGTTGAAGTCTGCAAAAGACCGAGTTCTTGTGCACGGCGAGGAATAGACTGCCTCGGGTTCTGATGTACACTTTCTCGTACCGCGGCGATTTTCTCGGCCGATCTTGCGTTCCTTGAACGTAAGGATGTTGGCTGATTGTTTACTGAACCGGTCGTCTCAAATTTGGCCATCAAACGTTGAAGAGTCGACTTTGAGGGGCCACCACGTCTACCAAACACTCAATTTTATAATCAAGTGTTATCATTGCCGCCACGGGGCGGTAAAATCTACCCGCGCCAATTCAAAAACCTTACATAAATGTAATACATTTATAGCTTGGTAACGCAATCCATTTGGTCTCATTTTCGAATAAGTAAAGTGCAATAAAATCGCCACACAAAAACCCCACCAAATAGTAATGTGTTGCCCATAGTTCTTGGATTTACCGAGCCCTTAATACTACACTTCCGCCATCTAACGTAGTCTCCAATATAAAAATGAGTTTAACTACTGAAGATAATTTTTTAATTAAAATTCTTATCATTTAGATGCATTTTATGGTTAGGCTTGATTATTTTACTGAAGTGAATAAGAAAAGCCTTAAGATCCAAGTCTCTATTCTAAATTCAGTGAAATGATTATAGAATATCTTAATCCAAAAATAGAAGAGAAATCGACAAACCAGTGTTTTCGGAAAAACTACGGGTGGCAGCTCATTGTGTACTTGTCCTTGAGCGATGCACCGGTATTGTTTTTTTAATCACCAACTTGTCTGAACACCTCAAATTTGTCTACAAAGTTCCACTGCGTCGTTAAAGTATGTTTGTTTAATTTTATTAATGAAACTCCAAAATTGACAGCTGCTCAAATATCGTAATATTCAAAATAAAACCACTTATTGGAAAGCAATCTAATAAAAAATTTGATAAAAATCCAAATGATTGGAATTTTCCATCATGATAATTGTTTAATTTGAATTTTTATTCAACGATGCTTCATTTAAATGTTGATCTCTAGAAAGCGCAGGTTTTTCGTGCTATACACTTATCATTAGGAATCTAAGTGATACAATTTTTGACACAGAATCAAAACGTTCAAACCTAGAAAACAAACACTATACATTTTAAGCTTCCTCTTATTTTGGCCTACATTCTTTTTGTTGTAATGCCTTCAATATTTTTCAAGTTCCTAACTTTTGACAAGAACATGTTAGACTAATATTTGGTTTATGATTTTGCTTTAGACACATTTTTACTCGTCTTCAGGCGAAATAATAACCTATGCACTAGCGTAGAAATCCACAAATTCGGGACTTAAAAAATGACAAATTCAGAACTAGTTTCTTTCCAATGGGTCATTCTTAATCCATGATTTTAACTGTACATGTGTGTGCTTGTAAAGAACATGTCTTTGTGTTATTTGTAGGATCCCTTGAACTAGAACAAAGTGGAAAACTAAATTTAAATCGAAAGACAAAGACAGTTTAAACAAAAATTAAAGACCGGCTGACCTTTTAAATGATTCGCTCATCAGAAACCAATTCCTTTTTATATTAAACATCAGCCACCAATTTTATGTTGTAAATAAATGATTTTAATTTGAACGGTACTGCACGCACATTGTGGCTATCTTAAAATAGATTTCGCAATCTTCCACATAAACAACATTTTAAACATTAAACAAAATTTAAATCTTGGAGTTGGCTATTGAAATAAAATGAAATCCAAAAAAATAATACAAACCAAACAAACCGAAAAAAGGTTCAAAAGCTAATTTATTTTTCACTTAAAACAAATTTAGGTACAACCACAAGGCCCAATTTTATTGCCATTACATAATTCTTCTGCAAGTTCCCTCCGACCCAGATTGGTTTATTGAAGTTTTTTTTGTTAAAAACAAAAGAAAGAAAGTTAACTACTGTATAAGAGAATTAGGAATTTAAATTCCCATCGTTAATGAAAATTTATTTATTTATTGGACTTCGTTCATTTTAAGAAAAGTTAATTCAATTTCGGAAATTAAATTGCGGCAAAATGTGTCAATTGTTGATGTATAAAAATGGTACTAATTGTATCTTATTAATTAGAAAATCTGTCGCGAATAAGCTCCAAAATACGACGATGCACCAACAAAACATACTCTTTCATTTTTAAGTCTACATATTTTCTTTCTTGTTTTATTTTTAGTTTGTAGTACAACTCTGTGGGTTGGACATTTGTCCAAATTGGTATACCAGGAAGAACTTTCCGATACGTTTGGCAAATATGGTGACATCGTGAGCATAGATCAAATCGTTCCACGAGGATGTGCTTTCATTGTTATGAATCGGCGTCAAGATGCCAGTAAAGCGATGACTTCCTTAAAGAACTATAAACTCCAGGGCAGAGCAATCACAATATCCTGGGCTGCTGGTAAAGGTGTAAAAAGCAAGGAATGGAAAGACTTCTGGGACCTAGAATTAGGTGTAACCTACATACCATGGGATAAGCTGGAAAAAGACACAGATCTGGATTCTCTGGAGGAGGGAGGCATAATTGATGAAGATTCAATGCCTGATTGGATGAAAGAAAAAATAAATAAATTGAAGAATATCAAAGAACCTGCTTCCGCCGCTGCTACTACTCCTGCTGGTGCTGGTCCTGGCGCTGTTGGTGTTGGCGGCTCATCAATGTTGTTCGGAGTTGATGGAATGCCTAAAATTGATATAACTCAGCCACCACCAACAGCAGGATCAATGATTCCGATGCCGCCGTTCACAATGGCACCGCCCATGGGTGGGCCACCACGAATGATGCCTCCGATGGGCGTTCCAATGCCCGGCAATATGGTGTCCGGAATACCAATGCCACAAGGAATGGTTCCAGGAATGCCACCTCCACATCCTATGTTGATGACACAGGGCATGTTGCCTCCACCGGGCTTCCCGCCAATGCCATTGGACAAGAATATTCCTCCTCCGAATATGCGGCCCGATGCTGGTATGCCACCAAATGCGTTTATGGGCAATCCAGGAATGATGCAGCCCGTGCCGATTCCTACTCCAAATCCATTTCAACAGAATCTAGGTGGTAATGCGTCTAGTGATGATCAAATGGACATTGAAATGGAAGATGAGATGCCCAATGATAATTCTCAACACACTCCTCAAATGAACTTTAATCAGCCGCCGCCAATGTTCCAAGGTGGTGGGTCTGCAGGACCTGGCATCGGCGCTGGACAAGGAATGGGGCCAGGCATGGGACCAGGTATGGGGCCTGGTATGGGACCAGGAATGGGACCAGGACCTGGAGGCTTTATGGAAGGTGGCATGCCACCGAATAATGAAGGCGGAGATGAATATGGGGGGCGGGACAGGAATCGTGGAAATAACTCACGCTGGGGATCACGAGACGATCGAGATAGTAATCGCGGCAATCGTGGTGGCGACCAGTCTGACGGTGAAATGTGGCGAGAAAATGGACCACCAATGGGTGGTCCACCCAACTTCAATGATTCTTCCCGACGTGGAGGTCCGCCAGGAAATATGCCTCCGTTCGACATGAACAACCATCCCCAAAGGCAACAAGAATTCTTTGATATGCGGCATGGTGGTGGTCCTGATGGTAAGTTGATAACGTTGTGCTTTTCTTTTAAAAATATTTAATATGTTTTTTGTTAGATTTCAATGATCGACGCGGAGGTGGAGGAAATCGTGGCGGTGGAGATTTCTTCCCCAATATGCAAAATAGATTTAATCAGCCGAATAGTTTAATGCAAATGCGCATACAACCACCTACAGTGTTTAATAACAGGATGAATGGACCAGGGATGGGTTCAGGGCCAGGAATGTTTATGCGTGGACAGGGTCCTCGTTCGCAAGGTGGGCCACAAGGTATGCATATACATAAACTTTTGTTTTAAATTATAATATACAAACGTATTTCACTTTCACAGGCGGTGGTTTTGGCTTCAATGATCGAAATCCATTCGACCGGGACATGGATGGTGGCAATAGAATGCGTGGTGGTCGCGGTATGAACGACAGGCGCGGTGGAGGACGAGGAGGCGGATCTGGCGGCCGTGGTGGTCCAAATAACTGGCGGGACAATGAAGACGATGATGAGGGAGCAGTTTTTAAGAGGCGAGGAAATCGTTTTGGAGGTGGACGTGATCGGGACGGTCCCGATGACAACCGCATGAGCCGCGACAGAGATCGTTCCGGAGGACGGAGACAAATGAATGACAGGAACTCGCGCGACAGATTCGATCGGACGTCTCGAGAGAGGCGTGACGGTGGCAATGATCGAAACTCAAGAAATCGAAGAATGTCAAGTGAAAATCGAGATGCGGTGAGGCCGAACGAGGAACAGCAATCGCCGCCTAAACAGGGTATGCACAAAGATCTTGATTCGAAGTCACAGGCTGCGAATGTCCAATTGGACACTGAAGAAGATTGGGATCAAGAACTCTCCGAGCACGATTTTGACAGTTCATCAAAGTCAGTGGACAATTCTAGAGAGGAGCCAGCGTCCCAAAATGAACAAAACGAAACCAGTAACACATCAAAGGAAGGTGGCGGTGAATACGCCACCGAATCAGAAAACCACTATAATGAACAAGAGGAAGACTTTGCCGCTCCAACTGAAGCCCCCAGAGAGGAACAGCCAACCAAACAAATAGAACGAATGAATTCCGTAAATACTCCACTATACGATGAAGGACCTGCTCCGGCCTTCGAAAGCAAACCAACTTCTTCTTCAGATGATTACGCTGAAAGCGACAATGTTCCTGAAAGCCAAGAACAACAAAACACTGCTGCGCCAGAACCAACCCACGAACCAGAATCCGAACCAGCCGTGGAAGCAGCGCAGGAATAGAAATAAAGCCCAACAGCTGATACACACGTATCACTTTTAACTACTGTAAGATCAACCTAGAATAAATTAATAATCGGTTAAAATGAACCGTTATTATGTATTATGTGTACGGTTTGGGCGCTAGCATTTATTTTTATTTGATTATTTTTTGATTTCTCAAATATTTATTGAACCGTTGAAAAGCAATCCGAAGACACATACATCCCTGAAGCTCACCTGTACGAGAGTTTTCTTTTCAGTCTGACAAAATTTTTAAACTTAGAACAGTAATAATTATTGACACCAGGAGACTATCGTACAAGTGGGCCTTTCTGACAAAGTTATAAAGAAAACCAAAAGCCAAATTTGGTCTTTTTAAAAAATCTACAATTAGTCAAAGTTATTTGTTTTCTTTTATTAAATAATTTTATAATTTATTAGTTCTTCTTGATTATGATTTCTAAATAGAAATGAAAAAAATTCAAAAATGCAATTGGTTTCCATTGGCTCAACCGTATTTGTAAACTTAAAAAAAGAAGAAAAAAAAACAATTTATACATAAACTCATCAATGCTGAATAAATACAAAAATTGAGCGTGTGAAGAAAGAAATTAAACGAAAAAAGAAAAACAAAAATACAGAACAAAAAATTCTTGAAATTCTTTTATGAAAATATTTCATATAATTTTGTTTATTTTAAATTCATAATGTAATTGAAACGATAAATATTTGAATAAATATTTTAAATAATAATTATAACATGTATTCATAAAATAGTTTTACTCATTTTAATATAATATCGTTATATGTATCATTATCATAGTAAAGCTAACAAAAAAATATAAAATTGATAAAACTGTAATCAAATGAAGTTTTAAATTCACATACAAAAATGATAGTTTTGTTTTCATTCAATTTAGACAAGTGTGTAAAGTGAAGGTACATATAAAGGGATTTCTATTCGTTAAAAAAAGTTGGAGGTCAGTGAATTTAAAATAATGGAAATACATCGTTGATATGCAAATAAAGCTCTGGTAGACAATGTAGAAGGTGACAGATTTAAAAATAACTTGCACATCTTTACGCAGTCTTTTTAATCTACGGGAGTATATGGTAGAAGCCACCTCTTGGCTAAAAGCGACATTAGCTCGAAAAAGCCACATGGCGGCTACGGCGAACTTGAACAAATTGATCAGTAAAATAACAGTAGGAAGTGGTACTGTATATACAGTCCTTGCAAAACATTGGCAACTATCACTGCCTCTCAAAAAATTTGTTTAAATTATTTTAATTGCTTTATACTTTTGTATGTGTTATCTTATTGTCCATAATGTAAAATCACTGATTCATAAGCAAATTCATAAAATGCATTGCTTTAGCAAAAACTTTGCAACTGACGGTTTGTGTCTTTTTGATAACGGATAATCTGATTTATGTTGAGGTTGGTAAGTTTGTAGGTGTAGCTTGATTCGTCTAATTAGTTTTAGTCGGGACTTTGATCGATAAACATGTTTTTTTAAGATAAATTGTTTAAAAAAAAATTAAAGATTTTGCCCATGTTCTGCATTTCACTCATTGTGAATACACTTTGCGAAAGTGAATTTGGGTGTTCCACAATTCGTTATTGTGAGTTGGATTTTCGAACATGCAAGTCAGAACAATTCTACATAATTTTCAACCACTTACATTTTGTCAGGTAAATCCAATATATTTGATTTGTCTCGCAAAATTCGTCTTCTTATTTTTAGAGGAGGAAGGCCTCGAATACCCACAGCAAAAGATGATAGAAAAATTACAAAATTCTTCTGAAGAAGGCCCACGGCATCATCCAGAGAAGCAATAATTTAACTAAGCTTACACATTGACCCATCTGTGGGCCGCATTGCGTGGTTTTCAGGCAACAAAAAAGCCATTTATCTGCAAAAATGTAAAACTTTGTTGTTTGCTGACGAAAATGAGTTCAATTTGCACGGATCGGATGGTGAGAGAGAGACATGGAGATTGTTCAATTATGGTTTGGGGCTGCTTATCTAGCCAAGGAATTAGACCAATTCGACAAGTGGAGGGCATAATGAAGTCTGAAGATTATGTAAACGTCCTTTGTAACACCATTCTGCCTTATGCCGATTTTTACTGATACTTGTCCCAACACGAATATGATCCCAAACATAAGTAGAAGTTGGCCACAAAGTGTTTTACAGATTAAAAGAGGTTTTACCATGACCAGTGCAATCTTTAGACCTAAATTAAAAAGAGAAGATTTGGGAGCAAAATTTGTAAGCACAAAAGTGACTTAATCGCTGAAATTGAGAGGCAGTGAAATAACATTCCAGAATCGGTTATTATTAACCTTATAGCTTCGATGCCCAAAAGATGTAGAGCCGTTATAGAAAATAAAGGGTACGCAGTTAAATATTAACATATCCTTACCTTTAAATATGAAAATGTATTGAAATTTTATTGTGATCTAAGTTGCGAATGTTTTGCACAGCAATTTAATCAACTATTGAAGTATTTAGTTATTTCTTTTTTGTTTAACTGCCCTATTATGGTTATCAAACATCAACACGATATTTGATAAAAGTTGATAATTATCAACAAAATTAATGAATCGGTATTATAGTGATCAATTATCAATATTTTTGATAAATAGTGAATTAAAAGATCTATTGTGAATAGATTTATTGATAAACTCGGTATTACGGCTATCAAACATATTGATACTCATCAAATATTCTATCAGCTACAAAATCTTCGTTGACAAATGTATCAAATATTCGTAAATGGTAAAGAATTGTAATTTAAATGCGATTTATAAGTTTTTTTTTATAGTTTTTATTGAATATACAAATTGAAGAACGAAATGCATTCACCAGAATTGTTGTTTGAAGGCATAAACTGAGGAACGAAGGTTTATCGTGCAAGCTAAAAAAACATTATTACGAGATGCTTCAAACCCACTGGACAAATTATAATTTCATGAATTAAAATAAGCAAATTAAACTTGGTAGGAATTACGGCTGTCAGATCCTCAGGATTTTCCTCCATTACTTCCACAAGCCTTTCTATTTGTTTTCTGTTGCTAACTATTCTACTCCTAAATAAACAAAATATTAAGAAAAAAGAGAAATTTATTTAATGAAAACAACTTACATCATTCCGCCGATATTATTTATAGACCAAAACACAAGAACTTAACACAAATGACAAACGTCAAACACCAAACAAAACCTATTCGCAATCGTATATTGATTAGTATTCACAATGGATAAAAAATCATCATTTGATACTCATAATACCAAATTATCAATAAATTGATACAAGTTATCAGTTATCAAATAATTGATAGTTGATAGCCATAATAGGGCTGTAAGTGAAAAAGTGTAATTTTTTATTAAAACGATTATAACGTATCATTATCAATAAAGTTTAGAGAACTAAATAAAGAATTTTACTGTTCTAGTTGCAATTATATAATAGTATCTTTTTTGTATTTTATAATTAATTTCGATTTTATTCATCGAGTTTGATTAATAAAATCTATCTCCTACCAAAGCCACCCCAAAGCTGAGCTACTGGGTGATAGCACTGTTTTTGCTTTAGGTGGTAGATTTTTTGGATTTCACATTCGTGTTCCTTCACAAAAGGAATACTCGTGCGCGCCGGCTACCTATTTATTATTGTTTAAACTTCGTTTAGTTCGGGTTTTAATTGTTTTCTTGTTTTGTGGAGTTTTCGGATCGGTTTTCCGGCACCATATAACATTCATCATATTTAGCTAATTTTACAAAACTGGTCACAGGTTTTTAATGTGATTGAGATCAATATATTGAGCGGCCCAAACGTTAACCTCAATTCAATTGGCCAAAAAGCATTCCTTTGCCAACTTACTTGTGAGTGTCGGGTCTAAATCTATCTGGAATACCAAATATGGAGAAAGAGCTGCACGGCATTGTGTTTGGTCTTGTCTAGACCTGCCTGTTTCTCTCTGGTCATGTCTAGTCTTGTCTAGTCTTGTTTTGTCATGTCTGGTCTTGTTTTGTCATGTCTGGTCTTGTTTTGTCATGTCCGGTCTTGTTCGGTCTTGTCTGGTCTTGTCTGGTCTTGTCTGGTCTTGTCTGGTCTTGTCTGGTCTTGTCTGGTCATGTCTGGTCTTGTCTGGTCTTGTCTGGTCTTGTCTGGTCTTGTCTGGTCTTGTCTGGTCTTGTCTGGTCTTGTCTGGTCTTGTCTGGTCTTGTCTGGTCTTGTCTGGTCTTGTCTGGTCTTGTCTGGTCTTGTCTGGTCTTGTCTGGTCTTGTCTGGTCTTGTCTGATCTTGTCTGGTCTTGTTTGGTCTTGTCTGGTCTTGTCTGGTCTTGTCTGGTCTTGGCTGGTCTTGTCCGGTCTTGCCTGGTCTTGTTTTGTCGTGTCTGGTCTTGTCCGGTCTTGTCTGGTCTTGTTTTGTCATGTCTGGTCTTGTCTGGTCTTGTCTGGTCTTGTCTGGTCTTGTCTGGGCTTGTCTGGGCTTGTCTGGTCTTGTCTGGTCTCGTCTGGTCTTGTCTGGTCTTGTTCGGTCTTGTCTGGTCTTGTCTGGTCTTGTCTGGTCTTGTCTGGTCTTGTCTGGTCTTGTCTGGTCTTGTCTGGTCTTGTCTGGTCTTGTCTGGTCTTGTCTGGTCTTGTCTGGTCTTGTCTGGTCTTGTCTGGTCTTGTCTGGTCTTGTCTGGTCATGTCTGGTCTTGTCCGGTTTGCCTGGTCTTGTTTTGTCATGTCTGGAGTTGTCCGGTCTTGTCCAGTCTGGTCTTGTCTGGTCTTGTCTGGTCTTGTCTGGTCTTGTCTGGTCTTGTCTGGTCTTGTCTGGTCTTGTCTGGTCTTGTCTGGTCTTGTCTGGTCTTGTCTGGTCTTGTCTGGTCTTGTCTGGTCTTTTCCGGTCTTGTCTGGTCTTGTTTTGTCATGTCTGGTCTTGTCTGGTCTTGTCTGGTCTTGTTTTGTCATGTCTGGTCTTGTCCGGTCTTGTCTGTTCTTGTCTGGTCTTGTCTGGTCTTGTCTGGTCTTGTCTGGTCTTGTCTGGTCTTGTCTGGTCTTGTCTGGTCTTGTCTGGTCTTGTCTGGTCTTGTCTGGTCTTGTCTGGTCTTGTCTGGTCTTGTCTGGTCTTGTCTGGTCTTGTTTGGTCTTGTCTGTACTTGTCTGTTCCTGTCTGGTCTTGTCTGGTCTTGTCTGGTCTTGTCTGGTCTTGTCTGGTCTTGTCTGGTCTTGTATGGTCTTGTCTGGTCTTGTCTGGTCTTGTCTTGTCTGGTCTTGTCTGGTCTTGTCTGGTCTTGTCTGGTCTTGTCTGGTTTTGTCTGGTCTTGTCTGGTCTTGTCTGGTCTTGTCTGGTCTTGTCTGGTCTTGTCTGGTCTTGTCTGGTCTTGTCTGGTCTTGTCTGGTCTTGTCTGGTCTTGTCTGGTCTTGTCTGGTCTTGTCTGGTCTTGTCTGGTCTTGTCTGGTCTTGTCTGGTCTTGTCTGGTCTTGTCTGGTCTTGTCTGGTCTTGTCTGGTCTTGTCTGGTCTTGTCTGGTCTTGTCTGGTCTTGTCTGGTCTTGTCTGATCTTGTCTGGTCTTGTTTGGTCTTGTCTGGTCTTGTCTGGTCTTGTCTGATCTTGTCTGGTCTTGTTTGGTCTTGTCTGGTCTTGGCTGGTCTTGTCTGGTCTTAAAGCGCCCAATACACGATACAATTATTGTACCGATTATCGTACAAAAGTTGAATCGCATGTGATGATTGTATTGTGTGTGTAAAACAAAGTATCCGCTGTACTGGAATCGCATGGTCGAATGCTATCGAGCGAAAACGAGAGGTTGCATACGACTGCTTTGATGAGAATCGTACCGTTTCTAACGTATGTGACGACCGTTGAAACCGATGTTTTTGTTTTGACTGGCAGCAAGTTAGTAGTAGAAAATGGTTTCAATTACAGAAAAAGAATTCTGGTTAGAATTTATTGACAAATACAGGTCGTTGCCTTGTCTGTGGAATGTTTACATTCCAGATTATAGCAACAATATATTAAGAGAAGCAGGACTGCAGGAGCTGGCTGAAAAATGCAAGGAAATAAACCCCAACGCAAATAAAGACTTCGTCCGCAAAAAAATAGCAAATTTGAGAACTTCCTTTGGCTTTCCAGTCACTTTCAGAAGATGGAAACTGAAATAAAATTATTGACTCATAACATTTTACATAAATTATGCTTAAAAATAAATGTACCTTTAAATATCTCCTCTTTAATGTTTTGTATATTGCCATGCCAGGCAAGTTTCTGGAATATTTTTTCCAATAGCTTGAGGAGATATTCGTGAACTAAATTGGAGATCACTATAATCACTTCCCGTGGCTAAAAATCGTAGTGTTAAAATTAATCGCTGTTCAGCCGATATAGCTGATCTCATTAAAGTGTCTTGTTTTTTTATATAAGGCTCCACTAAACTAAGAATCTCCCGAAATTGCCTTTCATTCATGCGTAAATAGCATTTATAATCTTCGGGCTCAATTAACTTAAGTTTGTTAACCAGATAAATGTCCGAATGTAATGATCTTTCTAGGAGCCACTCCTTGGCCCACTTTCTTTTTCTTCTTTTTTCAAGTTTCTCACTTAATATAACACTGGCACATATTAATATAACTTTTTTTCTTCTATTTAAGTCACTCATGATTTAATTTTTGCCACAATCTCAAAATAAAACTCTAAACAAAGAATAGAAGATGAAAATGAGGAACTATTTTGACAGTTGATCAAATCGTGAGCTAGTCGTACCGATATCGGTACAACTCAAGTCGGTACGATAGATTGTATCGTGTATTGGGCGCTTTACCTGTTCTTGTCTGTACCGAAATACGAATCGATAGTACCAGGCTTAAATTTAATAAAGCTACAACTTAATTTTATTTTCCTTTATGCGTTGCTTTTGAGATTGATCATTGATAGCTTAAATGTATTCAAGACTTAGAAAATTATAGAAGCCAATAATACAAAAAGGAAGTCGAAGCTAGGTTCTGTGACAATAAATGGAAGTTTTTTAATGTTACTTGTAAATATTCCATTTGACGTGATTTTCCAAAATAATACGATATGTGTATTTTTATTTTCCATACACTTGAAAATTTGAGAGCCACTGGATTAGGATCGATTGCACAGCGGCTTTTTTCAGAATACAGCTGTTTGAATGATTTTTGACATTTGTCAAAAAAGGTAAATATTTCTCAAAACTCTTAAAGTCTGAGCTGTCCTTATCTAGAAGAACTAGACTAGGATTGTTGTCTAAAATTTGATTAGAACTTGAAATTATAAATAAATTCGGAATGAAAACGAAGCCAGAAATACCTTCCAAGGAAGTCAAGGAAGAGTATTTTAAACAACTAGAGCAGTGGCTTCGTCGACAACAAGTTATTCAACATGCCAATGCATGTTTTCCATACTATTTGGCTGCGAACTATCCCAATTACTTTACCGTGAATGGCTTGAATATCGATGGAACTGTCCCTACCCCAACGCAACCGAATGCTGCTGAACCAAACCCAAATCTAAATTCAACAACTGCGTCTCCAACTTCAAGCTCAGATCGAACAAGATTGAACGTTAATCCAAACAGTGAGTTTTTATATCCAACTATTCCAATTGTACCTAAAATTTCGACCTTTTGCAGCTACTCCCAATCAAGAAGAGGGCTATGAGTTTGTGGTTGCACCACTGTGGAAGCGATTTGTCGCCGAAATGATAGACGTCTCTATTCTCTTGCTCCTAAAAGTGGCACTCACTTTCACGTTTTTGAATGTTTTCGACTTGGATTTGTAAATAATTACTGGCTTCTGACTGTGAGGCAAAGTTCTATAAGTTGGTCTCTTCTTTTTCAGAAGTTACGAATTCGACAGCGATTACTTGCGGAGGTCTGTGAACGAGAATGAAACAAAATTCCTGAGCATATCAGACTTGCTATCACTATCCTCTGATCTTGTAGCTCTGGAAATTCTTATGAAGGTTTTTGTCTGCCTCTATGAAGCCGTATGGACGATGAATGGACGTGTAATTGTTGGTGGGGCAACACCAGGAAAACTCCTACTTCGACTGAGAATTGTCTATGTGGAAATGCTTACAGTCCGCTTAGATGAACCAGACTTTAATGGAAACGGTCCGATACGTGCCGTTATGTACCCAGCATCGAATCCAGGTTTTCGAAGAGCTTTCTTCCGTGCAATAGCAAAAAACTTGGTTTTAGCTCTGTTGTTTCCGGTTTGTTTTGTTTTCTTGTTCTTGAAGAACAATCGAACGTTCTACGATGTCATGACCAAAACTGTTGTCGTAGAGGAGAACCCATCACCTCAACGGAGAAGTCGTTAAAATGGCAATTCTTCTAAATTTAAGCATAAACCATGTAAATTATTTCTTTCTTTTGTTTGATTTTACTGCGACATGAAAACAAATGACGTCCTGCGTATTTCCCTTTTATTTAAAATTACCAAAATTAAAATAAATTACTCTCACATTCTTATGTAAATTAATTTTTTATCAGGAAGAAAAACAGTAATTAATTTCTAATTTAAGTAAAACTCTTTTATTTCCTTTTCTTTCTATACAAATCCCTTAAAACCTACAAAGAATAAGTTACTCTTCCTTTAACCATTCACGCCTTCCTCGATTTCGATATACTTTTGTAATATTTTGAACATTTCCACTTTGGCTTTAATCTTATGAACTCGATTTAACTGTCGCAAGTAAACACACACGCTCTTGCAGAAGAAGTCATCTTCCGTCTCGGTGTTGTCACAAGACTTCGAAGAGTTGTTGAGTTGGTGTTTGCTTGTTTGCGGCGTTATCTCGACTGGATTTTCTGCAATTATTTTACAACTCTGGATTGTGGCATGTTGCATGGGACTCTTATCGTCCTCTGTAATCATTTGAACTTGATATTCGAAGTTCTCTTGATTTAGGGTCTCCTCTTCGTCAGCATCATCACCATCGCCGTCTTCGGTTATTTCATTGTTTGAATCCATCACCATGGACACACTGTCGGCTTTTTCAATTTGGTAGTTATGTAGAATTTCTTCGACATTAACCTCTTCAATGGTGTTTTGTTCGTCTGATTCCAATTTACAATTATTATTCGAATAACTACTATCACACGTGCTGTAGTCATGTTTGTCCAACCGGCCATCCCAGCTGGTTTTTGATTTTATTTTACAGATTATTGAACTTCTTTCCCTTTGAGAGAGTTAAGAATGATGGTTATTTAGTTTTTCATTAATTTAGATACTACTTACTTTCGTTTTCGGACATAGGGTCGGAGGAAGTCCATTTCTTTGTAGAATTCATCTTGTGGATAGTCGATGTTGGGATTGAGACGACGGTTTTTCAACTCTCTAGTGTATCTATCTCGCAAACAAGTCCATCGTCGACGTGCATCATTCACTAGAATAAAAAATATAAAGTTCCAAAAGACTTGAGCTTTTCCCTTTTGTACTCGTCGTTGTCTTACTGTTGATTCCGAGGTATTCTGATAGTTCGACCCATATTTTCTCTTTTCTGTAGGCAAACTTAAAATCAGAGTTTGTATTATCAAATAGTGCTGGAGTGGCACGAACTCCCCGCACTAGTTCCAAATCGGACGGATCCATTTAGTGACCAGTAGCAGTAAGGAAACGCCAATTGGAAGAGATGGAGTAAATATTTTTATGTTAAAAATTAAAAGTAAACAAAACAAATAACAGTTTATGTTTTCGTAAATTCGTAAAACCAGAATATTATGTGATGGATGACAGAAGTCTATGCTACGACACGACAACGATAGTGCGTGAGGCCGTGAGTGAAATTTATCACGTTCACGACTTCACGTTTTCTTCACGATGACGAATCGTTGTGTTAACTTAACGAAATTGATACGGTTTGTAACGACAAGAGTTGCCATTTGTAATTAAGGAATGTAATTTTGAATTTGTTTTAAGTACTATTCACATGAGCACGACCAACGAATGAACGAATATTCGTCGATTTTGACGTTTCTTTCACATGAGAGTTTTTCATTCGTCGCGAATGAAGCCACAGCCGAACACAATTCACAACCGAAACCAAAATAAGAATGATTTTTTAGGTTAAGTACGCGCGATTATTTTATTCGTTGCGAGTGTGGATAATGTGGAAGGCGAATAAAGTTTCACAGTTCGTATCAACCATAATTTTTTTCGCGACAAATAAATTTGTTTTCTTAAATTTATTAATATATGATATTGAAAAGTTAAAGTATGTTTCATAAATCAAATAGAAACTATATTGCTATCGTTTTGTTAAGAATTTGTGTGGAATTATGTCTTCAAACGTATATAAACTCACATTTTATAATTCATTCGTCGTTCGTTAGTCGCGCTCATGTGAATACTACTTTAAACATGCGTATTTTGTTTGTATTTTCTTTTTAGGTAGTGTGCTCACTTGGCAACTCAGGGAGAAAATCAAAATACTTTGATGAAATTTCTTTCTCGAAAATGGGATTTTTCAATTGAGAACAATTGTATAATTGCACAGTCATTGTTTGTTAAAAATATGTTTTCATTTTGTCGGTTATTAATTACCCTAAACAGCTGATTCAATTTTTTATAACTCCTTTTACAGAATTCTGTCAGACGAAAATGTTAAGCTGATTGAAAATTAGGGTCATTTTGTTCAATGGTGGACATTTTATATGGTTACTATGAACGATCTGTCAAGAAGATTACAATAATTGGATTTAATAAGGAAAAAAAAAGATGGCTGACGACTATTTCAGGAATTGCAACCTATTTACGTTTCGAGACATTCGACGTTTTTTCAAACTAGTTCTTCTTACACCTACTTACGTAACGTATCGTTTGGAGATATAATGGCTGAAACATAAACACGCTTCAGCTTCGTCTTCGTCTGCGTTACGTTGGGCCTGCTTCGCGGTTGCTTTGAGTGGTCCCAATATGACATTTCTAAAATGGCACTTCTGTCATTAGCGGCTGTTATTTTAAATTTATCGCGGAAGTAGCTCACACAGCCTATAAAAGCAAATGTATTTTGTTTGTTGACATTTTTACAGGTGATGAGCTGCCAAACAAAGCAGATGTTCAAAAAATTTGAACTAGAGCTTTCATTTGGAGTCACATTACGTAACATTACGTTATTTCCTTACGATTGTCAAATGAAACGTGAGGTCGAAGCTTCATTGTGATAGCATGCATTGAATTCCTATGGCTGAACTCGTAAACGTCAGGCGAAGCCGAAGCTGAAGCGTGTTTGTGTTTCTTTAAACGTTTGGTTTGTTTCAAATAGCTGTCACTTTTGAAGCTGTCCTCCTTTAACATTTTAAAATCTACTACGTTACTAAAAATCAAAAATTTCATAAATAGGATATGGTGCTACAACCGTTTTAATTTACAAATAAATAAAAGTCCATTGATTTTTCTTTAAAAATGATTCTTTAAATATCAAAATAAAATGTCTTACTGGACAAAAACCCTATTAATTTTGTTTTTTTAATTTGAAATTCTGGTTCTTCAAATTTTGTAATCAATCGCTTATATTTGAGAGCACTCACCACGAAAGAACTTAAATCTTTGTAGTTGTTTGTCAGGCAACTTCGATCGCTGGAAACTTGAATTAAGCATAAAGTAGATCTTTCGTGATTGAAAGTCTCTTTGAGTTGCACCTGAATCTAACTTTTTCGGTTTCAATCCATCGCAATTAACTTCTTTGTTTTATCGTAGGTGTTGAGCAGGCATGCACCAATGTCACCATTTTCAATGAAATCCCAAAGAAAACATATAGGTCATCACTCATCACTGAAACAAAATATAATGAAGAAATGTGGAAAGTTTGTGTAAGGAAATATTTATTAAGGGCATGTGTTCCGAAAAAAAATCCAAGTAAGAAAATTCGTGCTCTGCTATAAGAAAGTTGAGCCAGGGGAACTTAGTTGCTTTTGGCGGAAACTGAAATGAACTCCACACAACTTTAAGTTGCCTGCAACAAATTTACTCAGTTTATTGGGTGAGAAACTTTAAATTGTTTAGTAGACATCATACTTTAAAATTAGGTGTGGCCTCAGGGTAACACTGTAAGGCTTTGGTTGCATTACCCGAAGGCCTCCATCGAACTGAATTTCTGAGCGCACCACTTTCTTTTCCAAACTGTCACTTCTGCACATTCCTTGCAGACTGTTTTATTTTATATTTCAATTTAATTTTTAATTCAAATGTCAGCGGTTTTTAAGTTTCCTCAAGTTTTGTGCAAAATAATTTGGATTTTTCTGTTTCCAGAATAGAATCTTCAGTCAAATTATTTAACTAAACAAAAAATAAATATATACAAATATTTATAATTCCCATCAGTGATCTCCTTGTCCCCAATGATCGTCTAAAAGTTCCACAAAAACATGCCAACATGTTTTCCTTCTAATTAGCATGATATTCCTTAAGTTATTGTTTAATATTATTTTTGTTATTTTCCATAAACAAATAAATACAAATTTAGTTGAAATGGATGAAGTTTGTGTTTCGCATTTGTCCGATATTGAAATTGCCGAGAAGATGCGTCGTAGTAACTATGAAAAGTTCAAAACTCTCGTTAGAATGCACCTCTCCTTTCAATTGGATCTTAATACCGACGAGTGAGTTGAGACTTCATAATTTCCTAACATCTGCAGACCTCTAAAAAATATAATTTCCTCTTCCTATGATTAAAGATTTGATTTACCATGTCATGAAGTAATTTACTATGAGAAGGGAAAATTAAAGAAATGGAATCGTTTATCGAAGAAAATGAAAAGCTGTACATCAGGGAAGGCTAATGCCAGTCCTCCAGAGACCAATCGTCCTTTATTAGATCATAACTTCATAAAGCAGCTTAGGAATTTGAAAATGTTTATTCTGATGGAAGAGAGTACGTACCTAATTCGTCCTTCCATCGTTTTTATATTCTTCTTTCTGAACCATTTGTTTGCTACTCTTATTTTCCTCTTTCAGATGTCATCCAAGAAGGAATCTTTCGAAAAACCGGCTCAGCCTCTCGACAAAACGAACTTCGTTCGCTAATTCAAAGCGAACAACAACTCGATCTGACCAAAGGATATTCAGTTCATGACTGTGCAACTGTCTTCAAGAGCTTCCTAGCCGAACTACATGAACCTGTTCTCACTGACGCCCACTATCCAGCTCATTCCCAAATTGCTCCTCTGTGCAATGCACTGCCGCCGCCGGTTACCGCCATAGTCGACAAAAAGAAAGAACAGCACATATTGAATTCGATGCAATTGCTCCTCCTTCTGCTGCCCCACGAAAATCGAACTCTCCTCCAGGACATCATTGAGATGCTTCACATTGTTTCGAATCATGCAAACCAGAATAAAATGTCGTCGGAAAATCTGGCCACTCTGTTTGCACCTCATTTGATCTGTCCCCGAAATTTACCACCTGAAGCTTTGCATTATGTCGCCCAAACCATGTGCGCCATTATAACCTACATGATAACCAAAGGATTGGTGGTATTTGAGATTCCTGCAAAACTAGCAACCGATATACGAGCTTATTTCCTCGAGAGAAAGCGAAAAAAAACCATGTCCCCAGAGCAAACTCTTGACGAATCGATTTCGGACATGTCGACGGTGAATACTGTGTATACGTTTGTTGATCGGGAGAAGACTGCGGCAGCTCAGGGTTCGAATAATACCGACACCGAATTGGCACAATTGTATGCTCATATTCAAACACTTCCCGAATCATCAAAGAAACGACGGTTGATTAAGCAGTTTAACAAACAAAATGGACAAGGTTAATTGAGGTCACATGAGTCCCAAAAGATTATTAATAAATGTCTGATTTGTTTTTTTAGGAACTCCATTACAGTTGGTAACTTTGAATCGAATAAAACATTCTGAGCCCACAAGAAGTGCTAAATCGATTAGTGATTCCATAAAGAAGCATATCTTCCACAAGGGAATCATCTCAAGAACACCAAAAAGGACTCCAGTTACATTGAATTCTCAGGGTGTGAGTAAAACTATATTTTTCTTATTGCATGTGTTTTTGTTTGATTCTATACTAAACCCAAACCCCTAATACCTCAAGTTCCATGGTCTTAATTTCTTAGAACACCAATTAGACATTTAAATGTTTGTTTTATCGTTTGGTTCTTTTCACATTTTCTTCGCAATTATAGACACCCAGCTTCGCGACAAAGAATCCAAAACTACGAGTTCTATTTCAAAGTCCAATCTCGAATATACCCTTCCATAGTAATTCAGGAACTCCATCTAATTCATCATCACCATCGACATCATCTAATTTATTTTCAATTAAAACGCATCCTCTAAAAAAATCTATTTCTTCATCTTCTCTCTTACTAACAAATTCCATGACTTCACGACAAGATCACACATCTTCGTCGTCGTTGTCATCTAATTCGGCACCCGTCAGTCGAACAACATCGAGTGAACTAGAAGAGGCTTATTGCACGACTCCGCTAAAAATTGAAGATACTTATGGCAAAACAACCTCAACACCTGTCCCGAGTATTCTCGAAACCAAGAGCGTCCTGTGGAAATATACGACGCTGGAAGAAGACGACGAAGATACAAGTAATCCATCGACTCCAATAAATAAGCAAAATCATTCAAGATACAAATCCGAACCAAACTTAAGTCGTATTATAAAAGAGCACAAGGAATTGCCAATAGCTAAAAGTAAATCGTTGACAAGGAAGCTTATTAAGGGTGTGAGCATGGGGAATCTGCGACTGCCATTTGCAAATAATGATTCTAGTAAAAGATTTGGAAGGTCGGCGTTTTCGTTGAGGCGTGATGTGAGTGATGAAAGTGGGACTTTTCAAGAAGAAACCGAATCCGACTATGAGTTGGAGAAACCCATGCAGGAGGAGGAGGTGGAGGAAGAAGGACATGAAGGGGATGAGGACAACAACACAATTGAAATGCCTACCTCACACCTGTCCTACTATCGAAACTTGGAACTCATCACAAGCACCCCATCTATGATGCTCGAGAGAAGATCAATGTCGCCAATAACAAAATCCACTCAAAGAATGCCCAAATCTATGCAGGTAAACCTCTGACTAATAAATTCTCCAAATTGCATGGAAAAGTTTCTATTAACTGTATTTTCCTTCGATTTTAAATCATGTACTAAATAAATTGTTTATTTTTAGGAATCCATTATGACACCACGTTCAAGGAAACCTGTGATGCTGACAACAACCCAAGGCTCGTCGGAGCAAAATCAAACATTTTACCAAAGCGACTTGTCTAGTTTCCGAGAACAAGATGAAGATTCAGCTGCAGGTCAAATATCCTGTGGTCCACAACAGACATTTTCCGGCAACAAAAGACAAGACATTGAGAAAGACACAAGAGACGGTGCACTTTCTAATCACTTCAAGTATGTTTATAGGTCTCTTCCTTTGAATTGTGTTGAATTTTTAATTTCATCTGTTGCAGAGATTACCTTCTCAGTCGTAGTGTTTTAACCGCCAGCCCGGTGGATTCGTCGTTCTTTAGTCAAACCGATGACTATGGTTCTACCCAGGATATTGAAGACTTGGAGGAATCTCAATTGAGTACAAGTTTGTTATACTGTCTCGATGGCAATCGGCCAGTAGAGTTAGAAGAAGAAGAAGATGAAGTCAACCTTCCTACGTCAAGCACGAATTCGGTAAGTCGTAAGAGAGCAGCTTGTAGCGATGAAAATAAGGAAAATACCGTTAGCAAGAAGGAAAACTTCTTAGTTACTAAAAAGTTATACATATCTGAAATCACTGGCAATGCAACAGGTGGTCAGGGAGGAGTAGGATCAGAGACTTCGATATGATGACGATAAGACTTTATTTAATGTATAAACAAATAAATATAAATCCAAAAACATATAATTCAAATTATATCTCTATTCATATAAATATATTTATATATTTAATGGAATGTGGAAGAATTTATTATAAATATCATTAAGTTTATTTTTCTTTTTATAATTAAAAATATATCTTCCTGTTTTATCTTTCTACATGTCTTGATTATGCGTGTATACCAAAAATTGATTTGACTAATAAATGTTTCTTAAAGTTTAGTGCCTACACATTGTTTTTCTTTTTTAAATCTATCGAATTAGTTGTATCGTTGATCGTGGGGAATCGAACCCAAAACGAATTAAAAATGCATTAAAACACGCTTTTTAAAGTGGAAAACAGTGAATTATATTTTTCTCTCGCTCCTTACGATTCAAATGATTCTCCAGCCTTTTGGCGAATGAGTTGAATAAATAAAAATGTTCTAAGAAGGTTTTTGTATATTTATTTTATTATTTATTAAAAGCAATCTTCATTTATAATATCAGAATTCACAGCCAAACCTCTTTCTTTCAATGCCTTCGATATCAATCTGTGTTTCTCCTGTCGTTGTTCTTGTTCTCGGCGTTGCGCATCGAGTATTTCTTCCACTGATATTTCTTTCAATGGCAAATTAGATTCTTTTTCTCGATCCTAGCAAAGGTTTGTTTAGTTAACTTTCACAATTGATTAACAAAAATTGTGACTTACAATTTCACCCAAAAGAACTACATTTTCTCCGCGAATAAGGAAGACACCTCTTGGTATATCGCCGTATTCATTTCCAACATGAATTCTTTCGATTGTTCTGTGTAAGACTAAGTTGGCAAATTGATCCACTGACCGAAGGTAGCCAATGAGGGTTCGTCCATCTCTAAGGAGTACCATTAGTTTTTCTGTAAAAGAATAAATGTGCAAATGGATTTGAGGGAAGGAACGTTTTAAACAATTTTGGGGTTTTATGCTTACTATCGACTTCTTCAAGCAAATGGGCAGTTCCAGCGAGAGGATTTAGGTCATCCATTGTTTGTGGTCGTAATAAATTTGAATTGAAATTGATTAAATTTATAATAAACAAATGTATTTGATTCTTTGTTATTGCATGGCAAAATTATAAACCGAAAAATATGCAGTTTTAGTTTTGCTTTCGGCAAAACATTTTAAATGTCAGATGTTTTTTTGGCATATGTCAAAGAAGAGATCTGTTCGATGGGACAGTTTGGAATTGTGTTTATTTCATCTTTCCACACGATATTGCCGATGATGTGTTTTATAGGCTTTTCACACCAAACCCAAAACCGGGTTTTCGGCAAAAAGTTTTCGAAAACCCAAAAATTGTTAACATAGAACATTAACACGTTTTTATTTGACATTTAAATTTGTTTAACACCGGCTGTCAAATTTTGTATTGATAAAAAAACATTTCAGAATGAGCCGCAGAACTTTCGATATACTCTGCAATGAACTAAAGGATCTGGAAATGCAAGACACAAATTTTAGGTACCTTTAAAGTTGATTTTCAGGAAGGTAAGGCTTTTACGAGCTCCAAAAGAACGAATGAGATCACGTCATTGAGTGGTTTAACAAACGTTTCGATACGAACATACAAAAAACTTCCAGTATATCACCACCCACCGTCTCAAGTAGTTCCTTTCACACAGTGAAGATGTTCTATATAGTATGTATTCTTTCAAGATTCATTTTTTTGAAAACTCTTGAAGTGCAAACATTCTCCTAAGGATTTTTCTTTGCTGTCGACAATCCTTTACTGTGCTGTCATAGAACAGCATTTCAGCGCAGACAAGGCCGTAATACTAGCCTGTCTCGAAGAATAATTTCAACTGAAGTTCTGGGGACGGGTGTAATGGGCTCACGACATGAACTAATAAGAACTACACGCTCGCTTGGCTTCAGATATCCTCTTTGTTCACTTCAACCGGCCCGAACAATTTACTAAGGAGAAGTTAATTGTCTAGAAAATATATCATAGAATCAACAACAAACAAAATTCTTACAATACAAATTAATTTTATTTAAAACATTTTCTTCTTCTTTCACAACAAATTCAATCCAAAATACTGAGCTTATGACTATTGCTAATTGCTTCTGTTGGCACCAACGAAGTAATTTCGTTGCAGGCAATTTAAATTTGCTGTCAACGTGAACAATTGAAGCTGGCCAAACTCGTCTGATTTACCCGAATCAATAGTGTGTGGAAACACTGACTTGGCTTGATTTTCACCAAGTCAATGTTCGTTTTTACAGTGTGTGGGGAATCTACGAAACAAGTAGTTCTGTCTGTTTATCTTATCTCAGTCTATCTCATGCAATCATTTAAGGAAAAAAGTTGTTAATGTCTCTTTTCCTCTTTTTATTTATTCTGGGTCAGCATTTTTAACTTTTGGCAATGTTTATCTGTTTACAAGTTTCGTAGTTTTAACATATTTTTCGAAGGAAATGAATGGACATTTTTAATTTATTTGATATTTTTTTATATTGATTACTATTCACATTTTGCCTTGTGCCTGAAATGAAAAATATAAAAATAATCATGTCATAATGTCAAAGTGGCTCTGGCTTGGTCGTGTACTCCGGGTAAATTTGGACCTTATACATTTGGTGGTCTTGCCTTGTAAACTGCGTACATGAACCTAGTAACATGTACGTATGTACTACTATCAACAATTTCTATGTGACAGTAATGTTTTTATCCAAAATTCAAACGTCTAATTTGAGAAAGCATTTTTCGTGAGAAGGAATTTTTATGTAGGGACTGAACACAAGACTTATGATATGCTATTTATAGGAAATAACGATCACGGGTGGGGTATCACTCAAAACTCTTTCCGAAATTGTATGTTTTTTTTTTAAATGTACAGGCACTCACGAGGTTTTTAATACCCTAACCCTGAGGTTCCATAATAGCCTTTCCACACCAAACTGAAAACCCGGTTTTCGGCGAAAAGTTTTCGAAAACTCATAAAGTGTTCACACCGAGTATTTACAAGTTTTCGTTTGACATTTCCATTATTTTGATACTAATTGTCAAATTTTGTATAAATAGTATATTTTTAATTTAAAAATTTATTGGTTTTCGAATAATTTGTGAAATAAAATGAATTCTCGCCAAATTGGTTTGATTTCCATACATACAAAGAAAATGGAACAAAGCATGAAGTTCCTGCTCAACTTCATATCATTACCTCAAGGCTCTACCATGACCAGAAAACGTCAGCGTTTTATTTTGAAAATGTTGAAAATGAACAAAAATAAGAGTATGATTGATGCAATTGAGAATCATCATCGCCAAAGAAGCATGTGGACAAAGGTAAGCTTAAATAATACCATTTACCTCTAAATTATAAAAACAAACTTTCTACCTCAATCTCAGATACGTACAAGCACTTTTTGGGAACACGAAGTCTTAGAAAACAATGATGAGTTTTTTAAACACCATTTTAGAATGAGCCGTGAAACATTCGACATATTGTGCAATGAGCTGAAAAATCTAGAAATGCACGATACCAACTTTAGAAAGTGCATACCTTTGAAAAAAAGAATAGCCATTGCAATATATACGCTTGGGTCGTCTGCTGAATACAGGACCGTTGCAGCTATCTTTGGCGTTGGCATATCCACAGTAGGCATGATATTAAAAGAGTTTTGTAGAGAAGTTTGGCTTGTTCTAAAACCAAAATACCTTTGTGCCTATCCACTCACAGAACAAACTATAAAAGAAAATGTGAGTGGTTTTGAAAAACTTGGTTTCCCTCAGTGTTTTGGAGCTATTGGTAAAGTATAGATTCAAGAATCTCTCAAACCAATGCGAAACGTTGAAGAAGACAAAACAACACGTTGTTGTTGTTTAGTAGTCGTACTGAATGTTTCGTATTGGTTTGGAAGAGTCATTTTTGTACTCTTAATAACTTTTTTTTTATAATTTTCAATTTTACTGAAGATGGGTGCCATATTGAGATCCAAGCCCCAGCTCTGGATTCTGTAGATTACTATAATTATAAGGGATGGCATTCAACTGTATTGCTAGCTGTGGTTGATTATCGGTAAATTCGATTTTTTGCTCTTACAAAAATAGTCCTAATAATTATTCCTATTCATAGTTACAGATTTCTTTTCATAAATGTAGGAGCTCCAGGTCGCTGTAATGATTCCCAAATATACGAAGATTCTTATGTAAGACAACAGCATCGGCAACCTATTCTAAAGGAAATGTCAAAAAATTTATGTGGTGTGGATGTTCCTGTAGTCCTAATTGGAGACTCAGCTTTCAGATTTTCTGAATCCTTAATGAAACCATTTCCTTTTAGTACCGCAGCTACGGCAGAAGAAAATAACTTCAACTACTCTCTTTCAAAATGTCGAAGAGTAGTTGAAAACTGTTTTGGACATTTGAAAGCAAGATTTAGAAGAATTGGAAAGGGTCTTGATAACCGTATTGACAACAGTACCTTGATCATAAAAGCATGCTGTGTCTTACATAATTTTATGAATGTCAATAACGATGAAATAAACCTTCAATGGTTGCAGAATACAAACAATAATCCGCAAAGACAACAACCAGAACATTCAACGCAGATAGATAATTTGAGAAGTTGTATGTAACACTTTTAAGAATTTTGTATGAATTTCTTGGAAGTGTTACATACAAACCCCTGTCATTTCAAAACTACTCTCTTCATTGAGATGGTTCAGACGGTTCTGAGTTCTAATTTATGTCACCCAAGTGTTTCTTACAACCATTTTCAATTTAAAGAATGATTTGAAGGAAATAAATCCACCTGTTTTTGCTGGATATCCATTCAACCATGCTTTGAAATTCCCACAGAATGCCTGAAGCGTATTATAAATACCTACCCTGCCCTACTTCAAATATAAATTGAGTTTCCATTCCAGTAATCTAAAATGTTTCAGAATTAAAAGAGATAATTAGAAACAAAAATGTATAATCCTATACTGCAGAATTAACTTTTTCTTTCTATTTTATCTGAGCTGAATTTGCAATTATTAGAACAAATAAATAATACCTACAAACCTCGAAAACAAAAACTATAACTACACCCACTCAATAACTTTAGCAAAAAAATATCAAAACATACATTTTAATTTTTTTTCTTTATTTTTGATTTCACTCGAACATTTTAAAAAATTTCTCGTTGAATTTTTTTGACTCTTCAAGGAAATCTTTAAAAAGAGTTACTTTTTCTTCTTCCAACGCAAATTTCCTCTCCTCCCATTGCTTGCAATCTCCGATAAATTCATCCATCTGCGGATCACTTTTGCATTCATTATTTTTTCCTTTCTTTTTCTTTTCAGCCCGCGGCCTAGAAGTAGAAGAAGTAGCGATTGGTGAAGTGGATTCCGCAGATGGATTGTCATTGATGTCCAACTGGGATGAGGAATATCTTGACCTGGACCTTGATCTCGACCTCAACTCGTCAGAAGCCGGAATTGCGTCCGTTGAAATGTCATTATCATCTACAAATTAAAATAATATACATATCTGTTAGTTGAAAAACTTGTGCTGCTTTTTTAATTGAATTTATGAATTACCTGAGGGACGGCTGTCCTCCATATATAAATGAAGATTATGGATTCGATGTTCTCCGAGAATGGAATGTATCTTCGAATACAAATGCCCTTTCGATGGTGATCCACCCGACGGCCCAATCTTCTTTTTTTCACGGCTATTAAAGAATAAAATATATTAGTGAATGTAAATATTCTATCGTCCACCATCAACACGTTTCACTTTCATTCGAAATAAAGCTGAAATCTAACCAATTTCAATGAATTTCAATATTATTTCGAGTGAAAGTGAAATATAGATTCTGGCCGATGTAAAATTATTTATGTATGTAGGACGTAGGTATGCACTTACTTATATTTCGTTGTGAGGTTGTGCAGCTTCACCTTCACTTCGTCGGGAGTGTACTCCACTAGCCGACCCTCAAATGCTACCGACATTTCTTTGTAAATGTGGAGATTTCTTCTTGCACCACGCAATCCCGACTCCTTATCGGCCCATAACTCCAGGAGGAGTTCCTCGTCGGGAATGGACCATAACTTCCTTGGTTTGTTCTTTTTTTTTGTTCTTTTTTGTTTATTTCTTCTTCTATTTTCTAGAAAGAAAAAGTACAATTATTTACTATGTTTTATTATTGATAAAAAATATTACCTACCAGTTAATTAACCATAACCAAATAACAATATGTAATGTAGTTTGAAATTAAAACTGTAAATTTTCTCCTGAGTCAGCTGTCAGATGTTTTTTTTTTTTTATGTCTGATTGATATTTGAATGTTTTCATTTCATTTCAATAAGCTTTGAATTGTTCATTAGGTGAGTTTGTTTACTTCATCTGTCAATTTCAACTGGTTTTCGAGAGGTTTTATCAAAAACTTGTTGAAAACGAAAACTTGTGGGTTACGAAAAATGTATGGGAAAACTTGTGTTTTCGGTATAGGTTTTCGACGAAAACCTATTTTCTCGCGAAAACCGAGTTTTCGGTTCGGTGTAGAAAGCCTATAAGAGTAAAATCCAATCCAGATTCTCTTCCGCAATTTTATCGGCAATCCATTGTTTTTTTTTTGTTGACTGGGCATATTATGTCTTGCTATGAGCAACTTAAAATGTCACATTTGACATTAGAAACGGTTAATCTGTTGTTTACTTTTATGTTGATATATCTTTATAGTCGGTAGTTACTGGTTTTGAGTTAATCCATTTCTCGAAGTAAGGGAACTTCATGACTTACTATAGGAGGACGGTGCAGACTATAAGAATTTTAATAGGATGTCGGTCGACAGCTTTGAAGCTATTCTGTGTCTAGTAAAGATAACTTAGAGTTAATGTATTTAGGCAATCGACGACAATTTAAACAAAATGAAATTTTAATTTCAAAAAGACTGTGGAAAATGGACGCTCACCACTACATACAACACAAACGTCAAATTTGATGACAGAATTTTGATCCGCTCGAAAAATCCAAACTGCGATGACCGGATCATGGACTGGATGTAGGATTATTGGTCTCTATTGGATTATTTGATGACAGGCCGATAGTCCTGTCATCAGTAATATTCAATGGAGACCCCTCGTTAACATATTTACCTTAAAACACAGTGCGAGTGTTAGGAAAATAGGGATGGATTTTAGACCAGATGCTGGTGCACATTCGTCTTCAAATTTTGCTCTATGAAACATTGCAGCTGTATTCGAGTTATGTACATGTTTCGGCTAAAGTTGTATCGCCTATCATTTTCAAAGCTCTTTTCTTGCTGTAAATTTTACCACAACAAATTTCAACTCCCTTGTTGCTAACCACCCTTAACGAATTCTTACTGCGGCCCCTAAATTCTAGAAGAGTTTAGTAGAAACCTGGACCATTAGCCAGTGACCTGCTCTCCTAGCAATTTGGGAAAGCAAATTTAACAGGTCTCACCAAGCTGTGCGAAAGGATTCCACACCAAAGAACTCTGCGGCGGTTGGCCCACGTATTGGTTGAATAAGATCATCAAGGCATGAAGACGATATCCATGCCCAACAATGTGTGCAGGAAAGTCACACCATCTGTAACTTTGTATGGCCGAGAGTATAATAAAAACAAATAAAGAAAGAGTTGAAAATCGTGAAGTGACTATTGGATTCAAAATGTTTAAAGTACATATTTGTATATTCAATCATTCTGGTCGGTGAAAAAATTTGCAACACTTTTTTTGATCATATCTAAAAGACTTACCCTTGTAAGTATGTACAATAAATTGATGTTAAACTAACAATTTAAAAGAACTTCATGAACTTGTCAACATGCATATTGTCAACTTACATCTTGTGTTGATGCCTTAAAAGAACAACTTCCTTAATTTCAAACAAACAGATCCAAAAAATCTATTTCCACATCTTGGCGCTAGTGTCGCTTAATAGTAAATAGTAAAATCAGAAGTTCGTCTTGTCTTAAATAAAAAGAAAACACACGAATTGGTTAAAAACACACGAACTAATACGAAATAAAATAAAAATAGTAAGGAAAGTTTTGAAACTATCAAACAATTGAGTGAACTTCAACTAAATTATAAGACGTCGTAAGTTTTTGACAATTATAATTATTTACATATATATCTGTAATAATTGTAATGCTTATTATAGGAAGATTTTCTCAACACTCAACAGCAACCGCAACCCAACCAGAACAGAACCACAAATCAATCATCATTCCCCAAACTACTGAAAGTATTTTCTTCCCATCAAAATGAATTTCCTAATTCGCCAGCAAAAAGCTGTTTTCAAATTTGGACTAAAATCCCCTGTTGGATTCTCAAATAAATGTGAGTATTTATTCTTTTCGTTCTAAATATTTCTTAGATTCGAAGAAATGCAAAATTTTCCACGCATCATCGCAGAATTACATCAGCTGTGCGTCTGTTTTCGTGGTCGTCTCACCCGTTCTGCCATCGTGCCGTGCCGTTTTGTCGGTGTCGTGTGGCCGGGGACTTTTGTGTTTTTCTATTTGTACATGAAGCTGCTGCCCCAATGTCTAGTTGTTTTCTCTGTTGTTTTCCATAATTTTTGTGTCTATTCTAATTAGACTAGTTGTGAAGGTGCTAAAACAAAAGATCCTACAAGAAGAAATCTCGAGAAAGAACTCATAACAAATAAAACTTTCTACCTGCTTCTTCTTCTTCTTCTAGTTTGTTCTTTTGTGTGAAGAAGTTTAAGAGATGATAAGTGCGTGGAGGTGGACGACTTACGTAAGTTTATTTTATTCTTTGTTTGGTGTCATTGACGAAATTAACCATAACAAATTTTACTTTTACCTTAAAGTAAATTTCATCAATAAAACCACCTGTTTTATTATAATGATTTCCTTGGTTTGGTTTAAAATGTTCAGAATCTTGTACCAGACATTGACTAAAATGCCGCCGACTGACAAGTTGCGTGATATGTAGATTGCCGCTGGCTGTACGTTGTTTTTCATTTTTGTTGTTGGTTAGAGTATCGTCTTCTTATCGATTCTTTATAAAATTTGGCAATCAATTGTTTGCAAGTGTAAATACAAAGTCCATTTAGTTGAATGTTCATCAATATGTTAATTATCATATTTTTTTTCTAGGTTAAGTAAATGCAAATGTCTAGATCAGGTTCAGATGAGTCAAATCTGCCGGCTGAGATTTTGCGTCTTTTTTGAGATACTTGTAATTCGTAAGGGTTTTGCTCAATTTTTGTTTTTGTCTTGGAGATATGAGATTATTTCCAAAAATGCACCTATCGCGTGGTTCTGACTTTCTTAAACAAGTTTAGTACTACATTATGTCGGTTGCTACTCGATACAAAACCAGTAGCGTACCCAAATATTCAGATGTGTTCGGTGAAGATAGCTATATCTAAACTGAAGTGAAACAAAGATGCTGGAGATGACGGCTTCGCTGCCGAACTATTTAAAGCAGCTTCCGATGACTTGGTAGGGAGCATGCACCAACGCATATGCAAAATATGGCCGGAAACTCTCTAAATTGCGCCAACTACAGAGGTATCAGCCTACTTAACATTGCATATAAGATTATCTCTGCCGTATTATATGAACGTCTGAAATCGTTCGTCAACAACGACAGATCTTGGAAAAAACCCAGGAGCTTCAAATCGATACCCACCATCTCTTTATAGATTTTAAATCCGCTTATGACAGCATCTTTAGGGAAGAGCTCTACAGAGCAATGTCTAGTTTTGGCATCCCTGTCAAACTTATCCGTTTGTGCAGAATGATGATGGAGAATGCACGCTGCTCTATCAAGGTAGGAAAAGTTCTCACCGATGCTGATGATGTCAATTAAGGGGTAAGACAAGGCGATGCACTGCCATGCGACTTCTTCAATATCGTTCTGGAAAGAATTGTGAAAAACTCAACCGTCAAAATTAGAAAAACAATCTTCCAAAGGTTCATCCAATTACTCGGATACTCAGATGATATTGACACAATTAGAAGATCAAAGCGTGGATCGTTTTTGAGCATTGCGACGGAAGCGAAGAAGATGGGTTTAGTGGTCAATCTGGGCAAGACCAAGTATATGCTTGTATACGTCACCATAGACAGCTATAACTTCTAGGTAATTATGGACTTTTTCTACCTAGGCTCCACTATAAACATAAACAACGACACCAGCGCTGAAATCAAACGAAACTTGCAAATCGCTGCTTCTTTGGACTAAGAAGGCAATTGAGAAGAAAAGTCCTCTCTCGAGCATCTAAAATCACCATCTGCAAGACACCCAAGCCTTAAAGTTGGACAAAATTATAAAGGGCGTTCCATCAAAAGGTTTTATTACATATATATACATACATACATCTATTAAGGCTGGTGTAACTCTTAAAGATGTTAACTTTTGACATTTGAAACGTACAAAGTATACCTTAGGGCGTATAAACTAATTATTCAGGAACTATTATTGTCAGAATTTGTTGATCTCTCAAACTTCCAATGTCGAAAGAAATATTGAAACTGCTTGCTTGATAAAAAAAAAAAACTAAATAATGTTGCTGCTGTAGCAGGTATTTCTCGAATCGTCATATACATATGTATGTTTAAAATAAGGCATTACAATTTAACGTTCCATCATACCATCTGTGTATAGACTTCAAAGCCACTTCCCAAATAAACTGATTACTTACATTAACCATGACCAACGTTTCAAGCCAATTAAAGGTATCCGGATTGCTATCCAAACCCGTCAACATCTACAATGGACTCTGACTAGGGGATGGGCAGGCGCGCATCCTCTTCTACCTGTCGTTGGAGAAAGCAATCCAAGACTCTGAAACATCTACAATCTTCAAAAATCCAACTACTGGCTTATGCAGACGACATTTACATCTTTGGAACAAGTTGGAACAAGAAACACAAAGTACATGTTAGCTTCGTCTACCCGAAATATTGGAAACCCAAGAGCAATAACGGCAGGTGAACACCAATTTGAAGTGGTCCAATCTAGTTTTTTTAACCCAAAAATCTCACCATAAATTAAAAGTGCTTCTGTATAAGGCTATGGTCAGCAGTACTTACTTATGGATCTGAGACTTGGATGCCCAGTCAAAGACATCTTTACCTCTTATTTACTTTCGGGGGGAAAGTCATCTTCGCAGACGTTTTTTTTTCCATTTGCGAATCTACAATTTGCTTAAAGTTGAAATTCTATTTCGTTTCAGATACCCGACCACACCATCGTTCAATAATTGCTCATCAGCAAATAAAAAAATACAGCTACATACATCTTGGCGGTGGTGGAAGAGTTCTCCCTGCTTCAACAACGTGCTGCAATCCCGATGATGGCTGGAAGACGGCTGGTAATTCAAATTTGTACGCTCATGATCCCTTTGGCCGACAAATTCGATACATTTCGGTCAGCAGCAGGCTGTCAGAGCAATCTTCTTCAAAAGTTGAAGAGACTGTTAAACTTATGAAAAACAAACAGAAAGAGCAAGAGGAATTAATAAAAAAGGAAAATCTACAAATTAGGACCAGCGCTCCTGAAATCCCCAAACCAGTTCCAGTGAAAAAATCCCTCAAACAACGAATCTGGGATGAAATTGTCCATTACTATCATGGTTTTCGGCTTTTGTTTATCGATATAAACATTTGTCGAAAGCTTTTGGGTCGAGTACTTAATGGCAAAACCTTGACACGTCGAGAAAACAAACTTCTCGTCCGAACCACTTCGGATCTCTTCCGTTTGATACCATTTTCGATTTTCATTATTGTGCCCTTTATGGAGCTGTTGTTGCCGGTTTTCATCAAGTTTTTCCCTGGAATGTTACCCTCGACATTCCAGACCAACCAGGACATTGAAGACAAGCTGAAGCACAATCTTAAAGTGAGATTAGAAATGGCGAAGTTCTTGCAGAAGACCCTCGACGAAATGTCGGTGCAGCACAGTGATCATAACAGTGAAGAAGCGAAGGCCTTCGCCGAGTTCTTCCAGAAAATCAAAGATCCCAACGAGTTTGTTGACAGTGAGGATATTATAAAGTTCTCCAAACAATTCCAAGACGAAATAACCCTGGACTCGCTAAGTCGAGAACAATTGGTGGCGCTATGTCGGGTGCTTGAATTGCAAACTATGGCAACAACCAACCTGTTGCGTTTCCAGCTGCGCTTGAAGCTGAGGAGTCTAGCGGCCGACGATCGCGATATCGCCCGAGAGGGAGTGAATGCGTTGGACCTGTTTGAATTGCAGCAGGCTTGCAAGACAAGAGGCATGCGGGCATACGGACTATCGGCGGAGAAACTGCGATCTCAGCTGCAAGAATGGATTGACCTGAGTCTGAATGAGAAAGTTCCTAACACTTTATTGTTGCTATCGCGGGCCTTGATGATCTCGGATGATGCTTCAACCACGCATAAACTTAAGGAAACTATTCGTGTGCTACCCGATGTGCTTGGAACGCAAACTAAGGCCGCCATTGGAGAGCGTGAAGGAAAGATCGATAATAAAACGAAGATTGAAATTATCAAAGAAGAGGAACGCAAAATCAAGGAAGAACGTGACGAAGAGCGTGAGGAAGAGAAACAGAAGGCAGAGGAATTGTTGGATAAGGCGCCAAAAATTGGTTCAAAAGAGCCATTAATAATGAGTGCTAGCGAGCCACTAGCCAAGAAACCTGCCGCTGCTGCTGCTTCAGATAATACCCTATCGCCTAATGATGTGAAACTGTTGGGTGAAGCTTTAAAGACCGTCGTTGGCAAAAGCAAGCAGTTATTAGTCGAGAAGGAAACCATCAAAGATCTTAAGGAGGAGATTGAAGACTACAAAGAAGATTTGGAAGAATTGCGTGAGGTAAGTTGATCTCGGAGTCACACAATCACTTGCAACTGATTTCTTTTTTCTAGATCACAACAACTCAAACTGAACTTAAGGAGTCAGTGAAAGAGAGTCGTGGTGCAAAGATCCTATTCAAAAAGGTGAATTCCATGATTGGACAATTGGATAAGGTGCTGAATGATCTTGAGCAAAAAGGCAAGAAACTTCAACAAGTTGATGTTGCACCCGATTTAAGGCCCAAGCCCGATGCTCTCATTCGGGTTGATGAATTGGTCAACGCTATTAAATTGGTAGAGTTTTTTTATTTTTCGATGTATTTTTCCAAAGGTTCAACCTCTTTTTTTTTCAATCTAAGATGCAAGAAACCTCTGACGAAGCGAAATTGAATACGATAGAGAAGGTACTAAGTAAAATAGATGTCGATCAAGATGGTGCAATTAGTGCCAAAGAGGTTCTAAAGGTAAGTCATTCTATTCGTTTTTATCATCCCTAGTTACATTATAAATGTCATTCATTTTTAGGTGGTGGAAATAATCGGAAGGGAAAATGTGAAACTTAGTGAAAAACTAGTCGAAGAACTGCTAGACCTCCTCGACAAAGAAGAAATAATCGAAACCGAAGAGAAAATTGAAAAAGCTATCGCGAAGAGTATTAAAGAAGCCGACAACGCAATGAGAGTGGCCGAAGAGATTCAAGATATGGCACCTCTTCTTGAAGACAAAGCAAAGGACTTGGATGCTGCTGATGAGAAAAATCTTCTTGTTGATGCCGTAAGATTTAACAACAACAATATAAAATATAAATTATTCATAACTAATCTAATAAATTTATAATTTTCAGTTAAAAAAGACAGAAAAAGGAGAAGTCTCATCAGATTCAAAAACCGAAACAATCTTACCCAAAACACATCCAGGTATTTCATCAACGCTCACTCCACCAATTTCACCACCACCTTCTAATCCTCAGGCAAATCCAAAGGATAAAATGCTTTGATTCGCCTGTAGAGATAAAACTACAACAGTAAATACCAAAAATGGTACTACTCGTACATCCTAGTTAAATGGTTAATGGTGTAATTCTGTTGAATGTGATAATAACTTAGTTTAATATTCTATCAAACCACAAACATAAAGAAGAAAATTAAAATAAAAATACACAAAAAACTCTTAAAATAAATTCGAAAATAAAATATACAAAATAAACACAAATACCTAATCCCCATTTTAAAATAACTAATGGCACAAAGTAAGCAGGAATCAGGTATAAGAGAAAAGAGAATAGAGAAAATTTCGAAAAAGAAAAAGAAGAAAAATACGGATCTCGTTGAGCTAAATTTCGTTTTCTTGAATGTGTATTTTATTTTTAAATTTGACACTAAAATTATTTTATACTTGTATTACAATTTTTTTTATTAATAATTTTGAATTTTGCATCCTGTAAAAAATAATGAAAAAAAAAATAAAAATAAATTATTAAGAAACAAAATAACACTAAAAACAAAACTGTCTTCAAAGAAGAATTATTTTGTAATCTTTAGTTTCACAACTTTAAAATAGTTACAACAAGAAATATTATGATTGTTTTTCGTATTTACTTTTTATATTCAAAAGTAACGAAATTGTAAATTTGTATTAAAATCTGTGTGTATAACTTTTTTGTTATTAAATAAATTATTAATAAAAAAAATAAAATGAATTATGAGGCTAAGTGGTTTTAGTTTTTAATTATTTTAATACAATATTAATTGAAGCACCCAGTTGAACAACCAGATATAAAATCACGCCGTTCGGTGTAATTAAAAGTCATCTATCTCGACTCTGCATTAGAGAAACCCAGTTATGGAGTTAACTTTGCCTTTTGAATGGGGCCAGAATAAGACAACTCCTGAAGTTGTATTGTTTTTGCCCCGTACTAAAAAAGCTTTTCATATACAGTTAAACAGTTCTTCTTTTAAGATAAGAATGTGCCATTCGTTTTTTGTTTAGTTTATTGAAATGCAACAGTTGTTGCCTTGAATGTGAGCTGTGATTTCGTTTGATTAAGCATTGAAAATGAGTGAAATTGAATCTTATTTTTCGATATCCATCCATTGTTTGTTTGTCCTTTATGCAGCAAAAAAGCGCGTGCAAAAAGGAAAAGAGCAGAAAGAAAGAAATATAAAAACCGCAAAGGTGATATTGTTGCAGCAAAAACAATGGGCCAGGCCTGCAGTTGCAAAAAATGTATTTTGACAATGAACGCCTTGATTTGTATGCGAAAGTTTTTAAGGAGTTTTATGAGCTGTGCAACAACGAAAAACAAGATGCATATTATTTGTGTGGATTGATACGGCAAAATTCAGTTCAAAGGCGTCGATCTGCCAGTGGAAATGAGGTAAGAAAATACCAAAACAAATATTTTATGCGGGGGTTCACCATGAAATAGAAGTTTGCAAAAAAGCACTTTGTTCAGTTCATGTAGATGGCAAACGTAGGGTTGAAAGACCCTCTAGTTTCTTTCTTGGAAAAATTACAGCACCTTCGGACATGAGAGGTCGACAACTAAACAGAGCTAACAAGATTCCAGAATATGTGATCCAAAACATTGACACTCACATTAAACTGTAGCCAAAATAAAGAATCGAGATACTTACCTTCCGACTTAAATGTAAAAAAAATGTATGGCCTTTATTAAGAGATGTTTGAACCTGAAGTTTTTGCATTGAAGAGTGAATAAAATGGTAACCGTAAGTATCATACGATTTTTACAGGGAATATTTTTCGAAAAATTTCAAGCTATCGTTCGGTTCACCTAGATCAGATACTTGCCAGACGTGTCAGATTCATCAACAAACAAATGCAGCATCTGAATCAGAAGAAGAACACTCAAAGTTGCCCAAGACCTTCATAAACAGAAGGCTAAAGCGTTTTATGAAGATTTACGTGAAAAAAGCGCTTTGTGCTTGGTAGACTCAACGGTCGAGTGCATAACTTTCGATTTTCAACTAAATTTGCATCTTCCTTTAATACCATCCTGTGATGTTTTTAACAAAACACAGTTATGGGTTTTCAATTTTTGTATTTTCCAATGTAGTACAAAAAAGGCACATGTACATGTACGACGAAACTATAGGAAAAACAGGTTCAAATGAAGTTATCAGCTTTTTCCAACATTTTATTGACAACTTTTTGGGGGAAAGTTTTACCAAACTATACTTATTTTCTGATAATTACGGAGCTCAAAATAAAAATAATACTCTCGTCCAATACTTACATATATGCTCGTGTAAAGCTCACGAATATCTCCGTCATTGAACATCACTTACCAGAACCGGGTCATAGTTTCTTAACCCTGCGATCGCTCTTTTGGCGTTTTGAAAAACAAAAGAGACGAGTAGAACGTCTTTATTTACTTAGTGGAAAAATGTTCGAAAAGATTTAAAGTGATATCAGTGACCAATCAGGATATATTTGATTTAAAGACCAGCTTAAGGTCCGTTCTACAAAAAAAAGTGCCAAACAAAGATAAGATTAAATGGAACATTTCAAAATATCGAAGATTTTGTTATGCCAAAGAAGGAAACATCAAAAGTATCTCAGCTTCCATTTACTTTACGAGATTGAAATGAAATCAAACTGTGAAAGTAACCCACACCCATTTAAACCAAAAATACTCAACATCAACAGCCTTCCCTTAAAAGTATGAGGATGTGATGACTTTGGCAAAAAAATATGTTCCTCCAGCGGATATGCCCTTTTATAATAGTCTCATGTCCTAGCAAACGCTGCAAGAAGCTGAAAGCTCAGAATATGAGATGAAACCGAAGCCCTTAATTGATTTTTACCAAAAACGTTGCAAGAACCAAACAAATCCAAAACTTAATATTTTTTTTTTCTAATGAACAAATAATTTAAAAAAAATGTGTTTTTATGTTTTCTTTCAAAAATTAATTAATATTTTGCAAAAGTTTTGTTTTTCTATTTTTGAAGAATCGATTCCAATAATATTGAGACTCACAGTCACCTTAAGAATTTTAGCGGAGAAAAGTTACTTACACGGCCGGCGCTGGCAACGATTTCAATCATAAACGTCATGGAAGTTCATATTTGCCCCAAATGGATTCGATTTCAAATGAAAGATGCAGACAAATCTGAAGCTATGCTTTGCTTCTAATAAGACAGGGTTGCCTGGCGTTATAGGATGTGTAGATGGCACACACTTACGAATTTTCACTCCCAAAAAAGTAGGCCAACACTTTTACTATAACAGAAAAGGTTAATTTAGCCTCAATGCGATGTTAGTATTTTGCTTATTTTTGTTAGTAAGTATTTTTTCATTTCAATATCAAGGTTTGCGATCACAAAATGCGCATTCGATACATTGATGCAAGACATCCAGGAGCGAGTCATGATGTACTTGCATGGAATTCAAGTGAAATAAGGTACATGCTGCTGGCTAATTTCAATAGCGGTGAAAGAAATACATGGCTCTTAGGTAGGTGAAACAATTTAATGTTAAATTTTAAAAATATTCACTTTTTAAAAAACAGGTGATGGAGGATACCTACTTGAGCCTTTTTTAATAACTCCTTTTAGAGCCACGCAAGAAAAAAGACCTGAAAGTAATTTCAACTAAAAATAATAATAAATTCCATAAAATAAATTATTTAACAAGAAAAGTTACAGTTTTGCGAACTTCCATTTCTTCGTTGTGAGCAAATTTTCAAACGAGAGATACCGTCGTTTTTTCCTCATTATCGTCGTTTAATTTCGTCTTACAGAATCCTGAATGAAAGCGTTGAACACCCTTGACATTTACACACGACAACAAAACGAGTGACAAAAGTTGAAAAAAATTTATGGAATTCAGGTTGTGTCGTGTCGAATATTTTTCTGTCGTTTACAACATCGGTAATAGGGGTGATTGAAGTACGCTTCCAATATTAGAGTAAAGAAAAAAATTGATTCAAAATTCAAATATCTTACTTAAAACTAATTAACACAATTTTTCTTGAACTAAAACGATAAAATATAATTTTTTTTTAAATATTTTGCTGTGCCACCAAGATTTTTTAGTACTTCGGTACACCTGCGAGCCATGGAGTCGACTTACTTGGCACAAGTAATTTTTGGATTTAAATCCACCCAGCCTCTTTTTTAATGTTTCCCATAGATGCTCTATAGGATTTAAGTCCGGGGATTGTGGAGGCAAATGTCAACATTATATTTTTAAGGATATCAACGTAACCTGCGACCGTCAAAACATTGCACCGCCATGCTTAACGATCTTTATCGTGTGTTTGGGATCGTATGCGGACGCCTTACCTTTGGTTTTCCATCGGATCCAAATAAATGTATCTTTGTCTTATATCACACAAGACATTTTTCCAATTTGGCTGCATTGAATTCTATAAGCCAACGGAAAACTACATATATTTCCACTAATCACAGTTATTACACAAATTGGTCAATAAATTAAGTCAATTGAATTTGCAAAAGTGAATCGATTTTTAATATTTATTTGGCTGAGCAGTGTAACTTTCCTTGCAGAATGCGCAATCAAGTCCATTTCTATAAGCCTATTTCTAATTGTCCGGCATGTGACTGGGGCATTTAACTCCTTTCTAAGGTCTCCCGACGATAAAAATAGATTCCACTTCGATTCTCGTACCAAGAAGGCATCGAACCTTTTGGAGTTTGCTGTCTTTCTCCCGCACTGCAACTGTTGTGGTTCAAAATGAATGGCGGTAAATGCTTTCTTTTTTGAACAATTAGTAAGCAGTTCAATGAAATATTAAATTAATAACAGATTTTGCATCGTTTTCATCGATTTAGTACTTCGTTGGGTACCCCTTGGACTTAATAACTGCCTTCATCCGAGAAGGCATTGAGTTAACCAAATTTTGAGTTATGTTTTGGCCAATTTTAGACCATTCCTCTTGAAGAACACACTTGAGACGATAATTATTCAAAATCTCGTGTTTTCTAACTAGACGTGCGAGATGCTCCCATAAATGTTCTATGACATTCAAATCGGGGGACTGAGGTGGTGTTTTAAGCTGGGTTGGAACGTTATCAGTAGCCACTCTTTAACAGCGGTTGAGGTATGTTTAGGATCATTGTCTTGCGGGTAGGCGAATGACCTACCCATATCCAATTTTCTGGCACTTTCTTGAAGGTTGTTCTTTAAGATATTTAAATAGTCGAACACTAATTTACCGACGCCAGATGCGCTGCCATACAACCCCACACCATAACGTTCCCACCTCCGTGCTTTACAGTTCCTGACATATTCGCTGGATCAAGCTCTGTATCTTTTTTCTCCAAACCTTTTCACTCCCGTAAGAACCATGGATATTGAATTTACTTTTATCGGAAAAAATTACAGTATTCCAAAAATCTGCTTTTTTTAATTCATGGGTTTTTGCAAATAGAAGAAGTTTTTGGCGATTACTTTGCTTATAAAAGGTTTCTTTCTAATATTTCGACCGTGATAACCAGATTGGTGGAGCACTCGACGAATTGTTTGGGGGTTGCATGACTTATTGGGTATATCTGCTGTTATCTTTGGGGCACTTATTTTCGGGTTTCTTTTCACATTCTTTACAATTATTCGGCATTCCTGTTGAGTAAATTTCCGGGGTGGTCCAAAACGAGGTTCATTTTTCAAACTTCCAATGGTGTTAAGTTTGGTTATTATTTAGTGCATTGTAGATGGACTTTTTTTTAAACAATTTTGCCAATCTCGCGGTCCGATTTGTTTTCCAAATAGTGTCTAATTATTACTTTTTTTAACTCAATGCTTAGTTCCTTACCTCTTGGAGCCATTTCTTTTAATTAATTTATAAATAATTGTAAACTGAAAAAATTTATTTAAAAAAGAGATAAGCAACTAAAAACACAACAAAAAAAGGAAGCTAACTGCACCAATAAATAATTAACCTTCCAACGCTGCTGACGTAGAAAACACAAATGAAAAACCAAAAGTTATGTTCTGCAGATAAACCAAATGAAAAACGGTAAGTTTTGCCTCATGTGATGTGCATCATACATAATCACGTCATATAGAATGTATTTTTTCTCATATTTTTAACAGGATTTAATTTTAGTTTAGCCTTTGTATGGAACAACAACTAGTGCTTATTTATTTTTGTGGTTCACTGTTTTTAAGAAAGGGTAATTACAGTATAAATTATATGCTTGTAGTTTTTAAATTAGCATAAATTGCAATTGCTGTTGATTTTCTGTTGCTTACTATTCTGCTCCTACATAAAGGAATTTCGTATTAGGAAACAAAGTAATTTTTTATAAGAGCAATTTACATTTTCGCACTAAGAACTTTCTCTTCCGTGGCTGACAAAAAACAAATATTTCACGTGTGAAACGTCAAACAAAATAAACAAAACTTATGCACAATGAACATTTGAAAAGTATTAACAATCGGTCTTAAATTATCAATTGATACCCATAATACCAACTTATCAAACAATTAATAGAAATCATCGACTATCAAATTGATACTCATAAAAAGGCTGTAAGTTGATCTTAAACCATGAACATATAATTCCATAGACTTCAATTATAAGTTTTATTCTAAAAAGACATTATACAAAATTGAAGTGTTGAAAAATTAAGTGACAGATTTTCTTACTAATAAAAAATTGAACAACACATTTTTTGACTCGAAATTTTTAATAATGTGAATGTGATTCTAAAATAAAAATTGGTGGACCGAAACTATTGAGCTCAGAATCCGTTTTCTTCCAAAATATTTCCTAATTTTCTTTTTCCCTGTTGGTGGTGAATCCATTCGCTACAACTGCTATCTTTTCCGTAATACTGACCGGTCTTCTATTTGTGTTTCTTTATCAGAAAAATTCAATTGAACTTACATTTTTCCAACTCGTCTTTATTTCCAAATTCAATGCCGAAAAATTCAAGAGAAATGACAAAAAATGTTCACGAAACCCTTTGTATTTAAATTTGAGTTAATATTATAGGAACTTAAGTTAGTCCAATTATAATTGGATGAGTTCAGTCTAGGCGTTGCAATTATTTGTATTATCTATCTTTCAATTTGATATAGAGATGTTGAGCTACTTAGCCTCTATAGGTGCCTGGGACCTGTTTTATGTAAAATGGTGAAGTCAAAAGATTATCGACCGCGATTTCTAAAACTGCGTTGGACCCTTCATTGAGGATACTAATTGGAGACATTTATAATATCTATCCATTTAGAGACCAGTTGATGTTGTTAATAAAAATGCTTTGAAGAAGAAAGTTATCGTGATATGATGATGCTGAGATTCTGTTTTTTGAAAGTCTGGTTAGATAGTAAAGCAGCTGAGAGATCTTTGAGTCATTATAGACTTTGCTTATTTATGGTCTGCGCTGCTTATTTATACACTTTCGAATCTCTTTAGATCAAGTACAACATTCGGTGTAATTTGGAACATATAAGGAACCCATAAGATATTAAAGTGCGTATTAATTGCTTATACATTAAAAGTTTGGTTTTTGGTTCAACGTTAGTAGAATTGAGCAACAGTTTTAACTTAGCAGCTGTAGCTTTGCTGTTTAGAGCTTTTCTCACGTGTGGATTCATTTTAAATCTTTCGTGAAGATTGACCCCCAAGTCAATCGATTTTTTTAAAGGAATTGATTTTCCATCTATGGATAGCTTGAGATATCGGCTTGCACGAACAGCAAGGTGGTGGCCTTTACCAGCCGCATTGCGAAAACAGATAAGCTCACATTTATCAAGGTTCAATGCTTCATGGGGTCTCTCATCAGAACTATATAGGATTGTGTCATCAGTATAGAGGATGGCCTTAGATTTGACGTGTTGTGTAGGAAAATCAAATAAGTACAAGTTGAAAAGGAGGGGCCCAAGGATGGATCCTTGAGGTACTCCCGAGAAGATATTGACTGGTGAAGAGGTTGAACCTTCAAAGTTGTAAGAAAGACAGCGGTTAGACAGAAAACTAATCAGAATTTTAATAAATAAGGCCGGCGTGCCAGATAGAGTCAAATGCTTTTTTAGGTCAATGGCACAAGCAACAGTACATTTTTTTGATCTGAGATTGTTAAGAATTTTTAAAACGAACTGTTCCGATTGCGTGGGCTCAATATCATCAAAGAAGTTTAATAGTTTTAAATGTATGATTTTTTCAAATAATTTGCCGACATTAGAAAGAGGAGATATGGGGCGGAAATTTTCAATGCAATATTGGGAATTGCCTTTTTTTATCGGGATAAGATAAGCTTTTTTCCACGCAGTCGGAAAATAACAATTGTTAAGACAGTTGTTAAAAATAGGAATGAGATACTTTGCAAGCGTATGTTTGGTTTTACGAAGAATGAAATTTGGAATGTGGTCAGGACCAGCTGACCTTTTATTGTTTAGAGATGAGATTAAATTTTCAACTGAAGTTTCATGAATCAAGGATACATACATTGCTATTGTTAGAGGAATTATTTAGAGAAGAAAAGTTTGTCAAATGTATGTTTGCGTTCCAAACTGGGAAAGAAGAATTAAAAGTATTTACCTCCAAGGTTTTGACCGGGTCGAAAAATGGTGTGTTTTGGGCATATAAAATAGAATAAAAGGAGGCAAATGCCTCTGCTTTTTCAGATGGGGTCGAGTAATTGTTATTCTGAAACGAGAGAACCTGATTGCTTAATTACGTGTTGTTTGCTTTGCGGCCGGTTATCTGGTCAATTACCTTGAATTTGGCTTAAGACTGGCTAACTGGGTTGACAATGTCGAAATCGAGAAATTGGTTCTCGAGGAACCAAGTGGCGAAGTTAGAACCATTCTGGTTTGTGGGTGCCTGGAATTAAAATCACCGCCTATGATTATGTAGTCAAAGTTAGATAAGGAAGATATAAGATAAGAGAATTTGGTAATATGGTTAGAAACATGATTTTTATTTGAAAACAATGCTTCTTCTTTCTTTTTTTTAATGTATGCAATTCGATTCGGACAGCCTCTGTAGCTAGCCGGATGACCAAGTTCTTTGTAGTTTACGCAAGAAGCAACTGATGTTTCGGTTTTTGAACCTAGGTCACATTGACCAGGTTCATGGTCTTTTAGGCATTTAACACCTCTATTTGCAAAACTACAGTATTTAAGGACATGTCCGTATCTCTGGCATCTAAAACACTGTTTAGTGTCTGAATTTCTAACCGTATCCTAAGTTATCTTGTGTTTCAGTAGGAATTTAATTTTTTGAATTTTTTGAAGGCTTTCCCTATCTTCTAAAGAACAATGAAAAAGATCGAGCGGGATATTATTCGATTTAGACCATTTAGTCGTTTTGGATTTCAGGTGGTGGAAATTATTCGAAATCCCTTTCAGGATCTTGGTAAATTTTTTGCACTGCTTTGGCGTAAAGGAGAAAGCCTCTACACCACATTCTTTTTTATTTTATTTATTTATAGTCACAGTTTGAATTGTTGTTCTGTCTAATGTTGTGGCTTGAGTTGCTGCTGGTGTTGCAGTTATAATTTTTGCTGTTATTGACGTTAGCACCCAGTTTGCCGGTATTGTTGCAGATATTAATGTCTCCAGGGAAATCTTTGCGGCTGTTGGATGCATCAAAGTTATTAGTTAGTTATTAGTTAGGTTGACTGGAGCAGCCTTCTCGAAGTTAAGAGAATCAACATCCTCCATTTCTTCTTCAAGTGGCTTGAAACGGTTGGTGTTGTTAATGATTTCCTTTGGAGATTTGGAACCTGTTATTGTCCCAATGTGTCTTCTTTTTCTGGCCAAAACATATTTAAAGGCATCCTGGTCGGCTGCAAGAATTCTGTTAAGTGCTAATTCGGTACTATTTTGCATAGTAGCCAGGTTGGGAGCGTCGGAAGTGTATTCGTGCCCAATTATTACGCAGCTGTCGTTGCACGTGATAGCATCGGTAGACTGACGCCAAATGTTGTAGACATTGCATCTATAGTTGTCTCACTCTTTCTTTCGGAATCGGCATAGGCAAGTTCTTCATCTTCACCATTCCATTCTCGGGCAAGGGAATCTATAATTTTTTGCTTATCCTCTTCCTAAATTATATTCGATGGCAACTTGATTTTTTCGGCAAAAGACCGAATATCCGGAGGAACTTTATCGGCCAAAAAAGGCCCAGAGCCACTTCTCTCCATTGCATTGTGTAAAACAAGTGTTTTTTGTTTTTTCTTTATATTTATATATTTTTTTTTAAAGCAAAATTTTAAAATTAAAATTTAATGAAAGCTCAAATCGAATCTCAAAATCAGTGTGCACTAACTTTTTATCTGAAAACTTTACACTACGTTGCGTCGCAGAGGAAATTTCAACTTATAGCTTTGACTATTCAACCGCTAGGTAAGTGAATGCCGCCCATTGGCAACCCTCGCAATACGTATATGTAATTATGACATTGTTGTTTGAGAAGTTCACGTGAAACTGTGATTGGATATGGTTAATTTTTTTTTTCGGGTTATGTGTGAATGATATTGTTTTTGACACATGATGGTAAAGTGTAAAGCTTTTAATGAAATAAAATGTGCATCACAAATTTATCGCCAGCAAAACACTAATGAACCTACGGTTTGTCCACACTCCGTAATGATAGTGGAAATTACCTTTTATTGTAGTTGTTAAGAACAAACTTTACAGGGGGTACAAAGTTTACGAGAGCTTTAAAGTTCCTAAAAAATTGATTACTATGCCGAAATGTTTTCTTACTTTGGTCAATCGGTACGTAAATTACCTCGAAAAATTAGATGGCACAACAGTCCATGGAGAACCAGGGGCTGGTGGCTGACAACTCTCAACTTTCCTGTGAGTGATTCATGTCTGGGATGGAGGTAACCTACTGCTGATATGCCGAATCCGAACAGCTAATTTGAGAAATCACTTTTCATAACAAGAATTACTCTTGTAGGATTTTGTCAATTTCTCTTTAGGCTGCACTGGCATGACAGTAATACGCACTAACCATCACGAGAAAACGAAAAAATATTCTGGCTTACTGTTCAGACAAATTTGAATAAAAAAACCGAGGATAACTAAATGTTGCTGATAGGATTCTACCTGCTTACTAGACACGATGATGTTGCAAAGAGACTGTTGACAACGAACGCAAACGAATTAAGGACAACGAACTTCGGATAAGCACGTGGAATGTTAGATCCCTTAACAGACCAAGTGAGATGGGCCGGGCAAAAAGAGGATGAAAAACTGCGATATTTATTATGGTGACTGCTACCACGAAAACCAACAGCTCTTATTTGGATGCGGCTTCGTCATTGGAGCCAGACTTAGGCAGGAAGTCTTGAGCTTTAGGTGCATCAATGAGCGCCTCATGACCATACGCATCAAGGCTAAATTCGGCAACATTAACTTGATATGCGCACGCCCCCACAGAAGAGAAAGATGACAACACCAAAGAAATGTTCTTCGAGCTCTTAGACAAAACATATGAGCAGTGTCCTAGCTACGATATTAAAATTGTCCTGGGCGATTTTAATGCCAAGCTAGGAAGGCAAGACATCTTTGGTGAAATAATCGGGAAAAGCAGCCAGCACGACAACACTTCCGACAATAGATTTTGCTGCGGGGCGAATCGTCCACATCCACAAAGGAACTTGGAGTTCTCCAGATCAATCTACCGTCAGTCCGAACTTTCTGAGGAACTAACATCGACTCGGACCACTACCTCGTTGTAGCCAAGGTAGCACTTCGGGTTTCCAGACCCAAGACAAAACTAGGAGGTGCTGGGAGAAGGTACAACGTCGAACGGCTACGATCGCCAGAGATCGCCAAACCATCGAAAACCAGTAGCAACATTGCCAAGATGCAATCAGAGAAGCCGCCTCTGATGTGCTGGGTTTCAAACAGCCACCAACAAGGAACCTCTGGTTTGATGAGGAATGTCGGCAGGCAAATGCAGCCAAACAACAGAGCTGTTCATGAGCTCTATGAGCAAAAAAAGCGAGAGGAACACCGACATCTCAGAAGGAAAAAGAAGGGGCATGAGAAGCGTGCGGTCGAAGATGTTGAGAGGTTTAAAAGCAGGAATGAAGTTCGAAAGTTTTATGAACAGGTGAAATGAAATTCACAGGTACATAAACGCAAAATCGAAGGCTGCTATGACGAAAGTGGAAACATCATAGTGGAACCGCAGTCAATGATGAGGATATGTAAGGACCACTTCTGAATTCTGCTGTCAGGCAGGATGATCCATTCAACATAGACGACGAAAGCCAACAATCCCGTCCTCCCGACTAAGACGAAGTTAAGATTGCCGCTAGAGAGGATTTCTTGAATGCCGAGCTCTTTAAAGCAGCTGGAGATAAGTTGGTTAGGATCATACACCAACTTATCTGTAAGATATGGTCGGAAGAAAGCATGCCCGATGAATGGAACCTCAGTATTGTTTGATCCTGAAAAACGGAGATCCTCTAATTTACACCAACTATAGGGGAATCAGTCTACTTAACATCGCCTATGAAATCTTCTCTGCCGTAATATGTGAACGTCCAAAGCCCATCGTCAAAAACCTGATAGGTCGCTATCAGTGTGGTTTTAGACAAGGACAGTCCACAGTCAATCAAATATTCACATTACGGCAGATCCTGGAAAAAAACCCAAAAACACCAAATCGACATCCACCATCTTTTCTTTGATTTCAAGGCCGAATATGACAGCATCTACAGTGACGAGCTGTATAGTCATGTCTAGTTTTGGCATCCCTGCCAAACTAGTCCGTTTGTGCAGGATGACCATGGAGAATTCAACTTAACAGAACATTTCGATGTCAAAAAGGTTTTAGACAAGGTAATGCGCTGTCATACGTTTTTTTTTAACATCGTGCTTGAAAGAATAGTGCAGAGCTCACACGTCAACACTTGAGGCACTATCTTTCAAAAGTTTGTCCTATTACTAGCATATGCGGATGACATTGACATAATTGGGAGAACAACACCGACGGATTGGCAAAACGTCACCATCGACAGACGTAACTTTGAGGGAGTCAAGGACTTCGTGTACCTAGGCTCCGCTGTAAACGCAGAAAACAACACCAGCGCTGAGATCAAACGCAGAATAACTCTTGCTAACCGCTGTTTCTTTGGGCTAAGAAAGCAATTGAGTGGTAAAGTCCTCTCTCGAGGGACTAAAGTGTCGCTTTATAAGACCCTTACCATCCCAGTCCTGTTATACGGTGCAGAAGCTTGGACTATGATAAAAGCATCTTGGGCCGTTTCGAGAGGGAAGTTCTTTGTGTGATCTACGGTCTCGTATGCATCGAAGGGGAGTGGACGAGAAGATGTAACGACGAGCTGTACGGGCTGTACAGCGACGTAGACATAGCCAGAAGGATAAAAGTACTATATGAATAAGATGGCTGGGTCACGTAGAGCTCATGGAAACCAATGCTCCAGCCCGGAAGGTCTTCGAATCCACACCCACAGGCCAGCACAGTAGAGGACAAGTGGAAAGCGACCTCTCCCAACTTGGAGCGCGAAACATCTAATTAGGGACCGATCTAGATGGAGAAATTTGTTGGGTGAAGCCCTAGTTTACACAGGACTGTAGCGCCACCTTAAGTAAGTAAGAAAGTTTCCGTATCAAGCTCTTCGACGCTACGAAATTTGTATAACAGTGTTGTTATCGAGTGAAATTGAATTTGAAAAATTAGTAAATTTGTTTTTAGAGTTCCACGTTTTCATTGATTTAAAAAACTTCCAAAAATCAAAAGTTGGGTCAATACAGTTCAAGAAAATTTAATCACATCCACTGTATTTTTAGATTTCATTTCCAAGGTCAATGAAATGCAGTACCTAGCTATTATTTTCTTTTTTGAAGGAAGACATTTAATGTATTGGAATACTAAACATGTTTTTAGGATGACGCTAATAAGACTAAATTCAAAATAAACAGAAAAATCTTTAAAAGCAAATGGTGTTTTTTTTCTCGAGAAGCCACTTTCACACGAAAGAGTCGTCAATCATCCATAATTGAGCTCTATAAACCGCCTCCGCGAAGCCTCCTGTTAAATATCAATCAAGTAACTTACTGTGATTTGGTAATGTATATACTTTGCCTTAATACGTTTAAAGGGCTTTAACATTAAAACTAGTAGCTATAAATATCCTTACGTTCAGTACAGATGCACATTTCAAAGAATATATTTGGTTTTCAAATACAACATTTTATCGTTAGTGCCTATCCAAGAAAATAAAAGTGTACCAAATGGCAGTATTTGTTACACATGAGTTTGTAGTATTTAAAAAGATTGGTCGTTTTCGACGTGCATTTTCTAAAACCTTTAGAGAATTTAGTGAAATCAGTAGTATTCATGGGATTAAATATTTTCATGATACAGAAACTAATTTTTTTGGAAAGTGAGCAGGATATATTTTTGGTTTATCATTTTTGAATTTATTCTTTTGTTTTAAAATTAAATGTATCTTTCTTTTTAGGTTCATTTGGATGGTAATTGTTGTAGCAATGTTTTCTTGTGCTATCGCAATGGTAATTGTATTCTACAGAGATTTTTCAAGCAATCCGATTCGAATGAATATCGAAAGCGATCATACTCCATTGACAAATTTAATATTTCCAGCTGTCACTCTTTGTCCACCAACTATGTACAATCTACCAGCAGTTAAGGAAATTTTTCAAAACTTGTAAGTTAAATCAATAAAATTAGCTAAACTGAAGAAATTATAGATTCGATTATGAAAACTACTTGGTCGAAAATATAGGTAAACCAAATGGCTTTAAATCCTTTAAACGACATTTCACATAACGCTTCATTAATTCAATCTTTAGACTTTATTTAATTTAAGATTCGAAAGATTTTGCAAAATTAAAAATGGCTTATTGACGGCACCTCATGGGCATCATCACTGCAGATGATTTTTTAACATTAACTGCAAACATTTGATCAGTTTTTATAGTGCATTTTAACAATGGTCAAGTTCAGACAACATAAGGAATTTCATTTGGAGTCAACTGCATTCTTTGAAAGTAAATTTTGACGAAGGCAGCTGGTTAGTATTTCAAATATACTTCACTATCCTCTGTCTTCCAGTTCATTGTACAAAAACTGTAAAAAACATTATTGTCTACAAAACACTTTTTAGGCAAGCTGCAAGTCCATCACGATTTGTATTTTGTATTGAAAAGAAATATTACCTATTTGTTTTTCAAATTGACAAGGAACCCTTTTACAAAAAACATTAAATGAAGTTAGAAATAAATCAATCATAGTGTAATAAAATTCAGCGTTCAGTTGAATGAAAAAAACATGATCAACTGTCATTTTGGCAGAAGTAGACTTGATTTGATAGTACGGAAATTTTTCTTTACTAACTTTCCAATCAGCTTTCTATTAAAGTTGGTTAATTGGAAGGTAGTTTTTGGCAGCTGGCCAATCAGATACTAGAAAGTTTCCTTACTTTTATGTCTCTTATATCGACTCAACCTGCCCAATGTCAGTGCTTTGTTGAACTAATGGTGTATTGTCAAATGTCAAACCTTGACATTTTTAAAAAAGGCAGGAAAACCCCATAATTTAAACCGGTACGTCTTAACATTTGTGTATGTTTTTAAATATTTCAGAACTATGCCGAAAAATGTGAGCCAGGATGAAGCCATAAACGCTCTTAACCAACTTTATGCTCTGGTGGGAATTGTAAGGGTATTCGACCAAAAGAAACTCGACATCTTACAACGCACAGCCAGTGGCAATAATTTGACAACGTTAGAATTCCTTCAACTAATTCGCTGGAATTGTTCAGACCTAATGTACCGCTGTCGGTTTCAATCAAAAATAATGCCATGCAGTGAGTTATTCTATCCTGGAAAAACTTTTACTGGATATTGCTGTTCATTTAATTTCAAGGACTATGGGTACAAATAAAAACTTAAACATATTTGCAATTACAGAAAAAATTATAATATTTTTTGAAATTTTAGCGTGAAATATCAAAGACGACGGGCTTTGAAATTTGGCCCAGAAGGGGGTCTATCAGTAATTATGAAAGACACAAAACGAAATCAAAAGGATCTCGATCAATTTCTTTCCTCGGAAGTTGAGCTTTTCGTCCATCAAAACGAAGATTTTCCCCATAGAACCTTGATATCGAATTCCATTCCAGTTAATCGAGAGACCTTTGCTGTGATTCGACCTACCGAAATAGTCTGTTCGGAGAGCTTTAAAGCTCTGGCTGTTCAAGATCGACAGTGTCTACTCAATCACGAACATAATATGCGTTATTTTTCAATCTACAACAGTGATAATTGTGAATTTGAATGTCGGGTTTTGAAAACTTTTGACTCTTGTGGATGCGTTCCGTTTTTGTACTATTCCAAAAAGTCACGAGCAAAAGTTTGTGATTTTACAAGTTTGCCATGCTTGTACAAATCCTATAATTATTTTGGTATTTATATTGAAGATGAAGGTCTGTGGTGTAACAGAAAATAATTAATAATTTGAATTTGGATATTGTTATTTTTTCTTGTAGATAGTCAAATTGATAGGAACAAGACAATCGAAACTACTAGCGTTTGTTACTGTCCAAATAGTTGCGAGAATGTGGAATATGATGTTAAGATTACTCAAGCCCGGTTGCAGACTGTAATAGAGTCGTTTGATTCATTTTAGTGAGATTATTTTGCGAGAAGAATGTAATTATAAATTTTATCAACCCTCATTTACAGCCATGGAATTCAAGATAATTTTACAGTTGTTCATGTATTTATGAACTCTCAAGTTTACCGACGGTTACGCAGAGACACCCTGTCAGACATTATTATTTTAATAAGTAAGTGATTATTTATTGCTTGATTTATGTGACATTTGTTTTTACTTTTAGGTAACCTTGGAAGTTCTTTTAGTCTTTTTGTTGGAATGAGTATGATATCTTTGTTGGAAATTTTGTATTTTTTTACTTTGGTCCTTTTGCAAAATTACATGCGGCAAGATCGATTCAATCAAAGAAATGAAAACGTTAACAAAATTTGAATTTAAAAATGATTTTCTAAATGTTTTTGTAATTGGAAAATTGCTTCGGTTCTTCTTTTTTGTGAACTAAACGTGCCTAAGAAGTTATTGTAATTATTAAATACGCTTGAAAAGTAAAACATAACCTTAAAAATTGATGAAACTAAGATATGTGTAAAGTTTTTATTTATAATGGTGACAATTTAACAAAAGATAAACTTAGTAATATAAAATAAATACATAATTTCATACATAATTTCTACAACTACGATATTTTAATGTTTTTACAATTAACATTGTGAAGCCATCCATACCGCCAGCTAGTTGCTTCTGGAAAATTATATTTAGAATCAGGAGTGTGATCGTAACGCATTTCAAGGTAAGCATTTCTCTTTCCACTGTCTAATAGTTGTTTCTGTTCCTTCGACACACTTTTCATTGGTCCCGAGAAATTTCCTTCGAAGATATTTTCTTCCTTTGAAAGATCATAAGAAGCAAAACTTGATGTTTTCTTTGGTTTTCCTTTTTGAGATGTTCTAACTACGCAGTAAAATGGTGGTTGACGTTTTAATGGTTTAATTGGTTTTAATGGTTTTGTAGGATTTGTTTTATTTAATCTTGATTTAGCTGATGAAAGTGACATTCTGATGGGTTTTTGAATTTTGTCCGGAATTTTATTTGAAATTTAACAAAACAAAAAAGGAAACAGACAGTTGACAAATTGATTTATAATTTTCGTCGAAAGTGAAAAACAAAGGTGTATAAGGTATCAGAGATATGGATCTGACACAAAGTGAGTAATCAAATCCCCCATTTTTTTCTGAGCTTTGGACGTTGTTCAAATTGAACGCTTTTGAGTTTGAAGCCTCGTCATTTAATCTCGTTCCCACAATTTTATGGTTAAACATTGAAAAGTGAAGTAAATCCGACCAATACAAAATAGGTTAGACGTCAGATAAACTTATTTAAAGTAAATGCCTCTGTTGCGCATGAAATTTTCAGCGTAGAAAAAACACGCCCGTACAAATTTTAACGTAAAACAAGCCCAAAAACTAAGAATTTCCGCGTAAAAGCCTGTTCATTGAATCTAGATTGTTAAAAAAAAAAACATTAATAAAACTTCGTCTTAAGATTCTCATTTTCTAAATATAAATAAATCCTGAGTCAAGGATTAGAAATCTGCGATGGATTAGCGTTTTAAATTAGGTTGGTCTCACGTCTCAGTTTTCCAAATCAGTGTTGTTTTTATAATTCCGTCGAAGTACAAACACGGAGAAATAAATTAGTTCGAAAATTGATAATGCGCTTATTCCCACAAAAACACTGTAGCAGTTTCCAAGATTTCCTAAAAACAAAATTAAAAAAAAAACATTCTTATTAATTAACTCAATACAATTATACAATTTTGTTATTAAATAAATACATAAATAAAGTGATAAAAGAGTCCCTAGAGAACTAGGGCCTAGTGACTTGCAACTTGCAACTTGCAACTTGCAACTCTCAACTATTTCTGTTTACGAGTTATTGCAGGGATGAAGAGGACCTACGGTTTTTATGCCAAATCCAAACGGATTATTTAAGAAAGCAATTTTCATGGCAAGAATTACTCTTGGAGGATTTGTGAATTTTTCACAAGATGTAATGAAAACAAAACTTGAAACTTGTCAAACCATGATTTAAACATTCAAGCTTTGGGCCTTAATATTATCCTTAAACGTATGCTGTTCAAAAGGGGACACTTTTGTTGTGACCTCAAGGTCACAATTAATAACCATATGACACATCATACAAGTTGCTCCTTTTTGTATAGTTGGTGCTGGAATACAGGTTTGATTATCCTAAAATTAAAAAGAGCCTGGGTTGCGGCCCACAATGATAACTTCACATCCCGTCTGTGGATTTGTCTTGCGTAAAAGCTTGTAGGGTTGGGTTAAAAAGTTGTAAGTTGAATTATTCTTAAAAATTTTAAATTATCAGCAATATTTTTCATATAAAGAAATAGTTTAGTTTGTAAAACTAGTTTTGTTAAAAAGATTTTAGTCGAAAACAAATGTTTACCAATTTAAGTAGCATTTCTTAAATTTTTACAAATTGGATGAATGAAATTTATTTGAGAGATATCAAGAACCGAACATCAATTTTTACCAAATATGTGTACTGTTTCTGGTATATTTTAAATAAAATAAAAAAAGTTTGAAGACAATATTTTAAATTTTTGAAAAGCTATTTGAGTCGAAAGTAAATTTTTACAAAGTTTTAGTATTTTTTTTGTTAAGTTTTAATTTTTTGTAAAAAAAACTGTCAATTTGTTTTTTCTCAAAATTTTTAAATTGTTGAAAGCAATATTTCTTATAAGATAAAATAAGTGCAAGCAATAATCTTAAATTTTTGAAAAGATATTTGAGTCGAAAATCAATTTTTACCAACTTATTTTTATTTTTTGTAAAAGACATTAAACTAGTGGTCCAATAACAAAAATTCCGACAGAGCCAAATTTTGGTGGATACCTTGGGTTTACGCTAAGAAATACAAATTTAAAAGTCCCCAAGATTGATGCGAGCTTAGAAAGTTGTTCGGGGCCAAAGTCAAAATTTTAGTTTTTTAGATTTATCTCTACGAAAATGGTCCTCATGATTGTTTTCTAAGTATCACCGTTCCTGAGATATCGCGATTGTAAGAGTTATGTTCAACATAATATGCACACAATTCCCCACCACCTTATAGGTAGTGTACTCGGTGCGTTTTTTTTTAACGTGGTTTCCCCATTCCAAAAACCATTATGATGTAATTTTGAGAGATAATACTTATTTGACTGTATGATGATTATTAATGTTGATTTTGGTTACTGAATTCAATTGTCGTTCTTGTTTCTTCTAATATTTCAATCTGATTCATACTCATATTCAACTATCATGACTTCCCCAATTTCTTCTTCTTTTTCTTCATCTTGTAGGATGTTTATAAATTGTTCAAAAGAAGATGGATCAGTTGGTTCTTAATCAAAATCACATAAATCTCCCTATGTTGTATTTAATTAAACATTTGAGCAAGACTGACCTTGGCAATCGGTACACGCTGAATAACACTCTAATCCGACTTTTCTACAGCCGCATTTGGCACTACAAGTTTTCTTGCAATTGCAAAAAATAGTGTTAAAAAGTTTTTCTGCAGCAGGGTGGAGTAAAGTTTGAATCGGTTCCAAAATGTTATTTATTAATTTCCAACCCCAGCCTTCAGGGTTCAGTTGATTGCCTTGCCACGTCTGAACTTGATAGTGTACTCGATACAAGTGTTAAATAGCAGATGCCGATGTTGTTTTGTGTATTTTTGAAAAAGGTTGAATATCTCTACTTATCAATGCAATCTATTTTTTCTTGGAGCTCCATAAACAGCAAGAAAAAACCGAATTCCAGTTGTTGATTTAAGTGACCTTTTCCAAAGTGATGAAGTGATGAAAAGCCCGTCATTAAGATTTTCGAAACCGAATTCCTTTCGTGATTATTGTTTGAAGTGGAGAACTAATTTCCGTACATACTTTTGCACAGCCAATTGGATCTTTTTTTTTCAAATAATTTGTGTTTTGAAGGTGATTTTAACCTAATTTAGGACGTAGGTGTACAAATAGGTGGAGGTGTTGTTTAAGCGCACTTCAAACTGATTAAAAAATCTTAAAGTACATTTTTAAAGAAGGAAAAGTTTGGAGAAAAAAATGTAACAAAAAGAAAAAAAGTAACATAGTAACAAATACAAACAAATTAAGAAAAGTGTAACACTTTTGTTACACTTGTAACATTGTGGCAACGCTGGTAGTAGATATCTTCATTGAGAATGTAAGCAGCGTTAGTGCGATCAGCCCCAGTATTGATTTATTGAAAGCAATCGTAGATGGCTGACTTTGCTGTTTTACGCATCCCAGCTGCATCTAAGAGCTAAGAGTGAGGTGATAATTCATTTGTTCAATTTCATCCTCAAAAGTGTTAGTAACACTCATACGTTGAATTTATAATACAGGGTCTATTGGTACTTCTTCTTCGTGAACTTTTGAAGTGCTACTCGCAACTAAAGGAGGAAGTACTTTATCAGCGGGTTTAAATCTTATATTAATGGAAGTTAGACCAGTAATTTTAGACATGGAGGCAATCCCAACTTCACGAACTTTATGACAATTAATCTGATCGTCACCCATGACTCCACAAGCAATAGATAAGATTTTGTTAATTTTGGGAAAAGGATCATGTAATGAAAACCAGTCAAGAAGTATTTTAATATCTTTAGCATTTTTCTTAACTCGAGAATTCCGTAAACCCATTCGCTTATCACACTTTCTTCTGTACTTCTTCCTTGAGAAATACCTCCATCTATCTTCATCGATTTTATCATTGGTTGTTCGATTATCATATCAAGAGACACAAATAGATATTTTTGCTTGCTTGAGCACTTGAATATTTATATATGGGGCAAATAAGTGCATATAATATTGAACATAACTCTTACAATCGCGATATCTCAGGAACGGTGATACCTACTTAGAAAAAAAATCATGAGGACCATTTTTTAGAGAATTTTGAGATTTATAAATTCGGTCTGAGGTATTTTTGTGATAAAACCTACCGTTTTTGAGAAAAATCCAAAAACCTAAAATTTTGACCTTTGACCCCGAATAACTTTCTAATAGCGTATGGGATTGATTGGGACTTTTAAATTTGTATTTCTTAGCGTAAACCCAAGGTCTTCACTAAAATTCGTCTCTGTCGAAATGTTTATTATTAACTTCCCATAGGAAGTTATTGTAACGGGTCCGATTTTTCAAATTGAAAATTTTGACATTTCTCGACGTTTCAAGGTCCCTAGAGTCGAAATAAAAGATTTATAGAAAGATGACTGTGCGTGCGTGTGTACGTACGTTTGTACGTCCGTACGTTCGGGACGTTTTTTTCGTTATCGATTTCAAATAAATTTTGTTATACAGATATTAACGCATAAAGGCGCAGAAAGGGCTCTCAAGAAAATTGCGTGCTTGGTTTTTTTTACCATAGCAGCAGCATACAAATTTGAAAATTTTGGTTCACCCTAAATATCTTACGAGCCAAAAACGCTAGAGACTTGAAATTTTATATAATATATACAATACATACATGCAACGGTTTTTTTTTATAAATCAAAAAAACTGAAAAAAAATTTGTCACCTCCAAAATTTTACGACTAAAATATGATTTCATCTCCAAAACAATTTTGTGCAACGAAGAATAATGTTTTTGACATATGATAAAATTTTGAGAAAAATCGTATTGACAGTTTTTTTTTTATAAAAAATAAAAATCTTAAAAAACATTACTCAAATTTGGTAAAAATTGAATATCGATTCAAATATCTTTTCAAGAACTTGAAATTTAGGCTTTAAACTTATTTTATCTTATAAGAAATATTGTTTTCAATATTCTGAAAAATGTTGAGGAAAATTGAATTGACAGTTTTAAAAACAAAAAATAAAAACCTAAAAAAATGTATAAAAGTTGGTAAAAATTGATTTTCGACTCAAATATCTTTTCAAAAATTTGAGATAATAGCTTGTAACTAATTTTTACTTATAATAAAATATTGTTTTTAACATCAGGAAATTTTTTTTAGAAAAATCCAATTGAAATTTTTTTTTTCAAAAAATAAAAACCTAAAAATAAAATTGTAAAAGTTGGTAAAAATTGATTTTCGACTCAAATATCTTTCCAAAAATTGTAGATATTTGCTCTAAACTACTTTTATCTTTCGAAAAATATTGTTGTTAACATTCAGTAAAATTTTGAAAAAAATCGAATTGACAGTTTTTGTACAAAAAATTAAAAACCTAAAAAAAAATTAACAAAAGTTGGTAAAAATTGATTTTCGACTCAAATATCTCTTCAAAAATTTGAAATATTGGGTTCAAACTAATTTTAGTTTATAAGAAATATTGTTTTCAACATTCACTAAAATTTAAAAAAAAAATTCGAATTGACAGTTTTTTTTTTTACAAAAAATAAAGCTCCAAAAAAAAAAACAATACTAAAACTTGGTAAAACAGAAAATATTGTTTTCGATGTTCACTAATTTGTATATAAAAATCCAACAGTCCGTTTTTTTCATAAAAAATAAAATCTAAAAAAAATAGTACACAAATTTGGTAAAAATTGATACGAGTACATATAGACAAACTTTTAAGCAAGACAAATCGACAGACGGGATGGGAAGTTATCAATGTGGGTCGCATCCCAGCCTCTTTTTTTAAACTGCTATGGTAAAAAAACCACAGATGCAATTTTCTTGAGAGCCCTTCCTGCATCTTTCTGCCTTATTATCTGCATAACAAAATTTATTTGAAGTCGATATCTCTTCTGGTTCTTGAGCTATGGACAACGAAAAAACGTCGCGAACGTATGAACACGCACGCACAGATATCCTTCTAAAATCTCTTATTTCGACTCTAGGGACCTTGAAACGTCGAGAAATGTCAACAAATTTTAATTTGATAAATCGCTCCTATTACAATTACTTCCTATGGGAAGTTAATAAAAGATAGAGCATGCTTATTCCTGCTAAATTCGACTCGAATTAAAGTTGAACAAAGAAACAAGTAACCCAATGCACAAGAAGTAAAAAGTCCTTGATGTAAAAGTTCTATCAAAAACATAAAATCTTTAAAACGTCTACCTTTAAAATTAAGTCACAAACCTTAAGCCGTAAGACTTACCTGCAAGTGAAACAATGTTCCACACAATGTCCCGTCTTATTCGACGGTATTCTTGCGACTGCAAAAACACGTGAACCACAGTAAAATTTTCATGAAACCCATCACTGAAAACAAGAAGAAAAAATAAAATGGTTAAATACTTTTTCACATCCTACGTTAAGAAAGTCCGTGAATTGTTTGCTATTTGAGTTCAAAACGACTTACTAAAAAGGATCAGCTACATCAACTGTTGTTTCGAGTTTACCACTCGTCAGACGAATTGCATATTCAATTTTCTTGCAATGATCTAGACATTTACAATCATCCTTTAATCTTTTAAAAAGTTCTGAAAATAATATCACAATATTTGTTTAAAAAAACACACTTCTGAAAGTAAAATACAAAACTTCGTACTATAATTATTCGAAACACAAGAAACATCTCCAAAATTACAAACCAAACTATTTGGTGGTGGAAATAAATTGAAAGGAACACATTTACAAGTTTTTAAAATAATCGAACTTAAACATTCGGCAATACAATTTTGACGATTGTAGTTTTTAAATGAATACAAATGGGTTTCGGAAAGAAGAGTACAATTGCGTTCATCCATTGTGAGTCTCTTCCAAACCTCATCGGAATATGTTGTTTCAGTTGGATCGAAGCGTAGCAGAATTTCTTCATTTCGATGCAGAAATTTTCGAAATGTCGATTGATCAGGATATGCCGTTGGTCGATGGATAAGCAATCTAAAACGTTGGGGATTAGAGCTCAGTAAATGGGTATTATCAAAATCTACATCGTTGAAGATAAGCGATAGTCCTTGACGCAGTCCATGACGGTTTGATTTGAACCTGTGTATATTATCCCTGCCAAGAAAAAACAATAATGACAAAATGAATTTCTTGTGGAGACCGCAGAAAATATTCCAACACACTTACTTCGATTGTTGCGAATTAAAAGAACAGCAAAATCCAACATGGCTTTTATTTATTCGGAATATGTCGCTGCAATTGGCAGTTTTCGATTGAAATCGACAACGGAAAAAGAATGCACCACAATCCCATTGAGTATCAGCAAGAAATTTTATCAAAGTATAATTATTTAGATTCATAACCTCACTGAGAACTGAAAGCCTATCATTGGATGTCTTGAATTTTGGATATGTAAATGCATATATTTGGTAAAGATTTTTCATGACAATATCCTCAGTAGTTCCATTCGGAAGTTTACTGTAATTTAAAATTAAATTTAATGTAAATTAATTATGTTTGGCTTAATTGAATAAGTTACTTACAAAGTTTGTATCAGATTAACTGCCTTTGAATGATTAAACAGTGTACCAGGACAAACTGTTACAGATGGAAATAAGATTTTTGCTGAAACCGCATGATCAGTTTCAATGATCATACGAACTGGATTTGCAATAAAACCTTTATGAAACGAGGTAGCCAATTTGTTGGCTAAGTAAATCATAGCCAAAATTGTTAAGGCCCATACGATCCTTTAAAAATGTATAGTACGATATTAATTTCGTTCATTATAATTAATATAAAAAAAGCTCAAAATTCCATATTCGCGTAGTACGGCTAAAGAACGAATCTCTGTATTTGACCGTACGGCCGAAGTTGGGCGACGATGTTCAAGTGAAGTAAAGTTAATGAACCTATGGTGATATTATCATCTATCAATTTAAATGCTCTACCTCCAATACTTTCGAAGAGGCTTAAGTAAGTTGCAGAAGCACCAGCCCAGAGATGGGAGTTATACTCAAGCTTTGAACGTATATAAGTCTTTTAGATAACAGCCAGATCAGAAGGGGTAAAATAATTCTTGCATCGCCTAAGGAAACTTTGCGACATTTTTGGCGACATAGCGTATGTGACCATTCCCCAAGAGGTGGTTGCTAACACACATACCGAGAATATCGAGGTGTTCAGTCTCATTGATGCAAGTACCATTCATGGATAATGGCAATGGGGGTATATCCCGCTTTAACGATAGAAGACAGCATTGGTTGTCGAAGCAATAATTCCCACGCGGTTTTTAAATCCCCATTGAACAATGCTGTTTAGGTCGGAATTTAATGAGCTTATCATATTTTGTCGTTGCAGTTCCACATCCGAAGAATAGGGATGTGAGTCTGAAAACGAATATAAAAAGCTAAGAGTACTATCGTCAGCGAAACAGTGTATTGGATTAGATGTTGCAGACAGGAGATCATCAACAAAAATGAGAAAGAGTGTTGAAGATAAAACAGAGCCCTGAGGAACACCAGCATTTATTTTATGGTTTTCAGACTTGAATCCACCCAACACTACTTGTATTAAACGATCCAAAAGGTAATTACTAATCCAATGAAGGAGGGATTCATGAAAACCGAAAGCACGCATTTTCGATAAGTGAGCCTGATGCCAAACCCTATTAAATGCTTTTTAAATATCAAGTGCAATAATCTTACTTTCTCCAAAACGATGTTAAGATTTGCTCCACTGTTCGGTGGGATAAACCTTGAGATCACCAGTGGACCTATTGCTACGAAAGCCGTATTGCCGGTCATTAAGAAGGTTTCGATCTTCAGATTTTTAGATTCAGATATTTCTTGAGCTGACACTTAAACAGCGTTTCCATGACCTTGGAAAGAAGGGACATAAATGCAATTGGTCGGTAGTTAGTTTTCCATCCTGAGGAGTAGGACAGATGAAAAAGCTTACGCGGTGGTTTTGCCAGCGTTGAAGAACACCTCTTCAGAACAATAGCGGGGATGTTATCCGGACCAGCGGATTTATGTGTGTTTAGATCTCTAAGGACTCTTGCCACAGTACGAGTGCGAAAAAAGATTGGTCCCATAGAATCACTAACTCGCTCAAGTACAGGCGGAGTCATAACACTCACTGGCAGCGTAGAATTGGCCTAGCAAAGAGATTAGCTTTCTTTAAAGAGATAACAAAAGGAGTGTCTTTGACAACGAGCGTATTAACCGATGAAGAGGAAGAATTCCTCATGTTTTTACAAATGACCAACAAATTGTACTGCGTTTGTATTTTTCGCCGTAATCTTTGGTCATGTACAAATTTAGTCCATCGAATATGGGCGTTGCTTGCCTATCTGGCTTGTTTCAACTTTTTCCGGTTTTCCTCAGTGCGGTTGGCTTTATAGCAACGGAAATTTACCTCTTTGCCCCTAATAACCTCTTTACAGCTCGCATCAAACCATGCGTTTTCCTTGGGTCTGATACTTTAAACCCTGTTCGGTATAAAAGTTCTCATTCCCAGGAGAAATAAACGTGTAATCAATTCAGCGCTGGCGTTAACGTCACTATCGAGGAAGCATAGTGACCAGTTGAAGACCCTGAAGTAATTATTGACACCGTCCCAGTTGGCTTTTTCGTATTGCCAAACGGTTCTCTTAGGAGCTCTTTCTTTAACTGAACAGTTTTGACACGAGACATTTGCTCATATAACACAATGGTCAGATTTGGCTAGAGGAGGTAAGAGGTAAGAAACAAGTCAAGAGTGTTTTCTGCTCGACCTTTAACGTCCGATATTCGGGTGGGCTCGTTGACCAGCTGAGTTAGGTGGTTCAACTCAGCGAAGATTTCTGCACACACTCCATCGGGTGTTGTCTGCCCTGAATGTTGTAGCCATGGAGAATTGTGTACATTGAAATCGCAAGTAACAATGATTTCAGTGCGAGGATAGGACGAAACAATTCTTTGGATGGAATCAGACAAAGCATCAAATTCGCGAGATGTTGATACTCTGTCTAAATTAGGGCTTCGATAAAGAAAGCACATATATTTTCACTTCAAAAACATTCCGACAAAGCTGAATTTTGGTGGAAAGCTTTATTTATGCGAGCAAATAATCAGCAATTTCTTAGAACCTCAAGATTCCATATTCCTATACTTCTAATTTTATTTTGTTTCATTATTAGTTTTTAAGTTATGTTTTTAGTTACGTATTTGGATATAATAAATAATAAAGGACAACATAAAATGTTTTTACACAGTAAGGTATTAAAAAAGTTAAAATTTTAAAGAATAGACCTTTGAAAATTCTAAAACTACGTTTTATATATTAAAGTTTTTTCTTAAGCATACAATTATTAAATGATAAGTTTTTACGCTTAATACTTCAATTTATTTCAAGATACAAGATTTCGATAACTGTCAGATCTTTAAAAAATTACACGCGAAATTGAAAATATTTTAAAATTTAATAATATCAACTAAATTTCCATTTCTATTGATATTGATTTTTTATTCAGCTTTAATATAAATAAAAATTTTAATTTAGTTTGTCTTGTCTTACCTTAAACCCTTGCTAGTGGTTTTATCTTTAAAAAATTTCATTCCATGAACACTAGACACAGCACAATATTCATCAAAGGTTTTACTCAAAGAATTTATGAAACGTGACTTTGAAAATTTCTTCATTTCACTTCTTTAATATTCAAGTATTGTTGTTTTGCAAAAGACTATTTGAAATAACTACGAAGAGTTTTCAGACTATTTTATGACAAGGAAAACAATAAAATAGTTGATGAAGTCACATATGTATGCTTAAAAAGTCCTTCCCGAATATGTATGCAATTACTTTGATAAAATCAATAAAATACAAATATGTAAAACTAGGAAAAGGAGGTTATTTGGTCTAGAATATGTTATTAGGGTATCATTGTTTGGGCAATAAGTTAACCTTGAAGTTAAGAAATGGAGATGATAAATAAATAGTAAGACTTTAATACACTCCTCGTCAACTGAATGCGTACAAACATTTTTGAATATATTTTATCCATTTTTTCCAAACAGTGATGGTTAATATGAAATCTGTTGATGGTAAAAATTTTCGTAACATATAAATAACAGAATTTCAAAGTTTTATCCAAAAACAACCGTGAGGTTTTCCTTCGACAACTTCCAAAGTGTAACTTATGCAAAGTAGAAGTTTTTTTTGAGTCAACTGAATAGATACAAACATTAAAATTAGTATTGGAATGGAATGAAACAAGTTTTTGTTTAAGTTTAGTAGTGGGTACTTCCACCTTTATTTTTAATTACTTCGTAAATTCGATCAGTCATGGAATCAAATAGCTTTTAAAGGTAATTTAAAAAAATTTCGAACTGACGACCACCCTCATAAACTTTGCGTACTAACCATAACCAGACATTTTCTATGATGTTTAGATCAGGTGAGTACGGCGCGCGGCGGCCATTGAAGCAACTGCACTTGTTGCTCCTCTATCCATGTTTTTATTATGCACGCTGAGTAAATAGGCGCATTATTATGTTGGTAGGTCCAGTTTATCTCCTTTCTTTTCTTAAGTCGTGAAAATAGAAGTTGAACCCATCAGGGCCATCGAAATTAAACTTTTTTTCATTTGAAATAAGCACGTGATACCATTCTTTTTTCCAACTCATGTGAAGACTTGAAAAATCTTATCGCAAAATTTTTCGTCTCTGGTCAAGTAGTGGTTTTTTCTTAAGTTTCGTTCGTTTAAGATGGCTTGAGTTGTTGATTACTCTTAAAAATTTTGAGCAACTTGCGTTTACACTGACTTTTTGTTTTATTTTTGCCACAGAATCGGAAGAATTTGATGCACATTCTTTGTCTCTCAGCTGCTGGTGTTGCTGTTTTCTTACCTCCCTTCATGTTTTGTAGTATGCATCTTTATTTTTCAAGTAAGAATAAACTACATTAAAACTTCGGCCAACTTTATTAGCTATTGCACGTTCAGTTAGCCCTTGGTCTCTAAGTAAATCGATTTAAGCTTTTTCAACACTGTTAAGACACGTATATCTACACATTTTTCATAAAATTTGAAATCAAGACTTAAATTTTACTGAAAACACTAAAATCGTTATTTAAACTGTCAAGCACTCCAAAAAACTTATAAACAACGAAGAAAATGGCGTTGTACCTATTCAGTTGACTAAAAAAAGTCCTACTTTGCATATAAAACACTTTGCAAGTGGTTGAAGAAAAACTCACGGTTGTTTTTGGATAATTCTTTCGGAATCATGTGCTTATCTTAAGGGAATAGTTAGCATCAACAGATGGCATAATAACCATCACTATTTAGAAAAAATGGATAAAGTATATTAAAAAATGATTGTGCGTATTCAGTGGACGAGGAGTGTATTTTACTCCTACGACATTTTTTAGTTCATTCATTGAGTTTTTTTTTTTTTTATAATTAGCAAACACTAAAAGGGTTTTTTTATACCTTTAATATGCCAAAGACACAGTGTGAGCATTAGGAAAAGAGGGAAGGGTTGGATAGGAGGTGTCGGTGTACATTGGTTTTAAATTTCTGAACATTGCAATGACAGGGAAAGATAGAGCGTGGCAAGGCGTTCCACATTCGGGTAGTACGGCTAAAAAAAGAATCTCTGTACTTCATAGTACGTCCGAAGTTGTGCTCAAGGGTAAACTGATGGGCATTCCTAGAAGCGCGGGTATTACGGTTAAATTGTTTAAGGGGAGGAATGCAACTGGCTATTTCACTAGAGCATAGTCCGTTAAAATAACGGTAAAAAAGGGTGAGGCAAGAAACCTTGCGTCGATTTCTAAGTTCTTCTTATTTATAAGTGTTTCTACAAATAATAACTTAAATTAAGCAATAAATTAACAAAGGATAAAATGGAACACAACGATTTTTTATGAAATATGGATCCAGATATTACTTTTAATTATTATTATTAGTTATTAAGGTAAGTAGGAAGCAAGTAATGCTGACTTCAAGTGTATAAATAAAAATAAAATCCAATAATTCAAAAACGTAAGAAAATCCAGAAACCTAAAAAAGTTGCAATCCACACTACAGATAACCTCCAATTAGTGAACTTTAAAATTTTAATTTTTATTGCAACTATTACTTAAGGAATTTCAAAAAAAGTATGAAATCAAAACATTGAAGTTTAAGTTGCTTTTTTCGAGAAATTTGGAGGTTAAATTAATTAAGTTCGGAGTTTTTAGTGAGATTTTATTTATTTTTGTTAAAAAAAGCTGTCAATTGTTTTTTTTTTTTTTTTTTATTGTACTCAAAGTCAACAATAACATTTTATAAGATATAAAATAGGTTTGAATTCACTGGCGCAAAATTTTAAACCATTAAGTAAGTTGTAAAATACAATTATAGCAATATACTTGGCTAAAAAGGTGGTTAGCTAATTTTAAATGATTTTAACATCTTACTTAACAATTTGCTAAAGTTAAAATCATGAAATAGTTTCTTTTATATTAAATAATTTGCTTTATACGAGTACATATGACATCTGTACAATTACAATTATGGAATGGTCCCGTCAACAGTTGAGAGTTCCAATTAATACGTCCGTTAAAGTGTATTGGTTTTGTTTAATTTCAGTATCTGTCACTCTTAAAAAAAACCAATTAGCAATTTACTAGTAAATTAGTTAATTGTTAAATATTAAGCAAATTACATACATACTAGTAAATTGTTAAACCCCTAACAATAGGTTGTTTTAAATTTCGCGCCACTATCTTAACTTGTTCTGAAAATATTAGAGTCAAAAACAACTTTTCAATAATTTTAAGAAGATTTTTTTTGTATTTCTTTATTTAAAAAAAATGTATAGATAAAACATTGATAAAGATTAAGTTGGTTAAAATTGAATTTCGACTCAAATATCTTTTCAAAAATTTAAGATTATGGCTTTCAACTAATTTTAACTTATAAAAATGATTGTTTTCAACTTTCAGTAAAATTTTGAGAAAAATCAAATTGACAGTTTTTTATACAAAAAATAAAAAACTTAACAAATAAAATGCACGACTGTTTCGCACAAACTTGCTCCTGTATTCAAAGACTCTGTTTAAAGTACCTAAATAAGATTTAAAAATATTCCTGAATAAGTTTGTCTTCAAAGAAATAAATGCCATTTGACTTTTGACATTTCATCCCGGAAATGAAAACTACTCTTAAGCATACTTAACGAAAACACTTTTTTTGTGTATTCAACTAGTTCGTTAAAAGCTTTTTTCCTTTGAATAGCTTTATCTTAGTTTAATATTAGAAGAAATAGGATTAAAAGTAAACTATCTGAATATAAGAAAGAGGAAGAACATGTATGTTTAATTTGTAAAGCGATCGCATATTGGTTGTGTAGTTAGGCAGGTGTTTAATAAAAATCGAAACATCGTTTTTTGACCAAGAAAATTGTATGGCGGCCACTGTTAGTTTTGATCTTAAAAAAAAATGAAAAAAAACCCATAACGCGAATCTGCTCAAAACCTTAACTTCCAAGTTTGAACCCAATCGACCCAATGATTTAGGCTGTAGGAGCGTGGACAGACAGACAAAACAGACCGGATGGAATCGCGGGACCCACTTTTTTCGACTTCTCTACCATCGTAATATCATGTTTGATTTAAATCTCAAGTTCGAAATTAAGCAAAAAATTAATAAAAGTTGGTCAAAATTGAATTTTGACTCAAATATCATCTCAAAACATTGAGATATTGGGTGGTATGCGAAATGCTTTAGCTCAGTCTCAAAACTCATTATTTTGAGCTTTTACTATCATTCCTATGCAAAATCTTTTTGAGACAAAACTCACTAAAATGTGATCTATCTCATTTGAGACATTTCCGTATGCAGAAAGAAAGCATTATCTCATTTAAATGAGGAAAAGCTTATAAAATGTTGAAACTGGAAATTTGTTGTCTTAGGAACCACAATGGCTGAATATTCAAATTTGTTTGCTACTGTTGAGTCAAGAGGAAATTTTAAGAATCTTTATAGGTTTACCCCAACGCAAGTTGAAATCCTAACGAATTATTTTTTTGAAAATCGCGATATTTTTCCAAATAACACCAGAATAATGGTGTTTTCCGATTTGTTGGTGATCCTGGCTTTCAAAGCGGTATTGGCGAATATTTTGAAATCGATCAAAGCACAATTTCCAGGATTATTGTCAAAGTAGCTGAGAAAATTGTAATTAGGAAAGAGGAGTGGATCTAGTTTCCCAATACGGTAGAGGATAAAGATGCTGAAAAATAATTTGGCTTAGAAAATATAAATTTTAATTCTGTGTTGGAGCAATTAATTGCAGTCATGCTTTAGTAATTTTTAAATTATTTATGTTTTTTTTTAGGTTTTCACTCAATTAATATTCAAGCGACATGTAACGAAGCAGAAATGTGTCAGGATCGGTGCACGATTAAAGAATCTTTAAGGATTCGTTTATTTACCAGACTCTCCATAAAAGTTCAAAAAGTGTACTAAATTGACTACGAAGGCTATCTACTAACTCCATTTTGACTCCGTATCGGAATCCGGTCAGTGCCGCCGAAGTTAATTTAACTATATTTTAACAAAAGAGAGAGTCATCACTGAAAGGGAGTTTGGCAGCTCAAACAAAAATGTTCATGTTTGCAGTACAAATTAAGAGTGGCAACATGTAACGCCTCAAAAGTTATTTTACACAACATTTCAAAAGCATTCCAGTGTGCCGATGAAAATACGAATGAAAATGATCAAGAGGAAGCTGCAATGGAAATAGAAGAACAATGCCTATCTCATCTCTTACCCTCAAATAATACTTCCAGGAGAGATATTTTGCTCAGGGAGGTTGGTCAGAGAAAAAGAATTGAAATTGCGATGATTTTGCTTAATCAAAATGGTTAACAGTTATTCATTAATCATAATTTTTAAAAATAAAAAGAAAACATAATCTACTTTTATAAGAGTTTTATTTAAAAATCTAAAAGAACGTTTTGATTAAAAATTTATAAAAGAAATTTCTTGTTCTGAAGTCTTGCTTTCCAGAGTTTTTAATTTTTTAGTCAAGACTAAATTTTGCTTCAGCAAAACAAGTCTTTGCAAATCTGTTTGAGAAAGCTCCCCTTGTCTCCTCCGTCTCGTACTGATTGAAAATTGAATTTAATGGCAGAATCACAAACACGCTTCAGCTTCTGCTTCGCCTGACGTTTACGAGTTCAACCATAGGAATTTTATGCATGCTATTACAATGGAGCTTCGACCTCACGTTTCGTTTGACAATCGTAAGGAACGTAATGTAACGTAATGTGACTCCAAACGGAAGCTCTAGTTAAATTATTTGAACATTTACTTTGTCTGATAGCTCAACAGCTTTAAAAAATGTCAACAAACAAAATATTTGCTCTTTGGAGGGATGAAATAATAGAAATGTCATAAAAAGCAACCTCGAAGCAAGGCCACCGTAACGCAGACGAAGCCGAAGGCTGAAGCGTGTTTGTGATTCAGAGATGAATTATTAGGGTGCTTTCTTTTTCGAGCCAAATACTGCAACGGAATTAGAGCATCCTTCTCTATTAACGCCCGCCTTTTCCGCTCCTGTACATAATATTAAAAATGTATTAACATAAATTAAATAAATGCTCGCTTTTACCTTCAAGCCTGTTTGGAACGGGATTTGAAATTTCAGGGCCTCCGTTGAATAAATACCATAACTCCTTTTCCCATTGCTTGAGTTTAATTTTCTTGTTCCCAGTTTTGTTTTTGTCGCATTTGTCTTTAAGTCTAGTTTTAATGTTTGTTATTTTTTTAGACATTTGCTTTATTTCAATGTTTTTTTTCCAAATTAATTAAGTGCACTGTTTTTATTCTTTTTTAAATTCCGGAACTTGGCTTTTTGTCAAAAGAATAGTATTTTTCTTAATAAAATTAATAAGAAAACTATTAACATCTTCGTTCTTATCCGCTACGCTTTCACTATCACTATTTTTACATGAAGAAGCCATTTTAGAAATGAAGGTTATTTTGAGACAGAGATAGTGAGATGAGTCAAACCTCTTGCATACCAAAATGAGCTTTGTCTCATTGCAAATTCTCAATCTCATAAGCTTGAGCTCAGACTTGTAGCTCATGCTCATGAGACTGAGTAAGTTCATTTCCCATACCACCCATTGGCTTTAAATTACCTTTATCCTTTAAAAATCATTGTTATTAACATTCAGACAAATTTTGAGAAAAATCAAATTAACAGTTTTTGTACAAAAAATAAAAAAATTAAAGAAAAATTTAACAAGAGTTGGTAAAAATTGATTTTCGACTCAAATATCATTTCAAAACTTTGAGATTATGACTTCGAACTAATTTAAACTTAAAAGAAATATTGTTTTCAACATTCGGAAAAATTTTGAGAAAAATCAAATTGACAGTTTTTTTTTACAAAAAATAAAAACCTAAACCAAAAAATTAATGAAAGTTGGTAAAAATTGAATTTCGACTTAAATATCATCTCAAAACTTTGAGATATTTGCTTTAAATTAATTTTATCTTTTAAAAAAACATTGTTGATAACTTTCAGAAAAAAAATAAGGAAAAAAAAAACTAAAAACCTAAAAGAAATTTAACAAAAGTTGGTAAAAATTGATTTTCGACACAAATTTCTTTTCAAAATTAACTATGTCTTCAAATTAATCAATCAGTAAAATTTTGAAAAAAATCGAATTGAAAGTTTTTTGGCAAAAAATAAAAACCTAAAAAAAAGCATTTCTAAAAGTTGTTAAAATTGATTTTCGACTCACATGTCTTTTCAATTAAAAATATTGGTTTCAAACTTGTTTCACCTCACAAAAAATATAGTTTTCGACATTCAATGAATTTTTGGTAAAAATCTAACAGTCTGTTTTTTTTTCATAAGAAAATAAAATCTACAAAAAACAGTACGAACTTTTAATAAAAATGATGCTCGGTTTTCGATATCACGTGAACAATAAAGGGTATTGACTTCAAATTAATTCCATTTATCCAATTTGTATTTGTTTATATAAGAAATAAAAACTTTTAAGAAATGCTACTAAAATTGGTAAAAATTGGCTAACGACTAACAAAAATAGATTTTAAAATCAAACTATTTCATCATGCGCAAATTATTGTTATTAATTTTTATTTTTTTACAATAATTCAATTGATGCATTTTTTAACGCAACACGAAAATCTACAAACCTTTTGGGAAGTAATCAGTGTCGCATCATAGGCTTTTTTTTCTCAAGAAATGTGATTCGAAAGTCAATTTCTAACAATTTTAAGTTGTAGTTATTTTTAATTCGACTGTCAAAAACAATATGCAGCGACATAAACCCAATTTTGTAAACTACTTTAGTATTACTATTTAAAACATAATTTATTTGAAGTCTATTTCTTTGCGATTTTTTAGGGTAACAAAAGATGGTATCCCGAACGTACCTATAGAAAGAAACCCACGTAAGCTCCAACGTACTCACTCACGCACATACATCTCTTTAAGAAAAATGAGATTAGGTTCTAGGGTATTGTTAATCCTATTCCTTATTCAGTTCAAAGTATATGTGAAGTGCCAGTTTTTAGTAGTTTTATAGATATTTGCTTTTGTATACAACAAAACATCCGTAGTCTCAGAAATTTTTTTTCTAATTTCCTAGCTCACATTGAGTCATTTGAAAAATTCCCAGCTATAATAGTTCTTACAGAGATTTGGGTTTATGAGAGTGAAATAAGCCTTTATAATATACCGGGTTATGCGATTTTTAGTTGTTACAATGAATCTTATTCGTCAGGTGGTGTCGCAGTTTACATTGATGAAAATTTTGTTCACCAATTCTCAAAAATCGACATTTGCAGCGCGGATGTTGTAAAGTTGTCGTTTTGCTATCAAAACTATACAATGTTATGTTTCTACAGATTGCACGCGTTTAGTAAAAGTTTGTTTATAGAGGAACTTAGTCAAATTCTTTGCATAAATAAGACTTGTAATTTAATTTTGATTGGGGATATTAACATTGATATCTTAAACGTATCCGACAAAGACAGTGATAATTATTTGTTTCTTATGGCTTCTAATGGTCTAAAGGGAATTATTAATGAACCAACTCGCGTAACTAAATCTTCAAGTACTTGCATTGACCACATTTTTACTCGATTTAAAGTCAGCAATAAATCCAAATGTTTTGGAAGTGTTCTTGACCTAAATATTACTGATCATAAATCGATCATTTTATTTAATGAGTTACAAAATAATCGGAATTCTACTTCAGTAACGCAAAGAAAAGAGCATTATACCACCGATTCCATATTATTGCGGAATATTTTGAAGCATGAATTTTGAGATCAGGTTTATTCGGAAACGGACCTATCAACTTCGTATGCTATTTTTATCACAATCTTGCAAAAACATATAGAGTCATGTACTTCTGTGTCGATACAAAATTCTAATAAAACAAATTTTTAAAGCCTTGGATGAATAAGAGTCTCCTTAAGCAGATTAAAAAAAAGAACACAATTAGTATTAAGCTAAAAAAACATCCAAATAATGTAAAGCTAAAAAAGTATTACCTCGCACTTTGTAAAGCCGTTAGTACAAATGTTGAATTGACTCGTGAAAAGTATTATTGTAACTTATTTGAAAAATCAAAAGGCAATATAAAAGATGAATGGAAGGCTGTTGACAGCATTTTAGGTAAAACAAAAAAGCCAAACGTAATAGAAACTGATATTAACTGTATATCAAATAAATTTAATGAATATTTTACTGAAATATCTGAAATACTGAAGCCATCTAGTAATACCGGTAATGATTGTGATTGTTATAATCAACATTGTCCAGATGCTGAATTCATACAATCAAATAGCTTTGCGTTTAATTCTATAACCTCTTTTGAAACCTACAAAATAATTCTAACTTTAAAAAATAAAAATTCTTGCACTTCAGATGGAATATCTAGTAACTTAAAAAAATTGCATTCTATGTTTCAGATGTTTTGAGTTACATATTTAACTTAAGTGTTGAATTTTTGAAAAACTTATGATTAATAGAATTACTTCTTTCCTGAATAAAAATAAGTTTTTTAGTGAAAATCAATTTGGATTTCGTTCAGAAAAATCAACCGAAGATGCAATTCTTAGGCTATGCAGTCAGCTTTATGGCAGTTTGAATAACAATAAATCTACAATGGCTCTCTTTATTGATATGACAAAAGCTTTTGATATGGTTGACCACGATTTACTTTTAGGTAAGTTGTATAATGCAGGATTTAGGGGAGTAATTTTTCAGTGGTTAAAATCATACTTAAAGGGAAGAGTTCAAAAAGTTATTATCAACGGTACACAAAGTGAAGCTCGTTTTTTAAAAAATGGAGTACCACAGGGATCTGTACCCGGCCCTTTATTCTTCCTAATATATATTAACTCTATTTTTAAGCTTCGATTAAATGGCCTTTCGACGGCATTTGCTGATGATATATCATTTACCTACCAGTCTAATTCGGATTTTAATTGTGTTTTACTAATTGAAGAAGATCTCGAAGTTCTAAGGACTTGGTTTTCTAACCATAAGTTAATAATTAGTGAAAAAACTAAATTCATGACTTTTAAAACATCTGGCCATCCAGTCTGTAATCACAATTTATTTTTTCATGCTTCGAGTTGTAGGCAATTTAGCTTTCCAATTCACAATTGTGGTAAACCTAATTTCCAACATAAATATTCCTGTTCCAATTCTTGTTTTAAAATTGATTCTGTGAATAATTTTAAATATTTAGGTGTAACAATTGATTCAAACCTTAATTGGAAAGATCATAGTTACAACATCAAGAATCATTTGATGCTCATAACGCGAAAAATGTATCTTTTAAAACCATTCTGCTCTAAAAAGGTTCTAACTTCAATATATTATGGTCTTGCGCACTCTAAATTACAATATGGGTTATCTAGCTGGGGTGGTTCCTATGCAAATACTTTTAGGCCGTTATTGATTGCCCAAAAACATCTTATTAGAACTATTTGCAACAAAAATCGTTATACTGAAAGTTGGCCTTTATACAAGGAATTGCGGATTCTACACAGTTATATAATCTAAGAATAAACAACATGCACCTTGTCAATGAACCCACTGCCCATAAGACTCATTTCTCTAACTTCTAAATCAAAAAAAAAGGTTTTTAAAGCATATGTATAAATTGAAATTGAATACAAAATCCGCCTCGATTTTCATTTCAATTAACTAAAACTTAAGTGACTAAAAATTCCCTAAAAAAACCCATTGAAATTTGGAAATTATCGGACACTAGGAAAGGATATTGAATTTTTATCACACAAAAATCAATTTATTTGCTGAGAATTATAGCAATTAAAAATAGTACAATCTTGATCTTTTATTTATTTCCAGCTAAAAATTTCAATTAATCCAGAAAAATTAAATTCAAACTTTTATCAAAATCTGTAAAGTGCAGTTAATTAAATACAAATTTTATCTTGGATCTTAAATTAAAATTTGAAATACCTATTATTAAAAAAAATAATTATTGTTTTATCTTGAAATTCAATAACATTGAGTTATAAAATTCACACTCACATTTGCTATCCATAAACAATCATTTAAAAAAAAAATCAATATTTTTGCTTATTTTTAGGATTTGCATTTATTAAAAACTACTTTGCTATTTATTCCAAGTTTGGAATGATGATTTGTATGATTTATTAATTTATTTTAGTATTAATCTCTTAAATCGGTTATATTTTCATATATCAAACTTGAATTAATAAACATAAATATACTGACTTCAGTTAATTTAGTCATTCGAAATAAATTTGGCTTTATTGATATATCTTAGCTTAAGCTTCATTCATAATTTGTCGAATCAAATCAAGTTTGATGAATAAAATAAACAAATCAAGAGATCAATAAACAAAAATCAAATTGCAAGATTTCAGCAGTTTTTTTTGGCTACATTTTGTATATCTTATTATTTTTGGCCCGTTTAAAATTGTCAATGAAAATGAATCAATTTAAAAACAAAAATTGTAAAATAAATTACGTACACAAAAATTGATTTGTATGCTTTTTAAGCTTTTTTTTTGTAATGAAGAGGCAATCAAGAGGTTTTTAATACCCTTAATATGTTTACCTTTAAACAGAGTGTGATTGTTAGAAAAATAGGAATTGATTTAGGAGGTGCACATTGGTCTTAAAATTTTGAATATTAAAATGGAAGGGAAAAATAGAGTTGGCTAAAGCATTCCACATTCTCGATGTCCGGTTAAACAAAAATCTCTATACTTGACAGTACCCCTGAAATCGAGCTCTAGGTAAAACTGATGAGCAGTCCTGGAAGTGCAAGTATTATGGCTAAACTGTTTGAAGGGGGAATGGAACTGGTTAATTCGACATAATACTGTTTTTAAAAATATTGGTATGGCAACGAAAGGCATGAAGCATTGCGGCGGTGTTCAAGTAAGATAATTGTTTCGGTTATAGTTTTATCGCCTATAATTTTCATAGTTCTTTTTTGGATCCTATCTAAAAGACTTAAACTTGTTTTGTGGGGCACCTACCCAAATGTGTTAGTTATATTCAAGTTTTGAACGAATAAAGGCTTTGTAAATTACAGCCAGGGCCCTATTTCATAAATATTGACAGGTGCGACAGGTGGCAGGTGACAATTTGTAAATGACAAACCTGACAATTGTATAAATTCGGTCCCATAAAAAAATTGACAACTTTGTAAAATTCCCTGACAATTTTACAAAGTTGTCAAGATTTCGGATCATACAAAAATTGTCATGACAATGAATTGTCAGGGGTTTTTTTAAAAATTGTCACAAATTCCCCGACAAATTTGTAGTGACAATTTTTTTATGAAACAGAAAAAATGGTACGAATTACAATTTTGTCAGTATATAGTTGACAATTGTGACAGGCAATTGAGTTTCGGTCGTAAGGTGACAATTTTATTTTAATATAATGTTTTCAAGTGAAAGTGACGACGAACGCGAGGTACGCCATCCACCCTCGAGTTTTTAGACAAAGCATAAACAATGATTTCGCTTTATTAAGTGATTATCAATTTAAGGAAAAAAAGTCGCGTCTGCAAAACATGTTTCTTTTTATTATTAACAATTGTTCTCTTTCTCCAATTCTGCCATATAGTGTCTCGAAAATATTTCCAATCTTTTTTAGAGTCCATTACGTTGAGGGATTTAACTCTGTCTGCAACTTCCTTCAATTTGTTAGCTTTCTCTTCATTGGTCAAGGAATCGCTGAATTTTCCAAATAAAACGTATTTATTTTCGAGTATTTTACAACACTATTTTTAGAGTATTATTCATTGTAATTTAATCTGCACTTTATTTAAGTATTAAAACTGAAATAATACTCTGGAACGAATTGTAAACAAGGTCAGAGACTAAATGAGAAAAACAGTTATTTAACTTTTTTTATGTACATGCATACACAATTTGTAAATAAATAATATACTGTAGATCAATTCACTTTCTTATGTACGTTAAAAAATATTGCCAAAATATGAAAGTGACAAATTTGTCATTTGTCACGACGAAATTGTCATACCTTGACAAAGACAAAATTGTCATACCTTGACAACGACAAAATTGTCACGACAAAATTGGCGTTGTATTTAACTGACAATTATGTCACCTGTCAATACGTTATGCAATGAAAACTTGTCACATAAGTGTGACAAATTTGTAGAATTGTCACCTGTCAATGTTTATGAAATAGGGCCCAGATCAGAAGGGGTGACCAATTTGTTTTCACCCTCGGAAAAATCGTAAGCACCTAGCAGCATTTTTGGCAATATAGAATATGTGATCATTCCGTAAGAGATAATCTGTGATACACATACCGAGTACTCATGGATAGCCGTATCGGGGATTGGTTACGTTTTAACGGACGTGACAGAAAAGAGATTGTTTATGAATATGAGAAAAAGAGCCGGAGACAAAACGGAGTCCTGTGGAACACCAACATTTATTTTATGAGTTTCAGATTTGAAAGGAAAGGTTCAATAAAATTTGTATTGGTTGGACCAATACAAATTTTATTGAACGGTAAGAAAGGCAGTTTCTAATCCAAATAAAAAGAAATTCATCAATACCAAAAGCACGTATTTTGAATAAGAGATCTTTGTGTCAAAATGCTTTTGAAAAAACAGGCTGGGATGCGGCCCACACTGATAAATTGCCATCCCGTCTGTCGATTTGTCTTGCTTAAAAGTTTGTAGGTTTTCGTGTTAAAAAAGTATTCTTCAACATTTTAAAATTACAAACAATATTTTTCATATAAAGAAATAGTTTAGTTTGAAAATTTAGTTTTGTTAAATAGATTTTCTGTCGAAAACATTTTTTTACCCATTTTAGTAGCATTTCTTAAATTTTTACTAATTGGATGAATTTGAGAAATATCAAGAACCAAAAATAAATTTTTACTAAATTTGCGTACTATTTATCGTAGATTTTATTTTTTTATGAAAAAACGGACTGTTGGATTTTAATAAAAAAACTACTGAATATCTAAAACAATATTTTCTGTAAAATAAAGAATTTGAAGACAGTATTTTTAATTTTTGTAAAGCTGTTTGAGTCGAAAGTAAATTTGTACCAAGGTTTAGTATTGTTTTTATTGCTAGGTTTTTATTTTTTGTAAAAAAAACTGTGAATAAAATTTTCCTCGAATTTTAACTGCGTGTTGACAACAATATTTTTTAAAAGAAAAAAGTTGTTTCAAGCCAATATCTCAAAGTTTTGAAAAGATGTTTGAGTCGAAATCAATTTTTACCAAGTTTTATTAATTATTTTGTTTGGGTTTTTATTTTTTGTCAAAAAACTGTCAATTCTTTTTTTCTCAAAATTTTATTAGATGTTAAAAACTTTATTTTTCGATGGACAAAATTATTTTGGAGATAAAATCATTTTTTATTCGTACATTTTTTTTCAGTTTTTTTTTGAATTATAAAAAAAATCGTTAATTGGATTTTTTTCAAAAAAATACTTGTTTGGTACCACGTTACAATATATTATATAAAATTTAATTCAAGTCTCTAGCGTTTTTGGTTCGTAAATGTTCACCTTTTTTTAAACTGCTTTGGTAAAAAAACCGCCCACGTAATTTTCTTGAGATTCCTTTCTGCATCTTTTTGCTTTATTATCTTTATAACAAAATTTACTTGAAGTCGATATCTCTTCTGGTTCTTGAGCTATGGACAACGAAAAACGTCGCATCTTTCTAAAAATCTTTTATTTCGACCTCTAGGGACCTTGAAACGTTGAGAAATTTCAAAATTTCGGATCCATTACAATAACTTCCTATGGGAAGTTATCAAGTGCAATAATTTTACATTCTCCAAAACGATTTAAAAATTTGTCCCACCATTCGGTTAAATAAAACATCAAATCACAGACCTACGAAAGCCAAGCTCTGGGTCATTAAGAAACTTCCGTTCTTCGAGATGTTAAGCTTATGATTAATCATAGTTGGAAGCACGGTTGCCACTTGAAAAAAATTTGCATGACCAAAGCTGAAAATAAAAATGACCAATCGTATAAAAAAAGGACCAAAATAATTTGTATCCGCGGTTTTAAACTTCCCATAGGAGTGGGTGTTTTCCTAAACGCAGCAGCAGTTAAAAAAAATTGATTAACCCAAAATAACTCACGAACCAATAACGCTATCTACTTGAATTAAATTTTGTAATATAAAATATATTGTAACGTGATAATAATGACGTAGTTTTTTTTGGAAAAAATCAATTTAAGGTTTTTTTATAAATAAAAAAAAAACTGAAACAAAAATAATTGTCACTTCGAATCTTTAACGAACAAAAATTGGTTATATCTCTGAAATAATTGTTTGCAACGAAGAATATAGTTTTTGAAATCTAGTTAAATTTTAAGAAAAACAAATTTATAGTTTTTTTTTATTAAATATAAAAATTTAAAAAAAATGCTAAAAGTTGAAAAAAATTTACTTTCGACAAAATATCTTTTAAAAAAACAAAAAAAATATTTGCTATAAACTTATTTCTTTAATATTATTGTTTCCGACATTCCGTTATTTTTTTATAAGAATCCAACATTCAGTTTTTTCATAAGAAAAAATAAATGCACAAAAAATAGGACTTAAGTACTACTAAAATTGGTTTTCGACTAAAAAATTTCGTTAGCAAAAATAGATTTGGAAATCAAACTATTTTATTATATTCAAAATATTGTTGGTAGTTTTTAAATTTGTAAGATCAATTCAACACAACTTTTTTGACAAAACACGAAAGCATGCAAATCATTTGGACAAAACAAATCGGCAGACGGGATGGGCAGTTATCAGTGTCGGTCGCATTCTAGCCTCTGTTTTTTTAAGATCACAATATGTTCACATTATGCCAGGAGATCGAATATTATCGATTAGTAAAATTTAAACAAAATTCATTAAAAAAAAATGGTTTTGCAGACCAAATGCTATGGTTATTTTTCTCATCTTGAAGCTCTTTGGCTATAATTTTATTATTGATGGTATCAACATTAAGTCTATCTTTCGTTTTAATTTAATTAATTTAAAAAAATGTCCACATAGCAGCAGCTGAGCTGTGAGAAGGTAACATCAAGTTATAAACAAACTTACATACATTTCGAAAACAATATTGATTTAAACCTTTTTTATGATAGCCGACCTTTTTCTAAAATTCTGACATGTCTATTTTATCGAAGATTATGATCTTGAGATGTGATGATTTTGAGATGTTGAGCCATCTGTCAATAAATTATGATATGAATGCATTCAGCGAGTGCATAAAATGAACTTCCAATTGTTATGGGGTGCTTGCATTTTATTTTTGAGAATGGATTAAACGTTTTTTAATTTCTTAAAAATGGCACCAAATGGAATAAGAACTAACCATGCGATTAAGTAAGTAAATTATGAACAAATCTGGTTGTAAACGACCAAACTGGCAACCGGGGTTGAAATGGGAGGAGGAGTCGACTTTTTTAGGGACAGGCTGGACAAATGCTGTTTTCCATCCGATTGGATAGAGAATTGTAGAGTGTGAAATATGGAAAAACTTTCGCAGTGGTTTTGCCAGCGTTGTAAAACACCTTTTCAGATCAATATTTAGTGCAAAAAAGATTAGTCCCATGAAATCGTTTACGCTCTCAAGAATAGATGGACACATGATACTATCGGTTAGCGTGGAATTAACAGTAAACTGTGCTGCATGCAAATTATCAATTATTATCAATCCAGCTTACATTGTGGACGAGCATTGGAACCGAGGATGAGACATTGTTAATACCTTTGGGACATTGTATTATTTTTTGGCTAGTTTCTGGTCATGCCAAAATTTAGTACGTCGAATATGACAGTTGCAGGTCTTTCTAGCTTGTTTGAACTTACTCCGATTTTCCTCATTAGGGTTGGCCTTTTAAAAATGGAAACTCACATTTCTGAACCTATAATAACCTCTTTACAGCTCGAATCAAATCATGAGTTCTCTTTGGGTTTGATAGGTTTTACCTTATTCGGGATAAAATTTTAAATTTGCCAGAGAATAAAATTTGTAACCAGAGTGATCAGTAAAAGTTCAAGTCATTTCCACGATAGTTTAACAATGAATCCTTTGAAAGGTAGTTAATTCTATATATTTATGATTTTGTCCTTTGTTTGAACATTATCCTGGAAAATTGGTCGGGTTCAAAACACCCGTATTTTTTGGCATTCTATAAAATGTACAGTGGAAAATTCCCTAGGAAACACATCGGCAGTAGCCAGATTTTTGTATTTAAAAATTGGTACAACTGAAAGTAAATCTGTCAAAAATAATACAAAAACACATATACGAGAAAGTTAAAATTAACTTTATCAAAAACAAAACTAACTAAAACTCATAAAATGGACAATTTTCAAGAAGAAATGTTAAGAAAACATCTGTAAATTGAGATTCTATAAAAAAAGTTTATTTAGCAATTGCATCAAGGAGGGGGTTTGTTCGTAGACTACTATATCAAGCGAGCTTTTATGTATGTATATACCTGAATTGAGTTGAAATGAGCTTAATTCGACTCGATTCCGGGCGGGGTCGAAATTGAGTCCAAATTTCTGGAGAGAAACCTGTGTAGAGGAGTTGGTCTCACAGATAATGCATTATGATCTCTTTATTTGCATGTTCGTGGTCAAAAAATATAGTCTTGTTTTAATTAAATAAAAAGAAAAACGCACATGGAGTAAGTAGCATATTCTTATATGGCGCTGAACTATTCAGTTCTTCACTGTTTAACACGAATCAAACTATCTCACTTGCACTTCATAAGAAACATCGAAACACCATTTGCATTTAAGAAATTGCTGTTAAACTTAATCATTTTTAAATCTTCTTGTGCGCTGGAAACACCAACAAGATTTATCTAACCTAAACCAACCTTCATAACTAAAACTCGACAAGAAGTCTTAGACATAACTCTTGTCTCAGATAGTATACACCATATGATCTTGGACTGGAAAGTATCCAAAGAACACTCGTTCTCTGATCATAGATTATATCCAATTTAATATAAATGTGGATGATAATCCGAGTCCATTGTCTTTTCGAAACTATCGGAAAACTGACTGGGCTTCATACAGGAACTCATTACAGAGTTTAGTAGAAACTGGACTATCGAGCTCTTCCTCTAACGCTAATGAACTTGACAACAAAGTCAATAACCTTAAATCAGCTATGAACAGATCGCTAGAAATTGATTGTCCACTTATATACATAAGAGGAAAGAGGAAACCACAATGGTGGACCTCAGAGCTTGACTCGCTCAGGAAGGAATGCAGGAAACTTTTCAACCGGGCCAAAGCTGCCTTCTGTGGCATGATAGAAGAAACATCTGAAGCCTCTAGGTTACGGAAAATTCTTTCAACTAATCCAGCTATGCCAAGCTGTTTGAAAAATACAGACGGCTCCTGGACAAATTCAAGTAATGAATCTCACTTTCCTGGTAGTTCTCTTACCGAAACTTGCAACAGTTATATACGTTCAAGTTCAAATACAACATGTCCGCAAGGTCTGATCACAAGGGATAAGCTACAATGGGCTCTCAACAGCTTCAAACCATTTAAAGCTGCAGGACCAGATGGAATAATACCAGCCGAATTACAAAAGACTTCTGATATAATTGCACCAATCCTTGAGGCAATTTTTACCCGCTGTCTTTACCTGGTCCATGTTCCTTCGAAGTTAATGTTATTTTTATACCTAAAGCAGGTAAATGCTCCCAAGTCAATCCTAAAGATCTACGACCTATAAGTCTATCATCATTCCTTCTTAAGACCTTGGAATGATTGATTGATATCCATTTAAGGGAACGTATCGATAAAAGACTTCTGTCTTCGTCTCAACATGCCTACTGTAAAGGTAAATCGGTGGAAACAGCGTTACACACTTTAGTACGCACCATCGAATATTCCCTCCATCATAAAGAGTTCACTATGGTTGCTTTCCTTAACATCGAAGGTGCCTTTAACAACGTGGACACATCTGCACTGACATCTCTAAATTTAGAGAGCTCGCTTCGGGAGTTAATTCATTTAATGCGTACTAGCAGAATAATTAACTCAAAACTGGGCAACTCTTCTAGTAGACGATTCGTGAGTAGAGGGAGACCGCAAAGTGGTGTTCTATCCCCTCTCCTCTGGAACCTAGTAGTGAATAAAATCCTAACTAGTCTGGATGCGGAGGGTTTCAGAGTGATAGCCTATGCGGACGACGTTGCTATAGCAGTTTCAGGAAAGCATCTTAATATCCTAAAAGAACTCTTACAAAATGCCTTGGACAGACTAATACTTTGGGCTGATCGGTGTGGACTGGGTGTTAACCCACACAAAACCGACCTGGTCTTATTTTCGAGGAGATACAAAATTCCATTTGTCTACCCTCCCTATATTAAAGGAATCCAATTAAAATTCTCAGACGAGGCTAAATACCTGGGTCTTGTCTTAGACAAAAAACTAAATTGGAAACGCAACGTACAGGAAAGAATCAAAAAAGCTACTGTAGCTCTCTTTTAATAAATGGGGTTTACAACAGTTTAATATTCACCTTTGCTGGGTGCCAGGCCATAGAGACATTCCAGGTAACTGTAAGGCAGATGAACTCGCCAGGAACGGTACAGTACAGCCCATCCTACCACGTTTGGCAAGTACTGGCATACCAATCGCTACTTGTAAGCTGTATGGACGAGGAAGAGGAAGAAACGGTTCTTCATCTTCTCTGCACATGCCCTGCTCTAGCTCGAAAACGCAAGAATTACCTAGGGGAATTCTTCTTTAACGATCTTAACGATCTAAATCATATCGGTATAATCAGCCTCTCACATTTCGTAAGGGACTCAAGCTGGTTCCATTGAGCTTAGGAGGAAGCCTCAAGATTCATGTGGTATCATAATGGGCCATTAAACTGGCCTAAGTGTGTCCGTTTCCATCTTGGACAGCCACTATAACCTAACCTAAACCAGCTATACTCAACCTGCGGCCCTCGAGCTTATAAAAGTTGGCCCGCAGCGTGGTTTAATAAATTCTTAAATATCGAGTGACTGCAGAAAAACGTGAGGAAAATATATCCTTTTGAGTTTTCAAAATGGAGGCAACACTAGAACATTGTATATATATTTTCTAAAAAATCCGATAATCCGAGTCCATTGTCTTTTCGAAACTATCGGAAAACTGACTGGGCTTCATACAGGAACTCATTACAGAGTTTAGTAGAAACTGGACTATCGAGCCCTTCCTCTAACGCTAATGAACTTGACAACAAAGTCAATAACCTTACCTCAGCTATGAACAGATCGCTAGAAATTGCTTGTCCACTTATATACATAAGAGGAAAGAGGAAACCACAATGGTGGACCTCAGAGCTTGACTCGCTCAGGAAGGAATGCAGGAAACTTTTCAAACGGGCCAAAGCTGCAAGACTAGCCTCTCATTGGAACTGCCTTCTGTGGCATGATAGAAGAAACTTCTGAAGCCTCTAGGTTACGGAAAATTCTTTCAACTAATCCAGCTATGCCAAGCTGCTTGAAAAATACAGACGGCTCCTGGACAAATTCAAGTAATGAATCGCTGAACTTACTATTGGACACTCACTTTCCTGGTAGTTCTCTTACCGAAACTTGCAACAGTTATATACGTTCAAGTTCAAATACAACATGTCCGCAAGGTCTGATCACAAGGGATAAGCTACAATGAGCTCTCAACAGCTTCAAACCATTTAAAGCTGCAGGACCAGATGGAATAATACCAGCCGAATTACAAAAGACTTCTGATATAATTGCACCAATCCTTGAGGCAATTTTTACCCGCTGTCTTTACCTGGTCCATGCGATCTATAAGTCTACCATCATTCCTTCTTAAGACCCTGGAAAGCTTGATTGATATCCATTTAAGGGCACGTATCGATACAAGACTTCTGTCTTCGTCTCAACATGCCTACTGTAAAGGTAAATCGGTGGAAACAGCGTTACACACTTTAGTACACACCATCGAATATTCCCTCCATCATAAAGAGTTCACTTTGGTTGCTTTCCTTGACATCGAAGGTGCCTTTAACAACGTGGACACATCTGCAATCACATCTGCACTGACATCTCTAAATTTAGAGAGCTCGCTTCGGGAGTTAATTCATTTAAAGCGTACTAGCAGAATAATTAACTCAAAACTGGGCAACTCTTCTAGTAGACGATTCGTGAGTAGAGGGATTGGTAATAAATGGGGTTTACAACAGTTTAATATTCACCTTTGCTGGGTGCCAGGCCATAGAGACATTCCAGGTAACTGTAAGGCAGATGAACTCGCCAGAAACGGTACAGTACAGCCCATCCTACCACGTTTGGCAAGTACTGGCATACCAATCGCTACTTGTAAGCTGTATGGACGAGGAAGAGGAAGAAACGGTTCTTCATCTTCTCTGCACATGCCCTGCTCTAGCTCGAAAACGCAAGAATTACCTAGGGGAATTCTTCTTTAACGATCTTAACGATCTAAATCATATCGGTATAATCAGCCTCTCACATTTCGTAAGGGACTCAAGCTGGTTCCATTGAGCTTAGGAGGAAGCCTCAAGATTCATGTGGTATCATAATGGGCCATTAAACTGGCCTAAGTGTGTCCGTTTCCATCTTGGACAGCCACTATAACCTAACCTAAACCAGCTATACTCAACCTGCGGCCCTCGAGCTTATAAAAGTTGGCCCGCAGCGTGGTTTAATAAATTCTTAAATATCGAGTGACTGCAGAAAAACGTGAGGAAAATATATCCTTTTGAGTTTTCAAAATGGAGGCAACACTAGAACATTGTATATATATTTTCTAAAAAATCCGATAATCCGAGTCCATTGTCTTTTCGAAACTATCGGAAAACTGACTGGGCTTCATACAGGAACTCATTACAGAGTTTAGTAGAAACTAGACTATCGAGCTCTTCCTCTAACGCTAATGAACTTGACAACAAAGTCAATAACCTTACCTCAGCTATGAACAGATCGCTAGAAATTGCTTGTCCACTTGTATACATAAGAGGAAAGAGGAAACCACAATGGTGGACCTCAGAGCTTGACTCGCTCAGGAAGGAATGCAGGAAACTTTTCAACCAGGCCAAAGCTGCAAGACTAGCCTCTCATTGGAACTGCCTTCTGTGGCATGATAGAAGAAACATCTGAAGCCTCTAGGTTACGGAAAATTCTTTCAACTAATCCAGCTATGCCAAGCTGTTTGAAAAATACAGACGGCTCCTGGACAAATTCAAGTAATGAATCTCACTTTCCTGGTAGTTCTCTTACCGAAACTTGCAACAGTTATATACGTTCAAGTTAAAATACAACATGTCCGCAAGGTCTGATCACAAGGGATAAGCTACAATGGGCTCTCAACAGCTTCAAACCATTTAAAGCTGCAGGACCAGATGGAATAATACCAGCCGAATTACAAAAGACTTCTGATATAATTGCACCAATCCTTGAGGCAATTTTTACCCGCTGTCTTTACCTGGTCCATGTTCCTTCGGCATGGAGAGAAGTTAATGTTATTTTTATACCTAAAGCAGGTAAATGCTCCCAAGTCAATCCTAAAGATCTACGACCTATAAGTCTATCATCATTCCTTCTTAAGACCCTGGAAAGATTGATTGATATTCATTTTAGGGCACGTATCGATACAAGACTTCTGTCTTCGTCTCAACATGCCTACTGTAAAGGTAAATCGGTGGAAACAGCGTTACACACTTTGGTAAGCACCATCGAATATTCCCTCCATCATAAAGAGTTCACTATGGTTGCTTTCCTTGACATCGAAGGTGCCTTTAACAACGTGGACACATCTGCAATCACTTTTGCACTGACATCCCTAAGATGTAGAGAGTTCGCTTCGGGAGTTAATTCATTTAATGCTTACTAGCAGAATAATTAACTCAAAACTGGGCAACTCTTCTAGCAGACGATTCGTTAGTAGAGGGACACCGCAAGGTGGTGTTCTATCCCCTCTCCTCTGGAACCTAGTGGTGAATGAAATCCTAACTAGTCTGGATGGGGAGGGTTTCAGAGTGATAGCCTATGCGGACGACGTTGCTATAGCAGTTTCAGGAAAGCATCTTAATATCCTAAAAGAACTCTTACAAAATGTGGACTGGGTGTTAACCCACACAAAACCGATCTGGTCTTATTTTCGAGGAGATACAAAATTCCATTTTTCAACTCTCCTTACATTAAAGGAATCCAATTAAAATTCTCAGACGAGGCCAAATACCTAGGTCTTGTCTTAGACAAAAAACTAAATTGGAAACGCAACGTACAGGAAAGAGTCAAAAAAGCTACTGTAGCTCTCTTTTCTTGCAAAAAAGCTATTGGTAATTAATGGGGTTTACAACCCAGAATCACGCATTGGCTATCAGACCGATTTTAACGTACGGTGAGGCAGTATGGTGTACTGCTTTAGAGAAAGGTATAAACAGGGATAAGCTAAATAAAGTCCAACGTTCAGCCTACCTATGTATAAGCGGATCGGTTCGCACGACCCCGTCTGCGGCACTGGACACCTTGCTCTACCTTACACCTCTTGACATATTTAGCAAACAAATAGCTACAAGCTCTGCTATTCGCCTCAATGCTTCGTTGCAGTGGACTTACAAAAACATTTGCCACTCCGTAATTCTAAGGTACTTAGAATCAATTCCAAAGCACACAGACTACACCATCCCCCAACTACAATTCGACAAAACTTCCAGATTTCTATACCTACCAGATCTTTCTGGGAGGATAGGACATTCTTGGAGGATGAGTCAATACATTTTTATACAGATGGGTCAAAAACCAAAGAAGGGGTGTGTACTCTGAACGACTGAAATTAAGTCTCTCATTCCGCCTGCCCAATCATTGTAGCGTGTTCCAGGCGGAACTTGGCTCAAAGAAAACGTTATATCAACATCTGATATCCGTATTTTCTCTGATAGCCGCTATCTGGCTCTGTCTCTACAAACTCTAAAACAGTCCATAACTGTCGATCATCTCTAATGGAGATGGCGCAATAGTTTAATATTCACCTTTGCTGGGTGCCAGGCCATAGAGGCATTCCAGGTAACTGTACTGTGAACAACATCACCACGTGTCAAGTCACAAAAAACATCTGGCCAACAATGGATTTAAAACGTTCAAGGTGCTTGCTCTCTCTAAGCAGATCGCATATAAGCTCGATTATAGGTCCGTATAACCGGAAACTGTCTAATAGGAAAGGATGCCACGAGAATAGGCGTATTCTCAAATGACTTTTGCAGAAGCTGTATGGACGAGGAAGATCTAAATCATATCGGTATAATCAGCCTCTCACGTTTCGTAAGGGACTCAAGCAGGTTAAATTGAGCATAGGAGGAAGCCTCAAGATTCATGTGGAATCACAATGGGCCATTAAACTGCCTTAAGTGTGTCCGTTTCCATCTTGGACAGCCATTATAATCTAACCTAAACCAGCTATACTCAACTTGCGGCCCTCGAGCTTATAAAAGTTGGCCCGCAGCGTGGTTTAATAAATTCTTAAATGTCGAGTGACTGCAGAAAAACGTGAGGAAAATATATCCTTTTGAGTTTTCAAAATGGAGGCAACACTAGAACATTGTATATATATTTTCTAAAAAATATTGGTATATACAATGACTAGAACGTACAGCAGTGGAAAAGAGGACATCGTGTGTTTTAAGAACACTATTCTAGATGTCACTCTTTTGAACGTGAGGAAAAGTTTGCACAACTAAATAAAAAACAGATGTCGTTGAGTATTAGAATTAAGAAGTGAGAAATTAACTTTTTTAAAGAGGTCATTACAACTGCAACAAAATGTGATCCCTGATGGCTTTATCTCAAGGCTCTGTAGTTACTAACGCATCTTACGAAATTTGCTATACTTTAGGTGAGCAGATCAAACCGTTCACCGATGCAGAAATTATAATTTGACAAATTTAATAACCTTTCATTGCATTACTCATCAAGAAAACTTGGCTGCGCGGATTATCAATTTAAAAATCTATGCTGACGAAGATTGTAATGACTATTGTGAATTATATACGAACGATAGATTTAAACCACACAAAATTTAAAAGTCTTTTGGAAGAATTGGAAAGTGAGAATGGTGACGTTCTTTTGCATACCTACCCGCGACGGCTTAGTAAGGGAAGGGTTTTGGAAAGGAAAACCTTGCGCCACAAAATAATCCTCTTCTTACAAAAAAAAGTTTACCCAGAATTGCAAGAAGATCAATACAAAATAGCATAATTTCACAGATGGCAAGTAAAATATTTGTTTTTGAAGAAAACCTTAATATTTTTCATGAAGAAATAAGAAGTAAACAGCTACAAAGTTTTCTAACAATGGTAATGGCTACAAGGGACCTCAACGACATTTCTGAAGAAAACTGCCTAACAATATTGAATTACTTAACAGCACTGTCAAAAGAATTTGAAAAAAGATTTCATGGCATCTGGAAACAACGTCTATCTCACAGGTGGCTTCTATTTTAATCAAGATCAGGGAAAATTTTTTGAGGAAATCGATTTTAAACACGATTAAAATTTTGAAGTTCGGTTAAAGGAAAAAAGGGGAATACTTGGGATTTTGGAGCATCGTCCCGTTGATCTAAATTCGATTGCGAATCTTCGTTTTCGAGAATGAAATATGCAAAGAAAATACCAAACAAACTAACGGACTCCCAGTTAGATGATGTCATTAGTTTTGCATGCAGCAACAAGCCAGATATTAATACAGTTTTAGTCTTTTAGAAATGTGTTTTGAATTCAAAATTAAAATTAAAATATTTTCAATAAATAAATATACACATAATGTATGTATGTTGATATGCACATTAAAATGAGTATTATTATTTACGATAAAAAAATGTCTTGTGGCCCGGGGTAAAGCGTTACAAAATGATCAATGTGGCCCATTAAAAAAAAGGTTGAGTATGGCTGATCTAAACTGAGAAACATAGCAAAACTTAATTCTATTCTTGCAAAATAAGCCCATCTAGCCCATTTTCATTAACAAAACTAAATAATATCAACAGCAATAGATTAATTTTTTTTCGCCAATGGAAAACAAGTGATTACAAATGCTCAACTACTCAACGAACACTGCCATCGAGATACGAGTGCGATATCAATCGTACCAAAATTTAAGAACGAAATCACATAAGATCCATTCGAGACATGTATAAATGTCAAAACACATCCGTAGTAAGATTCTACTTCAACATTTATCGGTAGTATTCATACTACGGATATTGTTTATCCAACAAAACACGGGTTATGATAAGAAATTCAACATTCTATGATGATTCGTTCCGTTATATTTTACCTATATAAAGTTTTGTAATTGAATATTCACTTCCTTTGACAATAGTCTTACGCAATTAAGTGATGTACTTTTTTTTAAATATACCTGATACCCGTGTATAGATTGGAAAATCACGTGATATACTTATTCATTTTACAAATCATCCAAATGAGGTAAACATTAAAATTTACAAATAAAAGTTGTAAAATTGACGTAATTTCAAATCATGTCAATTTATTACGAAGTACTGAGTTATGAATGTAATGCAAAATTATCAACTTTTCCGCCAAAACGTAATAAGTTCTTAAGCGAAGATAATAAAGATAATTTCTTAATTCCTTCAATAAAATATCAAAAACAATGTACGAGTTCATGATGATATTTTGATGTTATAAACAAATGTGATAAATGCAATGAATGGTGTATGACATTAGTACCGGTACCATGGTTTTATTATGAGAGGGTGTTCGATATATATTTATTTAATGACGCAGGCAAAGTAGTTTTTGTTGCATTTTTAAGTATTACAAAATTTAATACGGATATAAGAAATTTATGTTTATTAGTTATAGTTCTTAAAATTTCAAATGGGGGGTACAGATGTACCAGGTTTTGTTACACATCATTCAATTGTATGTTTACCCCCGGTTGAATTACCCCAGTGGGAACTATTCAGAAAGTTGAACGTTTTCATTTAAAAAATACATAATTTCTTATTTAAATTTAAAGACTCTTATGCATACCAAGTAATTATGTTTATTAACTAAACCTAAATTCTTTTCCCCTTCCTTAAGCCCGCCTCTGAACGACATTCACTTTTTACTAGAATTTTGTTATCATTCGTGATACTCTCGTGTTTTTGAACGACTTTTATTACCTTTTATTTGTATTCGTATCATTTTTTTAAATGAGGCGTTTCGCAGAGGCTGGTTCATTATCTTTATCAAAGATCAGATCTTTTGTTTGATTATATCTACATACATATGTATATGTATTTTTCTCCTGTCTAATACATAATATAATGACTTTTATTTTTTTTTTGAAAAAGAGAAAACAAAGTGACAATATCAAATTTATGTACGGAATCTTCATTATTTTGGGATTTATTGGACCACTTATTTTCTATTTTTGGTGTATTCAAATATTGTCTGCAACGTGCTGTAAACAAATTTGGGTAATAAAAGCAAAGAATCTAAAATTTATCATCATCATTTGAATCTTGTTTTTAAAACATTTAAAAATTATAGTAAGTTTTTATTTTCCTTAAAAATTGAGAACCTCAAACATGAATAAAATTGCGTGGGTGTTTTTTTTTTTTACAATAGCAGTTTTAAGAAAAAGTGAAAATTTTGGTTAACCCTAATTATCTCACGAACCAATAACGCTATAGACTTGAATTATATTTTATATTATATATTGTTCTCTCAAGTACTGGAGAGCTCTAGGTAACGCTACTTCGGTGGCCCTAGGCTCAATGAAAGGAAAATCCCTATGTGCACCTCCTCGCGGTAGAGAGCAGGTAACTCTAACGCACAAGGGAACCGAACAACTGCCAGAATAAGCAGCTAACCCAGCTTTGCTGGACGGGGCACTGACTTGTCTCTGGGTTGAAGAAAATCGCCCTAAAGGCGGAGGATCTGCAGTTTGCGGTCAACGGAATGGAAGTCTGGTGGCAGAAGGCCAACGGTAGCAGCAAGTAGCGTCTGTATTCCAGAGTGGGCGGCTACAAAAGTCATCAGTTTTCCCATAGTGGGCGGCCTCAATCGGTTATGTGTTCGACCAAAATGGCGGGTGTGCCTGTCGAATTTGAGCTTATGTATGTTATTAATCTTATCTCGGAAAACACCATGGTGGAAGGGTATATGCTGTTACAAAAAATATGACAACAACTGGAAACGAGTCCCTAATGAGGTAACCTTTTTATGGAGAATCCTTCTACAGCTTCGGCTGCAGTAAACCGCACATCGGATTTGGGGCTGCGGCATCTTTCATGCAACAGCGTCAATCAAGACGCCGTAATAATAAATGAATCGTAAACAATTAGTTGAAGTCTTTCAAAAATGCAATGGATACTTTTGGCTATGTATACGTACAAAAATCGGAGCTTGGAACGTTTGATCCTTGTATGGCGAATACGAACAGGTAGAGCGGCAAATGCTTCGTCTTAAGATCAGTATCCTGGATATTAGTGAAGCAAAGTGGAGAGGAAGAGCTGAGTACAGATCTGACACTGGACAAACAAGAATGCTGTATTCCGGAGAGGATGAAAGAGGGGGTGGCCAAAAGCTGCATGGTGTTGGAATTATGTTGAACGAAGTAGCTAGGAGCAGTCTTATTTCCTGGGCGCCAATCGCAGAATGCAGCGAGAAATCCAAAATTCAATACGAATGCTTTAAGCGATCCCAATATAAGTCGGTGCTATATCAACACCCTTTACTACAGAGCTTCGTCATTAAATATGAGTGTTGACTCAGATGTTGACGAGATGTGGGGTGAAATTAAAAGTGTTTTTATAGAGGCTGGATCCGAGACTGTACCTAGGCGTACGAGATTTAGTGACTCTTGGATATCAAAAGACACCTGGGAAAATATCGAGCTTCGTAAATCGTTGAAGCTGCAAATAAACGCCGAGACAGAAGCTCAACGAAAGGCTGAATTGCGAAACGAATATCGGATTGCACACAATATGATCTATCGTTTGGTGAGACGTGACAGGAGGGAGAGGATAGATAGACTCGGTGATAATGATGAAAACGCTGCAAGAAGAGGAGATATCCGAGAATTGTACCAAATAGCCAAAGAAGTTGTCGGGAAAAAAGCAACAACAATCATCCTGTAACGGACGTGGATGGGACACTATTGGTATCAATTGAAGATTAACTTCGCAGGTGGAAGGATCAGTTTTGTGTCCTGTGAAATGAGGACCCCGTTGAACAGAGTGCTGAAGTGCCCCAACTTGCGCAGATCCTGTAGGGGTATTATCATCGAACCCCCTTCAGTAGCGGAAATCGTAACAGCAATTATTTTCTCAAAAAAAACAAAGCAGCTAGGCTTCACGGAGTACCAGCGGAATTCCTGAAAGCTGATCCCGCCACAGCAGCTTGTATCTTGAATCCACTTATACAAACTGTTTGGGAAAACGAAACCTATCACAGGAATGGAATGATGGAGTGATTGTTAAGGTGACAAAAAAAGGTGATCTCAAGAACTGCAACAATTGGCGTGGTATTACCGTTTTGTCCGTTTTCCCAAAGCTGATAGCAACTTTAATCCTCGAACTGATAAAGGCTAGAAATGAGACTACACTCAAGAGGAATCAGGCTGGCTTCCGCAGCGGTCGGTCGTGCGTTAACCATATCAACACCTTACGCATTGTTCTTGAGCAGTCTGCAGAATCTCAAACACCGCTAAACCTCATGTTTGTAGATTTTGAGAAGGTCTTTGACCGAACTAACAGAGAATGTATATGCAGATCACTTCTTGGGAGAGGAATTCCACCAAAAATTGTTACCATTATAAAAGAGTCCTACAAAAATGCAAGATGTTTCGTGTTGCATAAGTGCGTCAGGGTGTGAGACAAGGGGATATTTTATCGAAAATTATTTTTCTGCTGGCGATAGATGATGTTCTGACATCCAGCGTCGGTACAATTGAGAGGCAAGGTATTCAATGGAGAACGTTTGAAAGGCTTAGCTATTTAAACTATACCGACGATATAATAACAAATAACATCAGTGGGCTGAACGAGATGTGTCAAACTTTACGGGGAAGGAGAATTATGCAGTCTTAAAATAAAAAGCAAAAAGACAAAAATAATGCTCACATGGCCCCCAAAACAACATCGTATTATTCTGCATGACACGCCTATTGAAGAGGTCGAACAATTTAATTACCTCGGAAGTATTGTATCACAAATGGTGGTACGCATCTGGACGTAAAAAGCAGAATAAATAAAGCTCGCGTTGCCTTTGGTGCTCTGTCCCAAATTTGGAAATCCATTCAAGTCTCCTTACGCACTAAACTGAGATTCTTCGAATCCAATATGAAATCCGTGTTATTATATGTTTGTGAAACATGGAAAGTCTTGGCCATCATCTCGAGAAAATCGCAGGCTTTCTTAAAATTCGCTGGCCACAAACAATATCTAACCAGGAATTTTAGGACATGTCAGAGGCGCTTGGACATCGACATCAGAAAGCGCAAATGGCAATGAATTGGTCACACACTGAGGAAACCAAACGATGATATTGCGAAGCAGTCCTTTGAATGGAATCCTCAGGGGTCACGGCGGGTTGGAAGACCAAGAACAACATGGAAATCTACAGTGCTATCGGAAGCTAACTCCCAGAGAAAGACGTGGCCACAGTTAACGTATCTATAGCTGCAGATCGAGAAGGATGAAGACGTTTTGTTGACGACCTCTTCCCCGTACGGTATAAGAGGACCTAATGATATTGTAACCAGTATATTTTTGCAAAAAAAATCCAAAAATAGAAAATTTAAAATTAAAATTTTGAGAAAAATCAAATTGACAGTTTTTTATATAAAAAATAAAAACCTAAGACAAACATTACTAAAAGTTGGTAAAAATTGAATTTCGACTCAAATATCTTTTCAACAGTTTGAAACCTTTCATATCTTATAAGAAATATTGTTTACAACTTCCGTAAAATTTTGAGAAAAATCGAATTGACAGTTTTTCTTACAAAAAATAAAAACCTAAAAAAAACAATAATAAAAGTTGGTAAAAATGTTCAAAAATTAAAAATATTGTCATTGAACTTTTTTTATTGAGTAGTTTTTTTTTTATAAAAATCCAACTGATCGTTTTTTTCATAAAATAATAAAATCTGAAAAAAAATACTACGGAAATTTGGTAAAGATTGATGTTCGGTTCTTGATATCTCTCAAATTAATTTCATTTATCCAATTGTAAAAAATTAAGAAATGCTACTAAAATTGGTAAAAATTTGTTTTTGACTACAAATCCATTTAACAAAGCTACATTTTCAAACTAAACAATTTCCTTACATGAAAAATATTGTATGTTTTTAAAATTTTTAAGAATAATTTAACCGACAACTTTTTTAACCCATCATGAAAACGTACAAACTTTTAAGGAAGACAAATTGACAGACGGGTTGGAAAGTTATCAGTGTGGGTCGCATCACAGACTCTTCTTATTTAATTTTATAATATAATTAAAATGTATTATTATGCCAGTAAATGATTAATTTTTCTAGTTTAATTTAATACTAAAGTACTCAGAATTTATGTGTCATTAAGAGCATGATATTATTTAGCTTCCAAAAATCTCAACACTAAAAATGATAAGTTTCAATTTTATAATATTTAACAAGCGTCTTCAAAGAAGGGCTTATATTGGAAGCTTATACAAAGTTCTACAAGCTGCATTTAATTTTAGCTCAGTTTTTCAGTGAATTTATATACAAAATAAAATGTGACGTTTTAAGATGTTTTGTGTACATCCTTTAGCCACGAACACTTCCACGATATTGAACTATATCTAAATAATTCATAATTCGAATTGCATCTTGGCAATCATTGCATTTATTATTAAACAAAACCTTTTATTATAATTTATGACATCTATTTATTTAAACGCCCTTAATAATCTATACGAGTTTATGCGGCATAAAATTGACGTAACTTAATGTGATATTTTTGTTTAAGTAACTATATTTTATTCCTATAACTATTAATTGTGTAAGATTTGTTTAGTATCATTTATAAAATAAAATCATTATTTATTAATAATTGTATAAACAGTTTAACTTTTCGTTATTTTCCTTAACTTTTTAGTAATCAGCATTTGAATGTATTGACAATGATGTTAATGTTGAAAGCTTAAACAAAATTAAATGAAAAAATCCAAAATTCGAAACAATAAAGAGAATTTTTTAACTAAATCTTTAAAAGAGATTTTTTTCGGTTGATTCATAAGAGAACTTCATATTTTCTTACATCGATTTAATAGAGAAGTTAATGTGACCATTTCAATAAATTTAACAGTTTGAAATAAAATTGACGGTTGGGTAGCTTTTATAATTTTGAATATTGATAAATTAAAACACGACAGACTTATGAATGATACTCTTATAGCCTTTAAAGTGTTATAACCAGTGTTATGCCAGCTCGAAATTGGGAATCTAGTTAAATCTGACTTGTTGACTGGATTTTGATTATTTAAATCCAGTCAAAAAAACAGTTAAACATAATAAAAAACAAAAAACAGTAAAAAATCTAGTCAAATAAAAAAAACATTTTTACATGATAATAAGAATAATTATTTTCAGGTAATTAAAATATACGAATATACTTATTCCGAATCGGAACTCGAGGTTCCGTATCAATATTTTGGTAAATTACATTTGTTCCAATTTTTCTCGTAACTTCATTTGGAATGATGAAATTATGGCAACATTTTACCTCTCGCAAATTGTTTCTTTAAATAGCATTTGTAGAAATTAAATGCAACCTGTTTCTTTGCTTGGTTTTGACCATGTTTAACCCTAGAACCCTAATCATATTTGGTGTGGACATTTCCTAACCTGGGTTTATTTCAAGGTATTTTATTAAATAAAAGTCCTTTTACATTTTTAGTATTTATTTTATTTACTTTTATTAATATTGAAATAGAATTTCAGAAAACTTTTATTGAAACTTCTATTTAACACATTTAGTACACATTTTGATGTAAGGGCCTCCACAAATATTATCAATCAAATAAGGTACAGGGTGATGCAGCAATCTGGGTAGGGTTTAGAGTTAATTGACTACAATTCGTTCTATCTCAGCTTTTGATATTGGCAATCCCAATATCGAAAAGCGAACTTTACCAATTCTTTAAAAGGATTTTCTCCACAAGCATCTTTATAAGATGAAAAGTCACACCAAAAAGGTATAGTTTTCTCTATGTTGTTACATCCTACAAATCTTAGATTGTCCAGAAATTGTTTAGAAATTTTTTCAGCTAAAATCGGCTCGACATTCATTAGGGTGGATTTATTTTGAAAAAAGCATTCGCCACAGTTTTTTTCTTTACTTTGAGAGAAAGTTTTTATAAACATAAGAAGTAGGTAGGTAGGACAGGAATCGCTCTTGGAAGATTTGTTCATTCCTCGCAAGAGGCTTAATCAGAACTTTGCTGGTCCAGTGATTTGTTTTTTAGACTCACCACACGAAAATCAGCTATAAACCTGATGTGGTCAAGAAGCTTCCTGGAACCTGCATCGAAATTTAAGGTCTTTGAGGCTACCGTAAACAGTAGATTCTGTTATGCGAATCAAGTGAATGGATACCAATTTCTATACAATATGGAAGTTATTTAAAGATATTTTTTCAAAAGAATCTTCCGGCTGCCACGTAGCACCCCTAATTACGCTATATTTGTTGAGTCCGGGCTTCCGAAAATATATGTTAGATATTTAAAGGCCAACGCATACTATCTTATTAAAGTTATGCATAGACTTGATAGTAATCTGCACAAGAAAAAAATGCTTATATCCCTAAATTGTGGATATCCTCCTTTAAGAAATTGGCATGCTCTTGCCACAGCACATAATTTAGCAATGAATTTATATGCAAACAACAAACAAGAATGGAGAAATACCTTTAACAAATGCATTTCGATGGTTGATGTGGAAATGCACAAAACTAATCTCGAAAGGGCTAGGGAATCACTTTCTAGAACAGTCTTAATTTGACTTTGGGTGATTTTAATTATTTCCGTGAGGACCTTTCTGCTTCTGAAACAAGTTGAATATTTAAAATACAAACTGAAACTCTTGGGCTTAACTACAAGCCACATAGAACTGACATAGATGCAATTTTTTCACTCTGCAACTCAAACCAAAACGAAGATGTTTACCATTTTTAAGCAACTTTTCCTATTTTACAAGAAATCCGTTGACTTCATTTTGATAAAAGCTTCTTTTCGTCGGAAGAATGTTTACGTGCTTTGAAAGGGTAGTATGGTTGGAAATTGCTGGTACGCTATGTCTCCCATACAAATAATAACAGAAATTCTTATTTGAGTCTGTTTTGACTTATCTACTTAAATAAATAAGTACAAAAAGTTTTGTTTTAGCTAAACTAAATGCCCCATTATTCCATAACTTGAACCTCTTTTAGTTCATCATCCGAAACCTTTCCACTTCTTAGCCATCTTCGGTTTTAAACAATCGTTTAAAGAACCTTATTGTTAACTATTTTCTTTTTTCATGGTAACACATATTTATTGTTCACTATTCTTTTTAACTTCCCATAGGAAGTTATTGTAATGGGTCCGATTTGTCAGATTGAAAAGTCTGACATTTCTCGACGTTTGTGCGTTCGCGACGTTTTTTCGTCTTCCATTGCTTAAGATCCAGAAGAGATATTGAATTCAAAAACAATTTTGTTATACAGATAATAAGGCAGGATTTCAAGAAAATTGCGTGGGTGTTTTTTTTTTTAACATAGCTGTTTAATAAAAAGGTGAAAATGTTCGTTAAACCTTATGAACCAATGACGGTAGAGCCTTGAATCAACTAAAAAATTGTACCGCGATACAAAACAATTATATTTTTGGAAATAAAATCCAATTAACGGTTTTTTTATAAATCAAAAAAACTGAAAAAAAAAATTTGTCACCTCCAAAATTTGAACACTAAAATATGATTTCATATCCAAAACAATTTTGTGCAACGAAGAATAATGTTTTTGACATCTGATACAATTTTGAGAAAAATCTAATTGACAATATTTTTTATAAAAAGTAAAAACCTAAAAAAAAACATTACTCAAAGTTGGTAAAAATTGAATTTAGAATCAAATATGTTTTGAAAAACTTGAGATTAATGCTTTAAACTTATCTCATCTCATAAGAAATATTGTTTTTAACATTCTGAAATAATTAGAGAAAAATCGAATTGACAGTTTCTTACAAAAATTAAAAACATAAAAAAAATTAAAAAATATTGTTGTTGTTGAATTGATAGTATTTTTACAAAAAATTAAAAACCGAAAAAAAATTAACAAAAGTTGGTAAAAATTAATTTTCGACTCAAATATCTTTTCAAAAATTCAAGATAATGGTTTCTTATTAATTTTACCTTCTAAGAAATATTGTTCTCAACATTAGGAAAAATTTTAAGAAAAATCAAATTGACAGTTTTTTTTTACAAAAAATTCAAACCCGAAAAAATTTATAAAATTTGTTAAAAATTGATTTTCGAATCAAATATCTTTTCAAAACTTTAAGATATTGATTTAAAACTACTTTCTTCTTTTAAAGAATATTGTTATCAACAATCAGTAAAATTTTGAGGAAAATCTATTTTTTACAACAAATGAAACCTAACAAAAAAACAATACTAATTGCACAGAATATATTGTTTTCGATATTCAGTAGTTTTTGTTTTTAATCCAACAGTCCGTTTTTTTGTACAAAAGTAAAATCTACAAAAATAGTACGTAAATTTGGTAAAAATTGATGTTCGGTTCTTGAAATCACTCAAAATTATTTCATTCATCCAATTTGTAAAAATTTATGAAATGCTAAACATTTTTTTCAACTTAAAATCTATTTAACAAAAGTAGATTTCAAACTAAACTATTTCTTTATGAATAATTCAACCCACGACTTTTTTAACCCAACACGGAAACCTACAACAACCACAGACGGGATGGGAAGTTATCAGTGTGGGTCGTATCCCAGCCTCTTTTTCTTCTTTGAATTACTTTTGTTAAAAAAACAACAATTAAAAAGTTGATCACATTTTTGTAATATTATTTATGTACGGTCTTTATTTTATATTAAATAATTGTAAGACTTTTTTTTTCTAAATGTAAATGTCTTGATAATATTTGGCAGACGGCTCTTATTATGTATCGTTTTTAATGAATTAAGATTTATCTATCTATCTATTACTGCACGAATGTGAAATAGCTAACAACGCTCTGTCTTCTCTCCTCATTGCAATGTTCAAAAATTCAAAACCGATAAACTTCTCACATTGTAGCTTAACCAAAGCTAAGCAAAAGTTATACAAAAAACCTGGTCACACTTCTTTTCATACGCAACAGAAACCAACCAACCAAAGAGTATATTAAATGTGTACTGTATAAAAGAACGTGCCATAGCCATTTAAGAGTGCTAAACTGTTCATTTTTGATTATAACGTCATTTTCAAAGCGTGTAAAACGCCTGTCATTGTCACATTCAAACGAGAGCAAATTCGCGTTCTAAAACTTCGATTCGAAGAGCAAACAACAAAACACAAATCTTGCTTTTATTGCGTTAACATGCTCATCGCATCAGCCAAGCACAACATTTTACCCAATGACAATATTCACCTGCTCTGTTAGCTTTGATGGCGCGACTTATGGCAGGCGGTAGAGCAGAGGCGGCATAAACCAAATCGTTATATCGCGTTTATCTCAAGCGCTATATTATATTCGCTAAGTCAATATACAATTTATAATATCTCGGTCCGGTGGCGTTCGGTGTTTTGTAGAGTTTTGGTTTTTGTGTGCTTACTTTTTTAGTATCAACGAACGACATCTCTCCGTCTCTCCGTGTCTCCGTTCAATCGTAAGCGACTCTCGATTGAACGAATAAAAAGTTCTACAATTTATTTAACTTTTATTATTTTATTATTTTTCGCCGAGTCGGTATTATAAGATTCGTCATTATCATATCACACATCGCATCGCATACCCCACTATAGCTGATAGCTTTCGTCTTGTCGTCGTCGTTGTCGTCTTCTTACTACTCGGCTGGTGGTTATATAGAGTAGGTACTTTATACTTAAACGATCAATTAGTCGAATAGGTGTACCACTGCTAAGTCAAACGCCAACGCCGAGCGACGCCGGCCACCAGCAATAGCACCAGAGCACTAGAGAACCACCGACAATAGCATTCGCCGCCGACCGCGACAATTCTCAATCTGATCGTTTCCTACTTTTGACATAAAACCAACAAGAACCCGGGAACTTTTGCCAAAAACCAAAACGTAATTTAAAAGAAAATTTAAACTAAAAAAAAAGAAAGTATTAGTAATAAATAAAAGAATTATACATTTTTATTGTATAATCATCAAGTGATTATTGTTTCGTCTTCGCGTTCGGTCCGTTGACGTCTAATTACCGTTATTATTTTTAGTTACTTCCTCGCTTGGTCCCTTTTAATTATTGTTTTCTTTTATAATTCGCTCATTTGACATTTCTTTTTGTTTTATGTGTTTTACTTTTTTTTAAAAAAGTTAACATGACTATCATAAGTTCGACGCGAAATAAAGGACTCGTTCTTAGTGACACTAACTCAACAGGGTAACATTTAACAAATAAAATTTCATCTCGATTCAGAATAATTATTCGACGAGGCTAAAAATTTAAGAGAGAGTGATGCAGTGTGAACGTACCCAAATAAATTATAAATAAATTATTGTTTATAATTAATTATTTTTGGCACTTATTATATTTTTGTATATTTTGTCTGTGAAGAAATAATAATTTTTGTCGTCGCGTCGTCTTCATCGTTTTGTACCTGTTACGACATAGAATTTTATGCGAGGAAGAGTGGGAAGTTTGCCCACCAAGGTGAGTGTCAACGTCGTGCAATGCTCATGAATATTAAGTACCTTCATAATCTACATGTTTATTTCTTTTATTTTTAATGTTCATATTTATTTTTTGATCTTTATCGTGATATTTATCGAAAGTCTGGCAAAATAGTGAGTTAAGATAAAATTTATTATGTTATCTTTGTTTTTGTTTTCTTGGGAACTCATGTTCCCGGTCTTCCATATGCCCTACAATAGACACCAGTTAGGGTTTCCTTTATTCCTCATTTTGGGTCAAGTCGATTGGAACTTATTTGTTTTTATTTCAGAAAGTACGAACATACATACGTTTATATGAATTCGCACAATTTGTTTTAGCTTCGGACGTATTTTTTTTCGTTTTCAAGTTCAAGGGGAAAAATTGAAAAAGGAGACAAATTCAGTAAATTTGACATTTTTTGTTAGTAAATTAATGTTTTTGAATAAAAATTAAGTGTTTTCATATAAATCAAGCAATTAATAGAAAACGCTTAAAAATAGGTTGAATAATATTTGTCTGTAGGTCAAGAAAGGAGAAAATTCAATATATATTTTGTCTTTAATTATTTTCACTGTCGTTTTAAACTTGCATAATGTTGATGTTTTTCACGATAATTTATGGATGTATCATATAAAAGCAAAATCAACATTTTGTTATTGGAATGTTTTCGAAATTTTGTATAATTGGGTTTTTAGTAAGAGATTTGATTTTAATATTTTAAAACAAACGAATATTTGACAAGAGAAATCATTATATGATTACTTCATTGTTAACAGGAGGGGAGGAGGAGGTAAATGGCTAGCAGGGCTACGGTTGTAACTCCAACAATAAAACAATTTTCGCATTTAATAACTTTACGAAACTCATCTTTAAAGTACCCACGCTGATAACTTCCCACCCCGTCTTCCGATTTGAATTTTTAAAACTTGAACAGAATGAGGCGTATTCATAGAGAATTACTTAAGTCGTGATTCCTTGATCTTTTGGTTAAATAAACACAGCTCTTATTCAAAGTCAATTTTCTAGCTGTTTTTAGTAAAACCCCAGGTTAAGGTTGTATTATACTACAATTATATTTCAAATGACATGTCAAAGCAAAAAAATACTGCTATATTTTCAAACTTGTTATTTTCATCAAATTGGATGTCAATTCACAAACAAAAATCCAATATGACATTTGTCTGTGATAATAACTACTTAAACATAGCTATTCCTATGTTTATAATTCAACCACAGGTTTAGCCCTAAACTTAGGTTTAAATTTATTTATAAATAGCTTAATAACAACTTAGCAAGACTTTAGCAGACATCTATGAATATGCCCCAATGTTTATAACATTATTTTGTGTGAGATAAATGATTTAAAGTCAAAATTATTCTGTGTTCTCTTAATACTTGAGTGGAAAACCATTTCCACAATAGTTTGATTTTGAAATCAATTTTCGTTATAGAGGTTTTTAATCGGCAACCAATTCCTTCCAAAATTTAGTAGTATTTCTTGAAGATTTTTGTTAAAGATGTAAACAAATTTAGAATTTTCTAAGAAAATTTAATACTGAATGAAATCATTTTAAAGTCAATACCTTCATTTATTCGAGAGACATCGAGAATTCAATAACAATTTTTACCAATTTTGCGTCCTATGGTTTGTAAATTTAAATTTTTGTGAAAAAACAGACTGTTGCATTTTTATAAAAACTTTACTGTCTGTATAAGATGAAATTAGTTTGAAGCCAATATCTTAAATTTTTGAAATAATATTTGAGTCGAAAATCAATGTTTACGAACTTTTGGAAATGTATTTTTATGTTTTTATTCTTTGTAAAAAAAACTGTCAATTAAATTTTTCTCAAAATTTTACCAAAAATCAAAAACGTTATCCTTCGTTGAATTAAAAATCAGGTTTTGTTCGTAAAATATGCTAGGTGACAATTATTTTTTTACCACAGCAGTTTAAAAAAAGGTGAACATTTTGGTTAACCCTTAAAATTTCTTACGAACCGAAAACGCTAGAGACTTAACCTCAATTTTATATAATAAACTGTAACGTGATACCAAACAAGTATATTTTTTGAAAAAAAAAATCCAATCAAAGGGTTTTTTATAAATCGAAAAAAAAATGAAAAAAAGTGTCTCATCGAAAACTTTACGAATAAAAAATGATTTTATCTTTAAAATAATTTTGTGCAACGAAAAAAAGGTTTTTAAAATTTGGTAAAGTTTTGAGAAACTCACAGTTTTTTTTTATAAAAAATAAAAACCTAAAAAAACATTAATTATTTAATATCTTTTCAAAATTTTAGATTATGGCTTCAAACCTATTTGATCTTATAAAAAATATTGTTTTCAACATTTAGTAAAATTTTGAGAAAAATTGAATTGACAGTTTTGTTTACAAAAAATAAAAACTCAAGAGAAAATTTAACAAAATTTGGTAAAAATTGGTTTTCGACACAAATATCTCTTACAAAATTTTAGATAATGGCTTCAAATAATTTTAACTTATAAGAAATATTGTTGTTAACATTCATTAAAATTTTGAGAACAATCAATTGACGTTTTTTTTTTTTACAAACAAACTAAAACCAAACAAAAAATTACTGAAAGTTGGTAAAAACTGAATTTCGACTCAAATATCTTTCAAAACTTTGAGATATTAACCTTATTCTACTTTATCTTTTGAAAAATAATGGTGTCAACATTCAGTAAAGTTTTGAGAACAATCTAATGGACGTTATTTTTACAAAAAACAAAAAAAATTACTCAAAGTTGGTAAAATTGATTTTCGACACAAACATCTTTTGTAAAATTTGAAATTTTGGCTTGATAATGAAATTAACTTATAAAAAATATTGTTTTCAACAGTCGAAAAAATTTTGAGGAAAATCTAATTGGCTGTTAAAAAAAACTAATAAAAAGACAGTACTAACACTTGGTAAAAATTTACTTAAGACTCAAAAAGCTTTTAAAAATTAAAAGTATTGTCTTCAAACTTTTTCACAGAAAATATTGTTTTCGATATTCAGTAGTTTTTAAATAAAAATGCAACAGTCCGTTTTTTTTCATAAAAAAAAATAAAATCTACAAGAAGTAGAACGAAAATTTGATGAAAATTGATGTCCGGTTCTTGATATCTCTCAAATTAATTTTATTCGTCTAATCCTTAAGAATTTAAGAAATGCCACTAAAATTGGTAAAAATTTGTTTTCGACTAAAAATCTATTAAAGAAAACTTGATATTCAAACTTAACAATTGCTTTGTATGAAAAATATTGTTGGTAATTTAAAAATTTGTAAGAATAATTCAACTAACAACTTTTTTAACCCAACTCAAAAACGTACAAACTTTTAAGCAAAACCAATAGACAGACGGGATGGGACGTTATCAGTGTGGGTCGTATCCCAGCCTCTTTTTCTTCGTTGCGTATAAAATCAGGTTTTGTTCGTAAAATATTCCAGTTATTATGTTTATAGAAAAAAAGTTTAATTGTATTTTTTCAAAATTTCAAAGTTTGGTATCACATCATTATCGCTAGCGTCAAGGTTTCGTGAGATATTTTGGGCTTACCAAAATTTACACATTTTTTAAAAATTGCTATGGTAAAAAAAGCACCCACTCAATTTTCTTGAGAGTCCTTTTTGCATCTTTTTGCGTTATTATCTGTAAAACACCATTTTTTTTAAGTCGATATCTCAACTGGTTCTTGAGAGATGTTGACGAAAAAAGCTTCCCAATTATCTCTCTAAAAGTCTTTTATTTAGATTGAAGGGACCTTGAAACGTCGAGGAATGTCAAACATTTTAATGTGACAAATCGGACAGATTAAAATGGTCGTTAAAAAGACTTTCTTTTAATCCTAACTTGCAACCATTAAGTATTGCATAAAGAATTAATATCATGTTTGTAAATTTTTAAAAATTTGAAATGGATACTTGGTTTATTAAAATTTGTATTCATTACTTATACGAGTATTATAAGAGATTTTTGCAAACGAACAGTTAATTGTGCTATCGAAAAAAAATAATTCTCATAATGTGAACAATTTGCAATTGACATAGTTTTTTATAAAATAAATATAAACTATTTTCTAAATGTGTCTATCGTCTTTATTTGCACGTATAAATAAAAACATAACTTTTAACTATCCTTAACAAATTTTTAAAAACCACTGTATTATTAAACGCGACTCAAAATAATACAAAACCTTTTGTGGACTATTTTAGTTTGCTTAGAATTAAATTATATTATTTAAAGAAAAAATATTTATCTATAATAAATATTTTATTTAATCATAGCAGCTCGAGCTCCAAATTCTTTGTTAAATGATCAACCATAAAAATGACTTTATGATTTTGTTTAGCATTTCATTTTAGCGAGTTTTTTTCCAGCTGTCACAAAAATGAAATTGCTTTGAATTGTTATAACGATTAGCAAGTCATTTAAAAAATAGGTTTACTCATTATTGTTATTATCTATTTTGTGTTTTTGTTGTTTTTTTTGGATGAGAACTTTATTATAATTAAACTTAATGGCAGGCAAAATGTATTTTTAATTAGAACATCAAATTTGGAGCGCATTATTTTATTGTATTTATTTAACATCAATTAGACATCATTTTAAATTTGAAATTAGACTGACGAAAGTGTTAATTCAAACAAAATAAATGTGAGGAATTTTAAAAATATGCCTATATTATTTTATTATAGGCTCCATATAACAATGGTTTTTGAAATATTAAATAATAAACAATTAAAAAAAGTGGCACAAACGTATTGTTTTTAAAGTATACATTTATTCAAAATTTATACGAATAATAACAAATATTTTTAAAAATTAAATGTTGTGTTGAAATTTGTTCTGGTTATTTAATATCAATAAAACACAACTTTATGATTACTTACTTTTTAAATTCCCATAGGAAGTTGTTGTCATCGGTCCAATTTGTCTATTTGAAAATTTTTACATTTCTCGACGTTTCAGGGTCCCTAGAATCTAAATAAGAGATTTTTAGAGATATTACTGTGCGTCAGTGTGAACGTACGTCCAAATGTCCATACGTTCGAGAGGCTTTTTCCGTCGTCCATGTCTCAAGAACCAGTAGAGGTATCGACTTTAACTAAATGTTTTTTTTACAGATAATAATGGAGAAGTATGCAAAAAGGACTGTCAACAAAATTGAGTATGTGGTTCTTTTTTACTATAGCAATTTAAAAAAAGTTACGGACTGTTGCGCCACCTAATTTATTTATTTATAATTTAAAAAAAAGTACAAATTTTGGTTAAACCAAAATATCTCATAAACTTATAACTCTAGCGACTTGAATTAAATTTTATAAGGAATGTTTTGACGTGATACCAAACAAGTCTATTTTTGAAGAAAAATCAGTCCCCGGATTTTTAAAGATAAAAAAAATGTTCACCTTGAATATTGTATGATCAAAAAATTATTTTATCCCCAAAAATGTTATGCAACGTAAAACGACTTTTTCGAAAATCTGTAAAAAATCAAAGTGACAGTTTTTTCTTACAAAAAATAAAAACCTTTACTAAAAGTTTGTAAAAATCGATTTTGACTATATTTTTAAAAACTAAAGATATTGGCTTCAAACTACTTTCATCTTATAAAAATATTTATTTCAACATTCAGTAAAATTTCGACAAAAATTGAATCAGTTTTTTTTCATAAAAATTGAAATCTACAAAAAAAAAGACCGTAAAATTAGTAAAAATTGAAGTTCGGTTCTCGGTGTCTCCGGAATAAATGAAAGTATTGTCTTCAAAATTATTTCCCCCTGTGCCTCAATGTTTTGTTAAGACATTGTTCTAAGGAAAATCCAATCTGTATTTGCTTATATAACAAATAAAAACTTTCAAACAATGCTACTAAAATTGGTAAACATTGGGTTTCGACTAAAAATCTCGTAAACAATAATAACAAACAATAATTCATCATACGCAAAATACTGTTGCTAATTTTTAGTTAATCCTTCAAAACCTTCAAAAACAACACAGTATTGATAAGAAATGGCTTTCGACTCAAGTATTACAATAACAAAGAAAGATATTGACTTCAAATTATTTATTTCACACAAAATATTGTTATGAATATTTTTAATTTCCCATAGGAAGTTATTGTAATAGGTCCGATTTGACAAATTAAAAATTTTGACATTTCTCGACGTTTCAAGGTCCCTAGAGTCGAAATAAAAGATTTTTGGAAAGATATCTGTGCGTGCGTATGTACGTACGTTCGAGACTTTTTTTTCGTTGCTCATAGCTCAAGAACCAGAAGATACTCGTATATGGACTTCAAATAAATTTTGCTATACAGATAATAAGGCAGAAAGATGCAGAAACGGCTCTCAAGAAAATAGCGTGGGCCGTTTTTGTTTTTAACCATAGCAGTTTAAAAAAAGGTGAACATTTTGGTTAACCCTAAATATCTTACGAACCAAAATCGCTAGAGACTTAAATTAAATTTTATATTATATAATGTAACGTGACACCAAACAAGTATATTTTTTGAAAAAAAAATCCAATTTTTATAAATCAAAAAAACTGAAAAAAAATCTTCTTGAGTTTTGAGAAAAATAGAATTTACAGTTTTTTTTACAAAAAATAAAAATCTAAACAAAAAAAATTAATTAAAGTTGGTGAAAATTGCTTTCGATTCAACTTATTTAACCCAACACTAAAACCTTCAAACTTTTAAGCAAGACAAATAGACAGACGGAATGCTAAGTTATGAGTGTTGGTCGCATCCCAGCATCTTTTTTTGAAATTTTATTTAAAGAAATTTAAAAAACACAACAATATATTTATCCATTAATAAAATCTTCTTGAAATTAAAAGTCAATTTTATTTTTTTACACCTGTTTTTTAAATAATATTTGGGTGGGTTTTAATGTAAGGTGCAGCATATATATATTTTATCTTTATTTTGGGGTCAAGGGTAAATAGCAATAAAGTTTTATTTTTTACTTCTAATGAGCAGTTTATCTTAGTTTCATAAAGGGTGTTTTTTCAAACTTCATGAGAAGTGTTACTGATTGTTGTCCATGGTTTGACAGTTTTGAATGTCATATTGCATTGGCATTTCTGTTCATCAACAATATAAAACTGTTTGCACAGTTTAAAGAGCTCTTAGTGCATTTAACGTTCAATATAATTTTGTTTAGTAATGATACTAATTTTTAGTTGAATGCCATAGTAAATGAACAAAATTTCTATGTATGCAGCTTAGACAATCCGAAACTCATAAGACAATCACCACTGCATCTGTCATCTTCACCCTGTGAATAATTTTACGCGTATTTTGTAATAAATTGTATTCGAAAAACAGAATGGCACGAAAAAAACACCCTATATTACCTGATATTTCAAAACTTAGAAAACGTTAAATTGACTACGTGCTTTAATAACTATAAAAATGAGGTTTAAATTAAAAAGTAATAAATCTTCAAAATTTATAGCTGATTTATTTTATTTTTAACTTTGTTTAAATACTGAGCCACTCCTTTAGGTTCAATATTTTAAAGTGAGTTGTTTAACGAAGACGTTAATCAATTAATTAAATCAATAAAAACGTTGCATATTATGTACAATATGAGAATATATAGAATATAAAGAGAAATGTCTCTTTTTTCTGTATTATTTTGTAACTCATAGATTCAGCAAGATACTCGTACACATTGATAAAATCAATTAATAAAGTTGTAAATCTGAATTAAAAAACAATCCGCATTTGAAAATGTCTACTGAAATAAAATCCCCGGCTGAATTGCATGAATGGGTTTTAATCGTTGTTAAATATTTTTATATTGCTGCAACACCTCAGATATTTCAAAATAAAATAAAAATATTTTAAATGACTACATTGTTCAAAAGTACGTTAACGCCACAGGTGACATTTCTGTTGTTCAGAGTTTTACAGTGAAAACACACGATTTGAATGCATAAAAGATAAATAGTTTTACAAAAGGTTAAAAATTGTCCGCTTTGGGAACTTTTCTAAAAACTAAAAATATTGTTTACTTATAATTTCTCACTCACACATTCCCATTGACCAAAATAAAAGCCTTCACACCCGATTACTGAACCAAAATAAAACATCGTCTAGTATAATTTAAAGTTAAATATCCGTAAACTGTGTCAATATGAATTCAAAGGTAAATAAGACCGCATATGTTCGAAGTCTAATTTTAATTACAAATGTTCAAAACAAATTTTCTTACTATGGAAATTTCCTGTTATCAAATTTAACAACCTTGTCTGCGATGTTCTTAATGAATTATTTTTCTCTTTTGAACTTGTTGTTTGGTTTTGTATCTTGTATCTAAATCGCAGACCCAACACAAATTGCTTTATAAGCTATGCGATAACAAATAAGCAAAATCTTCCGTTTTTTAATTCGATGCAATTGTGAAGTTTATTAGACTTTATAACCTGTACAAAAATATAAATGGTGAATAAAGAATTTTTTAAAAATATGTCAATTATATTTATAATTTACGCGAAATTTATTTAATCTCTTTTTTTTTATTTGATGAATCAGTCAGTAGCTAAATATTTGAATTTTAATTTGATTAACATGCTAATCAGGTCTTTTTAGAATTTGCATGAATATTTATCACGAAATTTCAAAGAACTCCTTTTCAAACACAACAAAAAGGAAATTGATACCATAAGTACAATATTATGATTGAAATTCTTTGCATAACCATCATTTATTGCATTTCAATAAAAAAAAACACCAAATGTTATTGATCCCCAAAAAATACATTTATTCTGAAAAATCTTTAAATTAAATTATATCTAACTTTATAACCAGAACAAAAAAAATATTGCAAGCTGTGCTACCGACTGACGACGACGGGACGCAAATACGACGAAGGAATGCAAACATTTATTTGAAACATTCAATTTAAAATTCGAGGAAATTTTTATTTTTATAACATTCCAACGTCAATATTTGTTAAATGTCATATGAGTGTAATCACTTAAAAGCAATTCGTATTCAAATGGCATATTTTAATATACCGATTAATTTAAATGGTTATGGTTATGGATATGAAGAAACGGAATTAAGCTTAGAAAAAATATTTGAAGTTAAAATCTTTACTAATAAAAATTAACTATGAGGATGTTAGATTTTGATACATGTCAAGATGTAAACTGGTTGGTTGATTGTTACAAACTTGACTTAATTAACATCAGGTTGTGTTCAAATGGACACATAAACTTGTTGCCAGTAAAAGGCAGGCAACTTCGCCTATATTGAAGGGTTTTCCAATAAGAAACATGGTTTTGGCTGGAGAAAACAATGGATAATTATTTTATTGTAAATAGGAAGGTATTAAAATATCAGTGGAAAACAATGTCAGTTGCAACCGTAATCGTGAAGAAACATATATTTTTATAATATTTTCTATATGAATACTTGGCACATTTGTGGCAGTAAGTTCCGATGAGTTCACCAATTTTATCTTGAAGGTCTTGAATTGATTAAGATGCACTATCAATAGTCAGGAAACTTTTGTTACAGAAATGCGATTGTTTTGCTGATTGTGTCGAAAGTAGAAACTACATCTTGATATAAATAAAGGTTTTCCACATCAACATTTTAAAATATTCACCATACAAATCATTAGTAATAAATATTTCACCCCTTCTGATCTGGCTGTTATCTGCAAGACTTATATACGTCCAATGCTTGAGTATATTCCCATCTCTGGGCTGGTGCTCCTGCAGCTTACTTAAGCCTATTGGATATAGTATTGAGCATAGAGCATTTAAATTGATAGATGATAATATCATCATAAGTTCATTTACTTCGCTTGAACATCGTCGTAAGGTCTCTTGTCTGACCCTTTTTTACCGTTATACCAACTGCTGTAGTGAAATAGGCAGGTGCATTCCTCCCCTTAAACAGTTCAACCGTAATACTCGCGCTTCTAGAAATGCTCGTCAGTAAAAGTAGCTATATAAGATTTAAAAATATACATGTTAAATAAGTTTGTGTTCAATGATATAAATGCCATTTGACTTGTCAAAAAAACTGGGCGATTTATCCCAAGACACAAATCATCTTTTTACAACTCATCAACGAAATGAAAAAATACTTGTAAGCATACTTAACGAAAAGAATTGTTTGTGTATTTAACTAGTTCGTTGAAAGCTTTTTCCTTTAGAGCTTTACTTTTATTTCATATTAGAAGAACCAGGATGGAAAATAAATTATCTGAAGATAAGAAAGGGAAAGAAGATGTATGTTTAAATTGTAAAGCGATCGCCTATTGGTTGTGTAGTTAGATATAGACTATTTCATTAGCGTTCTCAGCTTTATGCAGATAGATAGATAAAGACATGTTTTGTTTATGATGATAATGAAGGTAGAAGGTACTTACTACAATCCAACATTCCTTCTTTCCTACATGTTTTCAGCGCAAACATGGAGTTTCTACGTTCAGTTTATTTTTTTTTCGCTAAAGTTTAAAAAAAAAACAAGTAGACGAATAGGTACAAGAAATCGCTATTCATGGGTTGTTTAGAGTCAGGCTCTTATGCGTTTTGGATTTGAGTTAAGAAGTGACACGTAAGCAATAGTATACGTTGTAAAAGTGATTCTAATAGCAAATACATATACATACTCCTTCTGGCCCGTTTCTTTAACTTGTATTAAGTATTTATTCTTTTATTTAGGCGAAGGCAAGTAAAAGAATAATATTTTAAAATCAGATATACAAAAGTACTAAGATATCACTTCTTGATAGACACTTTAAAATAGATTGTTGATTAAATATATAATATTCGTTAATCCGATGCAGTGGCGCTACACGGCCATCGTTGATATTTACAATAGTTATTGTTATAAAAATACATAAATATGTACCAAATGCATTGATTTGAATAAAAGATAAGAATGTAATTAAAATTTTGTCAAAATAATGCGCTCTTCGGGCTCATGTACAGGATTTGATCTCGTGAGATGGGAGGGGGTTCTATTTAATACAGTTAAAATAATTTAAAAAACAAATATTTTAAGATTCAAAATTTTACCTGAAAAATAAGTTGGTTTTCAAAAATTGAAATGCCATTTTATCAAAAAACCCTTGATTTTTAATTTTTTTTTAGAATTCGTTAGAGCGTTTTTTGTTTTTAGTTAATTTTTTATATATATCATTTATAAATATACGCTCTACATTTGAATTTCGTAAAAAAATGTTGACCCGTTTTTGAGATATAGACTTAAAAAAAAAACTATTTTTAAAAATCCAAACAAAAAACTGGACTTCTGATAATCAAATAAAAAAATATTGAAATCGCTTCATAAGTCGCTGAGAAAATTAAAAAAAAAAAAACAAAATTACGGTTATATGAGCGTTACCTTTCCTAAGCAATACAAAAATATGTTTTTCTTATTAAAAGAAGCGAAGTCAAAAAATCTATCGGTTTATTTTTGAGAAAATTCGAATTATCGTTTTTGACCAAAAAAATTGTATGGCCACTGTAAGTTTTTATCTTAAAAAAAATGAAAAAATGCCTAACGCGAATCTTCTCAAAACCCTAACTTCCAAGTTTGAACTCAATTGACCCAATGGCTTAGGCTGTAGGAACGTGGACAGACAGACAAATCAGAACGAACGGAATCGCGGGATCCACTTTTTTCGACATCCATCGTAGTATCATACTTACTTACTTAAGGTGGTGCTACAGTCCGGGGCGGACCTTGCCCTCAACCAACAAGCGTCTCCAGCCAGCTCGGTCCCTAGCTAGCTGTCTCCAGTTTCGCACGCCAAGTTGGTTGAGGTCCTCTCCCACCTGCGTGCGCCACCTGAGTCGCGGTCTTCCTCTACTGCGCCGCGCCGTCCCTCGGGATTGGATTCGAAGACCTTCCGGGCTGGAGCGTTGATGTCCATCCGCTCTACATGCTCTCTAAGCCGTTGGACTTTAATTCTGCTTACTAGGTCAGTGTCGCTGTACAGCCCGTACAGTTCGTCGTTATATCTTCTCCTCCATTCTCCATCTATGCGTATGGGACCAAAAATCACCCGAAGAATTTTTCTCTCGAAGCATCCTAAGACGCTCTCATCTTTCTTTGACAGGGTCCAGGCCTCAGCGCCATAAATGAGAACCGGGATGATGAGTGTCTTATAGATGGTGATTTTACATGCTCGAGAGAGGACTTTACTTCTCAATTGCCTTCTAAGTCCAAAGAAGCAGCGATTTGCAAGAGTTATTCTTCTTTTGATTTCAGCGCTGGTGTCGTTGTCTGCATTAATAGCGGTGCCTAGGTAGACAAAGTCCTTAACTACCTCAAAGTTATAGCTGTCCATGGTGACGTTTTGTCCAAGACGTCGTCGTTCAGTGTCCTTTTTTGATGACAGCATATACTTGGTTTTGCCCTCATTGACCACTAAACCCATCTTCTTCGCTTCCGTCGCAATACTCAAAAACGCTCCACTGACATCACGCTTTGATCTTCCAATTATGTCAATATCATCTGCGTATCCGAGTAATTGGATGGACCTTAGGAAGATTGTGCCTCTAGTGTTGACGGTTGAGTTGAGTTGTTGGCTATAATTTCCGGTGGTAATAATTTGACGTTTGAAATTAAGGACTTAAGCCAGAAACGTCAATATCTAAAACGTTTATATCTAAGTTTTTTTTTGTTTTCTTGTCTAAAGACTAGATAAATACGATATTTAACAGTTGTTCTAGAATAAAGTTGTTTGTTTTGAACGAAAGAGACAAATGAAACAAAACTCTAAAATTCAATTTGTTGACTTAAGACGTTTTTGTCTAACGCCAAAGAATTCTCGCCCAAGTAGAGAGCCAATAACAAGATGGACCATTTAAAACAAGTTGCTGGGCAAGTTGTGAAGTATTAATTGGAAAACCTTCAATTTTTAATTAAGACAGTTAAAAGCATTTGAACTATGGAATGGAAAGTTTATTTGTAGTATAAAACATTCTTTGAAATAACATTTTAACTAGGGCTGAAGCCGTTTGTCCACAACCTGATAGGTCCTTATCAGTGTAGCTTCAGACCAGGAAAGTCCACTATCGACTAAATATTCACAATACGCAGATCTCCAGCAGTTTAGGGCTTCCGCTAATTGTTCGGCTGCACGTGGTCTGTTAAGGGACCTAACATTCCACGTACATATCCGAAGTTCGTTGTCCTTATTTGGGGAGCCGGATAAACCGCTCCTTACAGGCCTGGGCTCCGAATATGTCGAAGAAGTCCCCCTCTCTCGTTTGCTGCCCCAACAACTTTCCACTGGGTTTGGAACACAGTCTCCAGTTGAGGTACCAGGCACCCGATGTTCACCGCGGGGAGGTGAGAGTAGGAGTTGATAGACAGAGGTGGGTTTTGAGAAAAAACCTGTGGACGCTTGTGTCCTCTTGAATGCACATGTCTACCATTTGAACATCGTAGTATCATGTTTGCTTAAAATCTCGAGTTCGAAACCTTGCATGAATGCAAAACTTGCCATATAGTTTCTATATGTCGAAAGTAAAAAAGGGTACTAATAAAAAACACAGTAACGATAACCGAAATATGAACATCTTGGGACATTAGTAAATGAAAAACTTTCAAATAGACTGAAGAGCTTTTACACTTTGAACACATTATATTCACACGTCATAGCCAAATTTATTGTTGACTTGTAAAATTCAAGTTAAATAAAAATTAATTTTTTAATAAAAATTAAAACTGTTGAACTGAATAAAAAAGTTTTCTTTATGGTTGCCACTAATTTGCTAGACAAATGGTAATAAATTTAATTTTTTTCTGTGAATTCTCTGTAATAATTGTTGTTGTTGAACTCTTATAACTCTCAGAATAATTACTCATTTCAGTTTCCATGAGTACTTTAAAGTTTTATTGGTTATGTTATCTTAAATAAAACAAACTCTGCACAGAAATAAGCTAACTTAACAAAAAAGAGTGGTACTTCTGTCGATCATAAAAACATCAAAATAAATAAACAATTATTGTTATTTAAACACGTGCTATTGGTTTTTCATTTATTGAACAGAATCTTACAATTAACTTTATTTTAAAAAGACAAACTTCTAAACTGAACTATCAAATAATTGTTACTATGAGAATTCGCTGATGAAAAGATAAAAAAATTAAATTTATAAAATCAAGTAACACCCTCAATTCCAAAAAAAAGAAAAATATTAACGGATACAAACTGAATTTTTGAAACACATTAGATAAGCTAGGCAAATATTTAAAAATACCTGAAAACTTATAATGTTTTATTATTTCTATCACAAGTAACTACTATACTGAGTTGATAACAATTTTATGGCATAGCTATTAAAATAATTGAATTTTGTTTTGTTTTATTTTATTGTTTGAAAGTCATAGGTAAAACCTTATTGATAGAAAGTATTAACTTGGAAATGTACTAACCAGCAATAAAGATAATACAAAAATTGCACTACACAAGTTTATTGTTGTAAGCTTGTAAACTAATTTTTCTTAATTGCAAAAATTAATTTTCAATAAACCTTAAAATACATAATTCATGATTATTTTAAATGCGTAATAACTAGATTACACAAAATGGATAACGCAACAGTCGTGCACATTTTTTAAAATAAGGTCCTTCAAGGTTATTGGTTTGTTTAGACAAAAGTTAATAGAAATCGATTGTTTTATTTTCAAAAAAAAAAAAATTTTTCTTTAAGATTTTGGAACAAAACATTAATGATAACAACATTTTATAGAACTTTTTTGATCTATTTAAACAAAAAAATTGATAATTCAGTTCAAAATTTTGAATTTCTAAATAAATTGCACACTTATTGGGAACTTTCCAGAATTATTTGATAAATTTATTTCAATTGATATAAGTTAGACCATGTCGATACTATTTTGTCCCGATAAAAAGACAATAACAATTAAGTTATAAAGACGTAGTTATAAAAAACCTTGTTTGTCTCTTCATCAAGTGAAATTTCCAAAATCTGCATAAGTTTTTTTGTTATGAGTTAATAACTTTTCAAATCTTCAAAACTTTGGAGTGCTCGAATACCCTAAGTATTGTGTTGATTTTATTTTAACACTGTTTTAACGCCAGTGCAGTTTTCTGATAATCTTTATTCAATTCATAAATCTACTTAGTCATAAAAACCTTTTTTTGTAGAGTGAGGTAGGCATAATAAAATTAGCTAATGTAATCTCAATTTATAACTCATTTAGACTTGCCTATAATAAAAGCCACCCATAATATAAATGCTTGATAAAACAAGTTTGATTATAATTATTGTTTGAGGAAAAAGTAACCAGAATTTAAACGTACTCTCATAATTCTTACAACAATAACACTTAAGATTAATGAAATTCAATTATTGGATTTTTTTTCTAAATTTATTTATGTTTAATATAACTGAAATTTTTATCTTTTGCAATACAAAAATTTGATCGATTTAAATCTTTGACAGATTAAAGCTTTTGAAACACACTTTGGATTAAGATAAGGCTATAGTCGCTTAACATGTGCTAGAACTTACATATTCTTATTATTATTGTGGAAGAATAAATCATTTGTTTAAGTGGCATAGGCTGGAGTGGGTCTGTTTTATAATTGGTCATGGTTTTGTTCTCCGAGTTATGATTAAAAGGATTATTTTTTCTTTAATCTTGGGATCTAAACTGTGACTTTTTTTTAGTGTAAATCAATGATTTTGCTGTAAAGAATTTCGTAAAGCAAGGATATCAATGCTGAAATTGGTGAGTTTTATACTTTTTGTTTTTAGTGAGAAAGTTAAAAACAGATTTCTGTCGGTTGCAAAATAATTTAAGAGTTTTTCACTTACGTATTTGTGCTTTCGAATGATATTTTTGGATTTTGTAAAGTTTACACTGTCTTATTCTTTTTCGGTGAATAAAAATTAACATTTTAAAATCAGTGAATTCGCTTTTGTTGTTTATTGGAAATGTTTAAAAAAATAAGTGTTGAAAAACTCGTATTTTAAATTTTTGGTGACATTAATATCATTAGTTTATTTACGTCATTAGACCACCGTCTTAATGTTGTGTGATTCAACTTTTTTGTATCGTTATTTTAACGGAGTATGTTCTAGAAAAATAGCCAACAGAATTAATTCTTTAAATTTGTTGAACCTCAAACCGTCGGTCTTCTAGGAATGCGCATTAGTTTACCCTTTAGTCCATCTCTTTTCGACATTTGAAATAAAAATATTCGTTTTTAAGGACTGCGCGAATGTGGAATGCCTCACCATGCAATTCTCATGAATTCAAAATAATTTTCATCATTCATCATCAACTTTTTTCTTCTCTAATACAAAATCCTTTAGATTGTGCTAAACATAAAATATAAATACTTGAGAATTGTTGAACCCGTGGAGTGATGGTTAGTGCGTATTCATGTCATGCCAGAGGTTCTGTGTTTAATCCCTGTCTGTGCTATCTAAATTGTTTTTTACGGGTACTGCATCTTTCGAGGAACTGTCAAATCTTTCAAGACTAATTATTGTTATAATAAGTGCTTTTTCAAATGAGCTGTTCGGATTCAGCTTCAACAAAACTGTAGGTCCCCTACAATAGTCCCCAGGAATAGTTGAGAGTTTCAAGTCAAAACAGCCCTTGGTTGTAACCACCTAATTTAATTGATTTATTTGAGAAATGGTGGAAGAATAGTGTATATAGAATTTGGATTTCTAAGATATTTTTTAATAATATATTTTCTTGGAAAGTGTCTGTTTTTTTTTTGAAAATATTGTAAAGGTAATACAAACCGAGGTTTAAAATACTTTATATTTTTTCCTTAAGGTAATTAATATATATTTTTCAAAGTGTTTAACATCATTTTATGTTTCCTAATATTACTAAATATCACTTCGAATTTATAATATCACTGGATAAGGAATATTTTCTAATAAGAATATATTTTCAAATATGGCCAAGATTAAAGAGTTGTGTTAATCTTTTTTGGCTTAAAGCGGTTTAAAACTGGCCGAAGCAAAACGATACTATTCAGAAAAATGTGTTTTATCATTTTTGATATTTTTTTATTGCAAACTCACGGTAAAAAGCACAAAGACCCAAATCTAAATAGTCTGAAGCTTCGAAGGCAAGTTTAAAAAGAATAATGGCTGAAACACAAACAAGTTTCAGCTTTGGATTCGCCAGACGTTTGAATTGAACACGCTTCAGTTTCGGCTTCGTCTGCGTTGCGGTGGGCCTTTCTTGAGGTTGCTTAAAATGACATTTCTATTATTTCATCCCTCCAAAGAGCAAATATTTTGTTTGTTGACATTTTTTTTACAGCTGTTGAGCTGTCAGAAAGAAAGAAGTGCCATTTTAGAAATGTCATATTGGAAGTGTCATTAAAAGCAACGAAGAAAGCAGACGAAGCCGAAGCTGAAGCGTATTTGTGTTTCAGCCATAATGTTAAAATGTGCATTCCTTAGGTTTCACACTGTTAAACTGTAAAAATTGGTTATCTTTTAACTTTAAAACCCTATTTATTATTTTATTTATTTATTTATTTATTGAAATAACTTACAAACTAAATTTATAAATTACTTATTTAAGGCATCAGGGTAACCATACCATGCGATGCCGTTTTTAATTTACGTAGGCTTGAGGACAAATTATTTACATTTTAAATTAATTACATTTTGAAATTATTTATCGTTGAAAAGATAACAATTATAGCATCTTAACTAATTAACTTTCATCAAACTTCTGGTGAGCAGATATGGCAGCTTTAATTCGACAAAGAGTTTTGACATTTGATGGATCTAAGATTTTTGCCAGAGTTTCAACTACCGTCGCCTGTTTCAGTATCTGTTTGTCAAGAAACAGGACACTCTACAAAAATGTGTCAGATTGTAAGAGGTGTGTCACAATTTGAGCATTCCTCTGGAGCTTCACGTATTTGCTTGTTAGCAGTGTTTTTCCTATTCTAACTCTTAATACTTGTATACATTCTTCTCTGCTAAAGGACTTGTTATATTGGACACGTGTTTTGCAGAATTGATGTTTTTAAAGAAAGGATTGAGCGCTTCGCCACTTTTCTGAAAGCTCTAGCTTTTGAAAATGTGTGAAAGTTGTTTTCAAAATCTGGTGTAGTTTAGGATACTCAAGTATCTGAGAGTAGCGAATAGCGCAGTGTCCGGGTATCCAAGCTACAATGATGTTTGTGTTGGAGTATAAGCAGTTTCTTAAAGTTTGGAGAGATGGACATTTGTTATTAACGTTGCTTAGCACCTTGAGTATACCAAGATTGTCGGTGAGGACTAAGAAACGTTCAGAATAAAGTTGAGCTACAAAAATCGCTTTGTAAATTGCAGCTAGCTCGGCTATGTAACTGCTCGCATATTCTGGAAGTAGAGCCTAGTGAAGAGGTGAGAATGGGTCAATGTGTTGGAACTCTACAACAGCATGGGAGCACCAATGATTTTCTATTTGCGAACCGTCGGTGTAAAAGATTCTGTCCGCTCCTGTTTTTGCGATAAGTTCTTCATGAAGCATTTTGTATATAGCGTCGGACGTGTTTGCTTTTTTGTGGTTAGCCAGACTAATGTTTATTCGTAGAGAGTTTAGTTTCCATGGTGCAGCGTTGTGAGACACTGTTTACACATCATGTTCTATAGCGATTCGGGGGAATACAGATAGATTGACCAAGTTAGTTTAAGCAAACACTGAGTTACTTTTCCTATTTTTGTTTGAGGAAATTGCTTTTCGATAGTTTCGAACAATGGGTGTGTTGGACTAACTATGGCTTTGCTAAAAAGATTGTTTGCCCTTTTTTCAGCGAGATGTTTAAAGGACTTTTAAAATTTATAGCGAAGTTAAAGATCTTTTCCCGCTCTTTATATTTCTTATAACATTCAAAAAAATTCAAAAATAAGTTATCGAGAAGCACGTTTCTGAAACGTAATTTTCTATGCATATAAATGTCAACTATTTCAAAGAAAATGTCACTATTTCTGACACCAACAATTCTTAAACATAAAACGAATGTCAATTATACTTTGACTTTAGCACTTTAACATATCTTTGTATACAAATTTTGTACAATGTATATTGCAAACAAATAGCAACAAATTTGAATCATTTGCAATTTAATCTCATTTTGATACACGTCAAAAATATAAATTAAACCTTAAATTTTAAACAATTATCACAATCATAATCTTAATCTTAGAGAATATGAAATTCTTTTTAAAATTATTACTAACCTTCAAAAATAATAATTTGTTGGTTTGCAATTTTTTTTCGTCGTTTGTTGATTTATTTATCCACAAATCAAATCAAATCAATCGAGTATAAAGCAGATTTTTTTAACAAGGAAATTTTAATCTTGATTTTGATAAAGTCGAAGGGAAAATATTCTTATCATAATAATTTGATTGATTGAAGTCTTTTCAAGCATTTTTTGGCAATTGTTGATGTTTAAGAATATTTAAACATTTAGATTAAGTTGAATATGAACGAAATTGTCTTTATTTAATTTGTATTCCTTGTTTTGGAACAAATGCAATCGAAAATAGTCACGCGATAAAGTGCACAATTTACATACAATCTAATCGACATTTGTTAGTGAACAATTTTAATAATTAAAGTTAAAAAAATACTTACAAATGTCGGTTAAGAAAACTGTATTAATTTTGCACAAGAATTCCAATTTTTTGATAATTATTTGCTAGTTTAAAAGTTAAAAAATGCAGAAATAAATTATGTAAAAAAAGGTTTCATTAAAATTTACTTATTAGGTAAATATTTTATACCTAATAAACTTTTAACTTATACTTTAATAAACATAAGAATAAAATTTCAAAAATAGATGCAAGAAAAATAGCGGGAAATGCGATAGTAAATAAGAGCTTTTATACATAATTTCTAGTGTAGTTTTAATCTTAGATGATTCTTTTAATATTTGTAAAATCTAGCTTTTCAGTTTGCATTTAATTATTTTTTTGTTTGTACCCAAAACATCTCCTCTTAAAATATTTAAAAAGAAATTATCTGTATGTAGAACATGTAGATAAATAATTATTATAGCAAACAAACGAAAATTGACACAAATATTTTGTATGAAATTTCGCACGTACATACTTTTATTTATGACCTTTTTTTTAAAAAACCTGTACCGGCTTATTGTTTAAGGTGTGTTCATTTCTACGTATGTTCATACAAATGTTCACTTAAATATTTTAACAAAAGAAATCTATTATTCATTTATAATAAAAAAAAAGCAACGCTTTATTGGCGAAATCTTATTAACCGCCTGATATACCTACACCTAGCAAAATAGGTATTTGGTTGTCTACTACCTGACTATTTGAGTTTAAAAGTCGTAAATTAATTATACCAATAACTCTTCACTCTTCCCATATTCGCACATTGAAAGCCAATAATAACAATAATACCGAATTAAAGTGTTTTTACAGACTTTCAGACCTTTAAAGAGAAAATAAAGACACAAATATGCGTTGTATTTATTATTTTTATAATGTTTTTGTTTTCTTCTCATTTTAGATCATTAATCAAACGATAAACAGCTTCAGGCCATCATAGGGCTGAAATACAATACGAGAGTATTTTTATTGTTGGTGAATCAAATAACTCGACGAAAAATACACAACTTCAAGCCTTAAATCTTTAATACATCTGTCGCAGCCGCAGTTTAACATCAGTTATCGTGTAGTGTTCTTATAAAAATATTATCTGTTTATGGATCGCTTTAAGAGAACTTTAAATCTTTACCAAAGATCAAAGGATTTATAGTATTTTGCCATAATTGTTTGTGAGATCAACAATCCCGCGAACTTTTTGTCGTCCATTATTTACCCGCAACAGTATACTCAAGTTACCTTTTTAAATTTGCAACAACAAATCCAGTCAAATCTATCTTGTAGATCCTACATACGTATTATACTAAAGTTATAAAGCCAATTAACTTTTAACGGCAACAGTATTCTATTATTTTAAGAAATAAACAAAACTAAGAAAAAACTACTGCAAAATGTCGATATCAAAGGAGAAAATTTTCGAGGAGAAGGAAGTCGAGAAGCCACAAAGTAAGTTTTATTTTTTAAGATTTGAAATACATTTTTAAACAATTTCTTTTGAAACGGAGACAATTAATTTGGCAAAGTAGGAGATATAAATAAATTAATTTGTTCAATTCGTTTTCAAAAGCTGTTCAAATATTTGTTTTGAATTCACTTATTTACTTTGTACGTATAACTTTTCAGTGACTCCAATTCCCAGTAAATGTGGTGAAATTTCTTTAAACACTTTTATTTTTAATAATTTAAACAAAAATTGCGCAGTATTCATGTGATCTAACTAAACTTGTATTTGAAGTTATGTCTTTTACATTATTATTTAGAAAAATAAAATTAAACTTATTTTAATAATCCTGAGATAAAATTATTTTTGAAGAAAATATAATTTCGATTTTCAAGGATGTTCTCTTTATTAATTTCCTATAAGAAGTTATTGTAATAGTTCCAATTTGTCAAATTGAAAACTTTGACATTTTTCGACGTTTCAAGGTCCCTCGGGTCGAAATAAAAGATTTTAGAAAGATGTCCTTACGTTCGTGCCTCCATAAGTCCGTACATTCGCGACGTTTGTTTCGTTGTCCATATCTCAAGAACCAGAAGAGACTTCAAATAAATTTTGTTATACAGATAAAGAGGCAGAAAAATCCAGAAAGGGCTCTCAAGAAAATTGAGTGGGTGTTTTTTTTTTACCATAGCAGTTTAAAAAAAAGGTACAAATTTTGGTTAGCCCTAAATACTTACTAAGCAAAAACGCTAGATGAATGAATTAAATTTCATATAATATATTGTAACGTAATACCAAACAAGTATATACGAGTATTTTGAAGAAATCCAATTAAAGTTTTTTTTTTTAATCAAAAAAACGATTTTATTTCCAAAACAAATTTGTGCAACGAAAAATAAAGTTTTTAACACCTGGTATGATTTTGAGTAAGATCGAATTGACAGTTTTTTGTATAAAAAATAAAAACCTTAAAAAACAAGACTCGAAGTTGGTAGAAATTGAATTCCCGCTCAAATTTCTTCTCAAAAATTTGACATTATGACTTCCAACTAATTTTTACTAATGAGAAATATTGTTTTCAATATTTGGAAAGAAATTTGAGAAAAATCGATAACAGTTCTTTTACAAAAAATAAAACATAAACAAAAAAATTAATAATAGTTGTTAAAAATTTATTTTCAACTCAAATATCTTTTCAAAACCTTGAGATATCGGCTTTAAAATCCTTTTATATTTTGAAAAATATTGTTGTCAACACTCAGTAAAATTTTGAGGAAAATCTAATTAATAATTTTGTTTACAAAAAATAAGCACCTAACAAAAAAACAATATTTAAAATTGGTAAAAATTTACTAACGACTCAAATAGCTTTTCAAAAATACAAAATATTGTCTTCAAACTCTTTTTATTTCACAGAAAACATTGTTTTCAATATTCAGTAGTTTTTATTATAAAAATCCAATAGTCCGTTTTTCATAAAAAAATAAAATCTACAAACAATTTAAGAAATTCTACTTAAATTGGTAAAAATTTGTTTTCGACTAAAAATCTATTTAACAAAACTAGATTTTCACACCAAACTATTTCTTTATATGAAAAACATTGGTGATAATTTTAAATTTTATAATAATAATTCAACTGACAACTTTTATAACACGAAAACCTACAAACTTTTAAGCAAGACAAATCGACCGACGGGATGGGAAGTTATCAATATGGGTCGCATGCCAGCTTTTTTTAATTGTCAATTTAAATTTTGAATTGATGGCTACATTACTTCTGCTCTCAACGTATTAATTCCTAGATATAACATTTTGTAAAACTTCCCATCCGAAAGGTCTAACGTTCATTTATTTTATGAGTGTTTTTTTTCAACTTTTATGGTAAACTTGGCCACTATTTTTTGTATAGAAACTTCTTTGTTTTTGAGCATCTTTTCATTTAAAGATGCATGTTTCACATTTGGAAAGGTTAAAATATTATAATTTTGGGTTAAGAGTAGGATTAAAACAAAAACATTTGGATAAGATTCAAAACCTTATTCAATACGTGTACTGGTTGAAACATTTGATTGGATTTCCCAATTTTTGTATTCGATTTCTTTGAAATTTAGCATTCAGTTTTGTATTAATTTGATTAAGAAGAAAATTATACTCAAACAAGGAATTCCTTAGGACACTTAAGACACTTTTTTAAATATTGAAATTTCGTTCAAAAATTATGATGAAAGTTGTTTTCATTTCTATTTCCATGCATTTTGCACCACTTGAGGTAATTGAGTACAACAGGATGCATGTTTCACATTTGGAAAGGTTCAAATATTATAATTTTGGGTTAAGAGTAGGATTAAAACAAAAACATTTGGATAAGATTTAAAACCTTATTCAATACGTGTACTGGTTGAAACATTTGATAGGATTTCCCAATTTTTGTATTCGATTTCTTTGAAATTTAGCATTCAGTTTTTTTTTTTAATTTGATTGAGAAGAAAATTATACTCAAACAAGGAATTCTTTAAGACACTTAAGACACTTTTTTAAATATTGAAATTTCGTTCAAAAATTATGATGAAAGTTGTTTTCATTTCCATTTCCATGCATTTTGCACCACTTGAGGTAATTGAGTACAACAGGTAAATTTTATTCTGCCATGCAATATTTTACAAATGAAGGTTCCTATTAAAAGTTATATTTTAATTGGGTATTTCGAGAACTTGTGGAATTCTCAGAGATATTTGCAATATTTTAATAAAAATTAACAACGATTTGTTGCTATATTGTTGCTCTTATTGAAACTATTCTGCAGTTATGGAAATTATCATAGATCTTTCGTGACACGAACACCTCTTTAGAGAAATAACACGACCTTTAAACTTTTCTTCCAAAATTTCAATACCGAATTGTGACTTAAGTATTCACATGAGGGCGAGCATCGAACGACGAATGAATTACAAAATGTGAGTTTATATACATTCCAAGACATATTTCCACACAAATCCTTAACAAAACTATAGCAATATAGTTTCTATTTTTGATTGATTGATGCATCCTTTAACTTTTCAATAACATATATTTATAAATTTAGGAAAATAAATTTATTCGTCCCGAAAAAAATTGTATTTGATACGAACTGTCAAACTTTTTTCGCGTTCCACATTATCCACACTTGCAACGAATAAACTAATCGCGCATACTTAACCTACAAAAATCTTTCTTGGTTTGATCTCAGTGTTGAATGATGTTCGGCTGTGGCTTCTTGAAAACATATTTTAAATATTCAAATGGATGCACATGAAATCTTTTTCTAGTTTTGTTTATTAAAAAGAACACCAATAACTTTTTTTAAACAAATATAGCTTCGACCGCATTTTATCAACAATAAACACAAAAAAAAAACAATTGTCAAAGTCAAACTTCATTGGCAACGAATTAAAAACTCTCATGTGAAAGAAATGTCAAAGTCAACGAACATTCGTTCATTCGTTGGTCGTTGATCGTTGATCGTGCTCATGTGAATAGTGCTTAATTCCATTTTTAGTAATGGCGTAGTTTTTACTTGTCAAGTATAAGAAGATGACAGCTTAAAAAGTGACATCTGTCCAACAAGTGGGCTATATAAAACTCTTTTTATTGACGAAAAAAAACATAAAGTAAATGATTCAAAGTTCGTATAACAACTTAAACTCTAGTTGAATGTTTATATACATTTTCAGTCTGCTGTAATTATTGTTTGTATTTATTTCTGATCAAAAAAGATTGAAATATTAAAACCATTACAAAAAGCAACACTCATTTCTTATTCATTATGAATTCAAATCTTAAAACGCAATCTTCAAATGTACAGTAGGTACATTTAGTATTGCTAAATATCATTTATCTGATAACAGCTAATAGTTAATAGCACAATAGGTATGGATGGCGTGCTATAACTAATGATATCAACACTAAGTACAGCTAATAGTTTTTAAATTTAAAAATCTTATCTTACAATAATTAAAAGACAGACATTTTTTTAAGAGTTTAGGAACCTTTTTGTTTAGTTTATTTTTATTGAAACGTGATTCATGGTTGTGGCTTATCTTTGGACGATTAGTGGAAAAAAATGTATATTAATATTTAATTTTTCTTAACCAAAAAATTAAAAAAGAAAACAGTATATTAAAAATATCATAATTCTACAGAGCAGATGGTTTTGTCAATTAAATTAAGATAATTTGTTTCTCATGATGTCATTCATATTTTTATAACTAAACACCTGTTTTCAAATAACGTACTTTGAGATAATTTTTAATTAAAAAGTTAGGTAAGGCATTGATTTAAAATTAATTAAGAAACAGAATTTCCCTAAAATAATAACTCTTCTATTTTATCAGGTATCATTTTTAAAGATTAGATGGGTGATTTGTTTTAAACAAATTTAGTCGTATTTATACTACATTATTTTCAGGAAATCATTGTTTAAATATGTACAGTATTAATCAATTTCTAAATCATTCCGAAAGTAAAAAAGTTTGTATACATAATGTGACATTTTTGGTCTGTCAACGTCATTGCGGTTTGAAAGCATTTTTAAAAATACATGACGTTAAAACATATACGTCAATTTATACGTTGGCTGTTGTCAAATGCTAACCAGATTTTATTGTTTTTAAATATCTGAAAAATTCATGACGTCTGATATACGAGTATTATTTATCATCAGAAAAGCTAATTCAATTTCTTACGTCTACGAAGTTAAAAGTCTATTTTCAGTTGGTTGTTTTGGTGTGACGTTTGATGATCTGAAATATTACCTACCAAAATTACCATTAGCTGAAAATAAAAAAAAAATTACAATAAACTATTTTGGAATTTTAAATTAGGGTTCCGAATTACTGCAAAAACAATTCAAAACTTGGATAATAATCTTAAGACTTTTAGAGGTTGTTTATGAGAGATGCGGCTTTCAACAATATTTAAACAAATTTCGAACATAAGTAAAAACCTTATTATTAACTTCCCATAGGAAGCAATTGTAATGGGTCCGATTTGTCAAATTGAAAATTTTGACATTTCTCGACGTTTCTTCGTACGTCTTCACGTTCGCCACGTTTTTTTCGCGGACCATAGCTCAAGCACCAGACGAGAAATCGACTTAAAATAAATTTTGTTATACAGGTAATAAGGCAGAAAGATGTTAAAAGGGCTCTCAAGAAAATTGCGTGGGTGGTTTTTTTTACCATAGCAGTTAAGAAAACGGAAAATTTTGGTTAACCCTAAATATCTTACGAACCAAAAACGCTAGAGACTTCAATTAAATTTCATTTAATATATAGTAATGTGATACCAAACAAGTATATTTAAAAAAAAAAATCCAATTATCTGTTTTCTTATGAATCAAAAAAACCGAAAAAAATGTGTCGTCTCGACAATTTTACGAATACAAAATGATTTTATCTCCAAACCAATTTCGTGCAACGAAAAATTAAATTTTTTACATCTAGTACAATTTTGAGAAAAATAGAATTGACAGTTTCTTAATAAAAAATAAATACCTAAGAAACAGTACTCAAAGTTGGTAAAAATTGAATTTCCACTCAAATATCTTTTAAAAACTTTCAAACATAAACAAAAAAATTAATAAAAGTTGGTAAAAACGACTTTCGACTCAAATATGTTTTCAAAACTTTGACATATTGGCTTTGAACTACTTTTATCTTTTAGAAAATATTGTTATCAAACATTCAGTCAAATGTCAAAAATCGAATGGACAGTTTTTTTTTATAATAAATAAAAACTTAAAAGAAAATTTAACAAAAATTGGTTAAAATTGATTTTCGACTTAAATATCTTTTCATAACTGTGAGATTCTGGCTTCAAACTACTTTTATCTTTTAAAAAATATTGTTGTCAACAATAAGAAAAAATTTGGGAAAAATCTAATTGACAGTTTTTTTTTGCAAAAATTAAAAACCTAAAAAAAAAACTATATTAAAACTTGGTTAAAATTTACTTCCCCTGCAAATAGCTTATCAAAAATTAAAAAAGATTGTCTTCAAACTTTTTTATTTCACAGATATTCATTAGTTTTTTTTTATATACATCCAGCAGTCTGTTTTCTCGGACATCTTGTTATCTCTCAAATTAATTTCATTCATCCGATTTGTAAAAATTTAAGAAATGCTACTAAAATTGGTAAAAACTTGTTTTTGACTAAAAATCTATTTATCGAAACTAGATTTTTAAACTAAACTATTTCTTTATATGAAAAACATTATTGGTAATTTTAAAATGTATAAGAATAATAATTGAACTAATAACTTTCTTAATCCAAGACGAAAACCTACAAACTTTTAAGCAAGACAAATAGACAGACGGGATGGGAAGTTATCAGTGTGGGTCGAATTCCAGTTTCTGTTTTTGTTTTGTTTTGTTTTTAAAACTGTCAAACACCTCGATATTCGTTCGAAAGTACAAAATTTTTTGGTATAACAGGCGTCCGATTCTAATTTTATACGTAGTACGATTTGCAAGTAGAATCGGAAATGAGTTTCGAATAGAATCAACAGTAGAATCGAATAGAATCAACAGTAGAATCGAGTATTTTGAAAAACAGTATTTCGAGGTACAGTATTTAAAATACAGTCTCATGATTCATACAGTATTTTGACCCCAACCCATTATCGTAAATTCCAAGCATTCAACTAATTTTGTGAAACTTTAAATGATAGCTTGGTTTGACAGGTGTCAAATACGAGCACTACCAATTTAACGTCAGGAAATGAATCACGACGTACGAAATTAAATTTCAGCAAAGTTTTTCAATATTCTTTACATTCGGTTTCACACAAAAATGTTTTCAAATCATATTTACGCATATTCACCTAAAATTTTGCGACATTACTTCAAGATAATTATAAAATTGTTTACCTGATTGTTATTACATCAACTTTTCAGCAAGTAAATAATATGCCAGACATTTTTGTGGCATAAATTGATACGACTTATACAGCAGAATATACTTTTGCTAAATATGTTTGTTGTTTATATCATTTTCTATCCTAATCACCATCTGTCTAGTTCTTTGACTCTATTCGTTTCGTTGTACTATTATTTGATTGCGTATGTACCTTACCAACCTACCTAATATTTATTTTCTGTGGTTTAAAAACAAATTAAAAAATAATAATTGGCCTTGATTATGATAAGTAACATAAAAGTGAAAAAAAAAACAAACCACACTCATGTTTAACTTGATGTTGATGTTTTGTGGTTCTGCTGATGGTGTGAATTAAATTCTGATATTTTATACCTATCTTACTCATCTACCGAACTTTTTTTCTTAATAGGTTTTGCGTATTGTGAGGTAAAAATAATGGATGTTATCTATTTTAACACCACTTAAATATGTTGAGAGCAAAATGATATTACTTTTTTTCATTAACACAAAATTTATTTTTAATTACTTCATCGAAAAAAGCCTTATTTTGAATCATCAATTAAATGTGTAAATGAATGTTAAAAAACAGAAATGTCCAATAAAATTAAATATTTAAATACAAAACCACATGTCTACAATAATTGTGTACCTTTATATAAATAATAACAAATCAATGCACTATTATTTATTTTTAATTAAAAAAAAATAATTATAGATACGAGTATGTATACATTGAATTTTGACATTGACAGTGAGAAGTTGTCATTTAGTGGCACAAACATAAATTAGTATTCCAGTAGGTATATGAGCTTTAAAATGTAAACAAAGTTCCGGTAGCGTATTTACATACATACATACAACACATTATTTAATTTTTCTCCGGAATCAATCTAGAATCTTTTTAATTTATTTCCTCATTTAATTTATGATCCGAATAATAACACTAAGCAATGTCAACAAAGCGCTTATTATTGTTAAAATGGATTATGTGACAAACATAATAATTATAACCCGTATTGAAAGAATCAATTACAAAATATTAATTGATTAATCAATTTGTGTGTGCATTTTTTATTGAAAAAGAGTAATTAATAAACATACTTAAAAGACCAACAGTAAATATAGGAATTTATTTTGAAACCTGTTTTTGATTTATATACAGTACATGTTAATATGTGGTCGCGATTGGAATTCGAACATTAATCAAAAATGTTTATAACCGTTACCTGCCTTAACTTCTCTGCGAATGCTGTTTCAGTATTAAATATTTAGACTTATACAAAGAATTAAAACAAAAAATTTGCACAATGTTTTTATCCTTTCAATTTGATCCATTAAACATGTTGGTCATCGGGGATCATAACATTAATTCTTTTAATCTTCGTGCAAATTAATGCAGTAAAAGATTTTGTGACGAATTAAAATGTGGCCTATAAAAAATATTATAGACTTCAAATAAATTCAAGCTTTCAAGCAGTTTTCAGAATAATAATAATAACTACGAAAAATGACGTTCTTAACATATAGATTAATTTTTAGGAAAAATCGCATTCATAAAACATAAAAACCGACAAGAGTAACTAATACACACATTTTGACATTGACTTCAAACTTAAATATTTTCAAGTAATATTTCCTTTAAAACAAATTTTAAAAGATGTCATTATAGGAGGAGGCATTTACAACACGATATCGCCAAATGAGCACAACAGCTATGGTTGTCGCATCCTTTTTATAAGACTTTCCATGGCCAATTACGACATTTGTAGCTGTACATATGTCCATTGTTACTTCAGGCATTTTATTCCCAAAACAGTCGCACTAGCCTTATTATCTTATAAGTAAGTTCAAATTCCTCTATCCGCCAGTACAAAAAATCGCACCAAACACTGGCACGTAGAGAATGGATATGAGAGTCTTTTTAACAATCATTCTTAGATTTTCCAAGCCCCAAGTGCAACAATTCTGCTTTATAAAGTAGTTTTGAGGTGAAAATAAGCCTAGAAATGAACTTTTGACAAAAATCTGGATCATTTTGATGAATTTCAAGGTCACAATAGAATTTTGGAGTTGACTTAAGTTTAGAAGTCCTAAGTTATTTGCTGAACGCCTTTTTCGGAAATAACCAAGGAATGGACAAACCTTGATTTGTATCAACACTAAACAGAAAAATAAAGTTGACATATTAACAATCGTCGATAGTCAACCTTAAATTTGGCTAAATTGTCGCTTTAACTACCAAAATATTCAATATGACAACTTTATTTTTAAAAATTGACTACCAAAATTGAATATCAAGAATTGTTATATTAACTACCGCAGTTGTCATTTTGACTACCGCAGTTGTCAATATGACAACCGGAGTTTCAAATTCCTTCAACCAAAGTTGTCATATAGACTACCAAATTGTAAAAAATTTCCGATCTAAATTGACAACAAAAAATTCTTCTATTGACTATCGTGGTTATCGGCTGAACTATTGACTACCAAAATAGTCAATAGGATTACTTTTTTTGTTCTGTGTACGACTTATAACAATTATTTATTCACCAATATTCTTTGGTTTTGTTGCTTCACATCACTTACTTCTTCCAACACCTTAAATTTTTCTATCCGCTTTTTTATTGATTAACAAACGATTCAAAAGTTATTTGATTTTGTGAACAAAATGTTCACCATTTTTGTAGTCAATTTTTTAATGATTTCAATGTAGTTTTGAAGCAGATATTGTTCTATTTTCTGCAATCTCGTAGTTTTTATTTGTCAAAAGATGACAGATTCAAATGTTACAGATACTCAAGTAGGGAACTATTCAAAATAAGAGGTTTAATTGTAGAACACCTAATTCTTGCTTTTTCAAAGTATTATTTTAATATTTTATACAATTTTAGAAAAGCATGGTATTGAAAAAAAAACACATACAGTGCCCCGCACTCAATTAGAAACGATTTTTATGTCAAACTTCAACTTCCGATTATTACATACATATGTGTTCTTAAAATAAAGCCGGCCATCTTTTTTTTTCTTTTACACTGAAATCTAACCAACTTCACTTTAAAATCATAAAAGCAACATAGGGCACTGTTATTTTTTTCGTTAAAGAAAGTAAAAGGCACAAAACCACAAAATCGATCGTGCACATAATTAGAAACGAACCTTATTTTAAGATTTAAAGATTAAAAATTTATTTTTGGGTATTCACAAGTTACACTTTTGTATCTAGTTTTTTTTTTGGCAATTGAATTTTAATTCTTTAGTTAAGTCATCAAAATGGGAAAAAAAAAACAAATTATGTGACGTAAAGACTCGACGTGAAATTTTGAGCCATCATAAACAAGGATAATCTTGTAGGGAGATTTCTAACATTTTAAAATGTTCAAAGAAAATGGTATTTAATGTTGTTTAATATTTTAAAAAAATACCACAAAAGCCGACACCAGAGTCAACCTCTCATAGAGAAGTTGCCTTAATTGTTTGTGAAAGCAAAAAAAAACCCTTTTGGAACTGCGTGGGAAATTAGGAGGGCAGTGTTTGGTGAAGCAGATAGCGGACCGTCTGTAGACACTGTCAAAAGAAGGTTGCGAGGCTGGACTCTTTGGGCGCATAGCAAGGAAAAAGCCATTACTGACTGAACGTCACGGAAAGGCCCGCTTGGCTTTTGCTAAAAAATATAAGCACTTTACGGTCAATCAGTGGAAACATGTGCCTGTTTCGGATGAAACGAAAATTATAGGATTAATTCTGATCGAAAAGCTTGTGTTCGCCGTCCGAGATCACAAGGATATAATCCAAAGTACACTCACCCTATTGTCAAGCATGGTGGTGGCAGTATTTTGATTTGGGGAGCAATGTTTTGGTGTGGTTTTGCACTGATCAAATGAATTGAGGGTCATATGGACAGGATTCAATATTGCATAATCCTTGAGAATGTCATGCTGCCGTACGCGGAAGAAGACCTACCCATAGTATGGGAACTTTTAAAAGACAACAATCCAAAAGCACACGGCCAGTTACACTAGAAAATTAAAAAAATATTAAAGATGAAAGCAAGACAGGCAAAACAAAATGACTATGAAAAATCGTTTCTAGTTATTTGCTCGCCACTGTAAATGGGTTATGGTCTTGTAGCCCCTTTTTTCACTAACAAATTGTTGCTGCAATTTTTTTAAAACTTCATAAACTAACTTCTTTTACCAGTAATATACATGGGTAGAAAATCTCTTAATGGTGCTTTCATCCCCTCAAATATACGAGGCCTATGTACACACCATAACCATGTGGAAGCTGAAACTTCTCAACAGCAATTTTGAAGAAGCCATACGATTGTTCGTCTAGATTAAGATTTATCCTTTAGAATTTCAATAACCTTTAATGTTTATTAATTGCGTCCTCTTCATTTCTACAACTGCAACAGCAAGACATTATACAGTGCATAATAATCTGTTCATTATATTTTAATTAAATGTATGTCAAGTGCACTCAAGGCCAACGCACGCTTGGCGGTCAATAAACGTTCATTTACATACATAATAAAATATCTGTGAATACATTTTCGCATAAAATTAAACCGGATAGCAAGCAACCTGTCAAAATAAATAATGTAAATACAATTTAACCATTTAAGAAAGATACCGAATGGAACTAAAATCTTAAGATTTGATATTTTTGGACGGTTTTTTTGCCATAGGCCAGAAAGTAACCTGTTTTTCTTTTTAGCGGGCTTTGTTTGCTTACGCGGATTGTGTTAATTGTTGAAGTCTTCATAAAAAACTAGAGGAAATGTTTTCTTGTTTTTATTTTTGTATCTTTTTGATATTGTAAACAATTTTGACAACTATAAATCAATGTATTGCTTTTGTAGGACATAAATATTGTTACAATGTAGGTACTATATAACTTTTTGAAATGAAGGTTATTTTATTTATTAATAAGACCTTTTTAAGTAAAGTTTTAGTTAAGCCATAATTGCCATACAAAACACGTGGGCTAAGTGTTAATTAACAAAAGCTTTCTTTAGTTTACGTCTCGTCTTTTATTATTATCTTAAGGTCGTTGTCCGCCCCATGAGACATTTGCTCTGATCTGATGCCACAAGTTTGAGGTAATGAATGAACAATATAATTGTGTACTTTTCCGTACATACATAATGTGCTGTACACATAAATAAGGTAGGGTAGGTACCATGAGTATATTATTATAACTCAATCTTATATATTTTATACCTTTGTACAAGTATCTTGTACTCGTAAATTTAAATTGAAACCGGAAAAATTATCATGATATTTTTTTTTAAATTGTATCTACCCCAAGTCAAAGATCTTATTACAAATTAAACATAATATCAGTATATAGAAGATGTACTATGTACATTGTTAAAATTGCAAATATTTCAAGCAAATTGATTTAAGTGAATAATAGCAGCATCTTACAGGTCATACTTTGTGCTCGTATAAAGAACAGTAAAATGTGGCATCTCCATAAAAATAAAAAGATATAAATGGACTTATACTCCGTTTTGATTTCATTGTTGTAGATATGTACATACAAACATCTGACTGAATTATTGCACAACGCATTGTGTTTTATTTCCAATGATTCACTTTACGGATATAAACGACAGTTACTACTCGTAGATAGTTTTCAATTACGAAAAATTACATATTTTTGTATAGTACCCCAAGGTTCTTTTTTTTGTGTAATCAATCAGTTTTGAAAAATAAAAACAACAATGGAGCAGTAACCTGTTGAATATACGAGTATTATGACCCAGATAAATTTAAAATTTCTCATATTTACTTTCAGAGGGCTTAAAAAATATTCACAATAAAATGCTTTACTGGCTTTAAGCTGGTCAATAGAATCATTTGAAGTTTTACTTCTTTTACTTAAAAATTTAATAACAATACTTTGTTTCCGCAAATTATACTTTTCTAACTAATTTTGTGGTTCTAAATTCAAATGCAGTGTGTTTTTTTTTAATACTAGTTATCCATTTTGCGGTTTCAAAAGTTAACATAAACAAAACACATATAAAATATATTTTATCATAATATTTCTTTTTTTTTTAACAAAGTTTTAAAGTTAAAATTATGTGTAAAATACTACATTATTTAAATTACCACCACTCGAAAGGTTGCAAGCATCGATTCTTTTGAGGTTATTTTAGACCACTTTTTGACACACATTAGGTGGTATCTGAGCCATAACTTGATGAATGTTGGTTTTTAAGTGCTCAAGAGTTAAAGGTTTATCTGCATAAATACGGCCTTTCATGTAGCTCTACAAAAAAAGTCCAGCGGTGTCAAATCGCATGATCTTGGTGGGAAGTTGATATCGAAACGACTAGAATTTACGCAATTAAACCCTATTCGCTCGAGTTGTGTGGCAAGTGGCACCGTCTTTTTGAAACCACATGTTCTCGAAGTTGTATTCGTCAGGCAAAAAGTCAGTTATCATATGACCATAGCTCTCCGAATTGACGGTTACAGTCGTTTTCGAAGAAGTGAGGTCCAATCACACCTCCGGACCAACCTCCGGTACATAACAGTGACTTTCATCTGTTTAATTACTTTAGCGTTCTCAGTACCCCAAATACCATAGTTTTGTTTATTAACATAAACACCTAGTGAGAAATGTGCTTCGTCGCTGAAGAAAATTTTGTTCGAAAATCGCCGTTAACCGCCTGTTGTTTAAGCACCCATTCGACGTATCAACGACCTTGTGATTGATCAGGTGGCTTCAGTTGCTGCATGAGCTGGACTTTAAGTAGATGTCCTAATTCCTGGGAACGAAGGGGAATCAACACATTCGGGATTTTGGAAGCACTTTCACTTACAGCGGCGATATTTTCAGGGGTACGAGGGAAACGATTTGGGAAATAGGTGAAACCAGTTTGATACGGACATCCCGCTTTGGCGCCAGTTATAGCTATCATTGGTTTTCATAATTGAAAACGAATATTGGAATTTTTTGGCAGGTCGTTTATAGCTGTCATTGAGAAAAAACTTCCTGATTGAAAGTAACCGACGAAATTTTACTGACAGAAATCTGTCATAGGAATTGTGTGAAATTTTAACACAAATCAGTGGAACGATTCGTTTGACTTTTGAACAAAAAAATTATCAGCTGTGCAGGAAAATTAATTTCCGTCAGTAAAATAGAAAAATACATTTTTAGAGAAAAATAAATGCTTAATTACACTTTTTTCTCAAACAAAATTCTTTGTGTGATTTCCGGTCGATCAGTATAAAATTTTCATTTCTATTCAAAGGGGAACACCCTCAAATATCGACTTAAAAATTTCAATGATAGCTATAGAAGCTAAGCTATGTCAAATTATTTGTTCTTAAAATGTGGCCAGATTTCAAAGCGTTTTCCTTCAATACTTTCTTTTCCTAAAATTGTAAAGTCAAGAAAACATAGGGTTTTCCAATAAAATGTCTTGTTTTGAAAAGCTCACTATTTGGCAGCTGTCACTCTTGCAGCTGTTTTTTTTTTTTAATTTAAAAAAATAAAAAATACGTCATTACTTAAACTAGAGCGATTTACTATTAACATCATTAAAAAATTGTTTAAATTCAGTACAAAAATGATGAAAAGCTTTTTTTCTTAAAAAAAAAGTTTCCTAACTATTTCATTTCTAAAAGAAGTGTTCTTGTTAACACCTTAATGTCCGATTTTATAAAGAAACACTAAAAGCACTTTTCTAAAAGCTTTTTTAATGCCTTTAAATTAGGATCAGCCTAGAATGGGAAATTTCAGGGATATTTTTGTTAAAATACAGTTCTCCTCACAACCCTGCAAAAATAAAACTCCTTTTTTCTTTCTATTCAGCGAATTGTGTGAGAACAAATGAGAAAGCATTATATGTTGAAATAAATGACAAGAATCTTAAAATACAACAGAGTAAACTTCTTCAAAATAAAAAAAAAACCGTTTGAGTAATCGTGTGTCTTGACCGGCGCAATGCAATGTTGAATTTGTTAACCTATTCATTCTGTATCTCCAAATATTGAGAATACAATTTTTACAAAACATCAGCTGTTAATTTATCATATTCATTTTTTAATAGCACTTTTAAAATTTAATGAGCCAAAAATGGGCATTTAGTTTTAAAAGGTGTTTAAAAGCTTGTTTACTTTAAAAACGCTTGGTGAAACCAAAATATCCCATTTTACAGCTTAAAATCCTGTTAAATGTATAAAAGTTGTTAATGAGATTGGGCATAAGACTTTTTTGATTTAAACCTATGAGATGCAATTCGTGAAGTAAAGGAGCACATACAGCCAATCATGAGCGAATTGAAAATGTAAAATTCCAAGAAAAGGGAATTACCCTGTAATAACAGCTTATTGACTGGTAGCATTTGCCGCTTTACAAAAAAATAAATATTTATTGATATCTTATAAAAATTGTCTTTATTATAATAAAAGGAAACCTCGCATCAGAGAGGAAGTCGCAAATTTCAAACATTTTTGAATTGTTAACTTTTCGTTTATATTGCCTTACTTGCAAAAGTGAAGTCTTAGATTTTTTATAATAATTTAAAAAAAGTAAGGAAGCTTTTTGATGCATGTGTTTTTATAAACAAAAATAGAAACATTTTCTATCTTCTCTACCGGATTTAATTTTTGTATTATTTCATTTCAAAGATTTTGTTGTGTCGCTTAGTGACATTAAATAGTAGTTAAGAGGGTATGTACTTAATCGTAGTCGTATATTGTTTTATTTTTTTTTATTTTTTTTTTAACTCTTTAATAGGCTTTCTTATGAGAAACTATTCTACAACTAAGTACATGAATCACAATGTGTAAGAATTCGTATCACGTTTATATAATTAATTTTGTTTATTGCGCTTCTTATATTTCATTGCTAACCTCCAGTTTGTTGTATTTCATTTTAAGCGGAAGCAATAATTGGTAGATATTCTCGTAGTATAAACAATTATTCAAACAAAAAAATTGCAAAGCGTAGGTGAAGCAGTCACATCAGACTTGAAAAAATTAGCATTTTCTGCGAAAAAATATATAATAATATCATTGTTCTTCCCACCATTACTTACATATATGTATATAGTTTTAATTGATCGAAAAACAGAAAACTGGGGGTTTTTAGTTATAAATTCTGTAACAAAATTGATAAATTTAATTCTCCATTAAAATTAAATGCATGACTGAGCTGGATGTACCTGTACCTACTTAGTTTTGTTTAATTAATTGAGAGTAACATTAATTGAATCCGAACAATTTTTTGAACATACATTTAAGAAAATTCATATTCTTAGAATATTTGATTCAGGCACAAATTCGTGCTGTTCGATCGTGCATTTTTGTCTCGCCTTCTTAACACAATTATGTCGCTGTTCTCTGTTTTTCAGACATGCAAAAGTGTATTTTTAATAATGAATTGTAGTTTTAATGAACGAGATCCAAGGGCGTTTTTCTGTATTCAATCCTAAAGTTTAGTACTTATCAGTTTGGGAAAGTAAAGCCTTGCAGAGTTTTCAGTTAAGGTCCAAATATAAAAAAAAGACACATTTTGGTTCTATTTGAAAATTTTAAATTATCAAACGTATCTCAGTGCTTAAAAACGTCCACTTTTCCTCTCTCAAGAATGAGGATAAAAATCGTCTTCAAATACATTTTTCCTTAGTAAGATGTTTTAACCAGACATTAAAAATATGTATAATACTTGTGTCATCAAATTATATAGGTAGGTACTTTAATATACAAAAATTACCAAAAATGATATCACGTTTTTGACATATTGTAATATTTCTAGAACAATTCAATTGGCAGTTTATTTAAGAAAAATATTATAAAAATTATTAAAACTTGGGTTTGATGTTGAATAATATAATAAACAATTGAGTAATTTTATTTATAAGAATCTTATTTGAAGATTATATCCAAAAAATAAAACAAGAGCACGGGGATTCTTTCTTTAGCCGAACTTCACGAATGTGATATGCTTTACTAGGTGTAACAAGCCCCACTCACTACAATGTGCAGACTACAGTCACTCAAATCAATGTGCATCGGTTTCTTCTTTTTAATCCTATTCTTCTTTTGTAATTGCTCGCTCGCACTGTGTATAATCTTTAAAGAGGGTATTCATAACCCCTTTAGTTCATGTTCAGTATAAAAAAAGGGCGATTACATTGGTTTAAGTTGTCAAACAGAAAACAATTTTTTAAATTTTTGGTTTATTGGAAAAAAATTGAATTTGTTAATTTATAAGAATTGAATTTACTATGGAAAGCTTTTATGATGAGCTTTTTAAAAATTCGAACTAATGAAATTGGACTAGCAGGTATTATTTATGGAAATTTAATTTCTGAAAGAAAATATTTGTATGCACCAAGGACACTTTTAAATGTTGTTGTTTTTGCAAGCCATATTGAAATTAAAAATATTATTTTTTGTATTCATCCTTTTTTTGTTGGATTTTTCTGAATTTTTTCTGGCCCCAAGAAAATTAGCTAGACAACCCTGTATCCCTTCTTCGTCATATTGTGAATAGTCATATCTCACTTTATTAAAAAAAAAAAGTTACCGACTTATCAGTGATCTCTGTGATTAAAAATTCATAAATGTCTGAATTTTAAATATTGGAACTTATCACCTTCTCTTTTGGTTTAGAAATGCAACTGATTTTAAATACAAAGAGATTCTAAGTATTAAACCATATTTGCATAAATATACTCGTAATGACTCAATATGTATAGCCATGTAAATTGCTTGTTTTTTTTTCTATAAATAAAACATTTAACATTAATTAACTTTGGAAATTAATTATTTGTACAAATCGACGAGCAAGATAATTGAACTGAATTTGAATATTTAAAATTCTAAGAAAATAGTAATGTTTTCATTAACAAAACGTTTATTTGCTGTGTTTTATTTGATTTTTAATTTGCATTTTTGTCGATTTCGTAATTTTTACAACTGTTCACATTCTGCTATTTCTACGAGTTAATAACTTTATAGTTTATGGCAATTGAAATCGGATGACCAAACTGATGAACAGAATTAGTAATTTCCAAGTTAAATTTAGTTATAGTTAAAACCAAATGAAATATAAACTTAAAACGAGTAAAATATTAAATTTCTATAAAAACATCCATTCATTTCAATTAATAAATATAACATTTTGTATTTGCTGCTGAGATAAAATAAATATAAAATAAGCACACTATTTTGAAACTAGTGTAGTCTAAGAAAAGGCATTTGTGTATTTTAGACGATTGTCTAATTACCATCTCTATGATAATTGTAAGTGTTGGCTCAAAAGTAGTTTGTCAATAAAGTTCAACGTGTGACTTACAGTTTTTTAAAATTTACAATGATTTCGCAAAATATTGTCTTCGTGTTACCACTAGGCATATATTATTTATTTTGCGTGAACAAACAGATAAAACTAACTATTCGAACGACATATGATGAATAAATGACGTCATTGTATTCAATAGTGAATTGATTTTTATTAAATAATGATTTTATATTTTAAAAAGAAATAGAATTTAAATTTGTTTTCTAAATTTCCACCAAGCAATTAGAATCAAAGGTAGACCAAAGGTATTCAAATAGCAAATAAATTAAAAATAGAGTGTTAATCTTAAGACAAGTATGCATAATTATCTTCTCATCATATATTATTATTAAAAATATCTACGAAAAAAATAACTCACTCATTTATCATTTAACGTGTTTTCAGGTTTATAAGTCAGTTAAGACAACAAACAAGATAAATGTTTATTTTCGTTGATCTTATAGACAGAATACTCATTCTTTTCTTAGTAATTTGATGATTTTAGTACTTTATCAAATATCAAATGATTTAACAAATACAAGAACCATTTCTTTACCATTCTTTACCTTAGATAATCATCACTTTGTGAAGAATTTCTTTGAGAAATTGATTTGTATTTTGAGACAACATCGAAAAACTTATAACTTTTTAGTAAAAAGTTTAAGCCAATTTAGCAACTTTCTAAGCTAAAAAAACTGGTGCAAAATTTTAAACAATTTAGTAATATGTTAAAATCATTTCTAATTTTAAACGCTTTTAACATTTTACTATCTCTTAACAATAGTCTTAAGTTAAAATCACGGAAGTGCTACTTTATCTTTTAGCAAATTGCTGAATCCATATGACATTTGTACAATTATTCTTATAAGAGCAGTGAATGGATTGGTCCAGTCTACAGTTGCGAGTTCCAATTATTAGGTCCGTTAAGGCTTAGTTGCTTTGTTTATTTTCACGAACTGACACTTTTTAGACCTGTTTGGATGCTCGTTTTAATAAAACCAATTAGCAATTTACTAGTTAGCAGAACCAAAAGAATGGTTCCAAATTTTGGACTTCTTAGCAAATTGTAAAATTTTTAGCAAATTGCCAACTAGTAAATTGTTAAACCCGTAACCAAAAATTTTGTTTTAAACCCTGCGCTATTATCTTGTAAATTTTTAACAATCTTAGCATTTTTTTTTGCTTTTATCCATTTTACTTATTTTAAGATCACAAAATGGTTATTTAGAGTTATAAGAATTTGATAAAGTAAAATGTCATCTAAGTTCTGGCATTGCACATTTAAAGTACCATCTGCCAGATTTTCATTTTATTTCTATTTTTTGTTACGATTTTTCACAGGGAACAGGTGACGTAAGTGTTGATTAATAAAAGGGAATTTGTATTTTAATAGTAAGCAAAGTATCAAAGTTTTAAAATAGCAAATAAATTCCTAACTAGTGAAACACGTCACATCTTATACTGGATAATGCTTTTTCTCCAATCCACAATAATAAATAAAAACTTTTTACCATGCAGAAATTTGTTATTCCACTGTATTATTCAAAGCTAGGCCATAAGGCTCCAGGCAATACATGTTTTTTGATTAAAAACTTTATTAAGTTAGGTTTCTTATATATGGTAACACTGATTTTTATTTTATCCAAAACAAGCTTTAGCTGGAGCTTTATCATTTATAAAAGCTTAAATGAGCTCACTTTGAAAAAAGCAACAAGTTTATCCAAGATTTTAAGTATGTGTTCGAACTTTGAAGCAACAAGTTAAATTATTTTAACTCTAGAATTGTGTGCATACTTATGGGATGAAATTTAATGTCATAGATACAAAATAGTTTGTATAAAACCAAGAATGTTGACATTTAATACTTTCTTGGGTCACTTTAGAGTGAAATTTGGATTTTGTGAATACAAAATTGAACAAGTACTCTCTTAGAAAATGGAAAAAGACAACAAAGTTATTTTTTAAATTAATTTCTTCTTCATTCAAAAAAAAAACCCTTTTTTTTTTTGAAAGTGTCTTTTTGTAAATTCTTTAATAATTTATTTTTCTGATTTTGCTTCAGGTTATTATAATGGAAAAATTAGTTTTTAAACAAGAAATACGTATTTTACAAATCTAGACTTTTAAGATTTAGCTAATTTTTCACTAAAAGTGAAAACATTACGGGTCCGTAGAGTAAAAAAGCCAAAAGCCAAAAGCCAAAATTCTGTTTTTGAAATGATCTGTATTTCTTAGGGGTTTTTAAATACAAATACAATTTTAAATGAAAACTGTTTTAACTTATTTTATAAATAAAACATTATGTGTGTGCTTTTATATTTAAAATAAAAAAATATTGAAGAAGAGAAGGGACTTGCAAGGGTTGAGAATCGTTTAAATTGTCAGCAAAAATTATTGATTTTATTTTTAATAATTGCATTTATATTTGGTATTCTTAAAATATAGCTGATGAAATATTTATAATTTGTTCTTAGTTGGAAGAAATAGTTTTTTTGTAAGCCTATTTCTTAACATTTTTCTTTAAAATGTAAAATGTGAAGATCATTTTATGGTATTTGAAAATTATTTTAGACCTCAAAAATCTCAAGCTATCAAAAAATAGTTTTTTCTTATTTTTGCAAAATTTAAAAATTGGTTTTATGACAAACGAAATTGCAAGCTAAAATAATGACTTTTAGCTTATACTGTTTGAAAATTTGGATATTAATAAACTTTGACAAGGCAGCGCAGAATTCTATACTTAATTAGAAATATTTTTTAGTATTAAATATCTTATAGAAAGATATATCGGGAACGTTTTTCTAAGTTTGATAAAATCAACAAGAACAAAACAAAGCACATAATTTAAGCTTTGATTTATAAAATGGTTGTATTATGTATCTATAATAAATAAGCAATAATAAAAACCATACATACAAAATCTTCTACAAGGGAAATATGTCTAATCATATCCGGGAACGTTGCCGAAATGACCGTTCACGAAATGACGATTTCAAATAAGAGCACCCTTTGATTAAACTGCGGCCATCTTAAATACGATCTGACTTTGTCAATAGGAACATATATGAGGTTTCTTTGTTATTTCGAATTGTACAAAAGAATGTTATCAATAATTAAATGTAATAAATATGTTCACGGAATGGCGGACTATTGATGTACGCCCTACAAATAGGGAATAGAAAGGTACTTAACATTTAGATATAATTTATCTGACGGAAAATACTCTGACAACCGGCTTTGTTATGGTTCTCTTCCTCGACTGACGTTTGACACCGAATGGCAGGATTTACTTGAAATTATTTTTGATCGATTATCGATGTGTTTACTGAAATGACTTGTGCGGTATTGGACGAACTATTTTTGCATTTTTATAGGTAAAAATAAATAATCCTTTAGTATCCTCTCTAAAACTACATTTTGTAAAAAATACGGTGTATTGAGTAATGGCCGGGGTTAAATACCTTACATTTTTCAATTATATTTTTAACTTGGTGTTGAAGATTGTAAATTAGGACACGTTCCCCAATTGATTTTCTATGCGTGTATATTGATTTCGTTTAAAATTCACCTTATTAATAAATTATATTGTTTGATGGACACACAAAACAGGTTAGTTCTAGTATTTATTATTTTTTTTTCAATTAAGTCAATATTTAAGCCATTAAATTGCTAGCAAAGCCAATTTTACACCTTGGTGATTTTGAGCCTTATCTTGATAAGAAAATATTATGGCACCAAATACATTCTTAAAAATATTACAAGTAAAAGCATAGTTTTAACAATTTTTATAAATGACAATTAATCTTAAATCAACACAAAACATTAAACTTCAAAAAACTTCTTAAATTCAAAACATTGCCTAAAGTAAGCTTTTAAAGACGAAAAAATGCAATTTGTATGTTCAACTTATTTAAATTACACTTAAATCTGAAAGTTGTTCCAAAAAATTTAAATTTTCAAAAAGGTTGTTTTGTATCTGTTATAAAATCGAAAGTTTTTCAAAAAACTAAGAATCTGAAAGTAGGCAAAACCATTAATTTAGATTTTCGAGATCCACAATTTTCAAGAACTATAAAATGGTCTACTCAGTCATACTCCAATATCTACTGGGTCATTACAAAAAAGAATTTTCAAAGTTGCACAGTGTATTATTACGCTTAAAATGGGAACACCTACACCAAAAACTCAGACGTCCGAACCCAGTAATTAGTCAAAGTTGTATTTTTAGTTTTGGCCCCGTTTGCGTTATCTTGTCTTTGTTTATACTCGAATATGCTTCTTGTCAGCCAGCAGCGTCTAGCATTCCTTATTTCTGTCATCATTCTCTGCTTTAGCATTAGCAAGGTAATGTTTAATGCTTAATCAATGGCACTATGGCATGTTTGGTGTGAAGGTAGGTGTTTTGAAGAAAATGCATCACGAGAATTTGCGGGGGGATGATGGTAGGAATTTATTTGTTGATGTTTATAGTGTAGTAGATTTCTCTATAAAAGTATTGCTCACGTGTTACTCGGGTGATTGCTTTTCTTTAATTGTTTGTTTTCTTTTTATTTATTACGATGAACTCACATATTATATTATTTTGTAGTTGTGGCAAATGATTGTAAATTCTGATTCATTCATTTGATTGAGAAGATAAATGAACTTTTTATTCAATCAGAACGAAAAATAAACAAAAAAGACAAGTAATGAATCATGATGACTTACAATAAATAAACAGTGGGGAGTTTTATGAATAAAGATGAAGTTTTTTTATGGAAATTTGTTTGTTAATTAACAGCTCTTTCTAACGATGGTTAATTTAGGGGTGGCTACAACTGAAAATGCGGGTTCCATTTATCTAATTTTTGTCTAAACTAAAAATCTCCTTAGTTTTGAAAACAAAAATTAGATAATAATATTCAAACGTTTCTAAATTCAAAGCCACGAATATCAAGAACAACTCCAACTACGTTATGTATGATTCAGTGAGATTCAAGAATAATCGGATTTAACTGTTTCAATAAGGACTTTTTTTAATCATATACCTTTAAGAGTAGGTATATGAAGCTAATATATGTTGCTTTAAATTTCATATGAACAAAGTTCTTTGGAAATCCAAAAATTGATTTAGTGTCCAAATACTGTGTGTTTCAAGCTACTGTCAACACATTCTTGTGATATGGGGCCCCGATTTTTGGTAACTTGCCTTTTAAGAAGTTTGAAGCACTTCAAAGGAATTTCTTCAAACGCCGTTTTAGATTACCACAGTCAACACCCAATTATGGTATCTAAGTGGAGTATGGCATAATGCCAATATATATACTTCCAAGCTCAAATTGAACTACGACAACATAATAAGAGTAATATGAAGAGATGAAAAACAGTCTTCACAGATCTTCCATGTTAAGGCTACTAAAATCGAATGCATCTCCTTTGAAGAAATGAAATCTGCTTACCATTTCCCATTATATTAACCTAAACTTATTCGCGTCTATTGTGAATGATTATAAGGGCACATCTCTGAAAATTTTAAATGTTTAGGAAGTAAAAAAAACTGGTTATTTTTCAAACTGACGTTTATAGTAGAATTAATAACAGAGCTGTTTTCGATCTTAATGGGGGTAGACAAGCATTTACTTCACATTAGTATATATAACATATTTGAGAAAATATCCGGCATGTGCTCTTTTCGAAATTGCATATTGAATTTCATTTAGCATCATTCCGAAGCAACATTACCTCAATCGCAACATTCCAATAGAAGCAAACTATTTTACTAATGAATCGTCGACCGAAGCTATAAGCTTTATCTTTAGTGCACCAGTTGAACTCTTTAATCTTAACTTTATCTCTCATCTTGCTAGTCTACGATCTATGTGCACTATTGTGTAACAGAAGAGAAAATGAAGATGTACATCACTTCATTCCTATATGTTTAATATTATAAGAAATCCGTCGACTACATTTTGATGAAAGCTTTTTTCTGCAAACGATCTTCACAAAATATAAAATGCAGGGGTGGGATATATATATAAATAAACTCTTCCATATAATTTTTGTAACTCACTTACTTAAGGTGGCGCTACAGTCCGAGGTGGACCTGGGCCTCAAACAACATGCGTCTCCAGCCAGCTCGGTCCCTAGCTAGCTGTCTCCAGTTTCGCACGCCAAGTTGGTTGAGGTCTATTTTTGTAAACTTGCCTTAAATTTCCAAAATAGTTTCTTAACTTAATGCATTCGACCAGTTGGCGTAGTTTCAAACTTTTTCATTTTTATATTTTAAATTGCACTAAAATTGTTGATTCCATCCCTGACAACAGTACTCGCACACAGGAATGGTTGAGAGTTGTTAGTTACTAGGCCCTAGTTCTCAAAACGGACTGTTGCGCCATCCAATTTAATTTAATTAAAAGTCGTTGATTTCAATGTTTCAAACCATTTTCAAATTGGAAAATTCACTTTTTCTTAGTTCAACTAAAAATTCTACAATCTTTTATTTTTGTATTATATTTTTTTATAACTTAAACAATTTTGTAAATTATTATAAATTTATTATTCAGTGTATTTATTTTACTGTGCTAATTTTTTTTATATAATGTCTGACCCAGCAAACGGCAAGATTGAAAAATCCTTATTCTGAAGTAGATTAATAATGTTTAACAATTTTAATGAACAAATAAAGAATTTAATTGTAATTAATATAAAAAATCCCTAAGTAACAATTTCTTACCATTTTTCAACATCTACAACCCTACTGTAAGATAATTAAACACGACCGCGGTTTCAGAATTTTCCGCAAAACAGACAATTTTTGCAAAATCATTCTAAAGAGAGCTTATTAAATAAATGATAATTGTGTATAGATATAAATATATTTGTCTTGTTCATTAAATGATGAGGCAAACTTAATTCTATAAATTTGTGCATACGAGTATAATAACCAATGTGTAGTGTTAGTAAAATGCTTAGCTTTTAAATATTTGTTGTTTAAATTACTACACAACAAAAAAGTAAAATAATATCAAGTTCAAACAAAAGCACAATTGTTTAAATTTTGTATATTTTTGAATATAGTATATTTACAGTAATTTATCAGATAATATGAACATTCATGTACAAATATATTATGTACCTACTTATTTAAATATTTTATTACAATGTGTTGCTTTTTAACACTCTGTACATGACCTAATCAATAATAATGATAGGCTAGGGTATAGCTTCAGACTGTACTTTAAACGCTATAGAAATGAAAAATTGATTGATTACCACTTCGAACTTTTCCTATGAGGTTTTTTCCGAACTTAACAGAGAAAAAAAACACTTAAACACGATTTATTTAACTAACAAATTAGAGTATACAAATATACCTCTTATAAGCTCAAAATTTAGAATTTTAACTAATATTTAAATTTTTTCATACAAAAATATATCATGGAATGATTGTAATTGAGCTCCATAAATTAAGGTTTGGTAAAACTATTTTTGCTAATACAAAATTATTTTTTTGATAGTAAAAATATTTTCTATAATTAAAAAAAGTTGAGTAGACGCCTGAGTCAATCTTTACAGTTTGTTGTAAAATAAAGAGGCATTGACAAATGAATGGTTGTGACAATGCCAGTAGGATACCAAAGGTAGATCGTCATTAAACTATCACAATTTGGCATTTGCAAGTTAAAACTACGCCATTACCAAAAATGGAACCATGCACGCTTCAAACTACGCATTGACCTTTTTTAAATTCACTAAACAAATGTTGAAAATATTCTCAAAATTAAAAATCTTTTAATTTGCCATGAAGGTAGTACCCGTAGCATGATGGTTAGTGCGTTGGACTGTCATGCAAGAGGTCTTGGGTTCAATCCCTGCCTGTGCCACCTTAATTTAAAAAAAAAAAATAATTTTCGCGGGTACTGCCTCTTGCGAGAAATTGACAAATCCTTCAAGAGTAATTCTTGTCATGAAAAAGTGCTTTCTCAAACTAGCCGTTCGGATTCGGCCTTAAATTGTAGGTCCCTTCCATTCCTGACAACAGTACTCGCACACAGGAATGGTTGAGAGTTGTAAGTCACTAGGCCCTGGTTCACAACGGACTGTTGCGCCACCACATTTGATTTGAATTTGCCATGAAGCACCTTCTCGGTGTCTTTGGAATTAGGCGTTCAACAAACCAAATTTATTTATTTACTTATTTTATTCATTACATATTATTTAGTCTTGCACAGTCTTACTACAATATCTTTCAAGGTAGTCCAAGCTTCAGTTTTACAATTGGTTTACATGAATTGAATGAAATACTAAATGTCAAACAAGATGACTTGAGAAAGAACATTAATATAAACAAAACTACTTGATACTATTTAATTAATGAAAAAGATTGGATCAATAAACTTTATTATAATACCTTATAAAACATCTTTAAAGTATACAAGAGAAACAAAAGTTAAAAATCATAGCAATGCCTCAAAATACTGCCTAAGTCTTATTCTGAACCTAGTAGTGCGGCCTATCATCCTAATTGTATAAGGTAGAGAATTCCACAACCTAACCGAGTGAACGAAAAAATTGAAGGCTCGAAACAAGATAGGAGAAGCGTATTGGTATCAGATCTCTGCTTCGATTAGAGCTTAGAGCGAGGAAAAAGGATTCTGTTGTAAAGGTACGTCGTTTGTCGTGTTTGCATTACATTGTAGAGCATTGTTACGGTCCTAAATGAGAAAAGGTTATCAAGAGAAAAACCATATATTAATCTTGCATATGAGGAAATGTGAAAATATACAACATTAAGTTTACTTTTGTGCTTGGAATCGCAATTGCTAAATAGTTCACACCCAAATAATAAAAGTGGAATAAGCAGTGACTTAGCAAGTATCATTCTTGTTTTTATTGGAGATTCCTTGGATGGTCCATAACATACGTAAGCCTCCGTACACTCTACCTATGATAAGTTGTATATGATTTGTCCAAGTGAGTGTCTTATTAAATACAACTCCAAGATTCTTGGCTGAGTCAACAAATTGAATAAGGTTATCATCGATTTGATCTTTGGATTTTGTGAATAAACTTAAAGTAAGCAATTTTCATTTTCCAGTAAAAGTAATAAAACAATTTTTTTTTCGACTAAACTAAAAGTTACAACTAATCTCCCTTTTATTGTTTAATTAAATTAAAAGTAAATTTTGCTACAAATCAATAAGTAACAATAACGTGAGAAAAACAAGATGTATCTATAGGGTTTTTTGAAATACTTAGCATTTTGACTTAGTAGGATTTAAACAAAGTCCGTTTGATCGAGACCAGAGCAATGACTTATTAAGATCTTTGTTTATCTCGCAAATACCATTTTCAAACAACCCCAGTGGACAACTGTACCTAAGCGTTACATCATCGGCGTACACATGTACAGATGAGTTGAAGCTTAGAGACGGGAGCTCAATAACATACATAGTAAAAAGTAATGGGCCCAAAATAGACCCTTAGGGAACATCTCGTGTTAGCGGAAGAAAAGTTGAAGTTTGGTTGTTAACAACTACTGCTTGGTGTCTGAAACTAAGATATGAGAAAATGAGTCTCACTGATGATGACATAAACTCATCCCTTAATTTGATGCATAAATTACGATAGTTAACAGTGTCAAAGGCTTTGGAAAAATCCAAAAGAGTGAGAAAGGACACGAAATTCTTATCTACACTTTCTCTTATTTCTTCCACCAAGTTTATAAGGGCAATATTGCAACTGTGTTTGGGACGGAAACCGAACTGATTGGGACATAGCATGTAGTTACGTTTTAGATATTGCCGCATTTGTGTGTTCAAAATTTTGCAAATTTGTTTCAAAAACTTTGGATAAATATGGCAATAAGGCTATTGGCCGATACTCATTAGGGGTTTTTGGAACAGGATCAATTTTAATAAGTTTCCAGACGGTACGAAAAACTTCAGTCATGAGAATAGTGTTGAAACGATGTGTTATGTATCTTAATGTAATCGGTAGAGTTGCCTTCACAAACACGGGATGGATTTCGTTAAATGCTATTGACTTTGATTTGAATAGATAAACAGGTTTTTAGAACAACTTCATCATCAATTGCTGAGAAGCTAAAGCCTCTTGTAGAAAAGTTGTCTGTTTCTAAAAAACCAAAAAAAGTCTGCGCTGTCATTGAACTCAAATGATGATAGGGATGTGAAATTGGTATTCAGCTCATCACAACCAAAGAAAGTAGAAATACTGTTGAAGTGCATACCAACACCAATTTCTTTTAAATTTTTATAAAATCTATGGCCGGCTAATGAAGGATTAAGCCGAGGAGCATAGAAACTTCCCTCAGCTTCCCTAATCTCAAGTACATTTTCATTTCTTAAGTCAGTATAGACCTTATGAAGTTCGTCGAGTCTAAAACGTTTCCAAACTTTGTTGTTGAACCAGGAATGGTCATTGCATTTAAGGGATTTTGTTTTGTAGGGAACGTGAATATTGAAGAAAGACAGACAGACTCCATAAAGAAAACTCTTGGCCATTGAACTGATCTTAATTTTATATACAGGCTTAGGTCTTTAGGATCTTAAAGTTCAGTCAACATAAGTCAAGTTAAGTCATCAAGTCGGCCGATCAGCAGCAATTCCTATGAAATGTATCGAAACGATCCGATAATTAAACAGGGTATATATTTTATTGATTTAAAAAGTAAACTTAAATAAAACGCATGTAAAATATTTTTTTTAGATATTTCTTTTAACTAAAATGAAGAAAATTTTGTTCGAAAACTCGCCGTCCACCGCCTGTTGTTCAATGTAAAATGGCAAGTTGGCTTCAGTTGTTGTGTAAGCTGGATTTAATATAGATTAAAGTGTAGATCCAAATGCAAAATATGCCATATGCCATAATGTGCCCTAAGGTAGCCCTAATTGACGAGAACGTGGTTAAATCGACACATACGGGTCTTTGGCAACACAGCAGCTATATTTTCAGTGGTACGAGCTAAACGGAGATGCACAGGCCATACAATATCTGTAACCAAACCAGTCACTTTAAATTTCTTCACAATTTGGCTTCGTAGTTAGACACCTATGTAAACCATAATCTCCTCTTAAAGCACGATATGTGGCTGTGGCAGGATCACAATGTTTGTAGTAGGTTTTAACAATTTGTATGCGTTGTGCGATAGTTTGGGGACTTAGTTTGACTGATGTCGAATTCCAGCCCTATACTTTTGAAACCACAAAATTGATAACCCGTTGGAATAATCATCTTCAGTGATATGCTGTATTTCAATAGCAATAAGCTGAACTTTCACAACTGGAACTCTGAAAATCCAAAAACGGTTGTTGCAATCACAGTTTAGAACGAAAAGTTTCTTAATCTAGTTATTTTCTGAAAAATGCTCATTATTAGCTTCTGATAAGCTAAAATAATCTTCATAGCTTAATAGTCGATTAAATACTGTTAATGTTTGTTTTTGTGAATTTCTAATTAGAGGTTTTCGGAAAATTCAAAATAAAGGTGAGTATACGCCTTAGTGATCTTCATTAGTTTATAGTAAATCTGAAGTGGTTAAGGATAAGAACATTAATTGCTGATTAAAAAATATGAATGATACAACACTTACTCCTTCTACAATAGAAATAAATACTTAATTTGTGTCCTTTAAAAAAAAAAAACACAATTCAGTTTTAAGGATGTTTGGCAACATATGATTTGTATTGTGTTTTTTAATATTTTAAGTTCAAGATAGTGCAGCTTCTTGTATTTGTTTCAATAGCCTCTCATTTTATTGTCATCACGTGTATACTTATTAAATGCATAACTTGAAGAAATGTATGTAGGCAGAGGTTTAAGGGCATGAAAAGAATACAAATATTATAAGTACCTACTTGTGATACCAGTTCAAGTAAATTAACTCACTTTTTGAAACAAATAAAATGGTTTGTCAATATTGTTGTGTGTAAAATAGATACACGTGAAAATTTTGTCCCTGAAACTACTACGGATAAACAACATATTTAAGTTTGCGTGTACCATTCCATATAAAAGTCTTTAAATTAGTTTTCTGATAAGTATTTACTTTTCTTTAAGTTGAATTTGTATTAACTAAATTGTTTTAATTATAGAGCTTAGACATTTTTGCATTGCAATAATTCCTTCTTATAACCCATTAGACTTACTAAATTGTATGATATGAATATTTCTAGACCTCTAAAACAACTTCCCTTTAAATACAGATTATTGTTAAATTTGTATTTCAATTAAATTTCCACTTTTACTCTTCTATCTACCTTCTATTTAATTTTATTTATCTGCATAAATACATAAAGAACTTGTATGATTGATTGTTTGAAAAGTAAAAAATAAGAAATGAAAAAAGAAAACAAAAGCAAAAATGCGAATTCATGGTCGTTTAATTTTCAATTCAATAGTAGGACAAATACAGACAAAACAAAATCTTATATAATATAGACGCTGCTTCCGGTTCTCGAGAAACAAGCTGAAAAATAAACTAACCTTACCTTACCTCACTTCACTTCTGTTGATAGAATTTTTTGTTTCTGATCATCAACTTTCTGTGTGCCAATGTTCAGTGACGCTCATAAAGGATATAAATGAATGCATGATGATGTTCTTGTACCTAACAATTTACCTGTATGAATGTATAGGGTTGCCATGACTAAGTTTTCTTAACAAAAATTAGAAAACATTAAAGAGATACACAACAAAAACCAAAATTAATTCGTAAAAAAATAAAAAAGTTATCTTCAAAGCGACTATATATTCAAGGTAAGGCTCTCTAAGCAATTTTCAGATGGAATAAAACAAATATTTTAAAGCTTAAAAATCACTCCTTCACCCTATTTACTGCCTTGACTTCTTGCAACGAACAAAAAGGTAGATAAACGTCTCATATACCATTTTCCGTAAATAACGATTGTCTGATTTTGCAATGAAAATATCAAATATTCCATACAGTTTGTTCTGTCATTTTCGAAACTGTCATCTTTTATAAAAAAGAGCTTCTTTAATTCTAAAAATAGAAACATGCACGCTTCAACATTGCATTGGAATTAATAAAATCTCTCTTCAAATGGTTTACCAGTAATTACCGCGTTATTTCCCAAAGAAGTGATCACAGCTGGTCACCGACCTGTTTTTTTTTGAGGCCACACGAAAAAAGGTTTTGTAAATACTTTGCAATTTTATCAAGGCCTTGAAGATAGAATTTGTAATTAAATTGCATACTTTTATCTTTACAATAAAATAAACATCCATTTATAATAATTGTTTTATTTTTTTCGCGATACTCAAGAATTAAGAAAAACTTTAAAATTTTTTCCTTTTGCCTCGCATTTTAAACAGTCACAGTATTTCTAAATCAAATTTATCCATAAATAATCAGAAACGAATGTTGTGGTAGTCTGCATATAAATATTTTTATATTTTATCAGTTCATTTAAGCTCTAAAGTTTAAGTTAACTTAGGGGAATCACTTAAGAACAGCGTAATTAATGTAGTGCTATTGCAAATGTTAATAAGTTTGTAAAGGTTTTTCCAAAACTCATGTTATTCAAAAGAAATGTGTCAAGAAAAAGTTTTTCAGAACAGTGATAGTAACATCATTCTTTGAAATGTTTATTAGTCATATTGGAATGAGGTAAAATTTTCAAAGAAAGTTTGATTAGCGTATTAGTTTCAGGGCATATCTTTTTACTTTGTACAGTCTTGTGCGAATCAAGACGTCAAATAACATACTTTTCCATTTAGGTCGGCCTCTAGCAATATGTCTCAACTTCTAGTGGGGAATACTTCCTTGGAAATAAATTCACTAGAAAAAACACTTATTCAAAAATAGTAAGACTAAAAATTTCAACTTAACAAATTAAAACAACAACTTTGGTTCTCTGTTCCGCAAGGCATAATTTTATATCTTTTTAAAGGTAAGAAATTATTTCATAAAATTAAAATTATGTCCCATTTGGTGTTACTAGTGTTATGTTTTATTTTAAAATATTACAATACGATGTGATGGCAGCCCTGTCTATACATGTGATCAAACATAAGCACTTTGCAAAAATGAACAACAACAAAAAAAGTAAACGACATACACGTGTAGTTTCATGTAATTGGCGGGCTATTTGCGTTAGCATTTCGCATGATGTCAATTCAGCTTGATCGCGTTTTTGCACGATCCAAAAGCTCGCAATATTCTAAAGAAATGAGAAATAAAAAACAACAATTTTTCAATATAGAATTATTTATGTATGTCATCGAGTAGGTACATGAAATACCTAAAAAAGCTATAAAAGAAAATTTATTCACCATGATGATGATGATGATGATATTTTAAAAGATATAAAGGTACCCAAGTATTTATAAAATTCATCAAGTTAGAAACTTATTCAGAGAGAAAAAGTTCTCTTTCAATTTGTAAATCTCAATAGAACCATAAAATGTTAAGTGCTAATTTATATCTAAGTGCAGAGGCAGGCGCAACAGGCGACAATTTGCGACATTAACTAAAACAAAAAGAAATAAAACAAAACAATAAATAAAATTTTCTACTCAAAGCGAACAAGTTAAATAAAAGTTTGATTCGCAAATAAAAATAATAAAAATAGGAGTACGAGTATTTCTACGTACGTCGACGCGAGAGGTGTACCTAACCTATACTCGAATTGTACATTGTACATTTTCAATTTCCACAAACTAACTTTGCGAATCGAGACGACACGTCTTGCGGGCTTGCGGCGGCAGTGGTAACGGCGGCGGCAGCGTTCGGATTGGGGCAAAGAAAAAGTTCTCGCGCACTACGGAGACCGAGACCGATACCGACTACCGGGAAGCATTCTATTCAGTCAGCCGGCACACATCAAGCAACTAGAACATTTTGTGTACAGTGCTCTTCTGAGGCCGACTGTACCTTTACTTTATTACTCGCACTCACCAATTCTGTCTTTTGTTCTAAATTAAGAATTTCAATCATTTTTTAAAAGAATTTTTCTAAAGTGAAAAAATAAAGATTTAAAAACGAAAAGAAATAACAGTCGGGATGTTCTATTCGTGATTTGCAAACGTACCTACAAAAATTTTGCAAAAACAGCCTTAAAAAAAGTGACCTTAATATCATCATTTGCGAAACATAAGCTAGACTATCTTGAAAAATAGTTTTAAAGTAATTTTTGTCCTTTTTTGGAGACATCTATATTAACTATCGCTTCTCATAGAAAATGTGTTTAAGTTTGTTCTCATAGTCGGACATGAAATGGTACAAAAAAGTTCGCAAAAAGTAATCAATATGTCGAATATTGAAGTTAAAGTTTAAGAAAAAACAAAAACCCAAAACTCGTTGTTAAGTTTGTTTTCATTTTAATTTGTTCATTATTTTTCCAAAAAATAAATTTAAAATCAATAAATATGCGCGTCAACGAAGGAAACCGTCAGCATAATGGACATGTGCTTGTCTGGGATCAAGAAGGCCTAAGTAACGTATTTGAGGAAGAGCCCAGAAGTACGTAATATCTTTGTCATTTCTAGAGTATCTTTACTTTAGTCATATATAGTTAGAAAATTTAGATATCTATTTTTGTTTTTGCTTTTTTATGTCTGAAAAAATAAAATTAATTAAAGCCATAAAGTTAATTTATCTGTGCAAATTTATCTATAGTGTGTGGAACGAATTTATAATGTATGCAAATTTTTTGATTAATTGGTGAATGTACAGAGTTACATACTCGTATGATAAAATGTAATGAAGTTAGTTTACAAAGAAAGGCAACAAACTATAACAGAAATGCCCACGTGTTTGTCACGCAAACGCAAATAGCCGCTAAGCACAACAAACAGCTGAAACATTTGAAAGTCTCGTGAGTCTTGAGTTAGTTCAGTGGCTGCTGTCGGTCGGTCGGCTGTGTATCTGATTCTGAAAATGCAAACATTTCAGACTTCTCAATGGGATATGGTGTATAAACATTTTTCTATCATCTATGTCGGATAAGTTTGAAGCTTTTTAACAGAGTAGATAGCTAGTCTAGTGTATCATTTGAAAAAAGCTTTCTTTATGATGATGATGATGATATCTAAAAGTTGTAATCGGAACACGGTGTATTCTTCCGGAGATTGTTTTTGATTACATTTTTAGTATGACCAACAGCAGGTGTTTATTTTTTTTTTCGTATTTTATATAAATTTGCTAATTTGATGGACTTTGGATAGCTACCTTAATGATGATGGATACATTATATATTTTTAATTATTGCTGCATTTACGTAACTTATATAGAAGATAGAAGCGTTCACAATTTAAAATTAATTTTAATGTACACTTAGTTCGAAAAGCAGCTGATTAATCAATTTATCAATAATTCATGTCAATATTTCATCATATGGTGGAAACTGAGTTAAGTACTGGTCACTTGACTAGACCCATCGAGGTATTTGCTTAGTTTTGTCCCATTCTCATCAGAATTGAAAAATCCACATGACTCTGATTGTTTAATTTGTGCTGTCATCTCGTCTTCTCACCAATTTTTCAAAAGTCAAACCAATTCTAGTAAAAACTTCACCATTTCTAAAAAATGGAACGCAATAAGCTTTAACAGCTTTTGAAAATTGTTAAAAATTCACTACAACAATGGTGCTTTTTCTCGATATGGGGTTTTTTAAACATGTACACATTTAGATTCTATACAATTTTTAATAATTATCAAGATTTGTGTCTAATATCCCCTTTTTAAGTAAGTATAGTTTTTATAATTTCTCAAAATATTTTAATTTAATCCTTTTTGGTGCAACAATCTTTCTTTGCTTTTAATTTAGAAACTTCTCGTTTGAAATGAGTTGAACCGATATATATTTAGTTTTATAACAAACTTTTAAAATGTTTAATAGAAATTGTCAATTGGGAGCTAGAAAACTATTTCTTAAAAGTTAACAAAAAAACAAAAATGTATATTCTATGTGATGCATTTGCACTCAAATTTTTGAACAACTTTTTCATAAAAATAAATAAAAAACAAGTTTTTAAAATGCTAATAAAACGTTTTTCTTATTTATTTACAGCTCGATTCGCTACAAGATACTTTGTAACGTTCATGTTGTTCCTTGGCATGGCAAATGCTTATGTCATGAGAACTAACATGTCTGTTGCTATTGTTGCAATGGTTAATCATACGTTTGTTAATATGGACAATGAAGAAGCTATTGACAACGAATGCCCTGGTAACACTTATGAGACTGTGGTAAGTACACTTTGGATATCAATTTCATTACTTTTATAATGGGATGGTGATCATATTCTACTACGTTATGTTGCAATATTTATTTATATTTATTTTATATTTAAATTAAAATCCCGATCTTATTATCATAATTCAGCTTCTCAAAAATCCAAGACAACCGCTTATTTTTATGGTATGATTTTAAAATAAACAAACTAACTTTGATTGCGAAAGCGGATGATTAAAACTGGGGTTGTAAAAATCGTCAGTTTCAATGTTTCTACAAATATTTTTAACTGAAATATATCTTGGAAAATTGTGTCCTCGAATAATATCGAAACTATGCTATAACTTTTTGAAATTGGGAATCAAACTTCTTAAAAAAATTGGCTTTCATTTCAATACACCAAATTCTAGCTAGTAAGAAATATGGCAAAAGTGTTGTAGAAAAAATATCTTTCGAGACTGAATTTTCGTTGATCCAATATCTTTCTGTTCATAATTATTATTCAATTGGAATTCAAGTAAATATTTAAAAACGCTTCAAAAATAATTGAGTTTTGAAAAAAAATAAAGGTAGCAACATTATTTAACACCCATATTATGAAAATTCTTAAAAAATTGTTTTACGGCAAAACTAGTTTTGAAATGGTTTTAAGTTTTGTGTTTTTCAGTTTTAAGTTTTCTGGCATTTTTTAATAAGAAGGTTATTAAAAGTACCCCTAATTTTGTGTCACATAAATAGGGAGAAAATCTAATTTTACCTGCAAGACCCTTTAAAGTAAAGAAAATTAGAAAAAAACCTTATGGTTTAGGTGAATACTGGTTTTGTTCAATGGATTAAATTAATGTTTTGTAATGTGCACGGTCTATTGATTTCTGAATTACTTCCAGTAAGTTTAGTTTAGGGATTCATAGAGTGCTGTCAGATAATTTATGCTCAGGACCGTTTTATAGCTTCAATAATCTCTTCGGTTTTTTGGTATTGCCGTCCTCTTTCGTAGACTTTTCCTTCTTGAAAGCCATTCCCACACGGTTTCCATGATGTTCAGGTCAGGAGAATATGGTAATAGTTTAACATTTTGGCCCTAAATACAGGCCTTTTTTTGTCCGTGTGATATGTATTGGTGCATTATCTTATTAGAAAGTGCATCGTTGTCCACCAAATAATTCATAAAACTACAGAAAAGCTTTTTCCAGAATCGATTTGTAAGTGATTGTGGTCATTACAAAGAAATTGGGTGGCGTAACAGTCCGTTCAGAAATAGGGCCTAGTGACTTACAACTCTCAACCATCCCTGTGAGCGAGTACTGTTGTAAGGAATGGAGGGGACCTACAGTTTATATGCTGAATCCGAACGGCTAATTTGAGGAAGCACTTTTTCATGACAAGAGTTACTCTTGGAGAATTTTTCAATTCCTCGCAGGAGGCAGTACCCGTGAAAAGACTTTAGATGGCATAGGCAGGGATTGAACCCAAGACCTCTGGCATGACAGTCCAATGCACTAACCATCATGCCACGGGTACTACAAAATTGATTGCTGTCATTTTAGAGCTTTGAAAATCTACCTCCACTGTCCCGTAATAGGTGATTGCTATTATCAATAACATTACACCTCCTCCTTTGCTGCATCGTATTTCAAGATAGATTTCTTTCTTTCTTAAATCATTGAAATAGCAGCTAAGCCTATCAGGTCCGTTTATCATTCGATTGTGGTTTATTCTACATTTTTTGCTTCCGTAAATGGTCTGTCTTCTGTATCACCCGAGCAATAGTACATCTACCAGCATTTACCCTAGCGTCTGCCTTGATTGTACTAATGGAAAGCCTTGAATTTGAAGCAGCTCTCGCTATCACCGATAAAAGAAGTCTTGTCCTGGCTTAAAAAAAACGTGATATCAACATCTGATATCCGTATTTGCTCATATAGTCAGATAGGCATGGTGCTATCAAATCACTGGACTCTGCCTCTACAAACTCTATAACAACCCATAACTGTCGATCATCTCTAATGGAGATGGGACAACAGATTATGGTGCCGAGCCATAGAGACTTTCCATAGGTAACTGTTACAAGATGAACTCGCTAGGAACTGTACAGTGCAGCCCATCTTTCTACGTTTGGCACATACTGGCAGACCAATCGCTATTAGTAAACTTTTGCTAATGCAAGAAGCTGTGTGGAGGGCAGGCACCAGGTGGAACAACATCACCAAGGTCAAGTCACAAAAAGCATCTGGCCAACACAGGATCTGAAACGTTCAAGGTGATTGCCATCTCTAAGCAGATAGCATATAAGCTCGATAATAGGTGTCACACTGTCTAATAGGAAAGCACGCCACGCGACTATGCGTTTTCTCAAATGACATTTGCAGAAGCTGTATAGACGAGGAAGAGGAGGAAACGGTTCTTCATCTTCTCTGCACTTGCTCTGGCTCGAAAACGCAAGAGTTACCTAGGAGAATTCTTCTTTAACGATCTAAATAATATCAACATAATCAGCCTCTCACGTTTTATAAAAGCTAGAGGAAGCTTCAGAATTCATGTGGTATCACAATGGCCTAAGTAAGTCCGTTTCCATTTTAGACAGCCACTTCAACCTAACCTTACCTAACCTATCGCCCGTCTTTCATAAAATGATGTGGCTCTCTTGACTCTTCCCTTGTGCTTTTTCCATACTTGTCTTGGTGCTTGGTCTTGTCGAAATTGATGTGACACAAAAAACAGGTACTTTGTATGACCTTCTTCGGAAAAAATCCAAAATTTTGTTTGCAATATAAACTTAATCAATAGCTCATTCATTTTAACTTTCGGTTTTTCCAAAAAACCTAAGAGTTTGAAAAATTAAACGAAAAAAGCTTGTCCTATTAATGTTACACGAAGTTTATAAGTACACGTTCGGAGATTCGTTTCTTGCCGTACAATGCGAATGAGGAATGCTTTACCACGCTATGGCTTTTCCTACCACTGCAAAATTTAGAGATTCAAAACGAATGTGCACCATGCCTCTTTAATACTCTTCCTGTCTATTTTCCAAAACTGTTAGAGTGCACACTCAAAGGTTTGATCTAGAACTTTCATTCGACTCAGTCTCCAGTTCTAATAAATTAAAGTTAACTTAAGCCTCATATTCAAAAATTTTATAATACTTTGAGGAACTTATTTTCGATATTAATTCAATTTTCAATTTTTCAGAAAGAAGAAGATGGAGACTTTAAATGGAGTTCAAGTACACAAGGTTATGTACTATCATCGTTCTTCTATGGCTATGTCTTAACCCAAGTAAGACTTAAATTTATATAAACAATATTTTGAAATTAACAATTGTGTTTTTGTTTTCTAGGTACCTTTTGGTATATTGGTTAAAAAATACGGAGCATTACGTTTTCTTGGCTGGGGAATGCTGGTCAACTCAGTATTTGCCTTTTTAGTTCCTGTTGCTGCACGTAAATTTGGTATTATTGGCTTGTGTTTAGTTCGTTTTATTCAAGGCCTTGGCGAAGGACCCATCGTACCGTGTACACATGCCCTATTGGCCAAATGGATTCCACCCACCGAAAGATCTCGTATGGGAGCTGCAGTTTATGCAGGTGCTCAATTTGGAACAATTATCTCGATGCCATTGTCTGGCTTATTAGCTGAATATGGTTTTGACGGAGGCTGGCCTTCGATTTTCTACGTATTCGGTTTAATTGGTACAATTTGGGCAATTGCGTTCTTGCTGCTTGTCTATGAGGACCCATCATCACATCCGACCATCGATGAAAAAGAAAAGAAATACATAAATCATTCACTTTGTCGAACTGATGATACAATTGTAAGTTGAAAATTGTTAACGGGTTTTGTTTTTGAAAAATTTGAAGAGACATCTAATTTTTGTTTGTTTGTTTATTTATAGATTCCACCAATTCCCATTAAAGCTATTCTAACATCAATGCCATTCTATGCAATTTTATTGGCACATATGGGTCATAATTATGGTTATGAAACATTAATGACAGAGTTGCCAACTTACATGAAACAAGTATTGAAATTCTCATTGAAATCCAATGGAATACTTTCGGCTCTTCCATATTTGGCTATGTGGCTCTTCTCGATGTTTATTTCATTTATTGCTGATTGGATGATCACTTCAAGTCGGTTCTCATTGACAGCAACAAGAAAAATCATAAACAGTATTGGTAAGTTTGATATTTTATTAATTTCTATATTGATTTTAATTTGTTTCTAGAAGCTTAAAATCAATGTTTGTGTTTTTCCATCAAAATTTTAACAGAAATTAGCAAAATGACTAATAGATTTCTTGATTCGATAACAATACGATATCAGTTAATTAACTTAACACTTTCTTAATTTAATTAAGTTAACTTGCAAACATTTGTTGAATAATCAATATTGAGATATCAACTTCTGCCACTTCAATCTATTTTAATTTTTAGTTTCTGTTAAAATTTGTTAACAGAAAGTTTTTTTGTATTGATTTTTGACCATTTGCTGAAAAGAAACTTAAAAAGTTTTAGCAAATGTTTAATCAGAGTATTAAATTAACAATTCTTTTTCTTCGATTTAAAGGTCAATATGGACCAGGAGTGGCTCTAATTGCCGCCTCATACACAGGCTGTGATCGTGCACTTACCCTTGCTATCCTGACCATCGGTGTTGGTCTCAATGGTGGTATCTATTCTGGTTTCAAAATCAACCACTTGGATATTACCCCTCGTTTTGCTGGTTTCTTGATGGCAATTACAAACTGTTCTGCTAATTTAGCTGGTTTATTAGCACCAATTGCAGCTGGAAATTTAATTGAGGGCAAGGTAAATATTCTTATTTCTTAACAAAAAGTTGGTTTGTCTTATTTTTGATCTGTTTTCTTTATTTTATTTTATTTAGCCAACAATGGGTCAATGGCAAATTGTATTCTTCATAGCTGCCTTCATTTATTTAATTTGTGGTACAATTTATAACATTTTCGGTTCTGGTGAACGTCAATGGTGGGATAATCCAGCTACAGATGAAGTACCACAAACAACTCTAACAAACGGAGCCAATTTAGCCAATATGCATACAGTAAATGCGGCTGTGTTACCAGCTGGTGGAATAATTAATAATTATTCTGAAACTGGACATTAAGACGTTAAAATTTAAAAATATAAATACATTATAATTTATTTCTCTTTAAGAACTCCTATATTATAAAAATATCTATAAAATAGATTCACTCTATATGCCTTAAAGTTTAAGCAAAAAAAAAACAAACAACTTATTTTTACGAAAATTATACAAAGTAAGATTTAAAAAAACAAAAAAGAAAATAGAATTGTGTTCTCTTTCTCACTTTATTTCAGCGAGAATGAGATTTTGTACGTAATTTTTTTTACATTCATACATAAAAACTTCCAATTTAATTTTTTGTTAATTTAAAATCTGCAAAAATTTATTATGTAATTTAAATGAGCGAAAAGAAAATAATCATCCTAATTGTGATACATTCAATGAAAAAATAACAAAAAAAATACATATTTATTAAAATTCTAAATAATTCCTAAAACCAACGAAAAATTTGTTTTTTTTTTTTTTATTTTTGAGCAGGGAAAGTAAGTTTAAACATTGGCTTACAATTTTAGTTTACCAAGTACGATATTACAGTTTACTTACTAAAAAAGTTAAGTTACTTTATTTAAAGTATAGGGCTGGAATGCGTTATCTTTCAAACTAAATTGTTAAACCAATTTTTTTTGTTTCAGTTGGAAGTCTGACATTTACGAAAATGCTCAAACACCTACTGAAGCCAGTTGACCATTCACAACGTTCGTAGTTACTTCGAATGGGTGTTTGAACAACAGGGGGTGGACGGTAATTTTTCGAAACAAATTTTCTTTATCAACAAAGTACATTTCTCACAAATTAATTAATTAATTAATAAACAAAATTGCCGTATTTAGGGTTCTGAGAATCCTTGGAATGGATGAGAGGCCATTATATTAACAAAAAGTAACTGTTTGATGCGCTCTTTGGTCCAGAGGTGTGATTGGACCTTGCTTTTTCTAAAACGACAATGAAACGACGGTCACCGGTAATTCGGAGCGTTATGGTCACATGATAATCTATTTTTTTTGCCTGCTATTGAAGAATACGACTTGGAGAATATTTGATATAAACAAAACGGTGCCACAAGTCATCATCCAACTTAAGCGAATATGACTTCATTATATATATATACCTTTCCTGGCGGACATTTTTTGTGGAGCTACGCAATTTTGCAGATAAATCTTTAACTCTTGAGCACTTAAAACCCAACATTCTTTAAGTTATAGCTGAGATACCACCCAGTATGTCAAAAAGTGGTGGAAAATTACTTGAAAAAAATTGATCGTGGTTGTGATTTAAATAATATAGTCTTACAAATATAATGTCAACGTTCAAAATAATTTACAATAAAAAAGAATCATCATGAACAAAAATATTTAATATGTGTTTTATTTACGTTTACTTTTGAAACCGCAGAATGGATAACCATGTATTATATTTTTTAATATCTAAACAAAATATCGCAGAAAAAAAGTTTCGGAACTATGTATTTCAGACATCTTTAGCGAACCGATTATTAGCATCTGGCTATTAGTTCAATATCAGGTTGCTTGAAATTTATTGCTTGCGCTATCCATATCGGAAGAGGAAGTCAATTCATTTAAATTCTTAAAGCTAATTCCTATGTGTTAATTTGTTCAAGTAAAAACCTCCATGTACTTCAATAGACTCCACTTGGTCTATAAAAATTCATCTCGAGTTTATCATCTCGTTTCTAATTGTGTCATTCTGCCATTTTTGAAAAAAATCATCTTTTAAATAAAAAAGTCCATGCAAACTTCCAATTTTAATTTTTTTTTGTCATTTAAAGAACTTTATAAAATCAAATCAAAACATAAACTTAAGTCTTTTTTCTATTCAGATTTTCGAGCGGTTAAATCTATCAAGTTCAATTTTTGGTAACAATTACAACCAAATATTTACAACAATGATTGATGAAGATGATTTTTTGTTTAAATTTTACTATATCTCAAAAAAGAATACTGCCTTGCATTTATTGTGTAAGGGACTTCATCTCTTACAACTAAACTTTATTTAAATAATACAAATAATGTATCACGGCAACGCTGATTTACGATATTATGTTCAGCTTAAAGAAATATTATAAAAGAAAAGCTTTGAACATATGTTTCGTTCGAAACATGAACTATTTTATGTATAAAATTATAACTCAATGATCGAATGATATTTAAACTGTTTTTATGTACAGAACTTAAAATCTATTGTTTCTTTATATTAAGAAAGCTTTCTTTTGAAATGAATGTCTTAATCTTAAGTACAGTCTGAATAAATAAGTCAAACGAAGAAGTTATGTTTTTTTTAATGTCTTTTGCTTTGCTTACTTAAATATTTAAATTGCACGTTGAAATTATTTTAAGTTTTTTTAATTTTGCATGCTGTTAATTTAATAAAATTAAACATTACAGTAAATCAGAAGTGGAATAAAAATCCCAGTAATTAATTTGCTATATTTTTTTTACGTAAAATTGTTTGCATGAACATGAATGCTAAAGAACGTGCGTTGAGATTTGTGGAAACTTCTACTGTTCCAAATCTTAAATTGAAATTAGACGAAATGGGTTTTGCTACAAATGGCTTAAAATCTGCTCTTAAAGCTCGCTTAAATGAAGCCATTTCTGCTATGGAGCACAATGAAATAGAGGGTTATTTCCCTGTCAATCCAGAAAACGATATTGTCGAAGGTAACGACGATGACGACGATGACGATGGCGCTGCCGCCGCCGCCGCCGTCGCCGACAACGATTTGGTAGACGAAGAAAATTTTGTGCAACAACGTTTAGATCGACTTCGTGCGGTACTTCGAAATAAGGAGGAAATTCTAGCGCTAGAAAAACGGCTAGCTGAACTTAATAGCCCTGCTAGAGAAATTCGTCCAACAGGTGGATGTACATCACGCGATATTGAAGACTCGTTGCCAACGTTTTCAGGTGATGACGATTATCCAGTTAAAAAATGGATTGAGAATGTCGACGACGCTGTTGTCACCTATCATCTAAATGAGTCTGAGTCATTCATATATTTTAAGCGCCTGCTCAAGGGCACTGCAAGGTTGTTCGCAAGATCAAAGTCATTCAGGTCATGGGTTGAGCTTAAGGATGGACTTTTGACAGAGTTCCACCACCATACAACTGCAACCGATGTCCACAATGCTTTGCGACAGCGAAGGAAATGTAAGAGCGAGAGTTTTCAGCAATATGTTCTGGCCATGCAAGAGATAGCTTCTTCAGCCGAAATCGACGAGCAAGATGTGATTGCTTACATAATTAAGGGAATTCCAGATTCCGTCTTCAATAAACAGCTTATGCTTACGGCTAACACAATCGCTGAGTTGAAGACTATTCTTCGGAGGTACGAAAAAATGAAAACCGAAGTGCAGCCATCTACTTCTTCGTATAATAAACCTGTCTTGCAATCAAAGCCGCGAGTCGAAGCAAAAATAAAGTGCTACAATTGCAATGAAATGGGACACATTTCCCCAAAGTGTCCAAAACCACGTCGACCAAAAGGTTCATGCTTCCGCTGCGGGAAAATGGGACATATTTTGAACGATTGTCCGCAATCATCTTCGGTGCTTATGGTGCAAAAAGATGACCAACCAATGACATCCAATATTTCAACATTGATGAATGAATTTCATGGCGTTTTGGAGTTCCAATTTAAGAGTTTGGATAGTGTTCGGGTAATACTGCATGTGATGACTACGATTGATACCGGGAGCCCTATTAGCTTTATCCAGCGGCAATACGTGCCACCTTTTATGATGACATCTTTGGAAGCAGCAAATAATGACTTTTATGGTATAAATAATTCAAGGCTGATTATTTTAGGTAAATTTGCATGTTATGTAAAGTTTAGTTGTGAACTTATAAATGTATGTCTTTATGTTGTTCCTGATGGAACTATGAAAGATCCAATTATTTTAGGACGAGATTTTTTGCATGAATCTAAAATCAAATTAGTTAAAGGAAATAATTTCAAAACAATTGCCGAACATAAAAATAATAATGAAAATAATTATGAAACTAATTATGATTCGAATAATTCAAAAAATAATTATGATTACGATTTTGATGATTTAGATTTTGAAAATGAAATTTTAAAAATTGATGTATGTGATTTACGTGATGAAAATATTTCATTAAATATTAACGAACTTTTAAATTTTGACGAGAAAGTAGAGTTAAAACGTTTGGTTCTCGAGAGTGTTTCAAAAACTAGTGCAAATTATTCAGATGATTTTGAAATGCAAATAGTTGTCTCTAACCCTAACAGTTTTTTTAGTTGTGCACCTCGACGTCTTCCATATTCTCATAAAATTGAATTAGATAAAATTTTAGACGATTTATTAAAAAACAATATTATTCGGGAAAGTAATTCGCCTTTTGCATCCCCAATCGTTTTGACCCGGAAGAAAACAGGTGAATTGCGATTATGTGTGGACTACCGCAATTTAAATAAAATAACTGTAAAGGATAACTTTCCTTTACCGCTTATTGAAGACCATTTAGATAGATTGAGAAATAAAAAATATTTTTCGCTTCTCGACCTTAAAAGTGGTTTCCACCATGTTAAAATGGCCGAGGATTCTATAAAATTTACCTCATTCGTGACTCCTTTGGGTCAATTCGAATACGTTCGAATGCCTTTTGGGCTAAAAAACGCGCCTTCAGTTTTTCAACGATTTATAAATAAAGTTTTTAAGGATCTTATTAGTAGTGGACAACTTCTAGTGTATGTTGACGACTTGTGAATTGCTTCTGAAACAAAGGACGAACATTTTAAGATTTTAAAAAAAGTTTTGGATATCATTTCGGAGAAAAATTTACAACTTCGTCTTGATAAATGTGTTTTTATGTATGAAAAAATTAAATATCTCGGATACATAGTTTCAGCAAATGGCATAGGTGCAAATAGTGACGGTTTAAAAGCAGTCTCAGATTTTCCGATTCCAATAAACCAAAAGAAGTTGCATTCATTTATAGGTTTGTGTTCATACTTCAGAAAATTTATTAAAGATTTTTCTTTAATAGCACAGCCACTTAATGATCTTTTAAAAAAAGATGCGAAGTTTGAATTTGGTGAAAAAGAGTTGCAGACTTTTAATTTATTAAAAGAAAAACTTTTGAACGCTCCACTTTTAAGAATTTTCAATCCCAAGGCCGAAACAGAACTGCACTGCGACGCCAGTAGTATAGGTTTTGGAGCTGTATTGTTGCAGCGTCAAGATGATAACCTTCTTCATCCGATTTTCTTCTTTTCAAAGCGTTCAACTGCACAGGAATCCAAATATCACTCGTATGAATTGGAAACACTTGCCATTATTTATGCCCTTAGACGATTTCGCATTTATTTAACTGGAATTCGATTTAAAATAGTCACTGACTGCAAATCACTGACCCAAACACTTAATAAAAAGATTTTGAATCCAAGAATATCTCGATGGGCCTTAGAGCTATCAGATTTTGACTACGTTATCGAACATCGAGATGGTAAGAGGATGGGTCATGTTGATGCGCTTAGTAGGTGTCACAACATTTTAATTGTCGAAACCGAGTCCTTTGAGCACGCACTTGCTGCAGCCCAGGCTAAAGATCCAATTTTGAAACGTATAGTCGAGATGTTAGAAAAGAGGGATAGTCCATCTTACGATCTTATTAATGGATTAGTTTATAGAAAGATAAACAAACAATTATATTTTTATGTTCCGGCGAAGATGGAGAAGAATGTCATCCAGACACACCACGAAGCACTATGCCATCTAGGTGTAGAAAAATGTTTTAATTTCCTGAAAAAAACATATTGGTTTCCAGGCATGAAAAATAAAATTAAGGAATTTATTGGTAGTTGTTTAAAGTGTATGCATTTTTCTCCACTAAGCGGAAAGAAAGAGGGGGTGTTGCATAATATCCCTAAAGGAGACAAGCCATTTCAAACAATCCACGTTGACCATTATGGTCCTTTGCCTGCTTCTGCTAGCAATAATAAGAAACACATCTTTGTGATTGTTGACGGTTTTTCAAAATTTACAAAATTATATCCAGTGAAGAGTACGACAACCAAAGAAGTTATTCAATGTCTGGAATCGTATTTTTCGTATTATAGCACACCAAAGCGTATTATTTCGGATAGGGGGAGTTGTTTCACCTCCGATGATTTTTTAACCTTCTGTGAAAAACATGAGATTAAGCACATACAAGTTGCAACCAGTTCCCCGCAGTCAAATGGGCAGGTTGAAAGAATTAACAGGTGTCTAACTCCCATGCTTTCAAAAGAGTGCGAAAGTGATTCAAGTTGCTGGGCTAAGTTTTTACAAAAGGTTGAATTTGCTTTAAACAATACCGAAAACAAAAGTACAGGTGTATGCCCTAGTATGCTACTCTTTGGAGTTTCCCAAAAAGGTGTTATCAAAGATAACGTTAAGGAATATTTAGAAGACAACATTATTGAAGAAAAACCTAGAGACTTAAATGAACTAAGAAAGCATGCACAAGAAAAAATTATTAAGAGTCAGGAACACAATAAAATTCTTTTTGATAAACGACACAAAAATCCTAATCAATATAAAATTGGTGATCTTGTTTTAATAAAAAACACTGTAAACACTCCCGGTACAAACAAAAAGTTTTTGGCCAAGTATAAGGGTCCATTTAAAGTCGTTAAAGTTTTACCGAATGATAGATATATCATAAAGGATTTAAATAATTTACAAATATCTCGGTTACCGTACAAAGGAGTTTGTTCTCCAGAAAATATGAAACCTTATAATTCAACATAAGCCTAAAACTACATACATCAATGTTTAAAAAAATGTATATTATATAATTTTCTACTTTATTTTATGTTATTATTATATCTTGTTTATCATTACTTCAAATGTTAAAAAAAAATGATAACTTAAAATACTTTTATCCATACATACTTACTCACATACATGCTTACAATCTCAACAGAATGATATTTTTTTTATATAAATAACCATTTCAAAGAATAATGTTATTTAAATGTTTGTATTTTTAAATGTAAATGATAAATTAAACTCAATTACTATGTAATTTCCAGGTAGTACCCGTGGCATGATGGTTAGTGCGTTGGACTGTCATGCAAGGGGTCTTGGGTTCAATCCCTGCCTGTGCCACCTTAATTTAAAAAAATTAATTTTCGCGGGTACTGCCTCTTGCGAGGAATTGACAATTCCTTCAAGAGTAATTCTTGTCATGAAAAAGTGCTTTCTCAAATTAGCCGTTCGGATTCGGCCTTAAATTGTAGGTCCCTTCCATTCCTGACAACAGTACTCGCACACAGGAATGGTTGAGAGTTGTAAGTCACTAGGCCCTGGTTCACAACGGACTGTTGCGCCACCCCATTTGATTTGATTTGATTTGACTATGTAATTTCCAAATTATGCACATACATGTAATATGTATTCAAAGATTCCAAAATATTAAAAAATGTATAATTCATTATATTAAGTACAGTATACGTGTAAGAACACGATGTCGTAAATCGAGGACGATTTAAGGTCAGGATGACCGAGTTGTAAGGGACTTCATCTCTTACAACTAAACTTTATTTAAATAATACAAATAATGTATCACGGCAACGCTGATTTACGATATTATGTTCAGCTTAAAGAAATATTATAAAAGAAAAGCTTTGAACATATGTTTCGTTCGAAACATGAACTATTTTATGTATAAAATTATAACTCAATGATCGAATGATATTTAAACTGTTTTTATGTACAGAACTTAAAATCTATTGTTTCTTTATATTAAGAAAGCTTTCTTTTGAAATGAATGTCTTAATCTTAAGTACAGTCTGAATAAATAAGTCAAACGAAGAAGTTATGTTTTTTTTAATGTCTTTTGCTTTGCTTACTTAAATATTTAAATTGCACGTTGAAATTATTTTAAGTTTTTTTAATTTTGCATGCTGTTAATTTAATAAAATTAAACATTACAATTGTTTTGGCGTAAATGTATTTAAGAGATAGCATCATTATGGTCTGGGTACTACAAAGTTAAACTAACTTTTAAAATTATTTTGATAAATTATTTTGGGGGTTAAATAATTTAATGCGACAAATATTTGTTTGTTAGTTCTCGAGATATTTGATTCAAAAAACAAGGATGTAAAATTTATTAAATTTTAATATGAAGTTATTGAACTAAAATTTTTCGAATTAAAAATGTGACATTTGTCAAGGTTTTAAAGTTCCTAGAATCAAAATAAATTGTATAATTAATTATACATTGTGACTTCATAAGTCGAATTTGTATGAACTTAAAAACATCAACTAACACTTTTTATTATTAACTTCCCACAGGAGGTTATTGTAATAGGTCATGAAAATTTTGACATTTTTCGACGTTTCAAGGTCCCTAGAGTCGAAATAAAAGATTTTTAGAAAGATGTCTGTGCGTGCGTGTGTACGTACGTTTGTACGTCCGTACGTTCGCGACGGTTTTTTCGTCCTCCATAGCTCAAGAACCAGAAGAGATATCGACTTCAAATAAATGTTGTTATACAGATAATAAGGCAGAAAGGGCTCTCGAGAAAATTGCGTGGGTGTTTTTTTTTACCATAGCAGTTTGAAAAAAGGTGAAAATTTTGGTTAACCCTAAATATTTTACGAACCAAAAACGCTAGAGACTTGAATTAAATTTTATATGATATATTGTATCGTGATACCAAACAGGTATATTTTTATAAAAAAATCAATATAATGGTTTTTTTTATAAATCAATAAAACTGAAAAAAAAATTTGTCACCTCCAAAATTTTACGACTGAAATATTATTTTATCTCTAAAACAATTTTGTGCAACGAAGAATAATGTTTTTGACATCTGATAAAATTTTGAGAAAAATCGAATTGACAGATTTTTTTACAAAAAATAAAAACCTAAACAAAAAAATTATAAAAGTTGGTAAAAATTGATTTTCGACTCAAATATCTTTTCAAAACTTTGAGATATTGGCTTTAATTTACTTTTATCTTTCAAAAAATCTTGTTGTCAACATTCAATATAAGTTTGAAAAAAATCGATTTGACAGTTTTTGTACAAAAAATTAAAAACCGAAAAAAAATGAACAAAACTTCGTAAAAAATGATTTTCGACTCAAATATATTTTAAAAACTTTGAGATAATAGGTTCTAACAAATTTTGAGAAAAATCGAATTGACAGTTTTTTTACAAAAAATAAAAACCTAAACAAAAATGTATAAAAGTTGGTAAAAATTGATTTTTAACTCAAATATCTCTTCAAAAATTTTAAATATTGGCTTTAAACTAATTTTATCTTATAAGAAATATTGTTTTCAACATTTAGTAAAATTTAAAAAAAAAATCGAATTGACAGTTTTTTTTACAAAAAATAAAACTCTAAAAAAACAATACTAGAACTTGGTAAAAATTTACTTTCGGATTTACTTTTCAAAAATTAAAAATATTGGCTTCAAACTTATTTTATTTCACAGAAAATATTGTTTTCAATATTCAGTAATAAAAAAATGTGGTAAAAAAAACATATAGACAAACTTTTAAGCAAGACAAATCGACAGACGGGATGGGAAGTTATCAGTGTGGGTCGCATTCCAACCTCTTTTTTTGTTTTAGTTTTATGATTTCAAATTCTGTGAATTTTATATGGATATTTTTTTGTTTTTGTTTTATGAGAAGTTTTGTTTATTTAAGTTTTACTTTTTTGTATTTACACAACTTTTATGTAAATTAAAAATACTAACTAACTAACGACATATACTACTTTAAAATGTTGACTTATGTTATGTAAGGCACAACTTGCATTGACAAATTTCGCAGCTCTTTCAGGACTGTAATGCAGTCCTCGGGCAGATAAAAGGCACCTGAATTTACTTTTGATCACGCCAATCGTTCTTTCAATAATGTTTCTTGTTTGTGCGTGTATGGTATTGAAACGTGATTCTGCACTCCCACTTTCAGCCAATCAAAATGGAGTCATTAGATGTTTCTCTAAAGGATATCCAGGATCTCCCAAAATAAAAGTGTTCTCATCCAATTCATTTAACATTTCCTTATATTCACTTAAATTGTAAACGAATGAATCGTGATTAGCACTGGAATATCTGGAATCTACGAAACGCACATTCATTTTGAAGTCACAAACCTGTCGATGATAAATGTTAATTTATAAAAATACTAAACATGGGATATACACTTACAATCATGACATTCAGACTGTAGTAACCTTTTCTATTTAAATAGAGATGTTGAAGATTCTTTTTTGGTGCTATGATTTGAACATGAGTTCCATCGATGCATCCTATTACTCCAGGAAATCTGGTTTTCTGGTAAAAATGAATTTTTGATAAATTCATCTCATCATTTGTCATACGAGCCTTAATCCATTGTGGACAGATACGTTCTTCTACCACGTCTAGCACTTCTTTTAACACTACCGAAACTGTTGGCTGAGCAAGGCCTAAATTAAAATCATTACCACTGCACTTTTGGTAACTTCCTTCTGCCAAGAAACGTAGGGCAGTGCAGAGTTTGAGAATTGGTGGGATTGCGGAGGAACGCTGTGGTTGTTTCAAATGGTCTTTGATTTCATTTAGCACATAAACAAATGCGTCTTTGTTGAGTCTAAAATAACTTATAAATCTGAAACAAAACGAAGACATTAAAATCAACACTCATCAAAGAACTTGTTTATAAATAATACTTTTTGTTTGGAAGTTCCAATGGATTGGAGTGATCTCGAATATTTTTTCAGGGGATTTTCTTCTTCCGAATTTCCAAGAAACAAATCAATAGAACTCTCCATTTCCTATTATTTTGTCTTTTTTATAAAATTTTGCACTGAATTCAAAATTTTGAAATTCCTATGTATTTTACTTTACACAGCTGATTTTGACACAAAACACGCACATAAACATAGGCAACGTATTTGGTCTACTCAACTGAAAAAGGTTGTCTCCCATAATACAATTTTTTTTTGCAGTCGTCTTCAAATTGAGTTGTCTTGATTACAACTCAACTAAGTTGAGTTGTGATCCATAATAGGCCCTATAATTTAACAAAAATACTTTTACAAATGTATTGCGTTTTAAGACCAAATAAATTTAATGTCAACAAACTAATTTCGCATTGAAAAAACTGCTCGGATAATTGTAAATGGGTGTCTTATAAAATTTTACAAAAAATTGATTTCATTAATTTTTCTTCAAGGCATTCTTAGCATATATTTTTTCAACGAATTGGATCAAATTTTATTAAATTTTCGAATGAAAATTATTTTATTTGATATTAATTAGTCATTTTTTTGCCTACTTCTTCCTTAACTGTGCTTGAGAAGCTTAAATTATATTTTAATTCCATTGTATGTTTAATATCTTCAGGTTTAAAATTCTCAGTTCTTTTTTTGCGTTTTCTTAAAAAAAATAAAAGACATTTTGTAAAAAGTTGGCTTATTTTTATTTCTTTCACTCTTAACTATTATAATATAATATAACGTTTTAAAATTGTATTATATTTAATTTTTTTTTATTTGTATTGGATATGTTTATTCTTTTGGAATATAACGTGTGTGTTTATTATTTTGTGCTTCATTTGTAATGGCATATGTTTGTTTTATACCTGACATAGGTAGATTTTAAAAATAAAATATAAATTGTTTAATAATAATAATCATATAATAAAATGATATTACATATATATTGTACGTATATAATAATAATAATATAAGTAAGTACATAATAATTTTAAATTAAAATATACTGTAGGTTTACCTACATTTTTACTCGTACTTGATTTAATACTATTTACAGAAACTTTTTATATAGGAAACTTGGCAAGTAATTATTTATATAGATAGGTAAGGTGTCATATAATAATAATAATAAAAATAATAAGAAACTAAATTATTTTATAAATATAATAATATTATAATAGAAGATATCTTTGTGATATAATTAAATATGAGAAATTACATATTGCATTAATAAGTGCTTCAGACCAAACAAGAAAAAACTTTATTTATAAATATAGTTAAAATAAAATTTTATAATAATATAGGTACCATATAATATTTTGTTTAACATAATTATTATATTATTGCATTTTTAAATTAAGTACACTCCTAAAATACTTATAAACCCAGTCAAATAGAGATACATTGTAGAAAATTAGTCTGAAAGTTTTGGAATTTGTTGAATTATCTCTGAATTGAATTCTTATGTTTTTAAAGACTGCTTGAATTTTGAAAATTCCTTTTTAACAAACAAATTTCATAACTTTCCACAAAATTTTACAATTAACTGTACATATACTTCACAAAACCGTTAATATGTATTTATTCATGTGGATACAATCAACTGGATTTATTTAGACATTTGTGAACTCTTGTCGTGTCTTTAAAGAATATTTTTTTTTAAATTTTATGCTGTCTTAAAAATATTATCTTCTTTTCGTCTTGTTATTATTTTCACTTGTTTTTTTTTCTATTCTTTTTTTTTTTGTAAATGCAAAATTTCCTTATATATAAATTTGGGGGCGTATTTACAAATCATTTTACTGACTTATTTTAATTTTAAATACAATTGTTTTACACTCTAAGCGACAAAATGGCTAAATTTTGTGCGTAGGAATCATTATTGAGCTATTTGCATAATATATAAATCCTCACAATTTTGATGGATCATAATTTTCCAAATGCCATTTTTGCCATGCTCGATTTTCATCACATTCTTCCATTATTACTTTGTCTTTCTTTTCATTGATTGCCAAGCATTTATCTGATGAACCATGACGCAGTTGACTTGTTTCAGCTTTATAAGTCCAGAACTATAAAAATTTTAAATTATTTAATGTTAATAATTTTATAAAATATTAATCGTTATTTAAATATTTGAAATACAATATTGGTGCAAAATAATGGCATTCGTTTTTATTTAGTTTTTCAGAATTATTTTAATGAAAAATCAGCTCGTGAAATGAATATTTTGGTACATAAACTTCATTTCTTTTTCTTGAAGTCAACCAGGAAAAATCAAATGTTTGAAAGATTTCAAAACCTTGTTTCAACAGTTTTCGTTGGCAAAATAAATTCATTTATTTTTTCTTTCGTAGTGTCAAAAAAAAAATAGTTTCAGAGTTTTCAAACGGTAACATGCATAAATACACTTCGTGTCACATAAATAGGGACACGCTTTTTCTTTGTTATTCGACGGTATAAGGTATAATAAGGACAATAAAGAAGTATGGGTAGAGGTAAGGGTCTATCCAACGAGGAAATAGGCCAAATTCGAACTTACCGGAATCTTGGCAAACTCATCCGTCTTATAGTCAGCAAAATTAGAAGAAAAATGTTGTGTAGAACTATCTCAAGGGCTTAGAGAGGTATGAAAAATTCACAAACTCAGAGTCAAGAAAGCCATATCATTTTGGGAAAGGTGGGCCATAGTGAGAGCTGCTTCAAATTCAACGCCTAAATTTAGCAAAAATCACATCAGGTGGAATCGAGCCGTCATTTTTTCCAATGAAAAAAACTTTATTTGTACGGACCTGATGGATTTCCATGATTGAAGCAAAGAAGAAATCTATCTTGAAAAACGACACAACAAAGGAGGAGGTGTAATGGTATGGGAGCAATGAGCTATTACGGGACCGTGGAGCTGGATTTTCAAAGCTCTAAGATGACGGCAATCATTTACAAATCGATTTTGGAACGAGCTTTTCCACAGTTTTCTGAATTATTTGGTGAACAACGATGGGCTTTCCAACAAGATAATGCACCAATACACACCGCACGGACATTAAAAGCGTGGATTGAGGGCAAAATGTGGACCTATTACCATGGCGCTAATATTCTCTTGACTTAAACGTCATGGAAAACGTTCAAGAAAATTACGAAGGAGGATGGCGATACTAAAAACTGAAGAGATTATTGAATCCACAACACCATCCTCAGCCTAAATTTCGCTCAATTATCTGACAGCACTCTACGAATCCATACATCACAGGTTATTTCAAGAGATTCAGAAACTGGGAGCAGCAAGCATTTCTAAAAATTATTTTAGTTCATTCAATAAAACTAGTATTTACCTTGTTGCCACTTGTTAAGCCTGTTTGGGAAAACGAAACCTTTACCAGGGAATTGAAGGACGGGGTAATCGTCAAGCTCCCAAAAAAAAGGTGATCTTAAGAACTGCAATAACTGGCGTGGAATCACCATTCTGTCCACATTCCCAAAGCTAATGGCAACTATCATTCTCGAGAGGATAAAATCTAAGGTCGAGTCTACGCTCAAGAGGCATCAAGCGGGATTTCGCAGTGGTCGATCATGTGTCGACCACATTTACACCTTGCCAATTATACTTGAACAATTATACGGAGTATCAATCGCCGCTTTACCTCATGTTCGTCGATTTTAAAAAGGAATTCGATCGCGTTAGTCGTGATGTTATCTGGAGATCGCTTGATGCTAGAGTCATTCCTGGTAAAATTATTGCTATAGTAAAAGAATTTTACAACAACGCAAGGTGTTTCGTTTTGCACAATGGACACCTTTCCGGTGCATTTGAAGTGCGACAGGGAGTAAGACAGTAAGTAAGTTACGTTTTGCCACCGATTTTGTTCTTGCTTGCTATTGATGATGTTATGACTACTACGGTAGGTGAACACGAAAGACTGGGTATCCAATGGCGCCTGAAGGAAACATTAAGCCATTTGGACTATGCTGACGACATATGCGTAATGGCAAACAGAAATGGAGACCTCAGCCAAATGTGCCACTCTCTTCAACAAAATGGGGAGGTGGCTGGCTTAAGGAATAATGCCATTAAGACTAAGTTAATGCAAAATAGCCTAAACCAACAACAACAGGTTATTGTCAGACAAGTGGCAGTATAGAAGAGCTCCGTGCCAAGTTAAAGTTGTTTGAGTCCAACGTATAATCTCTGCTGCTATATGCCTGCTAACCGTGGAAGTGCTCTGCTGGCATCTCGAGAAGGTTGCAAATTTTGTCAACTGCTGTCTAAATTACTACATGAACATCCGGTTTCCACAAATCATATCTAATGATGAACTATGGCTCAGGACTGGGCAAACAAAAGTAGGTTGACATCGCGCAGAGAAAGTGGCGCTGGATTGACCATCGAGGAAGCTGGACGACAACATAGCAAAGCAGTGCTTTCAATGGAATCCTGTAGATAGAAGGCGGCCTGAAAGACCAAGAGAAACATAGAGATCATCCGTCATGAAGGAAGCTCGGTCCCAAAACTTAGAGACGTGGTCCCAGCTGAGGTATCGTGCTAGGAATAGAGAGAGATGGAAAGAACTGCTACTAGCAGCCAGAAACGAAGAAAAACTATTTACCTGAACCCCCATAAAACCTTAGGGTTTAAAAAACATTGTCAAATAAAAAACGGAAAAAATCATGTCCCTATTCATGTGACACGAAGTGTATATTATTTTTTGGAACTGTCAAAAACGAATTGCGTTCTTTGGGAGAAATTAAATTGATTTTAGTTTTATTTAAAATCTAATTTGGGATGAAAATTTTTTCAGCGATGTACATGTTTTCTTTCAAAGACACCGATAAAATTCTTATCTGTCAGTTAATAAAAGTTGACAACAAAAAGAATTAAAAGATCCATGCCAGAAAGTGACAATTTGCGGTGATCAGCTAATTGTAACTCAATGCGCTATTTGTTTTCTTCCCTCGCTTAATCAAGATATAATCGTGATTATAAATTAAAAAGTGCGACTTACCTGATTTCCTTTCGATCCGTGACAAGGATAGAGCGTCACTTCACTTCCAGCATAATCCAGACATGCTTCGTCTCGACGTATTTCACCAGTTTTACTCAACATAAAGTACTAATTTTTTGTAAAAAATGGGGAAAACAAAAACATATAATTAAATCAATTTATACAACAATGGATTAAACTAAATTTTAATTTGTCAACAAAAATGTATGAAGCGGCATTTTAATCTTCTGTAAACATCCTTCGAACAAATTTTGCAAATTTCAAATAAAACATAAACTCATAAGCCAATAACATATAAGGGTATTTAATTTACAATTTTAATTTGATAATAATAAGTGTTTTAAAGTTCAGGCCATATAAAATTTTAAATTCGATTATTTAATTCAGAAATAGTTCAAGTTCATGAAAAGCAAAGCGGCCTAATCATTTTACAAACAATTTTCACAACACACAAATTCGGTCACTCTGTATGATTTTAATGTCTGTTTTCTTCAAAAATTGAATATGCCTGAACTGTTAAAACAACAATGTATTCTATTTTAAAGCAGATTATTTAATTATGGTGGAACCAAAAGTGCAGATTTTATTTTTGCTCTATTATTTTAAAACTTATATATTTAAGTACTTTTTAATTATTTTAAATTAAATTGAATTAAATGTTGATGTAATGTACTTTGTTTTATTCAAAAATTTAAATTGTTGCACAAAACAAATGTGGGCGTGACAAAATAAAAATCTGCACTTTTCCAATTTAAGCAAAAGTTTACAATGCCTTAGTACAAACGTTTAATTATGGAATTAAAAATATAATGGTTGGATATAATAATAATAATTATTATTATTATTTAATTTATGTAATAAAACAAAATAAAAACAAAAAGCTTTGCCACCAGCTCCAAATTAGTTTATTTTTTTTTTCATTTCTTAATAAATTTATAAACATATTGCAGCAATGTGTTTAATATTATAATATTGCTTGTTTATTATATGCATCCTGAAAAAAGAATCATGTAAACCAATAAATTTATTATTGAACTCATGCATATTGTACTGTTTTAAAAATATAAAATGTAAAATTTTAAAATATACAAAAAAATTTGATTTAGTTATTGTTTTTTGTTTATTTAACAAAATTGTAGTTTAATTGTATCGGAGATAAATAATATTAATCACTTAAAAAATATTTATTAGTTAAAATTTGATATCTTATTAAAAACATTTTCTTGGTTTCTTTTTTGTTTTACTCTATTCAAGTTTTTGAAGATTTAAAACTTATTTGATGAAACTGATTCAAGATTTTACAACTTCTCAAACCGATTTAAGGTTAGGGTGTTCGAGTATTTGCTGATAATTTTCATAGTTATGTTGAAGATTTAATGAACCTTAACACAGATTATCTAGATAAAATGATTGGCCCATGGTCGGCCCAGAAGAAAAAGAAACTACTATTCAGCTGAATAAAATCAATTTTAAAACTTGACAACAAAAGTTCGAAATTAAAGGCTATACAACCTACGTTAAATTAATCGATGTCTGTATTTTTGTGTTTTTTTTTAAATTAATTTTTATTTTTATGAACAAAGAAAACAACTGAAAGGGAAATGCTTTTTGTCCAGAATTAATAGTTTTCTTTTTTTTTTTTTTTGTATTTCAAATTTATATAAAATATTCCCACAAAAAAGTTTGTTTTCAAAAATTTCAACGTCATTCCATTTCTCAGAAAAACCCTAGTTTTTCAAAATTTGTATTTGAATATATTTAGAGCGGTTTTTTTGTTAAATTAAATTAATTTAATAGAAAAAATGCAATTATTGAAATCCTGTATAGTTTTTGAGAAAAAAAAAACCGAAGAAACGGTTCTACTCTTCTGGAGCAATACCAAAATATTTTTGTCTTCTTGAAGCAAAGATTTTAGAGATATTTTAATGAAAATCTATCAATTCGTTTTTGAGAAAATTTGAGTTCTTAATTTTTTAACAACAAATTTGTACGAGGACTGCTTTTATTTTTGCCTAACCTACTTTTCTACCATCGTAGTGTCATGTTTTTACGAATGCAAAACTTGCTTCGTAAACCCTATAGATCGCAAGTAAAAAAGTGCCTTTTCACGAAAAAACTTCTTTTGATTTCGAACAAATAAATAAATGAAAAAATTAATTTATTTCGAACATCATCACTTTATAGTCTGATTGATAGTAAGTAAATTGGTTTCTTCCTTAATTTATATGCATATATGGAAAGAACTTCGAACTTAATTTACAAACTGATGCAGAATACAATATAATGGATATCGAAAATCTTGTAAATATATCATATCCAACCGTTAGGCAAAGAGAAACAAAAAAGTGCCAGTATAAAGAAAAATGGTTTGACACGGATTGTTAAAAGGCGAGGCGAAAATCATTCTGATGGCTCACGATGCTTCAAAAGTTTGTGGGTCAATATTTTAAAGGATTATATATTCAGACAAATAAAATGTTTAAAAAGATCTGCAAGGGCAAAAAGAAGACATATTTAGAAAATGAGGCTGTAAAGATACTAAACAGTTTTGGGTTGCAATAAATAAATTTAATGGCAAAGAACCACAAATTAGCGTACAATTAGATGCAAGTACACTCACGGACCATTTCCAAAGGCTACTGAACACAATAACTAATATGCCACACATCCAATATGCAGTAATCTGCATTACAAATTAAATTTTAGATGAACCTAATACAGAGTAAGAAGTTGAGGAGGCCTTAAGGAAACTAAAAGAGGGAAAGGCACCAGGATCCTGAAGAATTCGTTAAGTATGCGACATCAACCTTTAACAAGAAAATTTCGAAGACCTTTAACGAAATGTTGAAAACGGGAAATATACCAACACAGTTTAAAAAAGCCATACACAAAAAACGTAATTTAGCCGATCGACTAATTATCGAGGAATATCGTTTCTGAACACTTGATATAAGTTATTCACTAAACTTCTAAATCTTCGAATGACACATTGGATCGAAAGCCATAATTTGATTAAAGAATATCAAGCCGGATTTCGGAGTGGTAATGCAACTGTAGGTAATATCTTCATACTGCAAAATATCGCGGGTACATTTGTCTAACAAAACAAACAATTATTCGCCTTTTTTGTTGATTTCAAGGCAGCCTTCGACAATATCAATCGAAAAGCTTTAATGAATAATGCTGGATTGAGCAAAAAGTTTGGAAGGGTTCTCGAGAACATCTATCAGGATAATCAATCGGCTGTCTGGTTTGAGACAACAATGGGGGTTTGGCAAGGTTGCACTCTAGGTCCATATCTCTTTGCCATGTGAATCGATGACCTTACCGAACGTTCTACCAGGTGGCATAGAGATAGATGGAGTTCTTTTAAAGGCCCTTTTATTTGCAGACGAATTAGTTTTATTTGCATACTCACCACATTCTCTTCAACTTATGATCAACTGTCTTGGTCCGTACTGCCAACGATGGAATCTTACAGTGAATCTTACGAAGTCAAAAATAATGATTTATAAAAAGGGATCTGGCAGAGCTTGCAGAAAAAAAATCTTAATGGACAGCCCATTGAAATTGTAAAAGCGTACAGGTATCTTGGAGTCACGATTACTAACAATCTCAGCATGGAATCTCACTTGAAAGAAAAGTTAGTAAAAGCTTAAAGTGCGATATCCGCAACCTAGAAAAGATGTTTTTCAAATAACAAAGTTGATCACAGTGTAAAATATAAAGTATTTCAAGCTATATCTGAGTCTGTGATGTTGTATGCAGCACAATCTTGAGAGTACTATCAGTACGAAACCGTTGAGATACTGCTAAGGGACTACGTCAAAAAATGGTTCAATCTACCAAATACAAGGCCCAACTACATGATAAATGTAGAAACAGGACTACTACCACTTTTTATTAAGTAACGAAAGTTCTAGAAATGCCAGTTGATAAGCTTCCAAAAATAATTTCTAGAAAAAAAAATTGAAAGAAGAACTCTTTGGTTTAAAAAACTAGAGGATCTTGCAACGTACTGCGTATACAGAATTCAATCTCGTGAATGGAAATGGAAGGCACTGCACAAATGTATTCCTGCAACATTTAACAAAATAAAAACAATACAATTTCCAAGAACAAAATGACATTTTTTAATCTCACTACAAAAATGGTGAACATTTTTGAGTCACATTTCGTAAAAATAAAACAATTGTGGGTCATCCTGAAGTAACTTCTCGGCCGGAAACAGTAAAACTAATAGTAAAATGTATACTCTAGGGATAAAAACAACAAAATATACTGTCGGATAGTTTAAAAAAAATGGTTTGTCGATTTCTCGTCGATCTTTGGCAATTCATTAAAGACGTTAATTCGTATACCAGCTTATGTAAGTCATTAAAAATTTAGTTAATACAAAGGCAACAGCAATAAATGCTATTGTGATCCCCACTGTTGTCGCATAAATTTGACAAAACATTTGTCTCAGAATGGATAAGAAAAATTATTTAAATTTTTGATATAATAAAAAAGTTTTAAAATGTTTGGTGACTTGGTGATAACTTTGACGATATATTGCGGTATATTTGTAAACTTCATAAACCGCAAAGATGGATACTTGCCTAATGTAAGTCAACAATATTCACGGAAATTTTAAATTTTTACAACAATTGATGCGAAGTTTCAGAATAAATTTGTATCATTTTCCAGTAAAACAAACTAGATATCTGCCCTTGAGAAAATCAAGTCAAAAATCACGACGAAATCATTTTTGCTATGATTTTGATTTTTTCTAATATGAAGGATATATGTAGTTGCAGTAACTTACCTACTTAATGAAATTCCATTTTTGGATTATTTTCTCATTTATTTTGTTTTATTGCAAAACACTTAAATTCATATTTTATTACATCTAACATACTTAAACAAAACCAAAGGACAACAACACAATTAACAAAATTGATATTTTCGGACAAAAACACAAATGAAACCCTTAAGCAATATAAGCTACATAAACAATGAAAATATAACATTTATTATTTTAAATTATATTTTTGACAACCCCCAAAAAATATGTTTTCAATAGTTTAAGCAAACAAACATTTTAAATCAAATTCACTTAATTGGCTCTCACATCAAGGATTTTTTATAATCGAAATAGATTCAGGATTGTTTTGTTTTTTGAAAACTTTAGGCAATATTTATTTAAAAAAATGCTAAAACATACAAAAAATAAACTTATACCCCAAAATTAAATCATTTACGAGTATTTCCTGCTAGAATGATGGTATATTTTTGTTTATTTTTAGCTTTAACTTGTATATAACAAAAAATAAACATATACCCACAAAATTTACTACCCAAAAATTTAAATTGATTTTTTTACACTCTACTTGATAAAAATATGTACGAGTATTATTATATAGGCATAAGTTATATGTATGTATATATGAACAAACAAAAATCAATCCATAACCCTAAATTATTAAAGTTAATTTGTATGTAGGTATTTTTTGTTTTGTATTAAATATAGGCTGGGTGGAGAATGGTGTGATTATTGTTTGAGTAAATTTAATAATTATAAGTTGGTAGGTAATTAGTTGGTATTTTATTGCTTTTTTATTCGCGTGGATGAGTGAGCACCGTGCCATAAGAGCAACAAAAATAACCAAATTCATTATAAATAATAAAGTGGTCAGAACAGAACAATTGAGTCAATGTGAATGAGAAAATATTTATTTTATTGTTTGTTTTTTTTTCTTCTTGTTTTTGCTAAAAAAGCACTTAATCATATAGAAAATGTAAACATATATGTATATATGCAAGATGATGGTCAATGCTTGCAAAAATAATTCACCTATATTATGTATATGTTATTGTTGTCATAGAATTTCGCTTTTTATCTATCACAGCATTAGTTTTTGTATGATGGCGGGGTACGAATTACGTTGCTATTGTGAAGACAAATAATGTATAGAGGAATTATTATTATTTTTCAAATATAAAACCGATGTAGGCTGACATTAAATTACTAAGCTTTTGTGTAGTAATAACCTCAAAATTGCATGGAATTCACACTTAACTGAGCATGGTACATCAATTTGCCTTTACTGTCAGTAAAACAGACCGAACAAAACAAAGTTCGTTCTTGTTGATTCTCAATATTTTTGAATACACTTGAAATGTATTTAAACACAAAGCAGAATTTTATTATTGTTTCTATTTAATTTGATAATTGTTGTTGAATGCATATGAAATCAAATAAGTGGAATGAATAGATTGTATAATTCAGAGAATTTCTTAAATGGATATTTTATATAACTCTGAATAGACATATGCAACTTATGTTGCATTAATGAAATTGATTTTAAATTTTACTATGAATTAAAAAAAGCATTATTCTATGACAAACAAATTATGGTTGGGGTAGGTAGGTATGATGGTTCGATAACAAAAACAAGAAAATTCATACTAGATCTAATATAAAATACCTGATTTCCACCATCCCCATGGCACTGCCAGAGGCCCACAGATGGATGTGTCTCATCAGAATCGGGTGGTGAATCAAGACAAAACGATGTGAAATTGTTTCGTATCTGTAAAATTAATTTTGAATGTCAAATTCAATCGTAGTCCTTTTGGGTTTTACATATGTTTTGTATTTTTAACTTTATCCCCATCACATAGTTATTTTTTTTTTTTATTATTTATGTTAAATGAAATATTTTTTTTTCTAAATTTGGAGCTGGTGGCGGTCACATTTTGTTGTTGTAATAACGTAGTTCGTTGACAAACCTGATTGCCACCTTGATTATGACAAGGGTATAGGCCAACAGCTTTTTTAAGATCCTTCTTTCTAGCTGGAGAATCCAAACAAGTGCGACCGCCATAACCTAAATTTCTCATCTAAATTTTGTTTTTTGTTGTTTAAATTTGTCATAAAATGTTAAATTAGTTTTTGTAAATATAATTAAATTTAATCGGTATTTATTAAATACTGATTTGCAAATACTTACCTCACCATATGCTACCGATTCACCAGGAATGAAAAGTTCAGGATATATATTGTCCAAAAACCATTTAAAACTTTTGCAACCTAAACGTTTCCTGTAATGATATTTTTAATGTAAATTGTTTAAATTACTTGTTTAAAAGATCACTTTAAAAAAAGAGCATTTAGAAAAAATGTATGAAGACGACTTAAGCTAAAAATTCTGTGCTAGTGTTGAATTCAGTAGAATATAGTTTTTGTTAAGTCAATTTTTAATCTTCTCTAATAAAAGCAAAAATATTTTAATTCAATAACTGCGAAACTTTAAATATTTGAATTGTTTGTAAAAAGACACGATCAAAATTGTGACAATCTAAATGTTACTCTTATTTGAGTGTTAACTTCTCCAAAATTGCTAATTTGGAGGCTATAAAAGGTTAACTTCTCCAAAATTCCTTATTTGGAGGCTATAAAAGAATATAATCAGGGAGGTTCTATACTCTTAATGATCTATAGACTGCTATACTTGTTTTAAAAATAATTTGACTTCAAAAAAGGGTAGCGGTTGGAACAAATACAGCCTATCTTAGTACATATGACCTTTTAAGAAAATACGAAATTGCGGAAAAACTGAATTTTGAAAAATAAATTAATAGAATTCGAACAATGTACATTTTTATTATTAGGTTTTGGACTAAGATACACTTACGCTCTTTTTTTTTTTAAACAACTTTTTCATACCTTAATTCTTTTCTTCCTGAAACATCTCCAAAGTCACCTTTGTCATTACCAATCCTTTGGTAATAATACTTTGCATAGTCGTCCAACCAAACCTCGGCCAATCTTACAGAATTTTTCTTCAAAACATTAACTCCAGATCGCCACTAAAAATATTTTAAATATAATAGAATAATTGTTTCATCAGAAAACCCTTTAAAGTTACAGAAATGTTGCCTTTGAAAAACTTGTGAGAATTGAGTAAAGGTACAATCTAAGTACATATGTATCTCAAGAAAATTTGAAAACATTCGTTTTGTAGTACAGAAAAAAAATATATCTGATTTCATCAACTATGAAAGAAGTGTTTGCAAATTTTAAAAAAGGCAAAATATCTATAACCTTGTTCCATGCAGTAGAGTCATGGCATTGCAAAAATACCAAAATGTGATTTAGAAATATCACACTTACTTTATACGGCGACCTCTTTCGGAATATATGTCCAACATGTGAGCATGGTATGATCTCCAATGTCCCACCACACATCCATGTTTTGAAGGATAGTTCCAAATTCTCTCCACCCCAAATATCAAAACCAGAATCATATGTTCCGAGAAGTTCGAAGAATTTACGATCAATTGAAAAAAGACCACCTGCCATTGTTGGTGAATAAACTGGTTCAGCAGAGTTCTAGAAAACCAAAACATACATGGAAATACAAACAGAATTTCAATTTAGTTTATTTTGTAAACTTACATTATGACGTTTTCGTTCTTTCTCAGGCACAGCATGCCAATTAAATTGTAAATTCCAATCAAAACCACCAACATTAACTCCTCCTGAATCATGATAATGATATTCCATTGTTGTGTCGTCAATTACATCGATTACCGGACAGACCACAGTTGTTGAATTTCTAGCAATACGATCGAGCAGAGGTTCCAACCATCCTTAGAAAAAAAAGAAAATAAAATTTAATTACAGTTTTTATTTATAGGGATTTGTTAAGCATTTCCGTGTCCATTCAAAATGCTTTTGAAATTGTTCGTTTTACACAAGATTACAAAAACTTCTTCTACAAGAAATAGGAAATAACTTTAAACTGTAATATTATTATTTTATGAAAATTGCGGGATCTCAGATTCAAGAACAGCACAATTTTTGTCTGTCAAATTTTGAATCCTCTTATTCACGAAGTTCAATTAATGAGGCTCTATCAGAACAAGTCTTTTTGGTTGTTAGTATATTGAAAATGTCATAAATTAAAAATGTCTGCTCAAATGATTAAATACTGCGTAGACTTTAAAATTTAAATTTGACATCACGCAAACTATGCGCCTTTTTCTATGTTGATTAGTGGAATTGCAGTTTGATTCTTCTTTAAATTTAAAGAAAGAAAACAAACCCAATAAAAAAATATCTTTTACAGTACAATGTGGTATATGTGCAGATATAAGTTCCCGCAAAAATAATATTGAATTTGGTGAGAAATAAAGATATTAAAATTTCGCGAGATGTTGTAGTTATTTTTTCCATTTAACAAAATTTCTCAAAAGAGGAATAGACTTTTGAGAAGAAAAGAAAAAGATTAATTCAGTTGATAAATGGTTAGTTTTAATTAACCAAGAAGGTTCAATTACATGCTACCCGGAAGAAACAGTACTTTTATTTTAGCATTTATTAGCGAAGCATTCACAAACCTGGTACATAGGAAGTTTGTCTATATGTAACATTAATCAGACCATAAACAAAAAAAATAATAAAACAAAGGTTCTTAATAGCTTAACAAGTTCTTAATACCTTTATACCTACATAGTATATACATACTATAAAAACCTATACATTTTTCTTAAGCTTACCTTCGGCACATTCACAATGTGAATCCAAGTATGTTAACACCGGTGACTCCGCATACCTTGCCCCAAGTAGTCTCGCACGAATCAAACCTTCTCTCTTTGGCGCCCGAATGATCTTCACTTTAGGATATGCCTTGATATAATCTTCCAACTGCGTCTTTGTGTGTGCTTTATGATTAAAATAAATAACAAAAAGTTAAGCAAAGTACGAGTTTCAGAAAAAAAAGAAACAAATTCAACTCTCAAGTCAAGTAATTGGTCTCTCCTTATATATGTTAATATATACGAAGGGAAGAAAGACTTAACTACATGTAATCAATCTTTCAATCAATCTACCTGATGTCTTGTCTTATTTCATTTTAACATTAACTTACGCATATCAGAGAAGTCATCTACAAGTATTATATTTCCAATGAGATGTTCCGGCGAACGATCCAATACCGAATGCACTGTACGCAGCAGAACCGACCACGCTTCATTGTGGAAACAAATAATCACATCTGTGGCAGGTAGATTCTTCAGATAGCGACCGGGCTCTTTACACCTTTATTTTTTTTTTAAATAATAATAAGACACAAGAGTGATATAAATAGTAGTAACAAACAAACATCAGAGAAATCAAGCTAGCTAGGTAAGCTACACTAGACATGGCACGAAACCAAGGCAATTATCGGATTTACTCAGATATCAGATATTTATACGATTGTTAAAACAAAGATAATGTGGTAAGGAGATGTGTACTTACCATGCATCTCTGGGGTCAGGGAGGCTACGATGCACCGAGATGAGGTCAGACGCGTACTGATTGAAAGCATTATTCGTCCAGCCTTCGTCGACAGTCTTCTTCATTTCATCAGTTAAGTTAGTTGGCAGCACAACTGGCTTGCCCATTTCACCTGGAGCATCTTCTACTACACCAGGGGCACTTAGAACTCCTTTTCCTATTATGAAAATAAAATACAGAATTTTAATTTAACTTTAGATTTCAAAAAGAATATCTTTAAATGTATTCTTAATAAGTTTTTGTCAGTAATAATAAAGATAAACTGCCTTTAACCGTAGTTTCAAAGACACGATTAAGAATTGATTTGGGGTCTGTGGGTGGTCATTAATTTAAGGTTATCACATCTGAGATACCATTGAACAAATTTTTAAATTAAATAATAAATAAATTGTGGCTTTTATTTAAGATTTAGAGTATATGGGAATTATATCATTTAAGATGTTAAAGAGCATCCCATTCTTCATTCACATTGTCCGTCACCACCGTTACCAGGGCAAATAATGGTATTTCACAATTTATTTTAATTTGCAACCATATAGTTCACATCTAGTGCATATTAAAATAAACCATATAAGGACCTCCTCGAGTATACTGAGGCACAGTCCCGTCGCACCATCCCAGGATATACCTACCGACAAACTTAAACCTGAGGTAGCATTTTCTGCTTTAGAAAATTTACTCAAAAATATCATTACACACCAGGACTACAATTTGGATCGTATATATGCGATACTTTTGCAAAAGTATTGAAGGAAAACAATGCCACCGCACCAACTCTAGATAATGATGTAAGCATCCCAACTGACGATGAAGCTATCAACAAGGAAGCATAAGAGAAAAAAGCATATCCAACAAAATTCCATCCAGCTCAGATGAAACGGAATCACCTAAGCCTGGACAAAAGCGGCTTAAAAAGAAGACAAGAGGAGCAAAAAAAAGTCGCGGAACCCACTGAGGATGTCCAACCGAAAGCCAACCAAGCACTAAGCCCTAAATCAACACCAATCCTACCTCTACCACCAACTAAAACATTGACAACGGGGCAAACAGCTCCAGCACCAACAACCACCAAACAACAACCGCATCCAGCACCAGCGATCGAAAATGCCAAGTTACCCCCAATTTTTTGCTATTCTGCAAATATAGCTGAAATCAGCAGATTTTGCAAAAGCAAACACTTGGTGGTAACGTTCAAGAACAAGAACAGGACCACCTTCATAAGCGCCGGGACCAAAGCAGCCTTTGACGACATCAAGGACTTCCTTCTTGACCGGAAAATTGAGTTTAACTCATTTACACCCCGTGATGAAAGGAGGAACCTGCTGTTGATCAAGGGCATTCACAGCTCCTTCGAAGACACCGAAGTTGAGGACGAAATGAGGATCGAAGGTCTCCCGGTTATCAAAGTTACTCAATGCATATCAAGGAAACTGCAGGGTAAAATCTACAATAACTTTGTAGTTGAGCTGAGTAAGGACTGCAACATTACCGTGGTCTACTCAAAGACTTTAGTGATTAGCCAGACGGTACACTGGAAACGACGAGGCTGTGATAACGAAAGCCAACATTGCACTCCATCGAGTTCATCCTCTCCTGAAGAACAAAACAGGATTGAGTAAACCATCGAAACTATTGATATACAAACAACTGCTGCGACCGGTTATCACCTACATTTTTCCGATATGGTCCACCATATCAGAAACTGCAATGGAAAAAATCTTCGAGAGGAAAATACTAAGGATATGCACTGATCTACAATTCGACCGTCAACGAAAGAAGCACTATATCAATCGTAGAGTATACGAAGAAGTTGAAATCAAGCACAGACAGCAAGGAAGATAATCACCATAATCGCCAGCCACCCTAACCAATTAAAAATCAGGAATGACACCCGGACCCTAGATACGTATGTGGTATGGATATCTTGGACAAACTCCCCACTGACGACTAACGTCTCCTTCTATGCTGGCATGGAGTCAGCATTCTACCGTAGCTCAACGCGCGGCGCCACACCCAACCAACCTCCATCAGGACAACCGAGACTGAACAACCCGAGATGAACCTCACCAACGACACCCTTTTTTAGCCATCGATTTCATGTTAAACACGTGTTAATTTTTTTAATTTGCCAATGTTTAAATTAATGCCCCTTTTGTGCCAACAAATATTTTAATTTAAGTTATTGTTAATAATTATTTATGTTAGAAGTAAGCCAAATGTATATAAACTGTATGGTTCAATAAATTAAAAAAATTACGGAAGCACAGATCGGAAAATTGGATTAATCGAAGAAACGTTTGATATTATTTCAAATAAAAGTTGTTGAAATATAATTATCAACTTGGAAGCAAAAACCCACATTTGCAAAAATTTACTAAAGTTTGTACATGCTCCGAAAATCTAGTGACTTACAACTCTCAAATGTTTATATGTTTGAGTATTGTCTGTCACAGGTTCTTAGGTACTTCCGAAAAGCTTAGTTGAGAAAACACTTATTATGAAAAGAATTACTCTTGATAAGAACTTAAGGTTGCACAGGTAAGTATTGTGAGATTAAGACCTCTGGCACGTCACTAACTCTCACACCACGGATAGAAAACAAATATTTAGATACTAACAATTAACATACTTAAAAATGAGTTCTTAGTAACAGCTCAGGAAGATTAGCTACAAAAATGGCTTTGCATCGAAAAAAATCCAAAAATGCAAAATTTTGGTATAGAGCTTCCATAAAAAGTTATCTTATTTTGGAACTGGTCAACATTTTTAAGGCAAGTTTTAAGAGGATTTTTTTTGAAAATTTCTCAAAAACTATAAATTTCTTTTATAAGAGTTTAAGGATATATATTAAATTAAGATTCTAATATTTTGTACATAGTTGTAAGGTGTGGAGACACCCGGTCGAAAATTGGGGGTGTAGTATACCAAGTGTATGCCATTAGGTAATATTTGATAACTCTCAGAAGTTTACAAATGTACGTCAATTAGTACTTAAGTTGCAACTGTCCAAATTAAAATTGTTCCTATACAGCTATTTGCAACGAAATGTCACACTTTGGATGTTTTTTTATCAATATTAGTTTTATTTTATAATTATGAACTCAAACATTATAATTTTTATTTCAGGACCTCTTACGCTTCATCTAATATTCAACTTTATTTTGGCATCTACTCTGTGGGATAAAATACCACGTTTCTTTCATACCGGTCCAAAGATAGTTTAAATTTTTGAATTTTTTTGCCCAATTTTAACCTTAGATATTCTATAGGGTTAAGATTGGGATTCTGAGTTGAACATGTCGGTACATCAATTTGTTCATCCAATAGCCAATCTTTGACCATGTTTGATGCATGTTTGGGAACATTCTCATGCATTAATATCCTATTTACTTAAATAGACTCAAAGGAAAATCGTTCCAAGGTATACTTAAGAATATCAAGATACGAGAATTTATCCATTCTGCCATCAATCCTCACCAGTGGATCCACTCCATGCCATGAAAATGATCCCCAGACTATCAAATTGTCCTTCCGTGTTTTACATTCTTAAAAGTGTACCTATGATTGTATGCTTAGCACTTTGGGCGATTAAGACATTTTTTTTCAATCTGGTCCAATTCGATTAATTTTGGTTTCATCACTCTCTTTCAAAACTGTACGTTTTTATTTGTATGTCTCGAGATGACTTAAAAGGGTCACATTCGTACTTTCTATCAATGACTCTGTCATTTCGTAACGGAGTTTTGCGGGGTAATGGCTTTCGAATTTAATTATTTTTTGTTGTAAAATCTCGATTCGAGAGACCTTGAATTTGGCTTTTGTATCTCGCATACCTTTGTTTTGATAATGCTTATAACCTTTTTTATAGTGCTTTTAACGACTTTTAAAATAAGCCCTGTATTACCAATATTGAAAAAACTATCGCCCACCGTACACATCCCAGATCTTTTACAGTTCTGTAATGTTTAAGAACTATACTCACGATAGTCACTATACATGCTAAAATATGTATTCAGAAGTTTTTTTTTTTCAAAAAACTTACATATAATTTTCAATTTGCAAAAAACTATACTTGATTCATTTTCACTCCCCCACCCAATTTTTGTTGCTTCGTACCAAAATAAGAAGGAGTTTTAGGGACTTTTAAGGAACTATGTTGATTTTTTTTCGAAGTGAATATATAATTTTCTAGGCCTACAAGATTTAAAAACTTTTAAAATTTATAAAATTATTTGATTTAATATCTTGCAAAATAAACCCACAATCAAATTGTTTTATAAAACATTTTCTAGATGAACTTTGAATTTATGATGATGGAATTAAATAAAGGTTAATTTCATTGACAAGAAGCACGGTAGCAAAAAAGGTCTTTTGATGTCATTGTTAAAATTTAAATTGCTTTAAGCATTTAAACACCATAGTTGCATGTAATCAAAATGAAATAAAAGTGGAGCAACGTTGCAAAGGTCCTCTAGTCTAGTGTGTATCCCTCATCATTACGAGTTAACTTTTTTTTGTATTGAAAATCAACAATCCATTGAAAGGATAACCAGGTATGTACATACTCTTAAGTGAGAGTGTAAGTAAGTAATTAAATTTTAATTAAAACAAATAAATGATATAACTACAATCGCACAATGAATCTTTGAATAAACATCAATTATTGTATCAATTGTTCGTGATGATGTGCACAATAAAAGTGTGAGAAATTAAAACAAGTATATTATCGCTGGCTGAAAGCCTCAGGAACTCGCGCAAAGGTGTGATCATTTAAACAGTTGTTTGAAGAGAAGAATTTGCATCATAGCCATCGCACTGCTACGCTGGCTGGCTGCGATTACGACGCGACGAATGAGTAAGTTAGTCAAGGCGGTGACAACGCGATGATGATGATGGTGATGAAGCATAGAGGGCGTTCGTGTGTCTTCTGCGATGGATTGCAAATTCATTTTTTTTTAAATGTAACCGTACCTAAGTAAATATCACGATAGCATAATAATCTCTTAGCAATTGCACAACACAGTAAATCTTTCCATTTTTGCTCATTTGTAATTTTTTCTTTTCTTTGGAATTTAGCAGCAGCCATGTCACTCAGAGTCATCGTATCTAATCATCATTGATTTAAGACTTTTTTTTTTAAATATACATATCTTTATTTGTACATCATGCAAACGAAACTTACTCAAGTGCTTAAGTGACATTTGTTTCGAAATCCTCCAACTTATTTTTATGAACGTCTTTGTTTGTTGATGTTTTTTTTATTTCGTTTGTATTTTGCTAATTTTAATTTTTTATTTTATTGCGCAACATGAACTTTTGATCTATGACTTATGATGTGTACTTAAATAAGTTTTTTACAAGGATTTATTTTTGTTTTTAATGAAAACAACTTACAAAATAATGTCAAATGAATACAGATAAGTTATTTTTAGAATCTTAAATCATATGAGAGATTAAACATTTAGATAGATATAATTGTAGTTTCTTGTCCTTGTTGCTTGGGGTTTTTAAATAGGCCAATTTTGGATTCATTTTTCATCGATTTAAAATGAATTTGAGCAAATTGTTGCCTTTTTAAAACATGATTAATGTACATTTGTTCATGCGATGTACCCAAAAGCTTTTTTGAATGTATAAAAAAGTAACCAAAAACATCTTTGATGAGGTTAATGATCTGTTAACAATTATTTTAGCACCAAAAAGAATATTCTAAGTATTTGAAAATGCAAATAAAAGTAGTATATAATCTTGTTTATCAGGCATATTTTATAGCACTGAATTAAAATTCAGAGCATCTTCATTTGATTTAGGCATTTATACACTTTTTAAAATGAAAGAGCATCAATTTTTATAGGAAAAATATAACTCATCAAAAACGATTACAATCAAAGTCGATACTTAAAGAACTCAAACTTAATATTTATGTACCTCGAAATATCTTTGAATTATTGGTCGTTATATGTTATATCATACAGATATAACGTTGCCTGCTCTAAATAGATAGACTATAGGAACTCGTAGACTATAGGAAACTATGTATAACTTGTGTTTAGAGGGAGCAATAACTTTTTCTCAATAAAATTCTTATAAAAGAACACAAAGTTAGTTGATTACTAATTAGTTACTTGAAACAAATAATCTAGTGAACTATTACTTTAGGAAAATAGGGAAACTTGACCACTTAACGTGACTTCATAGTAGAAAAATATTTGCTCAAAAATAAGGATGAGGATAATTAAGGGGTTGTAATTTATTGATTGATTTTTGCTAACTATGACGTATGTACTCGTAGTTAACCTGGAATGTGTGCATATCTATACATATATAAATCAATGAAAAAGAAAAATCAAGCATGGATGAAATCCGTTGAAAAATGCTATACAATATAAAAATGTACGTATGCGCCTAAGTGTACCACGTTATATCCTTGAGATTTTGTTTACAAATTAACAGATGTAAGCATTAATGTAAATAATACACTAATAATAAGTTTAAATCATACACCTCGATTGTAACCAATTTACAACACTATTTGGGATACATTTATTATTTATTGAAACATAGAATTTATTTTGAAATAAAATTTACACCGATTTTTTTGTTCTGTTTGAAAATGTGAATAATCATGAATTAGCATAATCCGCCGAATGATTGTTGGCCCTAACTCATCTAAGAATTGATGGCTTTGATAATATCAATTAATTCAAAACTTATAAGATGATTCTTACAAATCAATTATTCGAAATCTTAAATGTTTTGGTTGTTTTTAGGGTTTTAGAAAATATCATATGCGGTACATAATTAAGTCGCTTTAATATTGTAAGAACTAACTATTGCTTTCATTAAATATTTATATTTTTTTAATATTTTTGAAAAATGGAGCATAGCCATCGACATAAATAAAAGATGTCTCAAAGTAACCGACGCATCTATAGGTTCCTAGGTATTTCAATTTGAAAAAACTTATGAAGTAAATAAATTAAATAATCTGTATAGTTTTTTGAGTATTTTCTCTTACTCAAATTTGTTGCTTTTTCAAGGTTGTAGTTTATCTAGCGCCAAATAAGAAGTTTATTTAAGGTAAGGAAAATATAATAGTTGTGATAGTAAATTGTAGCAAGATCATTAATCGTACAGAAATATAAACATTTAAAAGTCAACGACGTACGTTAAGTTCCTATACAAACTGAAGATGGTAAATGATACAACAAATTAATTCACTCAAAAATGCTCAAACGTAAAGTTAGTAAAGGTTAATGCTGTATTTATAAATATCGTCCATGATAGAGACCAATATTTAATTGTCCTTATAACTTTTCTAATCTAAGGCCGATTGTTCTTGTTTTTTTCTTTCTTATTTAAACAAGAATTTTTTTCTATCACATGTTTTTACTATGCGATTAACGAATTAGCGGTTTTCCTACAAATAAAAATATTGATCGTATTGTTTTATTAAATTAAAATTAATGTTTTTCGGCAAAACCTTAAGTAATCTTCAGCTTTCATAATTTTACACCAAAATTCAAGAAATTATACACCAGTGTGCATCTTGAGACGCAGTTGTTATACGATTTAAAAAAAAAGGAAGATAAATAATTGATAAAACTGTTAAAAAATCTTAAGGCAAATAAATTGATTTATTTTAATCAAACTTCTTTTTATTTTGGTAAAATTATAAAATGTACTTATTTTTTAAGAAATAATAACTTTTTTAAGCAAAAACGTGGGTCTTTTCACTTTTAAAAATTAAAAATAATACTTTATAACGAATTTTTATAAAATATAGAAATAAAACAAAAACAAACGTCCAATTTCTTGAAAACTTTCTAGTATTAAAAACTTTGTTTATTGATAAATTAGAACTCGATTGAGTTCTAACTCATTTCTACATCAAGTTGCCAAATTTTACAACTTTAAATTTTCAGATTTTGGTTTTGTATAAAATTACAGACCACAAGGATTTTCATTGCAATTATAAAATACAGAAAACATGGAAGGTTTGCCAAAAAGTCATAATTAGGAGCTTATGTAAAATATTTTGGATGCCGACAGTTTCATAAAATGTTAAATTACAATAAGCTTTTATATCCAGGTTTTAGGCTTAGGTATGTACTTTTTTTTCAATAAAGTATACATATCAGCTTTTTTAATGACCACGTCTATTTGTGCAGAGTTAATAGTGGTGGTCATTACAAAAACTAAGAAGATTAAAAATAATTTTGAGAAATAAAATCCAATTCCCATGGACAACATGAACAGAAATAAGTGTAGATAAATCAGTTTATAGAATACAAGACCCACGTTTTGACATTATGTGCATCTTAAGAATTTTGTAAAACTAATAAACTCATCTTGACAATAATCTTTTGGTTAAATCTGCTAAACACAAGATCTCTTGATTATTTTCAATAGTTTCTATCATTTAAATCAATTCGAGAATAAGAATATCAAAACCAAATTTTAAAATAAATGTCCACTCCAAAAAGACAGATTTTTTTAAAATTCGTAAAATGTACGATTTTTCAGTCAGAACTTTCTACAAAAATAACAAACACGCTTCAATTTAGTTCCTCGAGCTCAAAAATAATTTTGATCCGAATTCTATAGATATAATTAGATGTGAAGAAATGCCCGAATTCTTAATATTTTTTAAAACGAGGTTAAATAAATACACCGAGAATGAGTAGAGTTTTTATTTTATTTAGATTTAGAAATTTAAGAACAATACTTTTTTAATAAGGCAACAATATCAAAAATTAGGTTTAAATTTTAGATAGTTGGAGCCAATTCTAGAAATGATAGCAAGAATCATAAAAACCTAAATAAAAACTTAAGAAGGAAACAAAAATTACATTATACCTTTTTCGGATTAAATAACTTCTGGTACTCATAATAATAACATTGCTCTTAGGAATATTAAATTTTCTTATAAATGTAAACGGTGATTTTTTAAGAGCTTGAGAACTTTTTTAAAAAAAAAATTGCAAAATCTCATCGATTCTTTATTTGAAACGTTAGATTGGTCCATGACATTTACTTTTTGAAGATAATTTCATTTAAATGTTGACCGCGGCTGCGTCTTAGGTGGTCCATTCGGAAAGTCCAATTTTGGGTAACTTTTTCGAGCATTTCGGCCGGAATAGCCCGAATTTCTTCGGAAATGTTGTCTTCCAAAGCTGGAATAGTTGCTGGCTTATTTGTGTAGACTTTAGACTTGACGTAGCCCCACAAAAAATAGTCTAAAGGCGTCAAATCGCATGATCTTGGTGGCCAACTTACCAGTCCATTCCTTGAGATGAATTGTTCTCCGAAGTTTTCCCTCAAAATGGCCATAGAATCGCGAGCTGTGTGGCATGTAGCGCCATCTTGTTGAAACCACATGTCAACCAAGTTCAGTTCTTCCATTTTTGGCAAAAAAAAGTTTGTTAGAATTGAACGATAACGATCGCCATTCACGTTGCGTCCAACAGCATCTTTGAAAAAATACGGTCCAATGATTCCACCAGCGTACAAACCACACCAATCAGTGCATTTTTCGGGATGCATGGGCAGTTCTTGAACGGCTTCTGGTTGCTCTTCACTCCAAATGCGGCAATTTTGCTTATTTACGTAGCCATTCAACCAGAAATGAGCCTCATCGCTGAACAAAATTTGTCGATAAAAAAGCGGATTTTCTGCCAACTTTTCTAGGGCCCATTCACTGAAAATTCGACGTTGTGGCAGATCGTTCGGCTTCAGTTCTTGCACGAGCTGTATTTTATACGGTTTTACACCAAGATCTTTGCGTAAAATCTTCCATGTGGTCGAATAACACAAACCCAATTGCTGCGAACGGCGACAAATCGACATTTCACGGTCTTCAGCAAAACTCTCAGAAACAGACGCAATATTCTCTTCTGTACGCACTGTATGCATTCGTGTGGTTGGTTTAATGTCCAATAAAGTAAACTGAGTGCGAAACTTGGTCACAATCGCATTAATTGTTTGCTCACTTGGTCGATTATGTAGACCATAAATCGGACGTAAAGCGCGAAACACATTTCGAACCGAACACTGATTTTGGTAATAAAATTCAATGATTTGCAAGCGTTGCTCGTTAGTAAGTCTATTCATGATGAAATGTCAAAGCATACTGAGCATCTTTCTCTTTGACACCATGTCTGAAATCCCGCGTGATCTGTCAAATACTAATGCATGAAAATCCTAACCTCAAAAAAATCACCCTTTATATAATATTTTCTTAAAACAAATATTAAGAAATTCCAAGCAAATTTTTCTTTGACTGTAACATGAACATTTTTTGTTTTATAGATGTGCTAAATTAATGCTAGATTTGAATTCATGTTGCAAATAATTAACAACCTAATTAACAATAACAAATTGTTGTAGTTTGTTTTTAGTGTTCCTTAATCACAACTTAAATATGCATAGGTAACATACTAGAAGAAATACTAGCGATTTTCTGTATAAGTTTATTATTTTTTATGAGTTAAATATGTTTGGTTATACTTCTTGTAAATATAATTATGTGTTTACTTAGTTTGATTAACCGATTTATCAACTTTTACTATTTCCATGTGAATGCCAATATTTATTTACCCTATACACAAAATAAAGAAAGACCTAATTTTGGCTTTCCAAGAGCGAACGAAAGCTAAAAAAAATACTAATATCCCTCAATCATATCAGGAACAGAACTCTGATATTCTTGTTTCCATTCGTTCTTGATTTTGATTAATCAATCCAATCACAGAATCTATTGCTTTTCCTTTTGGTCTATTAATTTGGTGCTACTATACAAACAGGAATGAATGTAGCACCAAGCACCTTGCTAAATTAATCCTTCCTCCCCGAAAAAAAGCCCACAAAAATAAACTTCCGAATCACCAAAAAATTTATAATTTTATCAGTTCGGTGAAAATTTGGTAGAGTAGGTTGATACAGTGTTTTTGTTTGTTCTACTTCTTGGAATTTATTATTATTCCCACATCGAAACTGTGGAGTGTTATAAATATTTTATTTCAATGGAATATGGAAGGCAAGCACGCAAGTTAGTCAAAGAATTTTTATTCATCAAGAGTAAATTTAACGACAACAACGATATTAGAGCACACAGTGGAGTTATTTGAATTCTTTGTGGGAAATAAAACATTCGTTTGTTGCTAAAAAATGTATGTTTTTAGTGCCGTCTTCTAAGGTCAAAAACATAGTGCGAGCGTTAGAAAAAGAAGAGAGTGTTTGAAAGGAGGCGTCGCGTCGGTGCATATGGGTATTAATTCTTGAAAATTGCAATGACTAGGAAAGACAGAGAGTGGAAAGGCATACCACATTCGCGAAGTACGCCTAAAGAACCAATATCTGCACTAGATAGTATGGCCCAACTTGGGAGCAATGGTATGCCGATGAGATGAACATTCCTGGAGACAATTTGAATTCTTTAATGAGGACAATGCAATAAAATGATTTTATGGAGCATAATCTGTTAAATTAAATGTAAAAAAGGGTGAGAAATGTTCATGCAAATGTTCTGCCTTTTGCCAGAAATTGGACAAATTCAAAAAGAGTAATTCTTGTCATGAATTAGGCTTAAAACTGCCGGTCTCCTCCATCTTTGACAACATTACACGCACATATGAATAGTTGAGAGTTGTAAGTCACTAGGCCCTAGTTCTCTACGGGCGTTGCACCACCCACTTTATAAATTTGTCTGCTTTGTAATATTTAAAAGACTTAAGTAACTCTCAGGAGCAGGAGCGAAATTGCATATCTTATCATTCTACAAAAAGTTGTTGCTAATACATGCTCGTAAACGAACATTTCACTTTCCTTGATGCAACTGCCAATCATAGATAGTGTGCAAAGCTGCTAAAATACGATTTCAAGACACAAGGTAGCGTTGAGTTTTTCACGCAATAAATTCTACTGGATTTTTATTTACCCAATTATCAAATGACCCGAGTATACACATCTGAGGGTACTGTCGTCAGCGAGCAGGTTTCAAAAAATAGATCATTAATAAGAATGAGAAAAGTTTTCGGAGACAGGACACAACCTTGGGGCACACCAACGCTTATTTTAAAGTTTTAAAACTTACATATTTGAAGATTTTTTAAAACATACATTGAACTGCCTTTAAAAGCCAATACTTATAATACTGAGAAATAGATCCAGATGGTGTATAAGAGCCGTCCGGATACAGGAGCAAACACTTATTCTCGTTCTTTGAACTTAATTGCTTTAAGAACTATAATTATGATTATGAGAAGTTTCCGTAAGAAGAGAAAGCACTGTACGAAGTTTCGGGAGCATATTACACATAAATGATGATTTTGAGAGCTTAAAGTAAAACACTTGTTAACCAACCAAAGTCATTTAATTAACACTGATTAATTCTTCAAGATAGTATAACTCACAAGTACAAAAAAATGTACTTCAATAAATCTTCAAATATTTAAAAAAGAACAAGAAACTCTCCATTTATTTTTATTCATAAGCATAGAACAGGCGCCACCTCATAATTAATTCGTGAAGACATTTTCAGGGTAGGTATCTAATTAATAAGGCCCGTTTTATCAACACATATTCCTCTACCTCCCACATTATATCTTTCTATCTAAATGACTTCTAACACTTACTCCAACATATACATATGTATGGTTGTATGTACACAAAGAGAATTATTTTTTTATAGCATTTTATATCAACCATAATTTATTATTACTCATTATTCATTTTGTTTCCAACTAGTTTTGGTAAATTATCACACTGTACACAGTACAGTTATACGACTATATATACACTTTTTTAAATGCTTAAAAAAAGGTGTGCCTATTTTATTATGTTTATCACGTTGTCGTTTATGTATATAGATAAATAACCATTTATAGGAGTTTTCTTTCGTTTGTCTAACCTTTCTCTTCTTTTAAATATTGTTGTTGTAGGGACAAACTTATGTATTTTCGAAAATAAAATGTTTTATCTTGGTTGGTTCAACCCTTAGGCTCGAAAAAGCACATCTTTGCAAAATGTATCGAACGATATAGGTCCTTATGGTAGATGTTTATTATTCTAACGTTGATAATTTAATCATTATAGTTGTTATCAGTCATTTTATTTTATGACTTTGGGACAGGGTCGTCCTGGGCAGAATATGGAACCTCAAGAAATAATAAATCAAATTGAATGTTCTGTTTAGATTTTAAAATTGAAAAAAAGAGTGTACCTTTACGTGAAAGAATGGTAATAAGCTATTTTAATATTATTTGTGTGTTTGCAAAAACCAATAACGGTTGAATTATTTTGGCATGTGACATAATGTGCCCAGAACTGCCTTCTTTTGGCCCTTTTAATAAAGATGATATTTTGTTTTGTTTTTCCTTTTGGATTTTTTTATCTGTAGGAAATGCGGCCCTGGAAAATTCGGCGAGCGGTTATAATATATAAGTCCAGGAAAATAAGTTACAAAATAGCATCATTTCGAAGAAATTCCGACAAAGCTGAATTTCGTTAGAAAGCTGCATTTATACGTTCTTAACACTCCCCAAAAAGTCCTTTGATATTTGTAAGAGGGTGAAATGAGGTCAAGTATGATGTTTTAACAAGTTGCACGAAAAATGTTTGACAATTTTGTTATGTAATCCTACACAAAAAATGTAGCAATTTGTTTGTTCCTAAAGTTGATATGTTAGAAGATAAACATTGGAAAAAGTCTTGGGCTTTTTATTACTGACACTTACATCTATCCCAAACGACACGCGAAAATATACATAAGTCTTGAATTACGCGTCTTTTTGTAAGGAGCTAAACCTGATTTTTTCGGTATTTGTAATTTTTGAAATTGAAATACTAAACGATGTAATTCTATTCCAGAAACATTGAAAATGTTGCAGAACATCTCTATCAAATCAAGAGTTTATGGGTGCCACCTATTCTTCAAAAATAATTGACCTTGATGACCATCAACATCAGAAATATATGAGTGACCATTTTGAGCCTTTGAAGAAATGGAAAATCCAGCTCAATGTCTGCAATCGAAATTCGTGATCAATCGATCAATATTATTTTGCAACCATCGTATTTACCTGACTAAGCACTTTTCGCTAAAGCTAAGAGATCGCTCGCTGTCAGAAAGACGACGGAATTGATAGTCATACCAAAAAAAGAACCTCAACAGAGTATCGGAAATTTGGAAAAGAACGTTGGAATAAGCGTATTGGAGACTTCCAATTGCACCTGGAGACAATAAAAGATTTTTAGATTTATAGAAAACCCATACTAAAGAGTTATTCATTTTGAGGTTTTAAAAGTAAAGGTCTGGAATTCCACATGTGTCAAACTTAGTTGTAAAACCATTTTTTTTTTTAGTTGAAAGTCTGATATTTACGAAAATGGATCTCTTAACTATCGCACAACGCATACAAATTGTTAAAACCTACTACAAAAACGGTTTTGGATTTTGCAACAGTCTCATATCGTTCTTTAACAGAAAATTATGGTTTACATAATCGTCGAACTAAGCAAGAAATTGGAAAAATTCTGATGAAATTTGTTAGAGATGCTGTAATGCCTGTGCATCATCGTTTCGTTCGTACTATTGAAAATACCGCTGCTGTAAGTGAAAATGTTGCCGAACAGCCGATTGTGTCGATTCCTCGTCGTTTTCAGGAATTAGGGCTGTCTTATTTTGCATTAGGATCTACATCTACATCTAGCTCACACAACAACTGAAGACAGCTGACCATTCACAACGTCGTATATACATACGTCGAATGGATGCTTTAACAACGGTGGTAATTTTTTGAACAACATTTTCTTCAACGACGAAGCACATTTCTCTACCGGTGGGTATGTTAATGATCAAAATTGTCGTATTTGGAGTTCTGAGAATTCTTAATTAATTGAAGAGAGGCCACTACATTCACAAAAAGTCAGTCTACTATTGGAGAATACAACTTGAAGAATATGTGGTTTCAACAATACAGTGCCACATTTTACACAACTCGAGCCTTATCAACTGTCCACCAAGATCATGCAATTTGACACCTCTGGACTTTTTTTGTGGGGCTACCCAAAAGACCTCGTTTATGCAGATAAACCTTTAATTCTTGAGAACTTAAAAACAATATTCGTTAAAGCTTCCAAAACAACACTATCGAAATTCCAGATAACCTTTACATCAGCTTATAAGCTTTATTCAGCTCAGTATAAAATATACGTATACGCTCTATAAAACTAATAAAAAATAAAGTCCCCATAACCAGGGACCTGTACAATAAATCTCAACTAATAACCCCCTTCAACACAAAGCAACAGGGTAGTAGGTATGTACTGCTAAACTTGTATTTTGAGTTTTCAATCGATAATCAAAACCGACTACACCATTTTCAATCCTACAAACAAAAAAGCGCAAAGAATTCACAATATCATGACATGATGTAGTTATTATTAACGCCTTACCAAACCATGAGTATACAAATGTAATCAAAAACCAGAACTTACCGTCATCAACTTGAAGCTTCTTTGCCGCACTATCTGCTGCCGCAGCCGCTGCTGCTGCTGCACCAGCTTGATGGTTTTTCAGTTTTATTGAGCCTTTTTCATGCGGCTGCACTACCATATTATCGATCACAGATTCGTCTCCATTATTAATATCACGTTTATTGGCGTCAATGACAGTCTCAACGGGAGGTATTCGAGCTTTGTCACCATTTCTGTTAACCGCAATTGGAACGTCAGCGGCAGCACCTCCACCACCTCCTCGAGCCAAGTAGTCAAATTCATCACCACCTGCAGCTCGACCGCCAACTGCTTCTCCCGGAACACCCCCGACGCCTCCCCCTCCGCCACCACCACTGTCACCCCTCAATCCTAAGGACATTGCATTCCATTTGGAAGCGCGTCTCGTGTCATCTGTGTAGAGCAGGAAGGCAATGGTAAACCAAATTACCGTCAGAATTGCGACAATTTTCACAATCGACGTTGAACGACGACGCCATATGAATGCCATATTTCGCTGGTGCCTGTTTCAGTTGGAGTTGTTAAGTGAGACTCCTTGTTGTAGCAATTTTGTGTCACTGGTTCGAGTCGTTCGTTTTTTTTCTACTGTTCACAATTTGTGTACTTTGCGAGACAGAAATTGTGTTTTATTTTTAAATTAAGTTAAAGCCTTTTTTCGACAAACGCCAAAAAGAGAATATACGAGTGTTTTTTAAGGTTTTGTGTATTTTATTCACATAATTTGGCTTATTTACGAATAAGATGACATCCCACAATCGTCATGAGCATCATGATGTTACGTTAAATTCAGTTTGATGGAGGAATGTAGAGATAGTATTTTAAATATTTGTGGTTTTGGTCTTAGTTTCAATTTTGTTGTATTTAAAACTCGTAAAAAGATTATTTGATATGTATCCTAATGTTGGTTTTTGTCTTTTTAGAAATAAAATTTAGTCTCAATAGTTTTGTTTTTGATGTGTGTGGATATGTCCTTGGTAGCAGGGTTTTTTGTTTGCTACCAAGTTTTGATGCTTCTTTTATTGGAAATATGATGTTGAGGAAATTTTTCGTTTTCCTTTATTGTTTTTGATGATTTCGATAGTTTTCGAGTGCGAAATTGTAAACAATTTATTATTGATTTGTTTGATGTTTCATTGGAAGTATCTGAAATTATACAAGAAAATGGAGTTAGTAAAATTTTTCTAAAACTTTAAGGATAATTACATATATAAAATGTAGGTCCTTGAATGTATCATATTTGGCTCAAATTTTTCAAAATGATTCGTTTGCTAAATTTTGCAAGAACACAATTATGCTTTAAAACGAAATAGCAAGATTTGTTTTACTAAAAATTATGATAAAGTATGTTTAATGTTAGTTAAGTTACAGGAAATCAGAAGTGGGATCTTGCAATTTAAATGGCTGCTTAAATGTTCGATGTTTTTATGCATTATAATCATCTGAGATACAGAGATTTTGACTTTGGATATATTAAATATCATCTTTTTTAGAACAATACTATTGTTTAATTTTTTAATCAAAATTATATTTCCGAGAACAGCGGTTTCCTCCGAAATTTCGTTGAAATGGCCACAGCAGAGACATTTTTCAGGGCAGCATAAAAAGACAAATCTGAAGGGCACAGCTTGTCAAAAAACGTTTGAAAGAAAGTTCATCTGAAATAAGGAAAAGAGGTTTTCTGCTGCTGCCAAAAAGTTTTTGGCAGCAGCAGAAGCTTTTGAGTGGAAAGACGACTTCAATATCTGCAGCTCTGCACAATGTGACATAACGCAACCGATGAAAATCTTGACGCTCCATTTTCTCTTTCCGAAGTTGAAGCAGCTATAAAAAAACTCTTAAGATGGAAAAGCTCCATCCATGGGGAAGACACAATATCTTTTGAATTTTCTAAACAACTCACCCCCAAATTTCTACAACTCTTCAATGTCGAACTCATCAACATTTTTCGTAAGATTTCGATCAAAAATCATCTTTCCCTTGCATAAAAAATCAACTCTGAAGTTTCAACAAACTACAGAGGCACCCAATTTTGAACACTGCAACAAAGCTTTTTAGTTCAGTATTGTAGACTAGATTATCCAGTTGGATTGAAAGCAGGGAAATTTTGATTGAGTTTCAAGCAGGGTTCCGAAAAAATCACTCAACAGTTGATCAAATATTTTCTCTAGTAAATATAGGCAAAGTCTACAAGAAGAATGGCAAACAACTGTTTTCCTTTTTTTGTCGACTTTCGGGCAGCATTTGACTCTATTTCTAAGGATGCTCTCTTCTTCAAGCTTCAATTATAAAATCTCTTCAAACATAATAGAGCAATGTATACAAAAACTTGGCAATAGTGTGGGATGGAAAACACCTTACCGAGGAGTTTCAGACCTCAATGGGAATTAAACAAGGATGGTTGTTAAGGAACATGCGTAAGTGAGTGGTATAAAATGGCGAACGATTACTCAACAACTTTTTCAATATCAATTGAAGATAACTTTTCTTTGCCTACTTCGAAATTTGACGATTTGTTGATGAAAATCGAAAATAAAATGTAAGATAAATTAACTGAGGAAGCGGAAACATCATTATATAGAGCTTTTTTTAAAAATGGACACACTTTATCAATCAGTTGATTTTTCCTTACGACGATTCCTTTCAAGATATAAAAGTCAATCATCTCATCTCAATAACAAAATTTCAATCAAATAATACATTAAAAAGAATACACGTCAAGAAGCCATGATTTTCTAGACGTCTACAGATATTTTTCTTTTGAGAAAGTAAACTTCGTGAGTGTCAGCTTTTAAGGCACACTTCTTTTGGTTGCTTAAAGATGCCACTTTAAACTTTAATTTTAAGGTGGCATCTTCTTAAGAGTACTTTACAGTAAACACTTCAAAAATGATACGATTAATATTTTTTATATGGTGAGCTAATTTCCGGGAAGTTTTAAAGTTGATTTATTTCCTTTATTGTGTTTACCGATTTTCTACATATGTTTGATTCTGATCAAAACATTTGTCCACTTCAGAAAATTGTATTATTGACACTCTATGTTATCTGTCGACTTACTAACTACTACCTAAAGTTGCTATCAAGGCCTGTGTTGTCAGTTTAAAATTCAATATCTAGTAAAATATCACTCACTATCCACATCTGGTCATACAAAATTATAATGCTGTTTGAAAATAGTTAGTTTTAAAAAAATTTAAATTTGTGTTTTTGTTTTTTTTGGATTTGATTTTCGTAACGAAATGCTGACACGTTTTCAAGTTATCGAATCTTGAAAAAAAAGAATTTTATTTTGTTTTTATCCAAAAAAACTGACAGTTTTGATCATTAAATATTATTAAGACAATATTAGAACTTTCGCAAGCTAAAAATTATTGGAATAGGTTTATGAGTTCTTGGGAAATTTTTAAATCAAAAAAGAGACTGATACACACTGATAAATTCCCATCCCGTCTTGCTTGAAACTTGTGTGACATAAATAATTTTAAGTTAGTATCTTTATTTGTTCTTTTTAAGCCGAAAACCATTTCTTATCAGTTTTTTGTGTTTTTGTAAGTTTTCGGGTTTTTTTTTAAGTTGGCAGTTACATTTTTCTAAAAGATGAACTAAAAATTACCAAAAATATTTTGCATATTATGAAATAGTTTAATATCAAAATCTGGATTTGATAACCAATTTTGAAAGTTTTTGCAAATACGTATGGGTTTTTCTAAGAAAATAAGGCGCAGATTGAAATCATTTTGAAATCGTGATATCTAGAAACGAATATCAATTTTTAACAATTTTAGGTCCTATATTTGTAGTGTTTAATTTTTATGAAAAAACTGACTGTTGGATTTTTTTTTAATTTCACTGAATGCTGAATATTTTCTATAAGACGAAATTAGTTTGAGGCCAATATCTTAATTTTCTGAAAAGACATTTTATTTAAAAATCAATTTTTACCAAATTTTAGTATTGTTTTTTTTTAGGTTTTTAATTTTTGTAAAAAAAACTGTCAGTTTGATTTTTTCAAAATTTTACCAGATATTTAAAACGCTATTCTTCGTTGCATTAAATAATGTTGGAGATAAAATAATTTTTTGTTTGTAAAATATTCGAATATTTTTGTTCAGTTTTTTTGATTAATAAAAATGAATTAATTTTTTTTTTTGAGTTTGGTATCACGTAACACTACAAAATGGACAAATTTAATTAAAGTAACTAGCGTTATTGGTTCGTGAGATATTTTGGGTAAACCACCATTTTCATTAAGAGTCTTTTCGGCATTTGTATGCATTATTATCTGTATAAAAAACTGTATTTGAATTCGATATGGGCCACGAAAAAAGCTCTCTCTAAAAATGTTTATATTTAGATTCTAGGGACCGTAAAACGTCGAGAAATGTCATAATATAGAATTCGACAAATCGAACCGATTGCAATAACTTCCTATGGGAAATTAATATCGGTTATATAAGAGAAACCCATTTCGGGAATACAAAAATATATGTTTGTTTTTAAATTTGTCAATTTCTAACCAAACAATTTGTATGGGAATGCTGTTATTTTGTATCGTAAAAAACGTCTAACGCGAATCTGCTTAAAACCCTTACTTTCAAAAATAAACTCAATCGCCCCATAATTAAGGCTCTAACCGGCGACGACTATAGTAAAACACACGGAAGGAATCAGAGGACCCACTTTTTTCATGTTCTCTATCATCGGTTTGAAACACAGTCGAACTCCTTTATAATATTATAATTAATGTTTTAATCATTAGCCACAGCACACATTCTCCAGAGTTCGGGAATTGGGATTTGTTTGCATAAAGATGAAATTAGCATTGAATACAGCCTCTGGAGCCTCTGGAGCCTCAGGAGCTCTTAGTGCCACAAAAATCGAATCCCTAAGATAACAAGCAGGCTATGAATCTTTTGAACACTTTGAAAAACAGAGCAATTAACCTAATGAAATAAACACTTACAGATCCAGTCCATCCCCTCTTCAAGGCTGCTGAAGATGTGATTAACGCTACAAAACTGATCAAGAAATATTCCAAATCTGCCCTTATAAAAATGACATCTATAGTTCCAAATTTTAGCTATTTTTCATTCAATAATACGCAGACATAAGGAGGTACTTGGAAAAGACATAAACTTCCCATTAACACTAATCTTGCTAAGTACAAAAAGGAAAATACTACTAACGACATATTTAGAATGCTTCACCAAGAAATGATCTCTGCCTATAACGCTGATAGAATCTTCTACACAGACGGCAATTTATAAAGGCATATCTGTTGCCCAAAAATACTCTAACCGATCGCTCGTTGTAACCGATAATCTTGGTATCCTCTTGGGTCTTAAAAATGAGACAAATAAATGCCCTTCTCTGGAGTTTATAAGAAGATGTTTATTCGCCAATAAAATAATTGTTCTAACATGGATACCTGGACATTCCGGAATCAAATGAAATGAGGCAGCAGACCTTGCAGCAAGAACTGCTACAAACTATCCACTCATTGTAGAGTATCCCAAATTGTATAATCTCCTGCGCAGAACTTTAGTTCAGGATCATAAGAAAGAGCTCATCAAAAGTTGGCAAAACTCCGAATTTATTCTAAAAAAAATATCAATCTACTTACGTATACCATACAATCGGTCTCTCAACAGAGAAGATAGCATAAAACTCTTCCGAATAAGAGTTGAAAAAGCTATTTTTAACACTCAACATTACTATAATGCTGGAGATCCTGAGCAATGTTTGAATTTTGAAACGATACTCTCTGTTTGGCATATCCTTGTCGAATGTCCTATATTTCTCCAAATTGAAGTATCATCCGACACCATAACCGAAAAACTTGCCGGAATCTTGAATCCTTCAGATGAACGATCGATTCAGTACATACAAGATGCCACATCCGCGCTCACCAAAAATCTGATGAAATATATTTTCTTTTTTTCACTTCTCAATTAAACATAATTTGTCTTTGCAAAATTTTTTGTTTACAATTTTGTTATACTTATACTAACCTGAAATATAGAATCTGATAATTAAATATGTACAGTTAAGAGACCGCTACCCTGATGCCTTTCTAAAAATAATTTAGAAACTAAGTTTGTAAATTATTTCAAAAAATAAAATACAATAAATAACTTTGAATACTGAGCGAAGGACAATTTATCTCATTTGGTCCTCGCCTTTGGCAGCTTTGACATTTTTTTAACGTTTGGCAAGATTGTTTAAAACTGTGAGCTATCTAGATTTGTATTTCATTTTCATGTTAAATATGTCTAGAAATAAACCCAATTGTCTGTTTAAGCTTAACAAAAGAACAATGTTTGCATTAGCTCCTAATTTTAAAACAAATAACTTTATTTGCAGTAAATGCAAACAAAATAACGCGTGGCACTGTTCGTTATCAGTATGGTTATTGCTGCGTAGCACTGCGCCTCTTCATATTTATACATGTCGGCTTAAAGATCACAATGAAACAAATAACAAGAAGTCAAGAATTGATTTAAGAATAAATATGTTTAAATGTTCATTGAAATTAACAATGGATACAATTTTTATACCTGCCACATTTGATTACATATCAAGAGACCATTGTCTCAACGTGTAACTTCACTCTTTGTTGTTTAAATTTCTACTATTTCTTTTCTAACAATCTAAGAATTTAATTTAAAACAAGAAATTTCATAGGAACAGCAGAATTTGCTCTTACCTTTTGCAATATAGTCAGGAATTTCTTTGGTATGATATTTCTTCTATTTTCATTTGCCACGTTTATATGAAGTTTAAAACGTACTTATGTGTAACTTTATATGAAAAAAGGAAACCACTTTAAAGTAATTTTTCATTCATATTGTAAACTTGTACTTTTTAAAAACTTTTACTTTCATCTTTCGTTACTCACATTACTCGCATGTAAACTAATTTTATCTTGTTTTATTATTTTTAATTTTTTTTGCACAGGAAACTTTTCTTTTATTCAATCAAAGTCTTTTTGTGACAATGAACGAACAGCAATCAAATTATGAATTGAGTGTTGTTGACTTTTCTAACAAAGACTGCATGCAGATAAATAATTTTTATAGCTTCAAAGTTTAATGCAACAACAATGAAAACAACGATAACATAAGGGTATATGATAAAATATCAAAGAGTTTGGTTTAAAGAACAATTATAAGACAGAAAAAAACATACAGAAAAACTACAGGTCCCTACTTTGTTTTAGGAATAAAGTTAACACAAATTTGACACCGAACGTTCTTAACATTTGTAGTTTAAAATATTTAAAACAGACTTTTTGAACTTAAGGCAGTTTTGTTCAAATTTCTGTAAATGTAGTGTAAGTTATTTGTAGTACCCGTGGCATGATGGTTAGTGTGTTGGACTGTCATGCCAGAGGTCTTGGGTTCGATCCCTGCCTATGCCATCTAAAGTCTTTTCACGGGTACTGCCTCTTGCTAGGAATTGACAAATTGTCCAAGAGTAATTCTTGTCATGAAAAAGTGCTTTCTCAAATTAGCCGTTCGGATTCGGCAAATAAACAATAGGTCTCCTCCATTCCTGACAACATTACTCGCACACAGGAATGGTTGAAAATTGTAAGTCACAAGGCCCTAGTTCTCATCGGACTGTTGCGCCACCCAATTTTATTTATTTTTTAGAGTAAGTTATTTAGTTTCATATGTCTTAATATCAAAGTTAAAAATATGAATTTAGAAAACAAAACCTACCCTATGGAAAAAAGAGCACAAAACTTATCAAAAATGCTTTTGCTGATAATATAAGATAACAATCAAAGCTTTTCAGTTCAATTTAAAACTCACAAATTGTCAACGTGTATTTTTATGAACCTACATATAAGTTTTTAATTTAGGATGAAAGAGTTATTGACTTGTTATAAACTTAGAACAAATTAATTTAAGACAAGCTATCTATTTTTGTATTTGTATTTGTACAATTTTGGAGCTATTTAAAAATGACAAGATGACGTATCGTGAATCTTGAGATAAAACTTTTTGCTGGTAAAAAAACATAAATTTAGTTTTTGATGTCTTTAAATGAAGCTAAAGGTTTTGACGTAATGAGAACAATAATTTGAAGTTTTAGACATACATACAAAAATCAACAGTTTCAAGGCTAAGAAATGTTTAATATTTACATATAAGCGAATTCATCTAATAAATAATAAGTAAGCTTAACATCTAACCCATATTTTTGACTGGGTTTATAAGGGTGTAATATTCGTCAGAACGTTTTACCATTATAGATATTCAAACAAATTTTATATTAGCTTTATACGTCAACAGCATTGAATTCGGGGAACTAGGGTGTCTTGAAATAATTATAATAATGAATAAAGCCAAGTTTTATCAATTGGCCATATTGCATATTGACAATGCAAAACAAGGTCAAATTGATTTGAAAAATCAGGCAAATGTATTTTTTACGGCGGGGTATGGAACACTCTTGCTTGGGCACGCTATAAGATTTGGGGTAAGTGTCGAAACATTGCGGAAATTTAAATATAACAACAGGAACTCACCGTTTTTTGTTTAAACGCGCATTTTGCAATTCGGCAATACTTTTTTTTCGGAGTTGGCATTTTTGACAGCTGTCACTTGGTTTGGTTTGCCATTTTTTTGTATAAAAAACGGGCATTCAAGGGGTTATTAATACCCTTAACATGTTTAAAGTTTTAACACAGTGCGAGCTTTAGAAAAATAGGGAAGGATTAAAGAGGAGATACCGATGCATAAATTGGGTGGCGCAACAGTCCGTTGCGAACTAGGGCCTAGTGACTTACAACTCTGAACCATTCCTGTGTGCGAGTGATGTTGTCAGGAATGGAGGGGACCTACAGTTTATATGCCGAACCCGAACGGCTTATTTAAGAAAGCACTTTTTCATGACAAGAGTTACTTTTGAAGAATTTGTCAATTCCTAGCAAGAGGCAGAACCCAAGATCTCTGGCATGACAGTCCAACGCACTAACCATCATACCATGGGTACTACACATTGGTCTTACAGTTTTAAATATCAAAATGATAGGGAAAAGCAGAGCTGGGTAAAGCATTCCACATTCTCGATGTGAGGTTAAAAAAAGAATCTCTATAATTGACAGTACGTCGAAAATTGAGCTCAAAGTTAAACTGATCTGCATTTCTAGAAGTACGAGTATTACGGCTGGATTCTATGAGGGGGGAAATGCAACTCGCTAATTCGACAGAATACTGTTTATAAAAACATCGATAGAACAACGAAAAGCATGAAACATTGCGGCGGTGTTTGAGTGGCGTAATTGTTTCGGTTATAGTTCTATCTCCTATTATTTTCAAAGTTCTTTTTTGGATCCTGTCCAAAATACTTAAACTTGTTTTAGGGGCACGTGCCAAAATATGCGAGTTATGTTCAAGTTTTGGACCAATGAAGGCTTTGTAAATTACAACCAGATCAGCAGGAATGAAACATCTCTTGCCACCGTCGGAGAAATTTTAAGCACTAACAGCATTTTTGGCAATATCAAATATGTGATCATTCCATAAGAGGTGATTTGTGATACACGTACCGAGTATTGAAAAATGATTAGTTTCCTAGATGCAAGTGCCATTTATGGATATTGGCATCAGGGGTGGGTTACGCTTTAACGACAGGAGACAGCATTGTACAATGCTGTTGAGATCAGAATTTAATGAGATTATCATACGCTGCCGTTGAAGTTCCACATCCGAAGGACAAGGATGAGGATCTAAAAACGAATATTAAAAGCTGAGGGTGCTCTCATCCGCGAAACAATTAAGTGGGTTAGAATTTTCAGAAAAAACATCATTTATAAAAATAAGGAAGAGCGTCGGAGACAAAACGGAGCCCTGGGGCACACCAGCGTTTATTTTGTGAATATCAGATTTGAACCCGTCTAATACTACTTGAATTGAACGGTCCGAAAGGTTTTTTCTAACCCAACGAAGAAGGGATTCATGAATACCAAATGCACGCATTTTCGATAAGAGAGCTTGATGCCAAACTCTATCAAATGCCTTTGAAATATCAAGTGCAATAATCTTACTTTCTCCAAAAAGATGTAAAGATTTGTTAAACTGTTCAGCGAGATAAACCATGATATCACTAGTGGACCTATTGCTACGAAAGCCATACTGCTGGTCATTAAGAAGCTTCCTTTCTTCAAGATATTTCTTAAGCTGATAATAATTGATCAGTTTTTCCTTTGGAAATAAGGGACGTTAGTGCTATTGGACGATAGCTAGAGGGGGAGGATGATTCGCCCTATCGAAAATGTCATATCGCCCAAAGCAATTTTATTGACATTTGGTTGCTTTATGATTTGGGAAATATAACCGATTCCTTGGGCGTTAAACCTTTTTTGCGTTTTATGAAATTCTGAATAAAAAGAAGTTTCCAGTCTTATTGCCAAATAAATAACGCCAAGATATTAAAACTGTCATATAGCCCAAAAATGACTTCATCCCCCAAAAACTTATTCAGAGCAAAATACAACAAAGCTCAAAATCGATTTCATATTGCTAAATTACTAATATTGCCCATAAGATGTCATGTGTTTCAACATTTGGACATTTTGAAACAAATTTTATTCATTTTGGGCAGTTGCGAAGTTGTGTGTATATGCAAAGTTTCTTCAAATTCCCAAATCCTATAGAGAATCCAAGTAGTGGTTGCAGTAGGGTTGCTCCTCACTGTTTATACGTGTTTTCAAGCCCAACCACACAAAATTTTTGCTATAAACACACTTTTGGGCGTTATGACATTTCTAAAATGTGCTTTTTATGACATTTAATTTGGGCTTTGTGATGTTTTTTTTTAGTATTTTATGACGTTTCTCTTTTTGGGCTTCGGGACTTTAAGTCATTTTATTATTTGGGTTATATGTCGCTGAGTGATAAGACGTTAAAAACTATGGAGTAAATAATAGTCCCCAAAATAAATGTCACAAAGCCCAAAGTCCAACTCCTATGTAATAAAATCCATATTCTACATTAAAAATTCTTTTATCTAAAGTTTATTTAGACGTATCGACATTCGTTTTGCGCTTTTTGCCAATTTTTGTTTGCTTTTTGGGCTTTGTGAGCAATTAAAGACCTTAAGACCTTTCAGAATTTGGGTGTTATGGTTTTCGGCAAAAATATCTAACGCGGTTCTTTCAAAATCGTTCTGTAATAAAATCAAGCTGCTCCAAGAGTCAAAAAGCGAAACGAAGTTGATGTTAAGGTTATGCGCCATTAGTGACTGATTCTATTAGCACATAACCCTTGATCAGTATTCTAGTAAAAATTTAAGTTTCTCATATCGATAGACAGATGGACGCTCATGTATAGAGTCTTACACTTAACCATGAAAGTTGCAGAGATTAGTTCTTCATTTCGGCCAAAGCCCCTTTTCAAAAATGTAATGATTTTGTTATACAACATTATATTTTTAAATATATAAGTTTACATATTTGCCAATGTTGTTTAAGCGTTTAGACGACTTATTAAATCTGCCATCAGGATTTCACTCATGATATACAATTAAACAACTTGATGGCCCACCCTGGTTGTACACATATAATAGCCTTAAGAACCTTTTATTTTGGCAAATATCATTATTGTTATAAAAAAAGAACGTGATGTTAGGATTTAAAAACAAATAATATAAACAAACAAATCAATCCACTACAAACTCAACAATCTTCCTAAAATTAAACATGTTAAATAAGATAACCCACCATCAAACGTCTTATAAAAACAATAACTCCAACGGAAGCTAAAAAACAAAATATTTTGTAAACAAATAATAAAACAATAAAAATACTAAAACAAAGTCTAATTCAAACAAAATTTTGTGGTTAGACTTCAATAAACAAAAACAAAATTAACAAACAAAATAAAATCCACAAAAGAATGAAATGTTCAAAAAATAAAAAGAATAATACAAAAAAAAAATAAAATAAACTTGAGCGGCAACGTTTGAAAGCGGCCTTTGTTTCAAAAAATATAAAAACAAAAAAAGAACATTGATTAATCGGCTCACATCGCATGCTGCACAGAACATATCGCTCTCAAGTACGTGTGGAATGAACGTTAGTCCATAGATACCGAGTACTTTTCCTAAAAGATATCGATTTAACCTGGAGGTGGATACAGGCATTATACTAGTACTTGACAAAAACCTATATCTATATATTCTCAAAGATAAAACGATTCCAGGGAGAAGGATTGATGTACTTTTTTTAGTATCTTTTATGTTGGATGTAGAGAAATACTATCTAGTTATCCAGTTTTTGTTGTTTTTTCGATTTTAGTAGAAAAAACAGATGATGCTTTTTTGAAATCATTTCAGGGTTTTGCTGCAAAATCCAATCAATGAAAACTTTGATTTTGATATGAGATGAAGATAAAATAAAAACAAACTCGATTTAAAAATTCTTTTGTTTAAGTGTTTGAACCAATTTGATTGTTTAAAAATCCACGATGGTTTAAGATCTTAACTAAAACTATTCTGATGAAATTAAATTCTTAGGCAAGAAGGTTTCTCAACTCAAGTGAAAAGGATGAACCTGGAGGTTTCAGGTATGTAAATATTTGAACAATACGTGAATTTCTTGACCAGTGAGTACAAAGAAGATAATTTTACAATCAGTGATGGTATGTTTGTTTGAAATTGAACTGCAATTAAAAGAGGGCATTGATTTACATTCTAGGGAGGAAGTTTTGGCGCTAAGAACTAAAGTGTAAATTAGAGCTTATTTCATATACCCCAACTCAAAGCAAAATTAATTAGAGAAGTATAGAAGCTTTTCCAAAAGAGGTTTGTAAACTTCGTCAACATCAAAATCTTCTAACTCTAAACATAAAGAATCCTTGATCAATAAGGAAGATGATATATCACACACTTAGCACAGGTATCACGATGAGGATTGAGGGAATTTTCAGCAATCATTGTTTGATTTTCCGATGCGCATATAAAAAATGTCTGCTCATTAACGTAGCCTCTGAATGCAAAATAGGCATCATGCCCTGTATTTGGAGATATTTTGTCAGGAAAATCCTGATTATTTTGATGAATTTTAAAGAGATAATCAGTAAAGCTACGATGTTTCTGCTGATCGACCGGTTTTTGCGTTCTTGCGTTGATTAATATATATAGCTTTAAAATCGGAGTCCTTCGCCAAATACAGTGTTATGTCGTTTGTGGAATGCCTTAATCCAAAAATTGACAAACCTGGGTTTTTGGAACTGCCACATTTAAAAGCTAAAATACAACAGTTAATAATATTTTTGGTGCATTTCACGAAGCAATTTTAGAAGATGTGTTGAAACTTTCAAAAATACTATATTCTGTTCTTGTTGGTACTTCTATAGTTGAACCTGATATGACGAATTGTATGAATTTTTGGCGTATTTTTTTCGGACTCAATTTTCGAGAGTCTTTTACAAATATCGTTATCAGTTTGCTTACTCGTAGATTGGAGCTGATGTTAAAAGAAAAGTTCTAAAAAATTACTGTTTTGCGTGAACCTTTTAAAAATATTTTTTATCCCAAAAGTGTCAACAACAAAAATGTTTTAAAAATTAAATAAAAACTAATTAAGGTAGACAAGTAAGTTGTAAGTAAGTTTGTAGAATCTATTTTCACTTCAGTTTTTGAGAGATTCAAATCTTTTATATTAAATTAATAGATATAAAACGTTTATATTGTTTTTCAATTAGCAATAAGTTTAACGAAGTACTTTTTGGACATACATATATATATTCCTGAAAATCCAGTTTAAATCTCAGTTTTAGAGTATTCAAAGCAGATTTACTTCAAAAACTATAATTTTTAATTTTTTAAAATCTTAAAAGTTTTTGCATTTAATAGAAATTTTGAAAGAAAAAATCACTTTAAGAAACCCTTACACTGTTTATATGAATACAAAAAATAAGATGGAATTGAAGACGAGTTTTAGGTACTTAAAGGCAACTTAATATCATATTAGCTATCATACTCATTCAAGTTACTTCTTAATAACCTTATTTGCTTTTTCTCTCAGATTTAAAGCATTACTTAAGTTGTTAAAAATTTTAAATTGCGTGCAAACAAAGATTTTAGTCGTTTTTGACAGCAAACCGCTTGTTGGTGAATATCGTTTAGTTAAAAATCTTTGGATGAAATTTGTATTTAAACAAATAAACTGCATAAGCTTTATGGCTCATCGTCATCAGCAACAAAGTTGCAAGCAGAAAAATGCAAATAATATTTTAATTTATAAAAAAATAAATAATTTCAAATATAATATGGGGTCTAATCCATTAACGCAAGACGATAAGTTTTGAATTCAACGGAATAAATACGAAAATTAAAACAAAATAATCTCAAAGGAAAGATCAAGACCCTTACGACTTCTCCCTCTCACCTGGATGTGTCATTGGCAGCCTCACATCTGAACGACATCAAACGGCCCCTTAAAAGTTTCATTTATTCATATTTTTAAGTGCATTAACTTCGTAAAGGATGTGTTTTAATACACATATAATTTATTTATATAGCATTTATTTTAAACATAAGGGTTTGCCATCCATTAAGTTTTAAAAATGACTTCGTGCAACTATCTACCACTTTTTACCGTGTGTGGCCGCTTTGCGTTCATGTGTCAGCAATGACGCATATTCTGCGAATAATATTTTTTCCGAGGCTTTAATAGTCTCGTAGAAAGTGAATTCACATAATTCTACACAAAATAAATCAAGTGGCGGTACGTTGTTAATAAATGTTTGTAGTTTTCTAGATAAAAGTGTAAGGTGCCGTTTAGTTGACTTCTACTGGTACTTGAAAATTGACAGGAATGATTAGAGGAAATAAAAATCTCAAGTACTTCTTGTGTTAATTTGTTTATAATATGTAAGTAAACTTCTACAAACAAAATTAATAATTCATTTTTATATGTCAACTAGCTGACCCAACACACGTTGTTTTGTTTTCTAGAGAATATTTTGCTAGAAATAAATAACTTATCGTAAGTGTGTAAGGATGTGGTATATAAATGGGAGAGGTATAGAGCAAATGACAATCTAATTGGAAACTGAAGGCGTTTTAATTGAATTGGCACATCGTGAGACGTGGGTATAATAGGGATTCGTGTAAATAATATATTTTCACCTTGAAATTAGCCATTTAGAATTATGGCTTCGATGGCATTTTTCATTAAATTTTTAATTACTAATCGCGTGCCGTTGCACAATTGTAGTGGATTCAAATTACGAAGCAAAATTACCGGAGATCCAACCTTCAGTTCTAAATTATGCGGTGGCATGCCTGGTAAATCCAATGAGTTCAAAAACTCAGTTAGACAATTTACAGCTTTGGTAGCATCACAAATTGTATCAATATATTAGTATGACACCAAGTCTCTTTGTAACAAATGTTACATCTTGAGGTTTAATTCCTTGGCATCCACATTTTTTGATGGTTAAGCAATAATCGTGCCGAAATCGACCGGTAATTTTATGCATCCAGTTTCATCGGTAGAAACTTTTTCGTCGTCTATATAGCTGTCAGTTGTTTTGAGAATGTTTCAGCTGTGGAATCATCTGAACACGCATATTTTTAGTTGTACTTTTCAACATTACGCCAGAGTGATTTCATCAGCGTACATTGAACGCAGAATAACAGTAAATATTTGTCCGAAATCACCTGCAAGTATTAACAGAGTGCCGCCAAATAGTCTGTCGTTGTTTTTTATATCTTTCAATGTCCTGTTCAACGCCTCAAGCGAATGTTTGTGTGCAATAGTGCATTCATTACAGTTGATAATTTTACACTGTTTCTGCAATGTGGCCATGGAACATTGTTTTTTTATATTTCACACCGCGTCTGGGTTATTTTGAATATTTAGTGGCAGTTTAAATACTGAATGAGCTGTTCTGCCTTAATCCAATAAAGTTGCCGCATTGCCAGAAGATGGAACAGTCAATGCGAAACCATTATTTGATCATATTTTATCAAGAATTAGCGAAATAAGGAACGTTTTGCAAATTCACCTGGTGTTCCCAAAAAAAAGAATCCACCTTTCCCTGCCGAAACTGCGCACATAATGTGGTCAAAATTCATTTGTGGGACTTTGCGAGCAACAGTCACTGAATACTATCGTAAGATCGTTGCACCGTGTACGTTGTCAGATTTACCGAATGTATATGCCAAATTTCATTGAAATTGGTTAAGCCGTTTCGGAGGAGTATGGCAACTAACACTGTGATAGGAGAATTTTATATATTAGAATTAAGTAGTAATCTCTTATAATAATCACATTTATGTATGTTTTATCACAAATGTTGTCGTAACTTTATTTCTTTACTATTTCTTAATTTCTCTTAATAAAAATGTTTAAAAATATTTCCCAATATTAGGTTTATCCGTGAAGCTGTCAATTTGAAACTTTCATCTCTTGACATTTGACAGGTACATTTTACGCCATTACTAAAAAGGAAACGATACACGCTTTAAAAATGGACAGATTCAGTTCACAAAGTTATTAAATTCAGCTTTCAGTTAAATAACAAATTGTGATTAGCTATCATTTTGACATAAGTGGAGTTGACTTGATGGTTAGGGAGATTTTTCTTGACTAACTTTCAAGTCAACTTTTTGATAAAGTTTGGTTTATTTGGAAGGACATTTTTTTTGAACTAGCCAATCAGATACTAGCCTTATTATCAAGCCCCTTATGTCGTCTGAACCGGCAATGCATTGAAATTATAAAAATTCACTACATAAGTGGTTACAATTTTGCAGTTACAGCTTATTTCTAAAAGACTTCATTACCAAACTTTTTTTGAGGCTACGAGAAATATTCACGAACTTAAAGATAGAATTCTTGAATTAAAAAGAAAATTTATTAAATTACAAATAAAAATGTGTTTATATTGAAAATGCAATTATTACAACAAATCGTCTTTTTTATGATTAACCACAGCTAACCGGGTTCTACTGTTGGCATTAGGTTGACATTTGAATAAATTCATTAATATTTTCATTCTTTTTGTATACGTTTTTCTTAATCTCTGACACACAAGTAACCTTTGGCTTAAAGAAACCTTTACTTTCATTATCTACAAATAAAAGGTATGTATGCATAAGTCTTTAATAAATTACCGGATTAATTAGTCAACATACAAAATACATAATATAAACATTAGAGTGGTTCAAATTTCAATTTGTTTAAATTAAAAAAAAAAAAACTATCTGCGTTAAAAAGGTGTTAAATTATGCGTCAAGTTTCTTTACATTATTAAAAGCTTCTTTTCCTACGGATTGTGGTTGCATTTTTAAAATAAGGCTGTTTTGTTAAATGCACTTAAGTACTGTCGGCTGGTATGCCTTGTTTTTAAGAACTTTTCTACACGGTTATGGTCAATTTCAATCTACAACCAGAAGCAGATCATAAAGTCTTATCACTTCCAAACTTTATTTGAGTGTTTCACTCTTAGTTCAGAACCATTTCATCACTATGTTCTTACTAAAATTTAAACCTTTCTCCATACATATGTGAGACACCCTAACGTACATGAATACAAGTATTATAACCAAGGTCGTCAAGTTACACAAACTCCAAACATATCTACAAACATTTATATTAATTTAATTATTTTCTCTGCAAAAGTTTCATTTTCATTTCCTTGCAAGTTCCTATAGTATATTGTTGTGGTGGACATTCTGGACAGAAAGTGATGTAGATGTCATGATGAGGATGATGATGGGAAATTACTACTTTTAATCACTCTATTTTGTTAACGGAAACAAAGTGTCGTCGTTACCTATATTTACAATTGTTTCCATTCCAATAAAATGTCTCTGTTTTTATTTTGTACATGCATAAAGATTGAAATACTAGATTGTGTCGAATTAAAACACAAGAACAACAAATTAGAAAAACTCAACAACGACAACAAAAAATGTAGGTAATGTCTGTCCTGTCTCTATAGCTGACTTGACTGGTTGACCACCGTCGACCACCCATAATCATTACCTATCCCTGATGGATGCCATGCCAGTGTCAGAAGCAGAAGCAGAAACAGGAAAAGCATACGTTTTCGGCATTTCAATGAATAATTGAAGTTCCACAAATAGCAAAATGTCACCTTCAGTAATGAGTAAGTGTCCAATCCAGTAGAGTTTACTCTTGGCTCTTCGTTCAGCGTCCAACGTTCAACCTGGATGCGGCATCAATTATTGTTAAGATTGTATCTTTGTGTCTTGTTTTGTTTTTTTGTTTATAAGTAATCGTAAATGGCGTTGGTGATGAATGTCAACCTGACAACACAATGCATTCCTAATTCTTATGCGCTCGCGAAGAAGAAGGACCCTCTACACACTACGCTTAACCGCTCAACCGCTCCACAGAACAGTGATTACAACTTCGACTATAACTAGGACTATGACGACGACGATGGACACTGGACAACGGACGACACGTTGTCGGCAAACCGCAGCGAAACAAACTACCGATTCCAATGAGGATGACGATGAAGACGAGCGACGACCGACCGACGACGTACAATGACCACGAAGACGAGAAGACGATGACGATGAACATCTGTAATGAATAATTCACGAGGAATTTAAATTGTATCCCAAATGGATGCCAACTTATGCTGGGATTAAACTTAAACACAACACTTTAGCCGGACAGGTACCATTTCCTCAGCTGCTGCTGCTGCTGCTGTTGAAGCTGAAGCTGCAGTTGAAGCTGCCGACCAGCTCCAGCAGCCGTCAATGTTTTTAGTAAAACAATTTTAAACGCAAACAGGTTCGCTGCGCTGCGCGCTGGCTGGGTCAATCACTGGCACTTTGTTGACTGGACCCTGCAACTTTATCTACTCTATGGTACCTCTGTCTCAACCCAACCTACTACCACTAGATGGTAGTTCAGTTCAGGTTTCTTTTTCCACGGTCCGTCGGTCGCTCGGTGCAGATACACGGCTACGACTACGATTACGACTCCTGTTTTTGTTGGCATATAAACAGAATATGTAAAAACTATAACACATCGGATTCTGGAGGCTTTTTTCAGGCCATCCACATAAAATATACATATATTCGACATTCGTTCGTTCTGACAGGACAGGCAATCAAAAATTTATTGCGGGATGACATAAAAATGAAGTAGATTCGCGGTGTATTGTACAGGTACCGTGCACTGAAGAACAGCACATTAGTGCAGAAATGCAGAAGTGCAGAAGAAATGCACGCATCAGCCGCCACGTCCCGCCACACCGCGCGCTGGCCGCCGCTCCAGAGTAGAGGCCAGAGGCATTTTTGTGCACCACAGTGGACCTGGATGTGGATGGGGATGTCGATGTGGATGTGGGAACAACATATGCAACGAGGGCATGCCATTGACCGTTTACTTGAATACTAAATGATTCTATGTCCAATGTCCATGATATTCGTGCAGTGAACGACGACCGACCGGTGAGATTATAGACTTGCACCATGCACCTCGACCAAGAAGACGATGACGACGACAGATACAAACCTATATAGCAGTTTGAATTCAAAATCAACAATCACTGGATATAATATAGCAACGGCCCCAATCATTGACGAACGTTGCAAAGAACTCGTTGGGGTATAAAGTTCCCATAAAGTTATGAAAGAATTTTTTGATAAAATTAATATCCTCTTTTACTTGAGTGAATTTGAAGATTTAAATTGAGATTTCAATCCAGGTATAATTATTAAACTGGACTAAAAGACTGATCCATAAGCTCTAAGCAAAAACTTATAACGGATGAATAAATAATCCCATCTGAATTCGATCTAATTTTAGTCTACAAAATACGAGTTCGAATAGGGTGCTTGTCAAAAATTAATTTGTCGATACAAAATTCTTACTTTTTCGACAATTATTGACAAGGTTCGATTATTTAACAGATTGTAAAGTTGTTCTTAAGCATACTCATAAATATCTAAGAGTTCTAAGAATTTCGAAGTAATTTGGAAACTGTTATCCAACGGTCTTAAAAAAAATTAAAATATCTTAACGTCGCAATATTTTTATTTTCGATCAACAACGAACACTAAAAACAATTCCTTGAATTAAAATTAATTATTCATTTATGTACTTAGTACGAGTTTCCAAAGTTTAATCTGAGTTAATTATTGGTATAAAGTATTAAAATGCATTTTTCAACGGAATAATTGATCTCTGTTTATTTTGTAAGTACCGATAAAAGTTGTAGGCGTGAGAGCATTTTCGTCTCGTAAAAATAGATTTTCTTATTTTTTAGGTAGTTTATGGTAAATAAATAAATGTTTCACAATCAATTTGTTTTCATAGAACTGCTTGAATGGATAACAGACGAAAACAAATTCTGGCGGGGTTGAAAATACTTTATTTTTTTTCTTTTGGATTGAGACTACGAGGTGGTCTAAGAGTTTGAGTATTATGGTTTTTAATTTAAGATTATCTTATTTATATTCTTAACGTAGACATTAAGTATGAAAAAAGAGATAAAATAGATTCCAAACATTTTTTTAAAGAATTTTTGGAAAATAAAATAAAAAAAAAGAAAATATGTGGATTCTTTAATATTTTTAATTATTGCTTTCAATTTATTACGAACTGATCCAAAAAGAATTTTAATATATAGGGAATTTCATGGATTGTTTTGAACGATGTGTTTTTATAAGAAAACGGATGTTTCATTTTGATGTGAAATTAAATATCTTTAGTTTTCGTAAAAATCATTGAACTAAGAAATTAAAGGGTCGGAAATTTAACATTTTGATTCAAGTCAATGTGAAATTCAAACATTTCTTTTGTTTTTACTTCGAATTAGATTTAAGTTTTCTTCAAATTATTTCTTGAAAAAAATTGAAATATTGAACCTGTCAGCTTGGCGTCATCAAATGAGTTTTCCAATAAGAACTTTATAACTGACCCAATTGTAGAACTTAAGTCACATCGCTTTAAGTAGTCCATCTTGAGTCGGATTAATCTTGTATGGGTGTAAACAAAGATCGTTATGCAAACTACGTCATAACTTATCCTGACCAATACAATTTTGAGAACTTTGTGGCTGTGATGTCTTCGACAGACCAGTTTTTCACTGGCACGGCAACGTCACAAAGGAAATTTTGTATAATTTGAAGTCGTTGCGCGTTCCTATAATTTACCATGAAGAAAAGGTAGAGTTTACTGAATAAATTGATAATGACCGTTCGATGATAAGTGAAAGGTTTTCACAAGTTAAATTTAAAGTTGTCAAGTTCCTCTTAGCCTATAAGACAACCCGATACAGCAGTTTAGAAAGTTTTTATTTGCGTGTATCGAAAATTTGTATATTTTGATAAAACATTTCTTAAAGAAGTATGCCACCTCCTTTCGTAAACCTCTCCCAGTACTGTTTGGTCTTTCCATTTATCAAGCTATCTGCGTAAAGCTTTGGAAATATTCTTTTATTTTTTCTGTTCATAAAAAAGGACCAACAAATTATGTTATGAACTACAGGCCCATAGCCAAGCTGTTTTCAATTTGCAAGCTCTTCGAAACCATTATCTACGACTCTCTCTATTTTCATTGTAGACCTCTTTTTTCTTCCCAACAACATGCCTTCTTAAAAAGCAGATCCACTATAACCAATCTTACTAAATTTTTGTCCAAAACTCTAAACGAATTAGAGAAAGTGAATGGAACATTATCAATACAGACTTTAGTAAAGCCTTTGATAAAATCAGTCACCAAATGATTTATCTTAAACTAAAAGCCCTTTTCATTTCATGGCTCAGATCGTGCCTTAATAACCGCCGGCCGCCGATAAAGTGTTGTTTTAAGGTTCTCAAACTCAAAAGGGAGCCACATTGGCCCTTTATTATTTGTCTTAACAACTGTCTCTATTTACGCTGAGGACATGAAATTAACAGAGTTTATTTCTATTCCATCTGATTCTGGCTTAATCCATATTGATCTTGACTCATTTCAGATTTGGTACGACAAATTATTTTGTTGGAACTCAACGTAGCTAAATGCCAATTTTTAAAATTTACTCGTAAGCGTTCACCTCTTCCATAACGAACTTACAGTCAGCACGATGTTATCATTTATTTTTTCTGTTCTATTTGCGACCTGGGAGTTATTTGTGATACTGACAAAATTTCGAGCCCATTTTGATTATATTATTAACAAGGCCAAATAGAATTTTCGAACACCTATTTAAATTGAATTTGTACAATGCAGATTTCTTCGGTTTGTAGTTCAAATGCTTACTTGGTGTGATAATGTGGTCCTACCGCCTTCTGAAGATCACTTAAAACTTATTAATCTGCAAAACACTCCCCGCAAAAACAAATTTTTGAAGTGCATGTTCTAAACCATCTTAGAAATCATTTAAACTTTTAAGTTTGTGTTATGAATTTGATAAGTCTGATGTAAGAATTTGATAAGTCTGATGTAAGAAGTGAGTTAAAAATTATGCTTTACCCAAAAGCTACGAGTATAATGAAACATTTAAGATGATTTAGTAAGAAATGTCTATTTAATGAAGTTGAATAATTTATTGTTTATACCACCTTTGGTTGGGAGATCTTGTAATACAAAAATATTTCAACAAGTACATTTTCTCAAAAAGCTCAAACATTTTTCTTGGAAAGTATTTTTACCTACATTCAATTTCTTTGGGATGTTGGTTATAATTACATTGAACCTTTGTACGAACAAAAAATATATTTCGAAGGTTATTTCGAGAGAGAAATTTAAAAGGACAGCAGAAAAATTGAAAATTGTCTATATGTAAAAAGGGAAAAACGATGACAAATTAACTAAATAAATAAAAATTATTCCTGTTTCGTGACCTTTCGTAAGAATAAATTTAATCCTATGTGGGCTTTAGCTTTTTTATTTTATTTCAAAATTAAGCTACGATGACCTTTTAAGAGTGGTTACTTGCTTCTAATATTTGAAATAAATTATTTAAATAAAAAGAAAAATATTTTTTATATTTTAGTATTTTAAAAATATGTTGAAGTCTTAAAGATAAGACCTGTACCTGGAGAAGGGTGTAACCACTCATAAAACATCGTCAAATATTTGTTAAAACAAGACGATTATAACTTTCAACTGGCCATATTGTTTTTTCAATAGCTTCTAAAAAGTTTGCAGTCTATTTCTCAAGTTTAATTTGTTTTCTAAAAATCTTGATTTTATGATCCGTAAATTTATATAATTTATTAAAAAAAAAACCTTTTTTTGAACCCTTTGAAGGCTAATCAAAATTGTATTGTACAGGAAGCTTAACAAAAATCATCAACCAAAATAATCTGCGATGGAATGCCACAAGAATCTGAACTTGGACCTCTGGCAGTGAACATTTATACCGCTGGTCAACCATCTAACCAACGTATCTTCTTTACCCGAAATCGCTGTTAAGAGGAGCATACATATATAAAACTGAGGACTGAAGGTCAACAGCGACAAGGCAGAACTTCTATGCTTCCCATCACGAGTGATTGTAGACTGTACAAAAACGAAGATAAGCCTATAGTCCTGTGTGAATTGGGGCCATTCTTCACCATCTAGCTCGGTCTCTAGCTAGCTCGTCGTTCCATCTTCATTTTCGCTCGTTGTCTATGCATTCGTGACTATAGATCACGTATCTCTAAAAACGACCCAAGGTGCTTTCATCTGCTTTTGTCATATGCAATGCTTCTTGACACTTTGTTCAATATTGGAAAGGGATTAGGCCATTTTATTAATTTTTTAACGGTTCGATTAAAAATATCAGTGCCAAGAAAAACCTTTAAGTACTCGCTTTTAGAATTTAACATTAAAAGTATTTAAAAATTAATTATCGTTTGCTACTACTCAAAACTTTTAACGCATTTATTTCAACACTGCTTACCTTAGATAATTCTTCATCGAGTAACTTCACATTTTGAATGCATATGTCTTTAAAATACATTTTCTTTTGAAGTAAGGTATAAACTATTACCTGAGAATTTTGTAAGAATTGTTTCACTTGAGAAGTGCATCATTTGGCCAAAAATAATTATACAGCAAAACCCGGATAAGTGCTTTGCGCTTAAGTACCTTCTTATTTTAAAAAACAAATTTCTGGTATCTACTCTTTATTTGGTAAGACGTATATTTTTCACGAGATAATGTACCCGTAGCCACTTGATGCTGCACCGTAATCTTTCGGTGATAGTCCTACAGGCTAAATACATATGCATGTATAAATACAGTACTGTGCAAAAAATTTGCAACTAGAACCTCCAACATTTTTTATTAAAAAAATTGTTTAGAAAATCAAACAGGCATGTTCTTTCTTTAGTTTTTCAAACTTTTTTGATATTACTTTATAATTGTTGGGAAAAAAAAGAATACTCTTTATTTAAACAAAAAATAAATCACTAAATACTTTAACAGTTGGTAAAATTGCTGTGCAAAATATTTGCATCTTAGACCTTACATCAAAATTTAAAACTATTTTCTTACTTCAAGACAACGAAATGTTAATATTTAATTTAATTTCTGGCATCGAAGCTAAAAAATTATTAAAAACCGTTTTTGGAATGTCATTCCAATGCCTCTGAATTCCAGCGAAAAGGTCACTTTTATACTTAGAAATATTTATCCAAATTCTTTTCTTCAAAATTATCCACAGGTTCTCTATTGGGCTTATGTCCGGAGATTGGGATGGCCATGGTAAAACCTCAATCTTTTTTCCATGTCTACATAGTTCTCAGACTTTATCCAAGACCAAAATTGAATTGAACCACGTATTTTCGATTAAGCCTCTCAGCTCTTGGTCTTCTGACATGTTTTCCACCCAATCCAAGCATATTGAACTTTGATACGTCAGAAAATAAGACCGTTTCCCATTTTTGGGGACTCAAATTGAGATGAGTTTTTAGAAAAGCCAAACGAAATTTCACATTTTTTTTAAAATAAATGGTTCTTTTGCTATTTGAAAACAACACAATCCGGCCTGCAGTGCGCGACGTCTAACAGTTGATGAGTCAATGGGTTAACTAAGTTCAATTTTCGCTTCCCTAGATGATTCAGTGGGTTTTCTTCGGAAGAAATTTGATATTTTTTAATCATCTTTTACAGTGGTTCTTCGAAGCCTTCCTCCTCTACAAATAGTTCATTTTTGAATGAAATATTTTTTTCAAATTTCTTTTTGTGATGCTACTTTTTTGAAATCACTCCAAATTCTGGATTTTACATCCGATGAATATTTATTTTCCGCCATTTTCAAAACGAAATCCCTTTTATCGATTAAAGTCCCGGCAAAAACTAACTCAACAAATCAAGCTACACGTATAAATTCACCCGTCTCAAAATAAATCAAATAAAGCGTTATTAAAATGAGACGAAAAGAGAAATGGGAACTAGTTCCAAATATTTTGAACAGCTGAAATTTTCATTGGAACAACGTTTCTTTTTTTGATAGCGGTGACAGTTGCAAATGTTTTGAACATCGCAAAAACGCTTATAACTTATAACGGGTGTTTTCTGAGACGACGTATGGTTATCAATCTGGAAATATTTGATCTTTTTGACAGCTGTCACTTCATTTATGCTCAGCTTGGTTTGTCATTTTGCAATGAATACACTTACTCCTGAAAAACTTCTGCAAATCGTTCCGTTTCTAGTTTATAGTATTTGTGAACATAAAATCACTAAAGATCCTATTTTTCGGCCTTCAGGGTTGGCTGACCCCAAAATGCCACTTATAAAAATTTCATGAATGAAAGAGTGAATTCCAAAATCCTACGCCACTGTTAACAAATCGAAATTTATTTCTATTGCCCTGTGGAAAGCCCATAATAACATTGTACATATAGTACACTGCTGCTGCTAAGGCTAACCAATGACCAGCCACTTGAGTTTAAGCCAAAGCCAAGTAACTCCGAGTTCGTTCGAATATATAACCTGCTTTACCGGTTAGTTTCAAAGAGAAAGAGAAATGCAACACACGATCAGTTGCTAGCCCGCTTAGTACGACTTCGAATGCCAACGATACCAACCTAAACTAACTAACCTAACAACATCGAACAAAGTTGATAGTTTGGTGTTTGCAGCGTTGTTGTTGTTGTTGCAAACAAAACTAAGAATCTCAAGATTCTCAAGCACCAAACCAAACCAACCTATCGATAAACCTTAAAACGTGAGCTGTTAACTCGTCCGTCGTCGCCGGGTCGTCGTTAGTCTACGTCTACAAAGTCGTAAAAATTCTATGAGTTTAAGAACCTTGATGCTATTTTTATTATCATTAGCTTTATGCTTCTTATTTTTTTTTTTTTTAAATAGCATCTCAAAACGTTAGATGACAGTAAGATATTAATTCCCATTGCCATAAGATTCATGAATCACAAAGATTATTGTCTCAGATACCTGCTGAGCAGAGTCTTGTTAAAAAATAAACAAAGTGCAGAAATCATAACATTGGCAGTTAGAAATTTTGTTTGAAATTAAAATTCCAATTTATTTAAACAATATAATAATTAAAACGTGCACATGCACACAATTGTTTCTAAATACAAAACTTATTCACATTTTGAATATTTTAAATAACTAAATCTTATTGTTGAATTCTTTTATAAGTATGTGCTGTGAGCAGAAACCTTGAGGCGGATGCAATTTTTGATTTATTATGCCTTGCACGGTTTGTTTTGCCTAAAAGCAAATATAATTATAGACCTAGGTTAAAACTTTAAAAGCAAACGATTAAAACAGTTTTATGGGCAATTTATAGTTGAGTGAGGGAATATGAAGTGATTTGGATATAATTCAGTTGATGACATGATACTAAAATATTATTCATGGTTTTAGGCCAGTGGTCAGATATTGGATTTTTCTAACCGTAGCTAGTTAGAAAATGCTGCAAAACATTTGACTTACGATCGCGAAATTTTTAATTTTGCTAAAATTTCTAGTATCACGTTTTTAATTAACATAAAATCGTTGAATAGCGTTTAATTAGCAATGTCTTATAATTATTCAGTATAAAAATCGTAAATATTAATTGTATAGTAGGTAGATACAAGGTTGTGCAAAAGTTTCACTTGTCGCTAAATTTGTTACCCTTTCTTAAGATACTATGCAACTTGAAGAAATGAATGTGTAGACGATTAATTAAATTCTATTTTTAGGGAATTTAAAATAGTGAATAAATTAGGGGTACAAATATTAAATCAGTTGTTTTGCTAAAAGCTATGTCTTTATGGAAACAGGTCATGTTGATATAAATTTGAAAACATTTCAAAGATTAATCTTCTTTAATTGTTAAAAAGATAGAAAAAATCACAGTTCAACTCAATGGTTAAAAAAATCTTGAATCTCAATTTTTGTTTACCCTACTTCATGTTCGTTAAAAAAGATAGTTAGTTTTTAATAATTTGATTTTATTATTTCAGTTTTATAAGAATGAAAGAAAAGCAAAGCTTTGAAAAAGTTTTCAAATATGTATATGTATATTTTTTATTCTAATGATGCTTAAAAATAATTAAAGGTGTTGACGATCTGAATGAGTACTGATTGGATAACATACAAATTCAACGTGCAGAAATACATGACCAGACAGCAATTGTGGTTATTTTAAATCCAAGTCATTAGCAATGGGTTCTGATCTCGACCGTTCCGACAAAACCTGAAAATCAAAAAAATACTTAGTCAACAAAAAAAAAACCCGATCAGAAGTTTTATTAGAGCGGAATCAATGTTGTGTTTAATAAGCAAGGAATACATTTGCCAGTACTCAGAAATAATGGTCTAAGAGTCCATCCAGCGATCACACTCATATCCCCATTTCTGGTTTCTAGTATCGAATGAAAGTTCAATGCTAAACATAAGCATCTTCTTAAGCCTTAAAAATAAATAAATTAGGTGGCGCAACAGTACCATTTTAAAATAGGGCCTAGTAACTAACAACTCTCAACCATTCCTGTGTGAGAGAACTTTTTGTCAGGGATGGAGGGGACCTACTGTTTTAAGCCGATTTCAAACAGTTTATTTGGGAAAGCCCTTTTCATGACAAAAATTACAATTTCTCTCAAGAGGCAGTACCTGTGAAAAAAAAAACTTTTTACAAATGGTAAAAAGGCTAAGGACGTAAGGACGATAAGGGTATCAATTTTTTAACTTCCCATAGGAAGTTATTGTAATGGGTCCGATTTGTCAAATTGAAAATTTTGACATTTCTCGGCGTTTCAAGGTCCCTAGAGTAGAAATAAAAGATTTTTAGAAAGATGTCTATGCGTGCGTGCGTCGCGAACGTCCGTACGTTCGCGACGTTTTTTTTTAGTCGTCCATAGCTCAAGAACCAGAAGAGATATCGATTTCAAATAAATTTTGTTATACAGATAATAAGGCAGCAAAATGCAGAAATGGCTCTCAAGAAAATTGCCTGGGTGGTTTTTTACCATAGCAATTTGAAAAAAGGTGATAATTTTGGTTAACCCTAAATATCTTACGAACCAAAAACGCTAGAGACTTGAATTAAATTTTATATAATAAATTGTAACGTGATTTCAAAGAAGTAATTTTTTTGAAAAAAATCCATCTAACGGTTTTTTTTATAGATCAAAAAAACTGAAAAAAAAAATTTGTCACCTCCAAAATTTTACGAACACAATACGATTTCATCTCCAAAACAATTTTGTGCAACGAAGAATAATGTTTTTGACATCTGGTAAAATTTTGAGAAAAATCGTATTGACAATTTTTTTATAAAAAATAAAACTAAAAAAAACATTACTCAAAGTTGGTAAAAATTGAATATCGATTCAAATATCTTTTCAAAAACTTAAAATTTAGGCTTTAAACTTATTTTATCTTATAAGAAATATTGTTTTCAACATTCTGCAAAATGTTGAGAAAAATCGAATTGACAGTTTTTTTTACAAAAAATAAAAACCTAAAAAAAATTAACAAAAGTTGGTAAAAATTGATTTTCGACTCAAATAGCTTTTCAAAAATTAAAAATATTGGCCTCAAACTTATTTTATTTCACAGAAAATATTGTTTTCAATATTCAGTAATTTGTATATAAAAATCCAACAGTCCGTTTTTTCATAAAAAATAAAATCTACAAAAAAAAGTACGCAAATTTGGTAAAAATTGATACGAGTACATATAGACAAACTTTTAAGCAAGACAAATCGACAGACGAAATGGGAAGTGTTCAGCGTGGGTCGCATCCCAGCCTTTTTTTTTATTTATATGGTCGGAAGAAAGCATGCCCGATGTGTGGAATCTCACTCCGAATAGGAATGTCCACCTTTGACCAAATATTCAGACAATAAGAAATCAAACGAAGAATAACTCAAATCGCAAATCGCTGCTTCTTTTGTCTTACGGCTCATGTACACTAAAAACGATTTATCGGCCGATATCGGGTTGGAACAATTTGGACGACCGTCTCAGACGTTCGACTGCCTACACTGCTTCCGACCGCGGACGATATCGGTTTGGAGCCTGAATTTATGAAGCTTGGGCCTAAAAATAATAATTTGTTTAAATGGACGATTTCAAAGAAATGTATATTTTCGAAATTCAAGACGTGCGTCGTAGCTGTGTATGGGTTTACGAAATATCTATGCAAAGAAAACAATTAAAGATTTGAAATAAATAAAAAAAATAAAAATATTCTTGATCGACGTTACAATTATTTCTCTTATAAACCTTAGAATTCTTTGAGAAATATGTTGTTGCGACTTGGGTATCTCAAGTCGGTATTCTGTTGAGGTTCCCGGCTGTGATAACGGAGGGAAGCAGGCTGTGACATATCTGGCTAAGGTTCTAAAATACCTAAATCCAGTTGCGTTTCCGTATCATCTTCTTGACTGGGACTCCCTATTTTATTTGGCCTGCTGTAAATACAATTATTTCATTTTTCGTTATCTATTTTTCTTTTTTTTTTGTTTGTGAACTTTATAGTAAAATTGACAGCTGACGAAAAATCCAAACATGTTTTGACTATGTTGGTTGATCGGTTATTATTAAGCGTCATAAGACGATGCTGCTTTCATTGGTGTACGCGCTCTCTTTCCTTATCATATGTTTGGTTAGATCGGCCGAGTTCGGCCGACAACGCCCGAGCGAAATTCGGCTTATGACAGATTAGGTGGATGCGAGCTATGAGAAGGCAATCGAGTAGTAAAGTCCTCTCCTGAGCATCTAAAGCATCATCTATAGACGCTCATGATCCCCGATCTCATTTATGGCGCTGAGCCCTGGACCCTGTCAAAAAAAGATGAGAGCGTCTTGCGATGTTTCGAGAGTAAAATTCTTCAGGTGATTGGCTGGCTGATGTAGAGCGAATGGATATCAACGCTCCAGCTATAAAAATCTTCGAATTCAATCCCGAGGGGTGGCGCAATAGAGGAAGACCTAGACTCAGTTGGCGTACGCTGGTGGGAGAGGACCTCAGCCAACTTAGCGTGCGAAACGGGATACAGTTATTTGATGCCAAGATCCGTCGCGGACTGTAGCGCCACCTTAAGAAATTTAGTGTTTCGTTGTGTTTCAAAATAATTTTAAACGCTCAAAACTCACGTTGTGTAGAGAACTCTTTTCTGATTATCAAATTTTTAGTGTAACAGCTTATCAGTTATTAATTGTAAATATCACATTACACAAGATAAAGTCATCTTACCTGATTATACACAAATTCTTAAATAAACATTATACAAAACTTCTTACATGGGATTCCGCATTGAAAAACCATACCTCAAAACTAAATAAAAATGTGTAAGCCTTCAAGCAATAATTATAACTTAACTATTTTGAATGTATTTGTGTACATAAATAAAACTTTGTTTTGAAATTTGTAAAATATTAAAATAGTTAAAAAAAAAAAACAAAGAGAAAGTTTCACGTGAGAACCCACCTTACTTTTTTGTGGTGAACACTATGTTTTGTAAATGTTGTCTAAATGTAATTTCCTTATAATTTCCAATACGATCAAGGAAGGTTTTTTGTTGTTTTAATTTGTTTATCGTTGTTCAAATAGAAATCATAAACAAACAAATCAAAAAACTTTATGCATATTATAAATATTAGGTGTTTTTTTTTTTAATCAACTGAACAAGATTGTCATTTTAACCTTTAATACTTGTCTGCCACTTAATTATTGGTTTTCTCACAAAAACAACTTTTTTTGTTTAATAAATTACACTTTGAGTTAATTGTAATTGCAACTTGTATCACCTACTTTTATAGATAAACTAGTTTAAAATTGTATCTATGTATGTACGAGCATGTAACTCAAACTTAAGAGATTAATATTTATGACATTCAGGCTTCTATTAAAAAATTTCTCTGCAATAAATAGCCAGACAGAGTCTTTAGTAGTGAAACTGGTATTTTTGTTTTACCTGCTAAATCGTTAACTATGCCCACATTAAAATGACATTAAACTATTTTAAATATTTCCAGACAGGACATTATTATCATTGTGGGACATATTTCCATTTATTTCTAATGAATATCTAATTTTTGTTTCTATTGATCGACTTGTGTTTGCTAACATTTTACATTGCAAATATTAAATGAGCAATTTTTATGTCATAGCTGAAACAAAAAATAAATCTTCTTGGGAAAATAATTTTTTTAGTCATATTTTTACATTATTTTATAGTTAATTTGTACTTGGGCACATATTTTCAGTACGAGATACGCCAGGGTTAGAGTAATTAATTTTTTATTCAGCTATAGTTAACTCATCAATTTGGTCAAGATAATAATATAATATTTTTAATAAACAATCTTGAAGTTATGTCAAAACAAATGTGCCTTTTCCAATCAAAATTAGTATATTACTAATCGACATCGACTTATTTTCTGATTCTGGGCTTTTGTCAGAAAACTTAAGAAAATTCCTTAAATAATAGAGTTATTTTAAATGTGTTAACCCGAATATTTGAAAAAGATTTTAATAGCAATCTCTCAGTAAGTTCTTAGTATAAAGAAATACAATAATCCACAATTTTGACCACTTCACAATGTTGTTATATAATTTATGCACGCTCAAGACGTTTTTACCACTTTTAAGGTGTTAAACAAAGTGCGAACTTTTATAAAATAAGATTGAAGATAAGACACCGATGTACATTGGTCTTGAAATTTTGAAAATCAAAATGGGAGGCAAAAACAGAGCACACCTGTGTGCATAATTGTAATATTTAAATTCAGTTACTTCAGGATCATCGATTTTGATGCAAGCGAAACGTCATGATAGCCAGTACGCGTTTTCCACACCTCAGCACCCACAAAGGAATTGGGAGTTCTTCAGATCAGTGCACCGCTAACCAGATTGACAATATTGCGATCGACACTTGACAAGCTTTCAGCGTTTTGGATGTCCGAATTTTACGAGGATCAAACATCGACTCGGAACACTAACTCGTTGTAGCCAAGGCAGCACTTCCGGTTTCCAGACAATCGCAAGCGTGCGGTCGAAGATGTTGAGAGGTTCAAAAGCAGAAAGGAATTTTTAAAGTTTTATAAACCTCGAACCGAAGACTGCAATGACGAAAGTGGCTAAAAGAACTCTTGGCCGACGACCGATGACGTCTTGATCTAATTGTCACCATCGACAGACGTAGCTTTGCGGTAGTTAAGAACTTGGCTACCTAGGCTTTGTTTTGATCACAGAAAACAAAACCAGCGCTAAGATCAAACGAAGAATTAGTCTAGCTAACCGCTGTTTCTTTGGGCTAATAAATCAATTGAGTAGTAATACTCTCTCTTTAGCAACCAAAGTGTCGCTATATAAGACCCCTATCATCCCTGTACCCTGATATACGGTGCGAAAGCATGGACTATGGCAAAAGTGGATGAAAGACCTTTGGTCATTTTGAAAGTAACGTTCTTCACATAATCTTAGAAGGTAAGTGGAAAAGAAGATAGAACGACGAGCTCTACGGGCTGTGCAGCGACGACGTTGACTTAGCCAGAAGGATAAAAGTTCAATGACTGATATGGCTGAGTCACCTAGTGCTGATGGAAACCAATGCCCCGGCATGAAAGTCTTCGAATCCACACCCACAAAACAGCGCAGTAGAGGAAGACCGCGAATGAGGTGGCACTTGGAACTTGTATTGCGCAACTGGAGACATCTATCTAGGGACCGAGCTAGCTGGAGAAGATTGTTGGGTAAGGCCCCAGTTCACAAAGGACTGTAGCGCCACTAGAAGTATGTAAGTAAGTTCAGTTATTATAAATACATAATTCTTTCTTAATTGAGAATTGGGATAAGGTACTAATTGTGCCTATAAATTCCGTTTTAATTTCTTTTGTGCTTGAAAATACAAAACAATAGACAAGAATTTAAGAACACAAGGAGTTAAAAGAAATTGAAGTACAAAAAGACTTAACAAGAAATTGAAAGGCACCAATACACGTTTAAGTACGAGCACTTGTAATTTTTGAGATTTCGAGGTCATTATTTGTGTAGCTTGGTGGCGCTGGTATTTTACACCTGTCAAATTCACTTTTTACATATTTTAAAAGCTATAATATCAGGCAAATGTTTGCCATTTACGATAGTGAGTCGCTTAACAATTGAACAGTGCGTAACCAAAAGTGATGATTCAAACGTACTATTCACTTTTCGAAATTGTTAAAATTGTGAAAATATTCAAAGAGCATTAAGTAAGCCCTGTGCATCGTTGTATTTCACGCTCAGTCAAACATATTCCCGCTGCACGTTCAAGGGTTTCTGATGATCAGAAATTATCAATTTTTAGTTTGAAAACCAAAAATAAATTATCCACATACAAATGAATTCCTAAGGAATTCAAAAACTACAAGAAATTGTACTCAAATTGTAACATACTCCTAATACATGTAATTACTTTATATAGACCCTAAATTGAACTCAATGGCAAACTGTTGGGCATTCCTAGAAGTTCAAGTTATATTCGGCAGACTTGTTTGAGGGAGAGAATACAGCTGGCTATAATTCTAGGTTATAAACACCGATATCCTAAAATTAAAACTCCCAGAAATGCGTTAAACCACTTAGTTGTCAGCTCTGGTGCCCAAATGTAACTTTTACAAGAAAAAACATATGTTTTAAGACAACTATTACCACATGACGTAAGTAAATAAGTTTTACTATAATGCTGCATACATTATTAATATCGATACAAGAAACTATCAAGTGAACAATGATTAATTATATGCGGTCATATATCATGTATCATAATTTCGTTGTTTTGTTCATTTTTGTTGGCCTTTAATATATCACTATACCACTTAATTTGTCATTATATTATTATTTGAATACAAGTATAAGTATCGTAAAACCCTGATATTCTGAATGTAACCCTCTATCGGCCACACATGAACGAACTTCAACATCATTGACCTAAAATATAAATTTGTTTTTTTTTTTTTTTTTGTTGTACCTTTATCTATCAAAAGACTAACGACAATGTTAAAAGACAACAAAAATACAAAAAAAGATAAATATTTATACCACATTGCCACTTATATACAAAAGTCAAAGAGTAGAAACCACACGCATTTTAAATATGAATTCATCCGCGAAAACATCGCGACTCCACAGCAGCTCAGCGCCGCGAAGCGACGGGATAGGAACTTTTTGTCCATAGTGATTTTCTGCGGTTGGTGGCAGAGTTCGGAGCATGGAGCACCAGCAATTGACATTTTCACTGTCCATGTCCAATATAAGATCTTGGCGAACGACCGACCAACGACGCACGATGGACGAATAAGTATACACGAAGCGTAAAGAGGCTGGTAAATATGCTATGCATGCGCCGCATGCCACCGTCAGATCCCAGAATGCCATTGTCAATGTCAATTGATTGCTGAAGAAGTTTAAATCAGTGAGCCAAAAAAAAAGTAAATACATCGTATCTACATCACCAACATCAGAGTCAGATTCAGATTCAGAGTCGAAGCCATAGCCATAGTTAGGGCAACAACAATTCAATAAGCTAGGAAAACAATCAACCTGTATTATAAGACAACGTACATAGTTGGTATCGGCTTGGGAGATATACATTTTATAAGGTAGAAGATGTAGGCAAGACAGGTGCGTCTTACGAATCTTTGGAATTCATCTTGGTGGTGACTTGAATCGGAACAGGTAATCTTGAACGATCTCATTTCATGTCGTCCATCGCTGGTCGGCCGGTCGTAGTAGTCTCGTTCATAGAGAAGATAGAGAAATAAGTGTGTCGCTCAAAGTATGTATGTCATTATTATATCATTAGCAAACTGGTCAATTAAGAAGAAGAGTTGTTGAGTTAAATTCTAGCTGTTTATGGTTTTCTTACACGTACGGCTACAGAAAAGGGGTGACATGGGGGTAATTACTTCCCCAAAACTTGTATAAAACTACTAGATATTAATAATTTCATTTGTTGTTCTTGTGAGAGCCCAGAATTTTCCAAAGCAGAATGTTCTCGTAGGACCTCAAAAATGCTGTCCCAAAATATTACGGCGGGGAAAAACCTTCAATTACTGAGTTCTAATTCAAGTATTTAAGGTATTGCTAAGTTTGTCCTGATTTCCTACTTCTCAAAACTTCAAACGCGTTTATCCCAATACTTGGTTTTTAGCTGGCCGGACTTATAACTCAGACAATTTTCAACCTTCTTTGCCTTCCTTCTTCTAAAATCACTTTTCAATTTAGTATAACGACATTTGGTAAAAAAATGGAAGCGTGAATAATTACAGAATTAAGTTTATAGTTGCTTAGTTTTGATAGACAAACTAAGAATTAACAACAATGGAAATTTATCGGTTTTTCAAATTTTAACGGTGATGCGAAGAACAAGTTTCCCACGAATTTCCAGTGAAATTGTATCAACGGGAGAAAACGAAGATAAAAACAACTTAAATGCTTCTTTTTCAATACTAGTTTTCTAGTTTTATCCACTTCATGTCAGGTTTGCAATGATAACAGTAAACGCCCCTTTTTTCCTCTAAATGAAATTCAAGCTCCGAGCCTGTACATAATCAACTATGGATCTGATCTGTAATCTCATCGATCCGTCCGTCCGTCCCAAGATTATCATTGCTTCTTTATCCATATATACTCCATGCCTATCATGCTTCTTCATACAGCTTATACGGGTTTTTAAAGCAGGTTTTTTTTTAATAAATGCGATCAAATTATAATCAAGTCCAAAGTAGCATGAATTTAGTTTGTTATAGGATCGAAGTCAAGTCAAAATAGAGAAATGGAATGGACTTCTTCTTCTTAGTGATAATGCTCAGTGAAGTGTAATTGTTTGTTCATCTTGACTTGATTTATAAAATGGGCACACAATATTTTATTTTTAATGTTATTTTAAAGGAGAGGATTTCATTTGGAAAGTAGAAGAAAAATGGGTATGGTATGATGGTTGTTATTTATTAATCAGCAAAATATGGGTGTAGGTCAGTTTGGTGCAAGTTTGGAGCAACAATTCCGTTTTAGATTTCTCAGAAGAGTATTTTTCGCTTGAAGGAAGGTAAAGAAGCTCGTAACACAAAATATATGATAAAAGTCACTTGTAGAAGAAAAAAAATTGGAACTAAAGTTGAGAGACTTAAGACTATCAAATATTTAAAAGTGCGCTAGCTCTTAACACCCAATTTACTAAGAACACCAACGAAGAATTTTAAAAAATTTGTTTGCGAAAAACTGAATATCACCTAATTTTGTGAATTTGACGTTAAATATTTTTAATATAACATTGATTGTTTTTCTAGTGACAGTTTTTCTCGTTTCTTATCACTAGGTTTGCCAGAGCTAACTGCTTCCATAAATAACTTTTGAAGTGATCTTGCTGAGATTGATGTGATGAAAACTATCAACTCCATAACTAATTCAATAACCTATGGTAAGGACGAGATTTCAAATATACTTTTAAAATACGTTGGCCCTAAACTAGTTGATATATTATCTCATCTTTTCAATTTGAGTATTGCCTCTGGGAAATTTCCCGATAAACTGAAGGGTGGCATAGTTATTCTTTACTTTAAGAAAAGTAGTAGGGGAGATAAATCTAATTATAGACAAATTTCGTTACTACCTTCAATTCCAAAAATATTTGAGAATCTTGTAACAACAAGAATGAAGACTTATCTTGATAAAATCCAATGCAATTTGGTTTAAGGACTGAGCTTTTAACTGAAGATGCTCTTTTGCACTTTTGTTGTATTCTGAATAATGATTTAGATCGCAAAAACTATTAGGCTGGACTTTTACTATAGATAAACTTTATAAAGCTGGCTTTCGTGAATTCGCTTCAAATGTTTCGAGTCTCATTTTAAAAATAGAGCACAGTGTGTGAACATTCAGAGCAGTATTAGGTGCTCAAAGAATAGCCACCTAGAACTTCCACAGGATACCGTACTTGGTCCAATTGTATTTCTTATTTAAATTAATTCTCTTATTTAAATTCGGTTCATAAGTAAAAGTAGAGCTTTGGGTGATGATCTTTGTAAAGCTTATTGTTTTTTCAGTCCCTTAAATCAAATGTGTGATATAAATCCTGATATGCACTTACTTAGATGTTAGTATGCAAAACATGAGCTTATCTTTACTAATAAAACAAAGCTTAGGTTTTTAATATTACCCGCAAAGTATCGCCAGACATTCCCATAGCTTTTATTCACACAATTGTGCTAAACAAAACTTATTTAACGGCATATGTAGTACTCAAAGAGGTCGATTGCAACAGTAATTGCTTTATAATTGAAAGCGTAAAAGACTTTAAATATCGAAGAACATTTATATTTAAATAAACAAATAACACTTTGTTTGTTTTTCACTCGCTGATCACTTAAGAAAGCTCTGTTCTTTTAACTTGTTAAAGATAGTATATTACGACATTTTCCATTCCAAATTACAATTTGGTATATGCTGCTGAAGTGGTGCATATGTCAACCATTTTCAACAACTCACCTTACTCAAAAATCTTTCATTAGAAAGAAAACTCATTGCTTAGCGCACTTAATGGAATTGTTTCGATATTTGCAAGTTCCATCTTTTTACGTCATTTATATTATTCTAAATTCTAGGAATATTTTTTTAAGAGAGCTAGTTACTTGGAAAGCCCGTTTTCGGACATGAGAAACCTACGAAGCAATTCGGCTTTCTAAGTAAATATTCCATTTTTTCGCACGATAAAGTACAGAAACTCGTACTCCATTATTTCTTGTATACTTTTCAATGACCTTCAATTATAAATTCTCAAGTTAAAAAATGTCATCGTTTTTTTTGAAACATAATTTAAATTAATAATCAAGAATTAATATGGTAATTTAAAACATTTGTAAAACTTCAAAATCTCATGTAATACTCAAAAACATATTTTTTAAGTTATTGTAAATCGTCCGATTTATCTAATTAAAAATGTTGACATATTTCTCGAAGCTTCAAGGTCCCTATATGCAGAGTTTTCGCCCAATTGCTTCAGCTATGAACACTCTACTGCCAGGGCCCAGTCAATGTTCAAGGACTCCTGACAACATTGAAGTGGTTGAAGAGAGTTTATGTGCAAATCCACGACTTTCGGTAGGGAAAAGGCAGCTTCACTGAGACTTTCAAGAGCGATTATCATAAAATTTAAAAAATGATTTAAAGTTGGAGGTTCGATTCGAATATTTCGAGAATAAATCAAGGTATTGGCCTTAAATTATTTTATTCTATTCAAAATTTTATTGTTAGATACAATCGGCATTTTTATTCATAAGAAATACAAATTTTCAAAAAATGCTACTAAAATTGTTCACAATTGGTTTTTGATAAAATATCTCGGGAAAGTAGGACCCGTGGCATGATGGTAAGTGCGTTGGACTGGCACTGTTACAATTACAGTAAGATGCGCTGGCCTCGTTTCACCAACTCCTTAGCGAGAGAACTTCGTTCGAGTGACATAGTCCCACAAAACAACAGAAACCTGACAAATACAGCAATTGGCCAACATTTACAACAGATGAGCGAAACAGTAAAACGAGCGATTTAACGGACAATACCAAAGTACAAAGAACTGAACCAAATGGACGCTTAAGGGAACGCGACTATTGACGCACTACGTAGGAACAAAAGTGGATTACTGACAAACTTTAAAACTTGTACAGACGACTTAAAGGTTAGGACACTTAAGTCGTAAATAAAAAATGCCAATCTGTTGATTAAAGAGAACTACAGGTTATCAATTAACAAGTACTGGGACCGCAAGATCCGGTGAGTTAATTCCAGTGACCATAGTATGTTCCCTAAAATCAACAAGATATTCAGGAAAAAGAACGACAATGACCCTGCGTGTCTGAAACTCCAAAGAGCTAAAGAGAACAGAGACGTACTCAGGACATCGCAAATAGATCCAGAAGAAGCCATCTTTGACAATGACTTTTACATAATTGAAGATCCGAAGGAAAAAGTGGAGGCGGTGGTAGCTGCTTTCTAGTAAGTGCACAAGGTGAATCTACGTGGAAAACAGAGCCCTACTTAATAACTTTTACCTTCGAAGTAATATGACATAATAACGATCTGAGAACCGCGGTTTCATGTGGTTCGATGACAATTAATTGGCAAATGCCATAATCGCCGAGCAAACGGGGCCAAGTCCCTTGGTAGTGACGAAGGTTGAGCTTCAGCTCATCTTCAGTTAAAAAACAAAAAGTCAGCAGGTGTCGATGGTATATCCAACGTTGTACTAAGATATTTACCGATGGAGGCAATTGACATTTACACCACACTCTTCAATAATGCACTGAATAATGCATATTATCCAGTGCATTGGAAGACCGCTGTGGTTCATCCTCTCCCGAAAAAGGGAAAGGACAACTCCAACCCGTCAAATCTTCGGTCGATAAGTATTCTTCCGAGCATCAGCAAAGTTTTCGAAAAGATCATTAACAGGGCTCTGACTAAGTGGGCTGCGGACAACAAAATAATTCCGGATAAACAGTTCGGGTTCAAGGCGGGTCATGACACAATTCATGCTGCGTCTAAACTCGTTTCTGATATCAAATGGAATAAATCAAAACAACAATGCACAGGTGTTGTTCTGGTTGGTTTGGAAAAGGCCTTTGACACCGTATGGTTAGAGGGTCTTTACCTTAAACTGAGCAGGCTTGGCATAATACTTTATGTATATATGTTATGATATGCTTAACGGCAGAAAGTTTGTTGTCAAAAGTGGCAATGTAACTTCTACCACAACATTCTCAATTAATAATGGTCTTTAACAGGGAGCGGTGAATTCGCCGATTCTCTTCAGCATTTACACCAGCGATCTGATAGGTAGTCTTACAAAGGCAATTGGCAATTGAGGTTATTATAATTCTCTTGCAGCGTGATTTCGACAAGATTCAGCGATATTGCGACGACTGGAAACTGAAAATAAATGTCCAGAAGTCGGAGACAATTCTGTTCCGGACTACGTTGGCTGGGGCCACGAGAGATACGACATACATATAAATGCTGGTTTGACCAGGGTCAGAGGGGCCTTGGATCTGAGGAAACGGCTGTTTTACAGCAGTCGGCTTAACCCCAGAGTGAAGGTAATTTGCTACATGGCCCTCATACGGCCGATGATCGTTTATGGTTGTCCTGTGTGGTTCAACGTTGCCCATTCCTAGAAGGATACATTGGCAGTTCCGTTAATCTATCACGTCAGACGACGACCGTGGATAGGCGGAGCAGAACTTCTTCTGTCTAATAGGGCTGTGTCCGAACGGGACCGAACTAATAGGGCAAACAGGAGAACCAGTTTTGGTAGTGGGTAGCCGAGATGGGGTTTCAAGCCTTGTTTTATAGTTTAGTTTCAAGTAGAATAGGCATGATTGCACAAAAAGAAAACAAAATGTTAGATTTGTTGCTGCTGTTGTTGTTTATAGGTAGAATAGGTAGTTTAAGTTAGTTTTATATTAGGGACCTTATTTTAAGTAGTTTTTAAGTAAAAATAAAAAGGATATTGATATTAGTTTTTTAAATTTTCTAATTAATACAAAAATAAATAAAATCAAACAGATCTTAGGGCCGAAAGGCATTAGTATTAAGTGTTATAGTTTAACTTAGAGTGTCCATATGGGACCAGTAAGTTTGTTGTAAATTATGGTTAATGAGCCTAGTTTTATGAATTTTTGTCTAGCTTTGAGATAGGTTTAAGATTAAAGAAATACAAATAAATTTAAAAAAAAAGTGCGTTAGACTATCATGCCAGAGATCTTGGGTTCGAACCCTGCCTATGCCATCTAAAGTTTTTTACACTGGTACTGCCTCTTGTGAGGCATTGATAAATTCTCCAAAAGTAAGTCTTGTCATGAAAAGTGCTTTCTCAAATTAGTCGTTCCCTGACAGCAGTAATTGCACACAGGAATCGTTGAGAGTTTTAAATCACTTGGCCTCAACGGAATATTGCGCCACCTAATTTATTTATTTACCTCGGGAATAAGAACAGGATATTGAAATAACATTTGAAAATTGACAGACGGGCATGGATGGGATGTAATCAGTGCGCGTCGAAAATGAAGTGATGGGTTAAATTTATTTTCTTATAAATTACTATTATTATTCTGTTTCTAGGTCCACTGATATGACAACATATTAAATCAATTATAAGGTAAAGTCACAAACCACCAATAACCGAATTTCTAAAAATTAACTATAGGAATAATTTCTAATGGAACAGCAATAAATGTTCCTAAAAATCTTGTATGAAACATTATGAAACATTTTGAAAAATTAAAAATCAGCATGCATTTTCTATACGCACTTGAATCGTGTTAAATACCTGAATTAAAAACTGAATATTTATGTAACAAATTGAACTCCAACGAACCCTAAATTTATCATATAATTCCTACGCTTCATCAATTGTTCATTTCGAATGGGAACTCCACCCAAAAAATATAAAAATAACATAACGGTAGAAAAGCCGGTTAACCAAACAAAAAATCCATAGAAATTGTTTAAATTAGAAAAATGTGTGTATAAATATTTATAACAACACCACTAACAATTTATTGACCAAATTCGTTCAAACGTATTTTTAAACAAAATGTAAATATTAAACTCATGTGATGAATCTATATAGATTTGTAAATATTTACCTATGGTTTTCAAATTATCAACACAAAAGAAAAAACAATCTACTAATCTACATATATTTGCATTAGAGTTCACCGCCATCTGAGTACATAAATAAATTAACCAAAAACGTGTGGTTTGGTTTCGGAAGATTCTCTAATCAAAACACATTATCTATTTTAACAAAACTAAAATTTAGACTTTATAAACAAAATTTGAATAGTTGCCCAATTTTCTATAATGTATAATGTTGATTATAGGGATGGTGATTCTTTTAGGCAATGTTTAAATACTTTTTACCTCATATTCACCTGACTCTTCACCGTTCACGTTGTATAAAGTGAACATTTAATTCCATATTTTAATGTTTCATTCTGTAGCTGAGAAAAACTTTTCACATGATTTGCAAGCACCAAATATTTGCTATCTTTTTATATAAGACAATGTCTATAAAAGCAAATAATATACAAAACTTTTTTCCGTTAAGAAAATCTTCAATGAAGTGAAATAATTTTCCCATCTTTATAAAGTAATTTTAAAAGAAAACAAAAATGCTGAAATCATTGCGTGAAATTAGTTTAAATTACAAAATTATGCATTCAAATATTTTCTGTGCGACAACCCTCAAGACGCCGCCGCCGCCCGGCCGGCACCACCCGACCGACGACTGGTCTTATCTTCTGGGAATTGTCAAATAATGTAAATTCGCAATCCATTCGTAATTATAGAACTCTTTAAACATTTTATCTTAACATTTAAATGTTTACTTAAATGTTTTATAACAATTTAAAATGCTCGCCTATTCATGTGAATGAAAATGAAATGTTGAAATTCGCAATAATTAGCAAAGTTTTTGCGCTGGTTGTGCCTCAGTCTCATGGAAATTTTTGTAAAATTGTACTGAATTTATTTTTAAGGTGAGCTTGAAAGTTACACGATTGCGTTGATGGCTTAAGTAGAAGACGCAAAAGTAAAATGTTTAAATGTTATCATTTAAATAATTTTTTGTTGTGCTATTTTTTAAAACCAAATATAGATAGTTTCAATATAAACCCACTAAGATATATGGTGTGACTAATCAAATAAGCCATTGAAAATTGAATCATTGAATCATTGAAAACAGACCTGTTTTTATAACAAACAAGTTTAAATTTTGTTCTAGATGAAATTTATAATGCATTCAATAATGGTTAAATAAATTTAAATTTTACACGAGTTGTAAATAAATAAATATTCAACCTAAGAAAACTTTAAAAGTTTAACATTCCTTATTTCTAAAAAAGTATTCAACGATATCAAGAATATGTATTTGAATAAATTAAATTTATTACTATTTTGAAATCCTATATTTGGACACCACATCAGTGACCCATACAAACTGGTTCAAAAATGTGGGTTCTATGAACTAAGAACAAAATTAACGGTATGAGATCGAAAATTAAACCTTAGGACTGATTATGTACAAATCAAAATGTTATTAAATACATACATAAATAAATATTTAAAATAATAGGTTTGAGGCAATTTACGTAAATGTGACTAATGGAAATTCATGTACTATAAAAAATTTGTATTTTAATTTAGTAAAACAAATATGACAATTTGATTTATCTTAAATTTTTATAAAATGTAAACAAGCCAAAATGTTGCTTTATTCTCACTAGATCTTTGTTGAAAATCATGTTTAAGTTAAAGTGGCCTTGCCTGATGGAGTGTGAAACACTTAGGCCAGTTTAATGGCCCATTTTGATATCACATGAATCTTGAGGCTTTCTTCTAAGCTCAATGAAACCAGTTTGAGTTCATAACGAATCCTGAGAGACTGATTATGTTAAAATGATTGAAATCGTTTAGATCATAGAAGAATTCTCCAAGGTAAGTCTGGCATTTTTGAGCGAGAGCAGGGCATGTACAGAAGATGTAAAAAAGTGTTTCATCCTCATCCAAGTCATCTGAGAATATGCTCTGTGCCCGGTTATGACACCAATTATCGAGGTTATATGCGATCTGGTGATTTTATTCCGCCTAATTTTTGCCTTTTTTAAAGCGTGTGGTATATTAACAATAGTTTACATGTTGCGATTGGTATGCATATGACAAACGTGGAAGAATGGGTGTTACTGTACTATTTCAGGGGATTTTGTGCGCCTTGCAATTCCATGAAATTGAGCCGACCCAGCACTCAGCTGTTTTAATGATTTGACTAATCCTTTCGGCAGGATTAGCCGGTGAGTGGTAATGCGGAGTAAACCAAATTTTGGAAGAATAACCTTCACAAAGTGTCCTTAACTCGCTATCCGTACTCTTAAACTGTGGACCATTGTCACAAATGACAATTTTGGGAACTCCAAGTAACAGAAAAACGTTATCTTCTAATTCTTTACATACCGCCTTTGCGGTGGTAAGATAATCTACTACTGTAAGAATATACATAAATCCTCTGTTGGATTTAGGTATGGGTCCTACTAAATCTGCACTAATCATCTCCCAAGGAGATGATGCTCCTACACTCTCAGTCGTATGACAGGCTGGCTTATCATTGACCGGTTTCACTTGTTGGCATATACCACATTTTCTTACATATGTATTTAGTGACGTCTTTTCTCATTTTAGGCCAATAATATATAGCTTCTACTCTAGCAAACGTTTTCCTAACCCCCATGTGCCCCGCTGGTGGACTATCCTGACACTCTTTCAGAATTTCTATGCTATCTTTCTTTCGGACTACTAACTTCGACTTTTCGTTATTGTCGTGCACGATCGCATGATTTGACTTTACAAATTTGTATAACCTGCCATTGTCTACTTTCCAATTCGGAAAAGCTAACGGATTAGACTCAACTGAAGAAACCATCTTAGCCACCCAAGGGTCATTATCCTCATCTGAAATCCCAGCCAATTCTGGAACTCCCGAAGTTAACATGTCTGGTACTACATGTTCTTTCTCTTTCCTGTGAATGATTTCAAAATCAAACTGTTGGAGCTGAACTGCCCAAAGCGCAAGTCTACCTTGTGGATCTTTGAGATTGCTCAACCAAATTAAAGAATAGTGATCCGTTACGAACGTAAATCGAACTCCTTCAATATAAGGCCGTAACTTCTCGACCGCCCATAAAACTGCTAAAAATTCCTTTTCGTGGAATGATTCTATTAAGTGACCTACTTAAGTAACAAATTACTTTTTCCAACTCTTCAAACGTTTGGGTGAGTACGGCCCGATGCCGTAGTCGGATGCATCTGTCTGAACGACAAATGGAAGCTTGAAATCTGGACATGTCAACATTGGAGCCGTGATCAAGCATTCCTTTGCTTTTCAAAAACTATCTTCACATTCCTGTGACCAAACGAATTTCCTACTCTTTTTCAACAAATCTGTTAAAGGCCTAACTAGTGTTGCGAAGTCGGAATAAGAAACTTAAATTCAGTCGTTCAGAGTACACTCCTCCACCAACATCTAAATTTTTGTATGCATCTGTGTAAAAGTCGACTGACTCGGCTTCTTGAAATGATCTATTTTTCTAGATATATCTGGAAGGTATATAAATTTGGAAGTTTCTGTCGAATTGAAGATTGCCAATTCTTAAGACTTACAGAGTGGCCAATGTTGTTGATAATCCACTGCGATGAACCATTAAGGCGAATAGCAGAGCTTGCAGCTATTTGTTTGCTAAGTATATCAAGAGGTGTTACGTAAAATAGGGTGCCTCAGATGAAGTCGTGCGATGTTATAAAAAAAAACTCAAAATAATGTTTTTGAAAGTCACCAAAGTTTATTTGAAGTTGAAATCTCTGGTGGTTCTTTAGCTATGGAGGATAAAAAAGGGTATATCCCTCAAACATATGTCTCTTTAAAAACAATGGATTTAGAATCTAGAGATGGATTAGAGAAATCTGTCAATTTTCTAATTGACAAAATTGTACCGATTACAAAAACCTTAAATGTGTAGTTTAAAAAATGTATAAATTAAAAGGAAATATTTTTGAAGAGTTAAATTTTCTTAAAAAACATTTTTTGACCTTATCAAATAGTTTGGAATAACTTTTATTTAGATTTTAATTTTGCATGTTTAGTTTATGTACTTCTACTTACTTTAAATTCTCTGTACTTTTTTTAGTCAGCGTTATTTAATTCGTTGGATGTAGAAAACACCATATTTGCAACATTTTTTTTACACTTGAAATGAGAGATCAGATTGAATATTTAATTTAACTTTTTAAGAAGTGTTTTGTTTCACATTTGTACTATAATTTTAAATAAAACAAATTAGTTCCAAAGATTGTCTGGGTTCAATCTCAATTTGGGTTGAATATCTTGGATATGAGGAATTTTAGATACCTATGCAATTGAACGAGTTGGATAGCTAGGTTGAGACAGCTTGCAAGAAATACAAACAACTTTTAGCTGTTTAAAAGTTCAACGGATTTTTATCAAAAAACCAACACTATTCTGATTCCTTCAAACTCAATTAAAGGTTGAATCAGCTGTTCTGTCAAATATCAACATACACCAGAAATTCTTGGATACCTGTTGGATTTCTTTTTTGACATACGCGCTGTTTTGGATCAGCTGTTCCTTTAGAAGTTAAACACAAAATAAAGTATCCGGATAACCTATCTGTCTGATATTGAAAGCATTCATGGTTTTTTTAACATAAAGTATTTATCCTGACAATACTTTTCTCAGTTTTTTGACAGCTGTCACTTAATTTTTGCTAAGTTGGGGTTTCCATTTCATAATGAATAAACTAGCTCTTAAACAACGTTTGCAAATCGTGCAAATTTACTACAAAATATGCGTTCTATTCGCGTGACGCAGCTATCAAACAATTTATTGAAGACATTTTTTTGAGAGAAAATTATCTCTTGCTGTGGGCTTGTGTCAAGGTATCAAAGATTGTGCGATTTAACACTGGTGAACTATGTTAACTATGTTACACAGATAAGGCCGAATCGATTGAAACCTTTGAAGAGAATGTTCGGCGCGTTATTGTTGACATAATGCTGCAAAGAGTGGTCTAAACTTTGACTTCTTCTGGAATTTTGTAGAGCCATTCGCTGCAGCAACTTGCCTTATTTCTTGTTGAAAACTACACTTGTAAAAAACACCAATGTAGTACTATAGTTACTGTTATGGCCGACTCCATATGTGTCTAATTTCTTGAACCAAAATTTTCTTTTCTTGCTTTAATTTAGTTCCCAATATTTTTGAAGTCCCCTTAATTTTCCATATAAAAATCATTCTTTAAATTTTAATATTTGTGTCTTGATTAAAATGTATACATTCTTTTGTAGACATTTTTCATATCTTCAATTTTTATTTTATTTAATTTTTCTTTTTCTTAAAAGAAAACTCAAACTGTCATCGCTGCCAATTTCTTTAAAACCAAAAAAAAAACACTTAGGTAAGTACAAGACCAATTTTCTTCTACCATTTGTCTGCAACTTTCAACTTTTTCCAAACTTGCAAAAATCTCCTTACAGCAGCAGTAAAACCTTACAAAAAGTAAAGAAGACCTCTTTGCCAGTATTATGTCACTACTGGCATCACGAATTTTCGCGACTAAAATATTCCACAGCGAAGAAGGAAAGAACACTAGTCTACTTTACTTATACTTAAAACTTCCCAGAGCCCCTTAGGCGATTGTTTTCAAACTAAACTTTAAATAACTTTGAAGTTTTGCTGAGCTACAGGTTAAAGGAACTTAAAATGTTCTATATTGTAGGTAAGGCACGAAAAAAGGTCACCAAAAACAAAAAAGGAAATATTTTACAAAATTAAAAGGAATAATTATAATCCTATTGCCTTTCGGCGAAATGAACATTTCATTTTATTTTTTCTTACTTATGTATTATGGGGTTGCGATGAAAGGAATTTGTAATGAAGTAACAAAGTAACAATTTTCTCTCTCACAACTTCTTACATCGAAAATCTTGCAAGTAAAATTCATAATCTTAAAGGGTATAAGAAATGTACAACCTGGAGGAATGAGTGGAGTTTTTGTAACGTTTAAAATTCGTATTAATGATATTTATTCGAGCGTTTTTGTATCAAAGTGCAAGTAGCTTACATTTTCAACATTTAAGCATATTTAAATAAATATATATTATATTCATTTCTTCTCTTAGATACGACGAAAAGAAAAGAAAGATGTTTCTTAAAAAAAAAGAAAACATTTGAAAAGAGTTTGTAAAAGAATTATGGCATCATCAATCTTTTATTCAGCTGACTTTGTTCTGCTGACTTATGGGACAACAACTTTTTTTTAGTCTCGAGACATGGAAAAAAGAAAACATGTGTTTCATATGTAAAACAAAAAGTTAATACAATTAAAGACAAAAGTCAGCTTCATGAAACATCTTCGTACATATTTGCAAAGCTGGCAAATACATTTTTCAACTTTTTAAATAAAATTAATTGTTTTAAAGCTTTATCGCCCGTTAATAAAAGTAGCTATTTGTGCAGAGTATAATTTATGCATTGTTAAATTAACTTATATGAGCATCTGTTCAAATAAGGAGTGTTAGCCAAAGATTTTTATTTTAAATTATTATATTTTATAACTTAAATGCAATGCATCATAATAAATTATTATGTCTTAATCAAGTATAGGTATAAGGTAAAGTTAAAAACAACTAAGTATTTTTTGTGATGGCACCATTAGGTGCTAATTAGGTGATTAGCACCCAACAATAAAATTAGATGCTCTAGTAATTTTGATAAAACGAATGGTGGCAACGTTTTTTTTTTTAGTAAGCAGGTCGATTAACGGAAAATATATAATTAAGACGTTAAGTAAGAAAAATGAATTTTAAGGTGTCAAAAAGAAATATCATTTCACGTGGTGCATTACTTCACATACAAAATACTTTACACGGATGGTTTTTCATAGTATTTTTTAAATAATATATTTCTAATGAAAGTAAATTTTGACCAAGGCAGCTAGATAATTGGTAAAGTGTCATAAACTTCGAATAGGGAACTTTACTTTATCAACTTCTACTTTTAGTTCATCGTACAAAAACTACTAAATGTCTACAAAATAACTTATCAGGCAAGTTTCAAGTACATCTCGACTTGGATTTTGGATTTTTTAGCCGTCATTTTGACATAAGTGGAATCGGGAAGGTTCAGACGACACAAGGAACTTGAAATTTAGGCAAGTTTCTAGTATCTGATTGGCCAGCTGCCAGAAAATTACTTTCCAATTAAGGCAACTTTAATGGAAAGTTGACTTGAAAGTTAGTAAAGAAAAATCTCCCGTAGTATCAAGTCAAGTCTACTTCTATCAAAATGACAGTTGATCATATTGTTTCATTCAACTGAAAGCTGAACTTTATTACTCTATGATTTATTTAATTTACGCACAACATTTTTTTTTAATACTTTCTGTAAAAGGGTTCCTTGTCAATTTGGAAAAGAAATAACAAATACTTCTTTAAAATACAAAATACAAATCATGGTAAACTTGAAGCTTGCCTGAGGAGTGTTTCGAAAACACTCTACTCTGTGTCTGTACTATGAACTTAAAGTAGAGATTTTTGAAGTAAAGTTTTGAATTTAAAATTCAAGACGATTGATACAGTAACTAGTTGCCTTGGTCAAAATTTACGTGCAAAGAATGAAGTTGACTGCAAATGAAGTCCCTTATGTTGGCTGAACCTGCCCATTGACTTGATAGTAAGGATATTTTTCTTGGCTAACTTTCTAGTCTCCTTAATTGGAAGGCAAACTTGCCTTACTTTTAAGTCTTTTATGTCTTCTGAACCTGCATATTGTAAGATCAGTAAGTACTCTGACACTACGCATATAACAATTGAGAAATTGACAGCAAGTGTCAAATATGTTACCAGGTGTCATCTAACAATGGTATACAGTGATATTTCATGATATATTGCCATTATTGTAAAGTAAGTTTTTACAAGAAACGTGAAATCAACGTCAAATGTGTGCAAGGAGAACTTTGGACGTGCTGACAACATCTAAACAAGCTTCAATGAAAAATTCTTTCTTCACGCTGTTAGCAGATTCTTAAAAGTTTTACAATTCAACTATCACATAGTTAGCTGATTGAATTTTGTGTCCCGGCAGAAGATATGGCAACGAAGAAATAATATTCTTGTGCATCATAATAGAACAAAAAAGGAGTTAGTTCCCTGAAAACTTTTAACATTGGGCATCAAATTTCGTTTTACAATCGTTGCCAAAGAGAATTTGGCAAAAAATTGTAAACTGGCACGATTGGCAGCCATAGGAACCCTTTTTTTATTTACTGTTCTGACAATAATTTAATAAGCTTAAGCCCGTTTTTGAGAACGTCAACGTATATTTGACACAATGACAAAATCTGCCTCAAAAAATTAAGACAATTTGATTACATTCACTTGACGGTTTTCAAAACATCAAAAATATTCAACCTCTGTCAATTCTCCTGTAGAGGAATTTGACTTTAACGTTTATGCTTTTGTAATGAACTTAAATGTTGAATCCCACAGAATGGCAGTGTTTTAATTGGACTACTCTTTTGATGCGGCTCATTTTAAATGTCATCATTACCACAATTAATTGTTTTTATAACTTACAATATTGAAATACATACGTAAGTGCAACAAGTATGCAATATACAATTTTGAAACGCAAGAAAGAGTCCCTTCAAAGACGTTCAATATGAACACTGGAATACACAAGGTTCAGAATCGGTAAGACCTGTTAGTCATAGTAAGTTCACCTCCGAATTGGAGAAACCCAGCTGTAAGTCTGTAAATTCTTGTATGTTGACACCCTAAAAGTTGTCTCAAAATCTAAATATGGTAGGGTGTAAGCAATTATTAAATTTCAAGGTCAAAGGTCACAAAAATCTTTTGTTTGCGTTTTTTTTTTGAAAATATCTCATTTCCTATGGTTTTTTTCCTGTTGTTTGCTGTATTCATTATCAATATTGTAGAATACAAAATACTGTGAACCATTTTCAAGATAAGGGCGGAGAGCGTACGGTCACAGCATCACTTTAGGTAAACCGAGGCTTCCGGTCATAAACGCGCCATAAAGTTGATGAACTATCGACAAATCAATGATTATAAATATTTGTCAATTTTTATCCACTTATTTTTATTTAACAACACTTACCTGCTCAAGTGTTTGCAGAATTGTTAATGAGATTCTTACCTAATTTAAGTTTAAATGACTGGACTATATTCACATTTAATTGTTAAGGATTCTACAGTCAAAAGGGTCATTTAAAGTTTTCGTATTAAGGCAATTACTATGCTAATGTCAGTTTTCCTTCAGTTTAATGTTATTCAATTTTGTTGCATTCATGCATTTGTCGTCAATGCGCTAGACCACAATTTTTAGAACATATGACTATAGGAAAACTTCTCTTTATTTTTTAATGGTCGCACTGTGTCTTTGGGTTAAAATGGGTACCAAAAATGTTGTCTTCTTTGCTTATTTTTGTTTTAATTTATTAACTTCCCATAGGAAGTTATTGTAATGGGTCCGTTTTGTCAAATTGAAAATTTTGACATTTCTCGACGTCTCAAGGTTCCTAGAGTCGAAATAAAAGATTTTTAGAAAGATGTCTGTGCGTGCGTTCGTACGTCCGTACGTTCGCGACGTTTTTTTCGTCCTCCATAGCTCAAGAACCAGAAGAGATATAGATTTCAAATAAATTTTGTTATACAGATAATAAGTTTTTTTTATAAATCAAAAAAAATGAAAAAAAATTTGTCTCAATTTTGTGCAACGAAGAATAATGTTTTTGAAATCTGATAAAATTTTATTGAAAATCTAATTGAAAGTTTTTTACAAAAAAAGTTTATAAAAGGTGGTAAACATTGATTTTCAACTCAAATATCTTTTCAAAACTTTAAAATAAGTGCTTTTAAAAAATATTGTTGTCAACATTCAGGAAAATGTTGAGAAAAACTTATTGACAATTTGTTCACAAAAAATAAAAACCTAAAATAAAAAACAAAACTAAAACTTATTAAAAATTTACTTTCGACTCAAATAGCTTTTTAAAAATTGAAAATATTGTCTTTTTTTATTGAACAGAAAATATTGTTTTCGACATTTAGTAGTTTTTTTTATAAAAATCCAAAAGTCCGTTTTTTCATAAAAAAAATCAAATCAAAAAATATTACGCAAAGTTGGTAAAATCTGATGTTCAGTTCTTGATATCTCTCAAATTAATTTCATTCATCCAACTTGTGAAAATTTAAGAAATGCTACTAAAATTGGTAAACATTTGATTTCGACTAAAATTCTATTTAACAAAACTAGATTTTCAAACTAAACTATTTCTTTATATGAAAAATATTTTTGGTCATTTTAATTTTTTTTAAATAATTTAACTGACAACTTCTGTAACCCAACACGAAAACCAACAAACTTTTAAGCAAGACAAATAGACACACGGGAAGGGAAGTTATCAGTGTGGGTCGCATCCCAGCCCCTTTTTAATTTTCACACTGATAACTTGACTTTGTTGATGAAAATACTACTTTTTACTGAGGGCTGGACCACGAACAATTTGAAAAAAAATTTTAGTGAAGCTTTGAATTTTTTCATAAAATCTTTTCTGATACAAAGAGCAAATAGATTTTTAAGAAAAAACCTTGAATAAAAGATATTAAGTTACCTTTTTAATTCCTGAAGCTCGTCTACAATTACAAGCAAACAATTTTAAGATTTTAGTAAATCCAAGAAATCTACTTTTTGGGGTAGATTTGGTATGGATGTTCTAGAATTGAGATTTGAACATGAATATCAAGAATGTCAGAAAAGCAGCAAAAATTACACTTTCGTTAAACTATTAATTTAATATAAAACCAATGAATCTTTCGAGAATTGAAGTGGGAAGAGATTGTGTAACGTATAATTTGTGAGTTCCACGCTATAGTTCATTCTCAACTTATTTGTTTCCTTCAATTTGTTGTTAATTTTTATTTTATTAAATTTCCCATTTCCTTTATTTCAAGAACCAAGCATTTTTCTCTCTCTAATTTGTAAGTTTTGTTGACTCAAAACACTATTGTTTTAAATTTCTCTTTTAGCATCAGCTCTAATCAAGCAGTAAGCAGACAGAAAATGATAGTAATAATAGACTCTCGGGAATTGCGTCAGAAGAAAATTCGTTATTTTAAAATGCATTCACATTATGTTATTGTAATTTTGTCAGCCTCCTTTTGAGCGGTGCTCAAAAACTCTGTATGTTTATGTGTGAACACAAATAAATTTTGAAATAAATATATTTAATTTTACTCAAGATAATTAAGCCGAAAACTATTCTTTTATCAGTTTTTTGTTGTTTTTGTAGGTTTTCACTTTTATTGTAAAAAAAAACAAGTGGATTTTTCTTTAAAAAAAAATGTATATATGATAACATAATTTTAATTTCTTTTATGTATTAGTAAAATTTCTTGAAAGTTTTTAATTCCTTAAAAAATACCACTTTGATCTTTCTTATTAAAAATAACAATGTTTTGTAAAGAATGAAATCGAAACTTTTTTTAAAATTGCTAAAGGAGTAAGAAACAATACCCGACTTAATTTTTTTTTTAAGTTCTTTCTGCATCTTTTCATTTTATTATCTGTAAATTTATTTTAAGTCGATTAATCGGACGTTCTTGAGGTTGGGCCAACTAAAAACTATAATACTAAAAGTATTGACGTACACACGCACTTACAGACATATTCTGTCTAAAATTCTTAGATTTACATTCTAGAGACCTTGAAACGTCGAGAAATGTAAAAACTTTCAATTTGAGAAATTGGAACGATTGCATTTACTTCCAATTGAAAGTCAAAAACTAAATAAATCAAACATTGTACTGAACACCAAAAGAAATTTATATTAATATAAATTTCATTCAACTTGATACCTAAGTCATTCAATTTTTGTCGAATTTTTACCTAGTACACATTTTGTTTTAGTTATTACTAATTTTAAGTAAAACAACACACATTTCTTGAAAACTTAAACTTTTGAAATCAATCAAAAACTTTTAAAAAAATTTACACTAATTTTAAAAATTAAATAAAAACACAAATATTCTAACTTAATCAATTTCATATTTATACCGTATGGATGGACCTTTATAATAAATTAGTAATCTACTCACCTGTCATTCTGTGATAAAAGCGCATTAAATCCACTGACTCTCTTCACTCTTTCGGTTTCGTTGCATTAATCTCCGATCTCACATGCAGGTAGGTATAGTTATTTTATTTATTCATTTTGTTTTTATATAGATAGGTAGAAATTAATTATTCATGTCACATTTATAGGATAATATTATATCGGGTATCTGAATATTTTTTTCGTTTTTTTGTTTTTAAATACTATACTATACTATCACGTTTAATTTATGTGAATTTATATTATTTTTGTTTTGTTAAAAACCATAGGCAACATAAAATGGCAAAGGAAACAATTTCAATTCAACTCTGGAATCTGAAAGTGATATGAGCAGAGAAATAAAAATTAAACAAAACTATAATATAACCACCGCACCGGCAAGAGGAATTTAAAATGCGATAAATGCAAGATAAACAAAAACTCGTAGTAATACTCAAGAGAGAGAAATATGTAATAAAATAAATATATAGTACGTATATCTGTCTGTATGTATGTGCAAACAATGTGGTTTGGTTATATTATATATTTGTATATCGGTTGATGTATCTTCTGAGATACCTACAATATTTATATTTGAGTAAAGTAAAAATTATATACGAATATAATAAAACGAAACAGCACATAAAAACAAATTAAGATAAATAATCCCGGATATGACACTTGATATGGAACACAAACTGCTCTAGTGATAAGGAATTCCTTGGTAAAGGGACACTTGGACGCACCACACTTTCACCGCACTACACTCCGGCTCCGAAGTCGAGTCGAGTCGAGAGTCGAGACCGAGACCGAATAGGTATGGATATGCAGTAGCAGCAGAAGAGATCGATTTCGAAAACTGCACTTGTAGGTAAGTATTCTATCTTACTATGTCTCATTCACTTTCCCGTGCTCTGCGTCTCCGATTTCTTTCCTACTTCACTTCTATTAGATATGAATCCAGTCAGCATATCTATGAAATCCAAATCCAAACACACTTGACTATGGCCTGCTTAGAATGGCGTTTTGGGTTTATCCAAGCGCTATTCTTGATGGACACGGACTCTAAGCAGAAGACACACAACACAGAACGCTTCGTTTTCCGATTCCGATATGAGAAACAGAGAATCGTTGCTGCGACTACTGCCGCTACTGCTCTGCTAGTACTCCTTGTCCTCGTCCTCCTCCTCAGTACCTTTATTTTTCGTTATTGATTTTTATCACAAAAATGGGTTTAGCAACAAAACCCAGCAATATACGATGTACTAAAAATAAAAATCTTCAAACGATGGCCAAATGTCAACTAGCTCAAGCACAACCCCGATACAATATACGACGAGGAACGGTGTCTTTGGTAACCCAGAGCGAATAACACTGGAAATAGAAACATGCGTATCCTTTTTTGCTTTTAATATTTCAAAAGGAAAACACAAAACATCCTTATTGTCATATTATGGCACCTAATCCTTGACGTTTCTTTAACTACACTTTAAATCCATTCATCGGATGTCTTCGTCGTCGTTTTAGTCGGTATGAAAATTCTTTTAAAGCAATATGAAAGTAATTTGATCATTCACTCGTTAGCTATTTGGCATTTAAGAGATTTTGACAGATGTTTATCTTTTATAAAACCATACTATAGGTAGATATAAAAACATCATCAAAAAATAATAATAATAAAAAGAAGAATACACAACGTTAATGCAAAAGACAAATCCCGTTTTTCGGTTCAACGGTCTACTCCACCGAGAGCTAGAATTCACTCCGCAAAAGACAACCAGAACCAAATAAACCAACCAGCACTGTAAAGGTTGACACGCAGACTGAACTAAGCTGATGTACTGATGTGATGGAAAAGTGTTGCTCTTGCTGGTTGTTCGCGCTGGCCTGGCGCTGGTACTCTAGTGGCAGCGGCAGTAGTTTAGTTGGAGATTGGAGTGTTCCGTCTCAGTGTTGGGTTGGTTTGGTTTGGTTAGGTTAGGTTTGGTTGAATTGAGAGTTGACGTTGATGGTGGATGCAGAGCAAGAGACGATGACGGCGGCGACGGACACGGAGATGATTTGAAGCTAGGTTGCCATTGTGCGCGTTACAATGTCATCTTTTTTACCTTTTTTATTTCATTCAAAAAACGTTTGTTTTTTCGAAAATTAAAAGAAAAAATTAATAACTTTGTTCCGTTTTTTGAGTAAAATCTTTCAGAAAGAAATAAAATTAAAAGGCAACATTTGTAATACGAGGTTGGAGCATTGACATTTGACACCTGTCAAACTCAGCTGGAATCTAAGGGGGAGGTCGTATGGGTCAACCCCACTGGGAGATTGTTTTTCTAAGTTTACGTATGAATTTCATTGAATTCAAAACTTATCGTATTACGTAAATGGATGTGACCTACCTTATATTTTTAACTTCCCGTAGGAAGTTATTGTAATGGGTCCGATTTGTCGAATTGAAAATTTTATCGAGGTTTCAAGGTTCTTAGAATCGAAATAAAAGATTTTTTGAAAGATGTTGGTGCGTGCGTGTGTATGAACGTTCGTACGTCCAACGTCTGTACGTCCGTATTTTCGCGATGTTTTTTTGTCGTCCATGTCTCAAAATAATAATAATTAATTAGGTGGCTCAACAATCCGTTGAGAACCAGGACCTAGTGACTTACAACTCTCAATTTGCTAATTTTATAAAGCACTTTTTCATGACAAGAATTTCTCTTGGAGAATTTGTCAATTCCTTACAAGAGACAGTAACCGTGAATAAAACTTTAGGTGGCACTGGCAGGGATCAAACCCAAGACCTCTTCGTTTGGTTGACCCTAAATATCTCACGAATTAAAAACGCAAGAGACTTGAATTTAATTTGATATTATATATTTTGACGTGATACTAAACAAATATATTTTTGGAAAAAATCCAAATGTTTTTTTTTATAAATCAAAAAAAACTGAAAAAAAATATTTGTCACTTCGAAAATTTTACGAATAAAAAATGGTTTTATCTCCAAAACCATTTTGCGCAACGAAAAACAACGTTTTTGATATCAGGTAAAATTTTGAGAAAAATTGAATTGAGAGTTTTCTTATAAAAAATTAAAACCAAAAAAAAAAAAACATTACTAAAAGTTGGAAAGAATTGAATTTCGACTCCAATATCTTTTCATAATTTTGAAATTCATTTTTGTATAAGAAATATTTCAGAGGAATCGAATTAACAGTTTTTTTTTATCAAATATCTTTTCGAAAATTTGAGATTATGTATTTAAACCAACTTTACCTTATAAAAAAAATTGTTTTCGGCATTCAGTAAAAATTTGAGAAAAATCAAATTGACAATTTTCTTACAAAAAATAAAAACCTAAAAAAACACAATACTAAAACCTAGTAAAAATTTACTTTCGACTCAAATATCTTTTCAAAACTTAAAAATATTGGTTTTAAACTAATTTTACCTCAAAGTTAATATTGTTTTCGACATACAATACATTTTTATAGAAATCCAATAGTCCGTTATTTCGAAAAAAAAATTAAATCTACGAAAAAAAAGAGTACTCAAAATTATTAAAAATTATTATTCGGTTCTCGATATCTCGTGAAAAATAGAAGATTTTAAAATAATAATAATAATATAAAATTGTTAAAAATTATTTTTCGACTAAAAATCTCGTTTACAAAAATATATTTTGAAATCAAACTATTTTATCAAATCAAAATATTGTTGGTAATTTTTGAATTTTTAAGAATAATTCAATTGACAACTTTCTTAACAAAACACGAAAACTTACTATTCCTTTAAGTAAGACAAACGGATGGACGTGATGGGAAGTTATCAGTGTGCCTTTTTTTTAATTATTTATTTATATATATATGAACATACAATTTGTAATTTACTGCTTTAAACCTTTCTGGTAAAACTACTACTTTTAACTAAGGACTGGACCAAGAACATAATATGAATCGGTAATACAGCCCTTTTCCAATCGCGGAGCACAAATTCATCAACTTTTAACCAATACACGATCCAAAAAAAATCTTTACTTTTACAAAATTTAGTGACACTTTCTTTAGACTAATGACTTGTTGAAAAACACAATGAACGGATCATTTCTATTAGTTTAATATAAAGCATTTGAATCTTCCGAGAACTGAAGTGAGAAAACATTGTGCAACGTGTAATTTTTGAATTTTTTTAGAAGAATAATGTACTCAAATGGACCTATTTCCTTAAAATCAAGAACCAAACATTTTTTTCCCTAAGATCTTTATGCTTGTTGACTCAAAATCTTTTTAAAAGGTTCTTACGAAAAAGTAATTTTTAAGAATTTGTCTTCATATCAGATTCTGTTTTATTTCCCTACGATAAAAGGTCACATTTTTCTGGCAAACTTTCTCATTTTCTGGGTTCTTGCATCCATTTTTTTGTAGAGTTCTTCGGATCTAAAGAAGTGCCAACAAGAACAGAATATACTATTTTTGGAAATGCTGCGTTTCAACAAAATTTCTAACAATTCCGCTGAAATACTTTCATATGTAGGGAATCGCCAAATTTAAATAGTTGGACCATATCTCGCTGGACAACAGTGTTTTAAAATAATCTGATAACTAAAATTGTCACTTTAACCCTTGAAATATTTAAATGTAAGGTAAAGATACACATTATGTTATTTTAATTTTGTCAGCCTAGTTTAGAGGACATTAAAGACCATTTTTTAAGCTGTTCTCAAAAACTCATTTTTATGTTAAGTTTATGACCCCTGGATTAAAAGTCATTCCGACCGCTCTTGCTCAGCTGTCATTGGAAGTGTCAAAATATTAGTAAAATGTTTGCTATGGAACTTTTTCCGCCGATTTCATTGTTGATGAAAATAATAATAATATATTTTAAAAAAAATTACAAATCCTTCTAATACCGTATTAGAAGGTACTTTTTTGAAGCAAAAAAACCGTTATTTACAGTAACTCTCATTTAGACATTACATCGATTTACAGTTGTAAACAAAACAACACTGAAAGGAAGTCTATATTAGGATTTGTGAATATTCATTCTGCGCATGCTTCAAAATGAGAGAGTCCAGAAGTCTGAAATACACAATCCTTTCTCTATTCTCACATGTTAATTGCTATTGAACATTTTGACAGCGATTCTTTAAAACACTGCTGTATTATGGTTTTTCTAACTTTGTTTATACGTTTTTCAAAAATATGTGATCAATCTCAAAACATACACATCTACCCTAACCTTCTATTCTTATTCCATATTTAAGTGGAATAAAAGGAACGGTTTTGATTTTAGTGTAAACGATCGGCGCTATTTTAGCTTGTTAGTGATTTGAACCCTAAAATTATTTCTAAAGCAATTATGAATATTTTAAGTTTTAATTTAATTTATTTAGTAGATTTTAAAATTAAAGTTTTTAAAAAATTTGCTCGAATTTTGTTTATATTTGTTTTTTTTTTTTCTTCAAAAAGTGGATTATTTAGTAGTAAGATATCAAAAAAGAGAGATTTTGTAGGGTGTTTGCGAGCTCAAAAGCTTGTAGATTATTTCAAAAAAAATAAAAACGGATAAGGAAACTGCCAGAAATGTATTTTCTGATTTAAGAGAACCAACGTTTAAAAATGTTTCTTTTTAGTTCCCAAACAAAACAATTCTTTTTTAGATGGTTACGAATACGAATTCCACCTTTTAAATTACTTTATCCTATCAGTTTCTTAAAATAAATTAATGCAAACAACAACTAAAGATAGTGTTATTAAGCCCAAGTCAAAACTCAACATAAAAGGGATAATATGCAATGAGTATGATGAATTTGCAAAGCACAAATCTTTGCCCTCTACATATATATCTCACTAAGTTTCTGGAAATTTTCATTAGTTATGACTTATGAGTCTTTCTTTGACTCTACTTGAAGTTTTAATAAGACCTTGAATTTAATACTATCATATAGCTTTGAAAAAAAATGTGTTTGATTTAATTTTTAGTGCTGATTTCGATTTCGAACTTTAACTATCTGCTCAAGTTTTAAGAATATTAGTTTTAAACATTATTTTTATTTATTTAATATATTATATTTTATAGAAAGGATTCGTTACAAGAAGAATTATTAAGTTCAAAGTGTTTTTCTGTTGAGAACCGTTTTAGCATAAATGGTAGAGCGTTTCTTAAATCTAACGACTTTCGAACACTTCGAATATTTCAACTAAATATCGATGAAAAAGGATTGTAGCTTTGTAAAGTCTTCACGAATTAATTCATGAGAAAACTTGATGTGTTTTTTCGAATGTTAAAAACGTATATCTCAAAAACCTGATGTGGAAGAATAATTTTGGAATAGGATTAGAATTAACGTCATCAAACCCATTAAAAAAATGCAAGTTGATTGCCAGGAACAAAATCACTTTTTTATTTGATATTATGATTGCTTTCAAAAATGCTTTACATCCTCAACCTTGGGCTCTTCCCAAGTTGAATATCGCTGGTTACTAGTAACTAATCAGTACGGGATTGATTTCTGTGTAAACGCTTATTTGTCATGAACAAATAAATAAAATGGTTTTCGAAGTGGCAAAATTGCATAAAGCTAACATCTAATCCTTGTTTCTTATTTTTATGCACATATAATTCTGTGCATATTTTAACATTTACAAAAAAAATACGTATTTCTTGTAAATATTTTTAAACCTAGTATAGAAATGGAAATTTAAAATCTTTCTTAACATTTAAACTTTAAAACCAACAAAAACACTGGTATCTTGAGCAAGAAAGAAAGAAACTTAAACTGCAGAAAATTATCTGTGGCAACTCTGAAGTGAAGGTGTATTTACATTACCCATCTGGTCAGAAAAGTTCAACAAATTAAAAAAAAAAACAACAACAACAAAATCATTATAAAAGCGAACATCTTCATCACAGATTCGAGAATGAAGGTATGTTGTATGCAATATGCCATAAGATGGAAGCATATGGTTTACATTGAAGCATAGCATAATGTTGTAGCTGAAGCATAGATAACACGAAAACCAGAGAAGAAGATCATGACATGGTGACTTTTTTGTTTTTAGTAGAAATACCGGCTTTAGCGACTCCTAACATTTTATAATGTTAGGTGCTGGCTGAATTAAGAAATCTTGACTTAGAAGTTGTGGTTGTTTTAAATGGACACAAACCTAGTTTGTCAAGAAAATACGAAAAACAACTTCCGCCTTGACTATAAATTATAATTAAAAACATGGTTATAAGATTTTTTCTACTTGAAAGAACATTACAGAGTAATTTCTTTATTTATTCTTGCAAACCGCATTTAGAGCTCTTATGCGGTTTGGAACAGCGACTACAGCAGGTGCTTCATTCATGAATATAAAAGCTAGGTTTATAACCTGAAGAGATAAAAATCGAAGAGCCTATAGAAAATGTTTTTGTTGTGTATAAAGAGTAAACAACAATGTTGCTATGATGTGTAGTTGTTTAGCAACAAATTTGCTATAATGAATCTTGAAGAATTTTTTGTTCAACTTTCTCTACATGGACGAGAAACTTAATTGAATATGATGAACATCAAGTTAGAAAAGTCTAAAGAATTTGAAAAATTAAGGACACAGATATTCTTCGTTGAATTCTGAAAGATTTTACTGCATATTGTTAACGTTTAATTTGTTGTTTTAATCACCAAAGGTTTCTTTCAACAGAATTATAGTAGCTTTTGTTTGTCTTCAAGATCTTTTGAGTAGGTATACATATTGTTAGCTTTGGTAGATAATTTAAAAAAAAAGTTCAAAAATGCATTGGTGCTGTTTTTTTGGCATTGCCACTTTTTATTCGATACGGAATAAAATTACATTCGTTGCTTTCTGATTAATAAGACTTTTTTCTACCTCGTTTCGTTTTGATCTGTATGATTTCTTCGTTTCATAAACTTATATTCTTAAGAACCTTCTGAAATTAAAGTTCAAGATACATTAATATTATAACATTAAGATCATTAGTTTCTTTTCCTTTTCATCCTTTAACTGAATTGATTCTTCCAAAGACAATTTGCAATGAGACCAAGTAATTATCTCCAATTTTTCTCGTTTTCGTCCACGATTCGAAGTTTTTTTTAATAAGGATGGTTTTGAAAAAATATTTCCTGAGGCTTGCGATTCCGGTTCATCGGTAGGATTTGATCTGGATTTCATTATTTCCGAGATAGATCTTATTCCAACTGAAGTTGATGGCTCCATCTGAATCTAAACCTTAATATGACATGGTTTGTTAGGCGCAAGATTGTTCACATTAGGTTGAGTTTCTGTTATATTAATTTTTTTCTGATGCCAAAAAGTCTTGGTCTTGAAAGACATTTCTATTAAATGGGCATATTCCTGTCGACGAAAAACCTTTAACTGCAATCTCTCCAGTTTGAGTGTTAAGAAAGGCTCGACCGAATAGTTCAATTATGTCAAAGCGTGTTAAGGCTTTTGTGTTATTGAAAATCCATCTTTGAATTTCCTCAATCAAGGACTTTTTTAAGGGTCCCATAAACGTCTTGTAAAGCGGCTGTATTTTATGGCTTGAATGCGGAGGAATCGATAGATGATGAGGGTGGTTTGACCGATTCCAAAAAGTGTTTAGTAAAAAAGCTAGTTTGCTACCATCCGGATGGATGATTTGCATATATGGAGCCTGGTGGCGCACCTTTTATTAACTGGGGGTTATCTCTTTTCCTCGGAAAGATAAACATAGGAGGAACAAATGAACCTCCTGCACTGATGCACAATATTGAAATTATTTAAGAACCTCTTTCAGCTGAAATTTATTGTTTTTATATATATATTATTTGGAGCGAAATGGTACTTGTTCATAAGCAATTCCAGGTTGTCGAAAAAAATTGTCATGCTTTCCTTAACAAATCCGGAAGCCCTTGCTTAGGGTGTTCCAGTCGGCTGACGGAACGACAATGTTGGATGGTGTCGAAGGAACAAACGAAGCCAATCCTTGCATCCAACTCACCCCAACTCAGGCTTTCTTCCAAGTTGTGCACTTACCACTTCTTCTGATAATACTTCTTCCGCCAATCGCCTCAGTGTGGTTCTCGGAACATTATAAGTTTTGGACGCTTTCAAAGAACCCATTTTAAAGCATGATATCACACATGTTAAGAAAATATTAAACGCAATTTGATTTAAAAAAGAATTTACCAATTTAACTCAAAATTTAATGTTAAAACACTCAAGAAAACTTACCAAAAAATTACAACCAAAGTAAAAAAAAAACGATGTACCCCGTATATATTTCAAAGCCGTCGCTCCACATTAACCACGAAAGACTGAGGCTAAACCGGTTAGAACGTGTTAGCAATGCAACATTTTTTTTCGCTCTGGCTTCCGGTTTGGGAAACCCCGTTATAGGCCATATTAAGGGAAATAAAAATGACCAATATATTATTAAAGATATCAATTGAAATAACAATTCGCGCTGGGTTTCCTAGCTATAACCAGGCCCTAGGGCGTTTAATATTGCAAAATAAAAGTGCGCTATTAAATTCTATTACCCTCACCTTTTATTTAAAAAAATTGTGATAAAAATCCATGATCCAAAAACAAAAGAAAAAACTAAGGTTGCCTACTTTTATCCTGTCCCTATTGAAAGGTTGCCTGGCTTAAACAGATGGGCCTGCAGAGTAAACATACCTTCATCTGTTATTTGTTTGATTTTTGTGTCAAATTAAAGGTAATGCAACTCTCGTTCGAAGAATACAGGGTTGCCTACCCAAAACCTGCCATAACCGAGGGTTGAAAGCATAAGAAAGGTTAAGTATTTGGTAAATGTAGAAAATGTGTCCCATATGTTATTAGTCGGTCTGTCGTTTGAATGCAAAGTTATAAAATTATGCAGACACACTGTGAGCACTAGGAATAGGAGAGAGGGTTTGAAAGGAGAAGTCGGTGCACATTGCACGGTGCACGGTGCACGCAATTTGATTTAAAAAAGAAATTACCAATTTAACTCAAAATTTAATGTTAAAACACATAAGAAAACTTACCAACAAATTACAACCAAAGTAAAAAAAACCATGTACCCGTATATATTTCAAAACCGTCGCGCCACATTAACTGCGAAAGATTGAGGCTAAACCGGTTAGAACGTGTTAGCAATGCAACATTTTTTTTCGCTCTGGCTTCCGGTTTGGGAAACCCCGTTATAGACCATATTAAGGGAAATGAAAATGACCAATATATTATTAAAGATATCAATTGAAATAACAATTCGCGCTGGGTTTCCCAGCTATAACCAGGCCCTAGGGCGCTTAATATTGCAAAATAAAAGTGCGCTATTAAATTCTATTACCCTCACCTTTTATTTAAAAAAATTGTGATAAAAATCCATGATCCAAAAACAAAAGAAAAAACTAAGGTTGCCTACTTTTATCCTGTCCCTATTGAAAGGTTGCCTGGCTTAAACAGATGGGCCTGCAGAGTAAACATACCTTCATCTGTTATTTGTTTGATTTTTGTGTCAAATTAAAGGTAATGCAACTCTCGTTCGAAGAATACAGGGTTGCCTACCCAAAACCTGCCATAACCGAGGGTTGAAAGCATAAGAAAGGTTAAGTATTTGGTAAATGTAGAAAATGTGTCCCATGTGTTATTAGTCGGTCTGTCGTTTAAAAGTCGAAAGTAGAAGTCTGTGCACATTGGTTTTGAATTCCTGAATATTGCAATGACTAGGAAAAACAGAGTGTGGTAAGGCATTCCACATTCGCGTAGTACGTCTAAAGAACGAATCTCTGTATCTGACAGTATAACTGAAGTTGGGCTCGCGGGTATACTGATGAACATTCCTAGAAGCGCGAGTATTACGGTTCTAGGAATACTCATCAGTATACCCTCGAGCCCAACTTCGGCCGTACTGTCAAATACAGAGATTCTTTATTTAGCCCTACTACGCGAATGTGGAATGCCTTACCACACTCTGTTTTTCCTAGTCATTGGTATACTGCTAAGTATAGAAAATAGATACCACATGTTATTGAGCCGGTTTTTGTTTAAAATGAAAGAGCGTTTAAATATCTGTCTGATAGCAAAGGGTTGCCTAAAGATAAATTGGTATAACCCAGAGTAGCCTGCAATTGAAGTGATAAGTACAGAAAATGGATACCAATACGTGTTATAAAGTCGATGTTGGTGTCAAATGAAAGAGTATTTATAGCTCTTTTTAACATAGGATAGGTTACCTAATCAAATGTTTGTTTAACTCAGCTTGTAAGCTAGCGCAAGTTGATGGAGCGGATGATATTTATGAACCGTCGACTATTTGTCCAATTCTTTGCGGAGAAATCGCTGTCAAGAATTTAAAATCTTCGTAACTGTTTCCGCTGGCCAAAAACCTCAATATTAACGATAAGCGATGATATTGAATTTCTCATTAAGGGTATGTCTCCCGCAGAAGCGAACTCAGAACTCATGTAAATGAATTTGAATGTATTAGTGAAAGATCGTTACTCTCTTCATTATCAAATTCAAAATTTGAATTTCCAATTACTCTATATTTGCCTCTTGATCTTTTTTGTCTCTCAGAGCGAGGGATATATTTCCGCACAAGCAGCCAATCAAAGAAATAAGAAATAGAACAACGTTGCATGATAAACCGGTTTTTTTGGTATGTCTAGTTAGGTAGATTTGTTGTTGTCTTTTTCATATGGTTCGAATTTTATAAAGCAAGTGGGTATTTTGCTATCGAAGGAGATGTTTTTTTCTTGAATTTCTTTTTTTGGTCGACATTTTCTAATTATTGAAAATACCTATTTTATTTTAATATTTTTTTACTTCCCATTGGAAATTATTGTAATGGGTCCGATTTGTCAAATTGAAAATTTTGACATTTCTCGAGGTTTCAAGGTCCCTAGAGTCAAAATAAAAGGTTTTTAGAAACATGTCTGTGCGTGCGTGTGTACGTACGTTCGTACGTCCGTACATTCGCGACGTTTTTTTCGTCGTCCATAGCTCAAGAACCAGAAGAGATATCGACTTGAAATAAATTTTGTTATACAGATAATAAGGCAGAAACCTGCAGAAAGGGCTCTCAAGAAAATTGCGTAGGTGTTTTTTTACCATAGCAGTTTAAAAAAAAGGTGAAAATTTTGGATAACCCTAAATATCTTACGAACCAAAAACGCTAGAGACTTGAATTAAATTTTATATAATATATTGTAACGTGATATCAACCAAGTATATTTTTTGAAAAAAAATCCATTTAACGGTTTTTTTATAAATCAAAAAACTGAAAAAAAATGTGTCTCCTACCAAATTTTACGACTAAAATATGATTTCATCTCCAAAACAATTTTGTGCAACGAAAAATAATGTTTTTCAAATCTGATAAAATTTTGAGAAAAATCGAATTGACAGTTTGCTTACAAAAAATTAAAAACCGAAAAAAATTAACAAAAATTGGTAAAAATTGAATATCGATTCAAATATCTTTTCAAAAAGTTGAAATTTAGGCATCAAACTTTTTTTATCTTATAAGAAATATTGTTATCAACAATGTTGAGAAAATTGAATTGACAGTTTTTTTATACAAAATAAAAATCTAAAAAACTTTACTCAAAGTTGGTAAAAATTGAATATCGATTCAAAACTCTTTTCATTTCATTTTTATATAAAAATCCAACAGTCCGTTTTTTCATAAAAATAAAATCTACAAAAAATAAAACGCAAATTTGCTAAAAATTGATAGACAAACTTTTAAGCAAGACAAATTGACAGACGGGATGGGAAGTTATAAGTATGGGTCACATCCCAGCCTCTTTTTTGAAATAGTTTGACAGGATTGTGCACACTGATAACTTCCCATCACGTCTGTCGATTTGTCTTGCTTAAAAGTTTGTCTATCAATTTTTAGCAAATTTGCGTTTTATTTTTTGTAGATTTTATTTTTATGAAAAAACGGACTGTTGGATTTTTATATAAAAATCACTAAATATCGAAAACAATATTTTCTGTGAAATAAAAAAAGGGTTTGAAGCCAATATTTTTAATTTTTGAAAAGCTATTTGAGTCGAAAGTAAATGTTTACCAAGTTTTAGTATTGTTTTTTTTTTTAGAGTTTTATTTTTTGTAAAAAAACTGTCAATGAGATTTTCTTCAAATTTCTATCAAATGTTGAAAACAATATTTCATATAAGATAAAATTAGTTTGAAGCCAATATTTCAAATTTTTGAAAAGATATTTGAGGTGAAAACAATTTTTACCAACTTTTGTTAAATTTTTTTTAGGTTTTTAATTTTTTGTACAAAAACTGTCAATTTGATTTTGTTCAAAATTTGACTGAATGTTCAACATAATATTTCTTATAAGATAAAATTAGTTTGAAGCCTAAATTTCAACTTTTTGAAAAGATATTTGAATCGATATTCAATTTTTACCAACTTTGAGTAAAGTTTTTTTAGATTTTTATTTTGTATAAAAAAAACTGTCAATTCAATTTTCTCAACATTGTTGATAACAATATTTCTTATAAGATAAAAAAAGTTTGATGCCTAAATTTCAACTTTTTGAAAAGATATTTGAATCGATATTCAATTTTTACCAATTTTTGTTAATTTTTTTCGGTTTTTAATTTTTTGTAAGCAAACTGTCAATTCGATTTTTCTCAAAATTTTATCAGATTTGAAAAACATTATTTTTCGTTGCACAAAATTGTTTTGGAGATGAAATCATATTTTAGTCGTAAAATTTGGTAGGAGACACATTTTTTTTTTTCAGTTTTTTGATTTATAAAAAAACCGTTAAATGGATTTTTTTCAAAAAATATACTTGGTTGATATCACGTTACAATATATTATATAAAATTTAATTCAAGTCTCTAGCGTTTTTGGTTCGTAAGATATTTAGGGTTATCCAAAATTTTCACCTTTTTTTTAAACTGCTATGGTAAAAAAACACCTACGCAATTTTCTTGAGAGCCCTTTCTGCAGGTTTCTGCCTTATTATCTGTATAACAAAATTTATTTCAAGTCGATATCTCTTCTGGTTCTTGAGCTATGGACGACGAAAAAAACGTCGCGAATGTACGGACGTACGAACGTACGTACACACGCACGCACAGACATGTTTCTAAAAACCTTTTATTTTGACTCTAGGGACCTTGAAACCTCGAGAAATGTCAAAATTTTCAATTTGACAAATCGGACCCATTATAATAACTTCCTATGGTAAGTTAAAAAAATGCAATACCCGGGAGTGATAGTACGCAAAAAAAATCATGAAAACAAAATATATGACAGCGAATTCACGATACCTACAATACCTCTTTACCCTTTTTTATACCTACACTACAATGTGCAACCACAAAACTTGCCGAAAGTTGAACCAAAAATCAAATTCTGCGTATACGATTGACTACGTAACACCCAAATCACGAGTCCATGACCTTACATCATACCACATACTAGAAACAAAAAAATATTTCTAAGAAAAGTCTTTTTTTTTGTTGTATTTTCTGTTATTGTATACCGCAAGCAAAACAAAGAATACAAAAACTAAATGAGCCATGAGACCAACAACAAAAAAAAATCTGAGAGAGGATGGGCGGGCGAAATTCTTTTGCAAAGAATTCTCTTCTTGAGCGCTGAGATGCAGCGGCATTCTTCGGAACTCGAAACTTCATTGTGTGCGTTGACAAAGAAATTTGTTGTTAAAAAATGCAAAATAGACCTCTTTTATAAAAATTAAATTAAATAAACAGTAGACGCAAGAACTTTTTACTTTTTTAAATAGAATAAACAAAATGCCAAAAAAAAATAAAAAAAATATTTTGCAATTATATAAGCTCCCAATCCCTCACAATTGCACCACAAATGTTGTTATATTGAAATGCATTTTTAATTATGTTGCGACAAATATTTTTTTTTTTCAAAATCGATAGTAAGAGTAATATATATGGTCCTTTTTTTTAAAAAAAAAATTAAAACTAAAAAAATAAAAATCAGCTCGCCCCATGAATTCGCAAAAAATATTGGAAAAAAAAGAATGCATTTTGGATTTTTTGTCTAAAAAAGTTACTATAACTATTTAAAAAAAAAAAAATTTAAAAGCAAATATCTGAACATATATTTAGAATTTGAAAAAAAGTTAAATTGACTTAGCTAGATGTTATACTTTGGAAGTTTTATCAAATATTGCACCTATGCCACAATGCAAATTTGCCCTATTTTTCATAGTTTTCTACAATTTTTCTTGGAATAAATAAATAAATTAAAAAAAAAAGAAAATCGATACTATTTATAAAAATTTATTGTTTTTTGGAAAAAAATATAAAAAAAATAAAAAATTATATTTTACACACTGCCCCATTGATTTTCGCAAGTAACTACCTGAATTTAATGATTTTTTAGTGATTCTAGTGCAGTTAAGGAACAAACAATTTTTTTAAATTTTTTATTCCTTTATACATATTTAGCCCAATATGTTTTCAATCAAAACCCGTTTATTTCGTTTAAATATTTAAAAAAATGTGAACGCTACAAAGCTAAGCGCAAAGCACCAATCAATTTTTTTGCATGCGACATGCCCTAAAGTACATTTTTTTTCAATCAATGGTGTCACTTTAGACAGAACTTGTTCAAAATCACGCTTCTTCATGCGTACATAACTTCTTAAATCTTTTTCAAAAGTTGTTTCTAATTCTCTTAACAATTGTTTTTTACCAAATTTATACCTTTTTGTTCTTTGAAACAAATCTTTTTTTTAAAACTGAAACCTGTATCGTGTTTTGGCTATGACTGACCTGCGTAAAATATCAATTTGCGCAGTTATTTTGCGTCGTGATTGGCCGTCCTTGATAATAAGTTAAAATGTGGGGTGGTTTTTTACGAGTTTTGTTTATTATCGAGGCATTGAATAAATTGAGCAGCTTCAATTCCAATTTGACAATTGCTAAATTTTAGAATGAAGAAATTTCTCCTTGACGTTATTCAGCAAAAGAGTTCTTGTAGGACGGTCAATATCAGTTCTTTTGTCAAAGACACAAGATGCTGTGTAAGATCACCTGGAAATGCAAGTTCGTCACTTAACATAACAGGGGATTCGGGCTGCCTTAAACATTAATAAAATATTACAATAACACTCTGGAACCCACGATATTCGCTCAAAAAAGGCTATAATTGATTAGTGTAATAAATCGCTGAAAAAATCTGAAAATAGAAACTAGACAACAAGCGACTGTAAGAGTATGAACCGTACAGAAGTTCTTCATGTTTGAAACGCGGAATAGTAAGAACATTTCAAAAATGGTGTAAACACAAAATATTTGGATATGGTCTTAGTCTTGTTTTCCATTTACGATAATGGATCGCTTAGAAATCTAACATTGTGTCTCAAACGTAGCTACTTTTCACGCGTAATTATGGGTCAAGCGTTCCCATAAATTGGTAATTCCGATTCAAAGTTACAGCAAAAGAATCGCAAGCTTCCAATCTTCCCAAGACGGCCATTAAAATGATATTGTTTTCACACTTAAAAGCAAATTTCAAACTTTGTAATTTTACTTTTAAAACAGAAAAATGAATTTCCATTTAATATTGTGTTATCATTGCTGAATATAAAGAGTAACCCACAATTATAATTATTGCAATCTTTGGCTTGATTCTCAAGCTTGATGGAAGCTTCATCGCATAAGCGCGAATGCTTTGAGTATCAATTAACTTTTTTAACTGTAATAAATTAAAATTACATTGATCTCTTTCACGCTATTTTTTTTAGATTAACAAAATTCAACAAAAAAGAAAAGTGCATATACGCCTGGGTGTACAAGTGAGCTGTAGTTGGCGCTACAGCTCATCGTGCACCTCGGCCTCAAGTAATAGATCCAGCCAGATATTTTTTTCCTGTCGACACAAACAGGTCCGTATATCGTACGTAGAACCTTCCTCTCGAAGATATCAAGGGATCCCTTATCCACCTGGGAAATAATCTATGCTTCCGCACCATACACTAAGACTGGAATGCACAAAACTTCACTGCCTGTGATAGCGCCTTATTCTTGCTTACTTTGGCCAAAGAAATTGCGATTAACTTAATTCTACGCGCTGATTTCATTTTCCGATTTAACAGTAGTAACTAAATAGATACATTTATTTACCTATCAATGGTAACGTTCCGACCGAGTCTACGATGGAAAACGACTCTATTCGATAACAGTAAATATTTCGTTTTGTTTTCGTAAATATTTCGTTAATCACAAGAACCATTTTGTTCGCTTCAGGCTCAATACCGGAAAAGGCACCCGTAACTCCTCGTTTGGTTTTTCACATAAGTTCCAAGTCATCTGCATATCCAAGATATTGTATGGATTTTTAAAAATGGTGCCATTGGTGTTGACGTTGTTGTTTCGCACTACTCTCTCAAAAACAATATTGAAGCAGATACATGACAGCGCATCGCCTTGTGGAAGTCCTCAGGTGGTTTTGAAGGTTTCGGATAAGTCTATAGAAATTTTGACGCAGCAATAAAAATGTTCCAACGTCAGGCTGATAAGTCGGATCAGTTTGACAGGGATACTAAAACTCGACATGGGCACAGTATAGTTCGTTCCTGTCATAGGCTGCCTTAAAATCAATGAAAAGATGATGCATTTTTATTATTTTAATAAATGGCGCAAAAGTCCGTAGAGAACCAAGGCCCAGTGACTTATAACTCTCAACAATTCCTGGGAGTAATTGCAGGGATGGAGGGACCTACAGTTAATAGTTCTATTATTGGAGAATTCGTCAATTCCTCGCAAGAGGCAGTACCTGTGAAAAAACTTTAGGTGGCACAGGCATGGATCGAACCCAAGACCTCTGGCACAACAGTCCTACTCACTAACCAATACCGGTGCACATTGGTCTTAAAGTCCTGAACATCAAAATGGGAGGGAAAAACAGAGTTGGCCAAAACATTCCACATTCTCGATGTGCAATTTAAGAAAGAATCTCTATACTTAACAGTACGCCCGAATTGAGAAACATATCGGCAGACATAAGTACATTTATGAATATAATGAAGAGAGTAGGAGACAAAACGGAGCTCTGGGGGACACCAGCATTTATTTTAAGAATTACAGACTTCTATTGAACGGTTAGAAAGACAATTTCTAATCCAACGAAGAAGAGATTGATTAATAATTGAACTTATTTTGGTTTTCCTTGGAAACTTACATCTCTGAACCTAAAAACCTCTTTACAGCTCGAATCCATAATGATATCACACATTGGCGCATAGAACCGCATTTTCATGCGGTTCAATGACGATTCCTTGGCAAATGCCATAATCGCCGAGCAAACCGGACCAAGTCCCTTGTTAGTGACGAAGGTTGAGTTTCAACTCAATAAAAAACAAAAAGTCAGAAGGTGTCGATGGTATATCCATCATTGTACTAAGACATTTACCGATGGAGGCAATCGACATTTACACCGCACTCTTCAACAATGCACTGAATACAGTGCATTGGAAGACCGCTGTGGTTCATCCTCTCCCGAAAAAAGGAAAGGACAACTCCAACCCTTCAAATATTCGGTCGATAAGTCTTCTTCCGAGCATCAGCAAAGTTTTCGAAAAAATCATTAATAGGCTCTTACTAAGTGGGCTGCGGACAACAAAATAATTTCTGATAAACAGTTCGGGTTCAAGGCGGGTCATGACACAATTCATGCTGCGTCTAAACTCGTTTCTGATATCCAATGGAATAAATCAAAACAACAATGCACAGGTGCTGTTCTGGTTGATTTGGAAAAGGCCTTTGACACCGTATGGTTAGAGGGTCTTTACCTAAAACTGAGCAGGCTTGGCATAAGCAAGCCATTGCTGTATATACTTTATGATATGCTTAACGGTATAAAGGTTGTTGTCAAAAGTGGCAATGTAACTTCTACCACAACATTCTAAATTAAAAATGGTCTTCAACAGGGAGCGGTGAATTCGCCGATTCTCTTCAGAGAAAGTAAATGCCCAGAAGTCAGAGAAAATTCTGTTCCGGACTCCGTTGGCTGGGGCCACGAGGGATACGTGTAAGAATTGGCGCAAGATGGTCATCGTTGATCTTCACGGGCAGCCATTAGCGAGCAAAAGTGTAGTGAAGTACTCCGGTATCTGGTAAGATCAGTATTTATATTTCGACAGACATATAAATGCTGCTCTGACCAGAGCCAGAGGAGCCTTCGCTCTGACGAAACAGCTGTTTTTTAGCGTCGGCTTGACCCCAGAGTGAAGGTAATTTGCTACATGGCCCTCATACGGCCAATGATTGTTTATGGTTGTTCTGTGTGGTTCAACGTTGCCCCTTCCCAGATGGAGAAGTTTCGGGTGTTCGAGCGGCAGTGTTTACGACGCTGTACCGGCTTATATCGAACAGCCGAATCTTCTTATGTGCATTATTATTCCAACGATGTCCTATACAACGGAGTTCGAATCAACAGAATTGACAATTTCGTGATAAAACTCGTTCGAGGTCACATTGCAAGAGCTATTTCATCGACCAACAGTTTCATTTTCGAGGCGTTCTATCCGAACGATGAGTATTTTGAAAGTGCACGCTTGAGCGGCTTCATTCCTCTTTTTAGACAGATGCGGTCTGATACAGGATAGATTGGCAGTTCCGCAAATCTACCACGTCAGACGAAGAACAGTAGATAGGCGATTCCCGTACAATCGGGACGTCATGGCACAAGGCGGAGCAGAGCTCCTTCGGTTCAGTAGGGCTGTGTCCGAACGGGACCGAACTGATAGGGTGACCGGCTTACATACTTGTTTTATAGTTTAAGGGTTTAGTTTTAAGTAGAATAGGCATTGTGGCACAAAAAGAAAAAAAAAATTAGATAGTTAGATTTGCTGCTGTGGTTGTTCTAGTTTTAAGTAGTTTATAGGTAGAATATGTAGTTTAAGTTAGCTTTAAGTTTTATTTAAGGACATAATTTTAAGTACAAATAATAAGGATATTGACATTAGTTTTTTCAATTTTCTAATGAATACAACAATGAGTAAAATTGAATTGAATTGAAGTTAAAATAGATCTTAGGGCCGAAAGGCATTAGTAGTTAGTGTTATATAGTTTAACTTAGAGTTTCCGTAGCTTTAAGATAGGTTTAAGATTGAATAAATAAAAATGAATTTAAAAAAAAAAACAGCTCGAATCAAACCATGAGTTCTCTTTGGGTTTGATAGATTTAATATTCTAGATTAAATTAGAACGAATTAAATTTGTAAGCATATCTGCGCTGGAATCCACGTCACTATCGAGGAATCAAAGTGACCAGTAAAAGTTCCTGAAGAATTCATTGAGACCGTCTTAGTTGGCTTTCTCATAGGAGTTTTTTTCTTTAACTGGGTTTTTTAGACATGGGAATTTTGCAGATACGATACAGTGGTCTGATGTGCCTAGTGGGGGTAATACACTGATTTTGTATTTATTACGGTCAGAGGTACAAAACAAGTCTAGGGTGTTTGCGGATTGACCTTCAACGTCAGGGATTCGAGTTGGAGCATCGACAAGCTTAGTTAATTAATTTAACTCAGCAAAGATCTCAACATACCTTCCTTCCGGTGTTGACTGACCAGAATAACGAAGCCAAGAAGAATGGTGTACATTGAAATCGCCCGCAATGACGACTTCAGTTCAACAATTCTTCGAATGGAGTCAGAAAGAGCATCAATTTCGTTAAAAGCTGAAATTCTGTCCAGATTTGGACTTCGATTTAAAAAACATGCGTGGATGATGTGCTTATTATATACCGAAAATTTTAACCACATGTGTTAGAGCACAAACCATATTGTTGGGGGAAGTTTGTATGCAACATCATTTCTTATATACACTTCTAATCCATGATGAGGAAAAACTAATGGCACTACCCATTTAGATTGAATTCCAAATGATCGGAATCTTCACCTATTTGAGTTTTACTCAATGCCAGAAGTGCTGGCCTGTTTGATACAGTGTGAACATACATATGTGGCATGGCAGTACTATCTTAAACCACGAATGTTGCTAGATAGTGCTTAAATTCCACTCGTAGGGCGTGCTTTCTTCCGACCAGATTTTGATTATGCGTTGATGCATGCTCCTTACCAGATCAGCTCTAAAAGAAATTTCCAAAATAATTATGTTAGAAATTAAATAAAAGTTGTTTTTTTTTGCAGGAAACCGCAATAAAATACATATTTTTTGTTTATTTCCACCAAAATAATATTATAGAAAATAAATAAGTTATTTAAATGTATTTGATTTTATCGCTTCTGTTTCTGTTTTTTCTTGTATTTTGTTTTAAACAATTTTTTTTAAAACTTTATTTAAAACGCTGCTGTTAAATAGATATACACAAGTATAATATCAACATTATTGAGAGCAATAATTTATATAATTTTACGTTATTAATTTACAAACGAAAACCTAGAAACTTTAAAGTATTTCTAAATCACAATGTCGCAGTTCGGGGAACTTTTTCTGTATCGAAAAAAAGAAATAAAAGAAAAAGAAAATGTTTGTTTTTACAACCATTCAATAATTTAATACAAAAATTTGTCTTTAAGTGAAGTCTTACCCTTAGTCTCATTTCTATTCTGTCGATTTCTCCTCCCATTAGGTCAACTATGTTTTCACCATGCGTTAAAAGAAATAGTTCTAGTTCTTCAACCGTTTGGAATGATTTCACAGCCTAACAAATAAATATAAAAATTGTTATGTTTTAAGGACTTCATAGCAAATAAAAGTTTGTTTCTATATTTTACCTTTAATAGCTCATTGAGCTCCTGCTTATCTAAGTAAGATTTTGTCAGTTCACGCCCGTCAAAATCAATCTCGGCCTAGAAAAAATGAAAAAAACAAAAACTTTAACTACCTATAGAGTTTTCCAATAGGAGCTTTCATTTTGAATTTTTCTCACTATTTGGATAGCAATTTTTCTCTCTCATACCTTATATCTAACAAGAGAGTTTCCCATATCGATTCCCTTTACATCGTGTATTGCCCTGATCATAACATCATTTTCGAGTTCGCAGTTTATTTTATTGAGATGCTCCTGTGAAATGGATCTAAAAGAAAAAATAAAATACCATTAGAATTGCTGAAATGTTTGGATTTTTGTTGTTTGTTTGTTTAAAAAAAAAAAACTTACCTGCCCACCAGTGCTGCAACATTTGTATAAATTATAAACGATGCCACTGCTCCTAAAATACCACCAATTAACAATGAACCTACAGCATCTGGGACATGAGATCCAGACATTGAAGATAATGCCATACATGTTGCAGCAACAGCAACACTACTTACTGCAGCTGTATCCTCTGTCAGGACAACATTAACACATGGATCTTTCCCCCGTAATACTGAAATTTCAACAACAATGAATAAAAACAAGTTAAAGCTTAAAAATATTGGTCTCTATTTACCATAATCTTTAAAACTCATTCCAGTATTTGCTGCAGACCGACGAACTTCATTCATAGCAACCATTAGTGTGGCACCTTCGGATAACATCGATCCACCAAGTGTACAAAAAGCCCAGAAATAATCCTGAACAGGTTCAGGATGGATGAGACCTGTTATACCATGGTAAATGGAAATACCAGTTCCCACGCAAAATATTCCTACTCCAGAAATAAGTGAAGACACATACTTCATGTTAGTGTAGCCATATGGATGGTCGGGATCAGCCATCTACAAACAGAAAAGTATGTATATTATGTTCAAACCACGATTTTAGTAGGGACTCTTTAAATCTATGTACCTGGGTAGACTTATGAATGCCATAGGCAAGAATCAACTGATTAATTGTATCGGCCAAGGAGTGAACGGCTTCAGCAAACATACTATGTGATCCCGATGAAAGCCACGCAAACGTTTTTACTATAAAATTTGTGGTATTTCTAGAAGAAAATCTTGGTCAGAGAAGAAACACGAAAACCATTTCACTTACATTCCAATTGCAATAAGAACAACCCGTCCAGATTTGCCTCTTAATCCTGGTTCATCTTCCATTACCATTGTTCGACTGCCAATTTCTCTTCGGTAGTCTCTTAAACGTCTCTTTACAGTAAAAATATCTTAAAGAGAAATCAAATGTACATATTATTGATGTGTTTACAGAGTAAAATTCAATAAATAAGGTCATACTTTGTTGATATCGCTTTCTTTCGATTTCCCGCTTCAAAATTTCTCGCAGCAAATTCTCTTTTGAACCCCAAACTTCAATTGCTTTTGCTTCGACATCTTTACGCCAATATACTGTAATAGGTGGTTCTTGTTCATATGGAGAACGACGTTTGATTTTTGGCAAAGCTTCTAGGTCACTAGGTTTTAGAAGAAAATCCGTCATAGCTCGTGCAGGTGTTATGAAGTTTCTTTCCATCGAAGAACGATTGCTGTCGAACTTTGTTCGTTTCTAAAGAGAATGAAAAGAACAAAAGGAATCGAAGGATGTTTATTGTTTATATTCTTGCAAAGGGGAAGCTATGTTAATAACAATGAGAAACGATGCCAACATAGTGACAACCAAAGCTACTTTACAGCAGGGCTATATACTGCCCTCCGATGCGCTCTCTAATTGAATAAGGAGTTCTGCGTCTTAGGGCGGAACTTTTAAAACACCCAATGGGAATCTAAACGAGGCTTCACCCTGAAGGCTGCAAATACAACTGCTAATTTTATATTGAAACCCCATGGAAGCCCGAGAGTCTAAAATTTGTTCACATCTATTAAGAAGAAAGAAAGAAGCCCATTAGCAGAGTGAAGTCGAGAAGATCCAGGGATGTTTTAATAGGAAACAGGTGCGGAGCTTTCATAGAAGATTAAAAAGGAAAACAACGGGATTCACTAGCCGCCTGGAGCCTGCAAAGATAAGGCGAGAAAATGCCCGTTGCTTGGAAGAGAGTCAACCGAAACCACCAGAGGACTTCGACAAGGTGATGCGCTTGTCAATGGTAAAAAAAATGCGTGTTCTATGCTTAAGAAGGCTAGGGCATGTTGAGCGAATGAACATCGAAGCTCCATCAGCCCGTAAGGTATTCAACGCCAAGCCTGAGGGGACAAGAAGAAGAGGCAACGCACGTCAACTTGGTATTCGAAACTGGAGGCAACAAGCTAGAGATCGAGTAAGCTGGCGAAAGTTATTACTTGAGGCCGAGGCGCATAGTGCGCTGCGCGCTGTAGCGCCAACTAAAGTAAAGTAAGCAATTTTTCGTTTTCCATAAATTCCGTTTTGCTTGAAACTCTCTCTAATTCGATTCCATTTAAGGTGAACCTTCAGTGAATACATGTAAAAAGTTTAACAAGGAAAAATGTCAGATTGAACTACAAAAACACATAATGGAATTTTTGTGACTTGTTAGTAATGTTTGAAAAAAAGAAAAGTTCCAAGAAAATGACAAGCTACGATACTTAAAGATGACTAGACAGTTCTAAACCGTCTTAACAATGGACTTAAATAAAAAATCAGTGAGTTAAAAAATAATTCACTTTGTAGACTTCTCAAAAACCTGATCACGGATGCTTCTACCAAACAATTTTTTGGAAATCAGCAAAACGTCTCAAAAGAAAACAGACACAAAAGCTAAGCTACCAAAACAAATCTAATCCTACAGACCAATATCGTTTATACCTATCATGGCAAAGGTTTTCGAATAACTGGTCCTGAAAGGGCTCAGCCAAATAATAGAAGACAAAAGACTAATTCCGAAATATCAGTTTGGATTCATAAACATTCCACAAAAGACCAAGAACATTGAATTATGGATTTGGTTAAGGCGACACTCGAAGAAAACCATGTATGCTCCGATATATTCTTAGATGTTCTTCAATGTCTGAAATCATAATGTTAGGAACCGACTCTGTAGAATACGGTACGACCAAAAGTAATTATTGGACCCACTGGTCATGCCCACTTTTGCTGAAGATACTGCAATATTGGAGCAGGAAGACCCATTGCGAGGCCTACACACACATTACAAAATGCAATCTATAAAACAAGTGATTGGAAACAAAACTGGCGTATCAAGGTCCACTGGTGATCTTATGGTTTATCTCACGGTACAGTGACACAAATCTTTAAATTGTTTTGAAGAATGTTTATGGTACTTAATTTTTCAAGTTTTGATAGAGTTTGTTATTAAGCTCTCTTATCGAAAATACGGGCATTTGGTAATAACGAATCTATTCTTTATTGGGTTAGAAATTACCTTTCGAACTCCTTAATTCAAAAAGTATTGGATAAATTCTGGTGTTCCCTAGGGCTCTCTTTTGTCTTCGACACTCTTCCTTATTTGTATAAACGATCTTTTATCTGAAAATTCTAACCCACTTAATTGTTTTGCTGATGACAGTACCCCCAGCTTCTTATATTCGTTTTTAAATTCTAATCCTTGTTCTTCAGATGTGGACTACTAACGGCAGCGTAAGATAAGCTCATTAAATTTTGATCTTGCCAGCATGGGCAATCAAAAACCGTGTAGAATTTAAGGCTTCAGAAACTCAATGCTGTCTACTTTCCAAAAGTGTAACCTTCACCCAATGCCACTTTCCATGAGTGGTACTTGAATTAAGAGGACTGAACAGCTTCCAGTTCTAGGTATGTGTATCACAAACTACTTGTTGTGTAGGAATCACATAACCGACATCGACAAAACTGCTGCTAAGTGTTTAGGTTTTCTCCGACGATGCAAGAAGTTTTTTTAACCTTCTGAATTGGCTACAACAGCCTATATTCGTCCAAAACTCGAGTAAAATTCACATATCTTGATTCTCTTGGACAGAATTTATTTTAATAAATATGATTTAAAATCTCGAAAATAAATATAAACCAGCATAAAAGTGTTCATATATGCGTTTCGCCCCGATGTATTGGGGCTTTTATGCTGGTTTATTTTCGTTATTTTAAATCATATTTATTAAAATAAACGGTGTTCAGGAAAAAATAATTCGACTGTTAACAGTCAAATATTTCTTCTTCAAAAGTCCCATAGCAAGGCAATAAAAATAGCTACAATTTATTTTCTTTGAAGACTTGCAGCAACTATATAATTCGCAGTACAATATTGAAGTTCGATATTTTTCAGTGTTATTTTATTTTCTTGAACAATAAATATCTTGTTTTTTTTATGTTGAATTAAATTACTTCTTATGTATAAATTGGACTTCGTGGCCGTTCTAATAGGGCATGGGCCCAGAACCCCAACAATTATAATTTAAGAAATTAATTCAGGAAATTATAATAGATAAAAAAAAATTCAAGATAGAAGAAGGAAATCGATTTTCAAGAAATTGAACAACAACAACTATCAAACATGGAAATACAGGATGGAGCTATTATTAATCAAAGAAGATCTTTGGGAAGTTATTGCTGATGCAGCACCTAATCCTGTTCTTGCTAGTTGGACCTTGAAAGATGGGAAAGCTCGTGCAACAATCGGCCTCGCAGTGGAAGATTCTCAACTGATGCATATTCCGAAATTGAAAACTGCTACAGAATGCTCTGAAGGGAGCACACGAGAAGTCAACACTCTCGAATAAGATAAAGCTATCAAAGAAATTGTGTCGTATGCAGCTTCAGAACGGACAAACAATGGAAGATCACATTTGTGATATGCTGGACATTGTGGATCGTCTAACTGGCTTAGGCGAGCAATTAGCAGATCATCTTGTGGTTGCATTTCTCCTAGGAAGTTTGCCAGACGACTATATTCTTTGGTGACTGCCCTTGAAGTCAGAACAGACGAAGAGTTAACACTCTAATAAGTTAAAGAAAAGCTGATTCAAGAATTTAAGAACAAAGTGACAAACCATCGAAAGGACAATTAGAAGATGGTGCATTGAAGACTCAAAACTTGAAAGTTTAAATGCTATTCTTGTGGAAGAACCGGGCATTTAAAAACGAACTGCCCAAATAAGATGCAAGAACGAAAAACCCCAATTTTAAAGCCAAGAAAACCGTTGAAACTTCGATGTCTGGTATAGGTGAGTGAAAACAAAGAGTTTTTGATTTGTGCTTTAGTTCTGGTACAAATAAAATTGATTCTGCATGGTACGAGTATATTGATTCAGCCGCTACATGTCATATGTGCAATGATGACAAATTTTTTAGAAATTTAAATAGAAAGACTGGCAATTATATTTATTTAGCAAATGGGAACAAAATAGAAGCAGATGGTTCTGGCAGTGGTATATTGCTTTGTCAGAACAAGGCAATTCCTGTCAAGAATGTTCTCTATGTTCCTGAGCTAGATGGAAATTTGCTTTCAGTTAGAAAACTTGTCGAAAGTGGTTGGGAAGTTCTATTTAAAGATGTGAACTATCACATCATGGTAAAATATATGCAACGGCTAGTTTATATAAAAACCTTTATGAAGATTTGTATGCAAAGAGTTTAACACACATTGAAAAGGAATGTGTTCATACTTTTCATCGCCGATTTGGTCATCGAGATTTAAGGTCGATAAAAGATGCGATACAAAATGATTTCATTACTGGAGTTGAACTCATTAAATGTTCTTGTATTGATCATTGTGATTCTTGTTTTAGAGGTAAAATGGTAAGACCAGAGTTTCCTAAGCAAGCCACAAACAGCTGTCTTTACCTGGTCCATGTTGCCTCGGCATGGAGAGAAGTTAAAGTTGTTTTTATACCTAAAGCAGGTAAATGCTCAAAAGTCAATCCTAAAGATCTACGACCTATAAGTCTATCATCATTCCTTCTAAAGACCTTGGAAAGATTGATTGATATCTATTTAAGGGCAAGTCTTCGTCTCAACATGCCTACTGTAAAGGTAAATCGGTGGAAACAGCGTTACACACTTAAGTACGCACCGTTGAATATTCCCTCCATCATAAAGAGTTCACTATGGTTGCTTTCCTTGACATCGAAGGTGCCTTTAACAACGTGGACACATCTGCACTAACATCTTTAAATGTAGAGAGGTAGCATCGGGAGTTAATTAATTTAATGTTTAGTAGCAGAATAATTAACTCAAAACTGGGCAACTCTTCTAGTAGACGATTCGTTAGTAGAGGGACCCGCAAGGTGGTGTTCAATTCCCTCTCCTCTGGAAGCTTGTGGTGAATGAAATCCTAACTGGTCTGGATGCAGAGGGTTTCACAGTGATAGCATATGCGGACGACGTTGCTATAGCAGTTTCAGGAAAGCATCTTAAAATGCTAAAAGAACTCTTACAAAATGCCTTGGACATACTAATACTTTGGGCTGATCGGTGTCGTCTGGGTGTTAACCCACAAAAAACCGATCTGGTCTTATTTTCGAGGAGAAACAAAATTCCATTTGTCAACCCTCCCTATATTAAAAGAATCCAATTAAAATTCTCAGACGAGGCTAAATACCTGGGTCTTGTCCTAGACAAAAAACTAATTGGAAAAAGTCAAAAAAGCTACTGTAGCCCTCTTTTCTTGCAAAAAAGCTATTGGAAGAAAATGGGTTTACAACCCAGAATCACGCATTTGCTATACACATCGGTAATCAGACCGATTTTAACGTAGGGTGTGGCAGCATGGTGGAGTGCTTTAGAGAAAGGTATAAACAGGGATAAGCTAAATAAAGTCCAACGTTTACCTTGCCTATGTATAAGTGGATCGCTTCGCACGACCCTGTCTGCGGCAATGGACACCTTGCTCTACCTTACACCTCTTGACATATTTAGCAAACAAATAGCTGCAAGCTCTGCTATTCGCCTCAAAGCACCGTCGCAGTGGACTAACAACAAGGTATTTAGAATCAATTCCAAAGCACCATCGCTCAACTGCAATTCAACAGAAACTTCCAGATTTCTATACCTCCCAGATCTTTTTGGGAGCATAGGACATTCTTGGAGGATGAGTCAATCCATTTTTACACAGATGGGTCAAAAACAAAAGAAGGGGTTGGTGGAGGTGTGTAATCTGAACGACTGAAATTAAGTCTCTCATTCCGCCTTCCCAATCGTTGAAGCGTGTTCCAGGCGGAACTTATGGCGATAAAGGAAGTCTTGTCCTGGCTTAAAGAAAACGTTATAACAATATCTGATATCCGTATTTTCTCAGATAGTCAGGCCGCTATAAAATCTCTTGAGTCTGTCTCTACAAACTCTATAACAGTCCATAACCGTCGATCATCTCTAATGGAGATGGCACAACAATTTAATATTCACCTTTGCAGGGTGCAGGGCCATAGAGACATTCCAGGTAAATGTAAGGCAGATGAACTCGCCAGGAACGGTACAGTACAGTCCATCCTACCACGTTTGGCAAGTACTGGCATACCAATCGCTACTTGTAAACTGCTGCTTATGCAAGACGCTGTCAGGAGGGCAGGCACCAGGTGGAACAACATCACCACATGTCAAGTCACAAAAAACATCTGACCAACACTGGATTTAATACGTTCAAGGTGCTTGCTCTCAGATGCAGATCGCATATAAGCTCGAAATAGGTGTCATAACCGAACACTATCTAATAGGAAAGCACGCCCGAGACGAGGCGTATTCTCAAATGACTTTTGCAGAAGCTGTATGGACGAGAAAGAAACGGTTCTTCATCTCTTCATTCTTTGTACATACCCTGCTCTAATTCGAAAACGCAAGAATTACTTAGGAGAATTCTTCTTTAACGATCTAAACGATCTAAATCATATCAGTATACTCAGCCTCTCACGTTTCGCAAGGGACTCAAACTGGTTCCATTGAGCTTAGGAGGAAGCCTCCAAATTCATGTGATATCACAATGGGCCATTAAACTGGCCTAAGTGTGTCCGTTTCCATCTTGGTTAGCCACTATAACCTAACCTAACCTAAGCCACAAACAGATCTGATAAGGTCTTGGATCTTGTTCACGCAGATCTATGTGGACCTACGAGAGAAATAACACCCAGTTGGAAAAAATATTTTCTAACATTGATTGACGACTACAGTAGGTACTGTACTGTATATTTTTTGAAAGAAAAGAGTCAAGCTGTTGAGAAAATAGTAGAGTTTATACAACAAACGGAAAACTATTTTGAAAAACCAATACAAATACTAAAAACTGAGAGGTGGAGAATTCACTAGCAAAAAGTTGAAAGATTATCTTAAAAGTAAAGGTATTAAGCAGCAGTTAACAGCAAAAGAACCGGAGTCTAATGGAAATGACACGGTGCATGCTCATACAATCTAGACTGAACAGAAAATTTTGGGCAGAAGCTTTAAATACTGCTAATTATTTACAAAATAGATAACCATCGAAAGCTACTCTGAAAACTCCTTATGAAATGTATTTTCAAAGACAGCCAGTTATGACGCATTTGGATGCGTGGAATATCATTATGTCATTAAGAAACTTCGACATAAGTTGGAAGATGAAAGGCGTACAGACTGTTGGATACAGAAACAGCCAAGATAATCAAATCCAGAGATGTCAAGTGTAATGAAGAAACGAACGCCGGTCCTGAACCTGATGTCACAAAATATGAAGATGATTCTACTTTTGAAATTAATTTTGTTACCAGCAAGAACCAAGAAAATGCTAACTTAACAAATACAATTAAAAATCAAGAAATTGTTGAAGATGAAAACAATGTGGATTTTGAAGAACAGTTATGAGAAGATGGAAGTACATACTTACTATTCTGAAGAAGATGGCATTGATTCTGAAGATAATATTAGAAAATCAACAAGAGCGTACCTCGTAAAAGATATGGCTATAAAACTTTTATGGTCTCAAACAATCAGCGAGATATTGGAATCAAAAGATAAATGTGATCCTAATTAACTTTGGATTCAGAAGGGGTAAAGCTGATAGTTGTTAAAAGGCAAAGGCGACAAAATTAGGTATATACTTGTTTATGTTGATGATATCCTGGTTATTTTAAAAGAACAGAATTTAATTTTACAGACAATTACAGAAATTAGAAAACATTTTGAAATTACTGACATAGGAAATTTTAAGTTGTATCTTAGAATTCAAATTGAAAAGTGAAATGGAAAGTATTATATGCACCAAGAAAAATACATAAAGAAAATACTTGGTACCTTTAATATGTCAGATGCGAAGACATCAAAAATACCTTTGGATACTGGGTATTTCGAAAACCAAACAGCGGATGATGAGCTTTTAGACGACAATGAAATTTATCGAAAAACTATTGGCTCATATCTTAACTTATCAGGAAATACAAGGCCGGACATAGCAGCAGCTGTTTCAATTCTTAGCAGAAAAGTATCTTGTCCTACTCAGAACGAAGTTAAACGCATTTTAAAGTACTTGAAAGGAACTCAACAGCTACAGCTTTGTGTTGGATGCAATACAAATTCAAAACTTGTTGGATATACCGATGCAGATTGGGCTTCAGACGTTAAATGAGGAAAATCCACAAGCGGATATTTATTTAAATTTGGATAAGCAACAATCTGTTATGCAAGTAAAAAGCAAGGAGTGATTGCACTTTCATCAACTGAAGCAGAGCTTGTCGCGTTAGCAGAAGCAACTCAAGAACTTATTATAGACCTACAAGTAGATTTAAAAGATGTTACAATATTCGAAGACAATCAAAGTTGTTTAAAACTTCTGGACTCAGAGAAGATAAATCTTCGAACTAAACATATAGATGTGAAGTACTATTCTCTTCGTGACATTAAGGAATCTAAAAAAGTTAAATTCATTTACTGTCCAACAGAAGAAATGGTTGCAGACATTCTTACGAAACCATTACAGAATATTAAACAATCAAAATTCAGACTCCTGGCTGGTCTAACTAAGAACGATGAAGACTTTGGACTTCCTGGAATAGCCGTTCTAACAGGATCTACATCGTGACCGTCAAATTGAAATGGTTAAAAAAACGCGCTGTATCACATAATTCGCAAATCAGGGCCGGATTGAGAAGAGGGCAACCACAATCATGTATGTACAATACTTTGTACATACATGATTATTTAATTATATTCATCTTAAGTAACAGAAATCATTGATGTATATTTGTTGACTCCAATCAGGCAATCAGTGAAATATCAAAATCTCAAATGGCCCTGATAAGGCACTTCCAATTCACTACCCCTCTTGAGGGAGTACCCCAATCGCCAATGGCTGAGTGGGGTGGTACTTGCCCGCAACCTCGGAATTCGGGTATTCGATTCCGTGTCTCGACAATTTTGTTTTTCTTATATATATGTACATATAAATTAATTGCTGTATATTAAAATCGGTGTTCTTCATTTCTTGGAAAAATCAATTATTATTGACTAATTTTTAATTTGTTTCGTGTTTCTTCGGCTGTTCAATTCTTTGATTTTGTGCAGAATTTGTGCTCGTTTTTATACAGCCAGTACAGAACGGCACCGAATTCTCATTGAGAAATTATCGGAGAAGAAAAGTGGCCAGTTTAGCAAAAAGACATCGTGAGGAATGAAGCAATGCACCTTCTACAGAAGATGAGGGGTATCGAAACCGCTTTGTTTGCAACATTTTGGAACGATATCTTGGAACGATTCAACTCTTCAAACAAGATGTTGCAAGACCCGAAAATGATTCTTGAATCGGCAATGCGTGCACTAGAATCACTGAAATTATTCGTGCGCAATCCAAACGAAATGATTTTCATAAATACGAGGAAGCAGCTAAAAAAATATCCCATACCGATGAGAAATGTGAGGTTGAATCCTCTCGATTACGTGAAAACACAAGACGTAAATGTCTCATCCAAGGAAAAATGCAAAGTATTCGCCTTCATCCCAGTGATTGACCAGCTATTCGTTTCTCTTACTGAAAGATTGCATGGATATAAAGCTGTACGTGCGAGATTTGGATTCCTGAATCATATCGAGAAGATGGATGCTGAAAATTTGCACGCTGTAGCAGAGGCATTGGTGAAAGTGTATACGGATGATTTAGAGCCTAGTCTTCGTAATGAGTTGGTTCAATTTGTGTCCTTTATTGACTCATACAAAAAGGAAAAGTTGCATAGGAACAGATCAATCACCGGAACTATTTTACAACAAAATTCTCAAAAATCAAAATTTCAGAGCTACATTCTCAAACCTTGAAATTGCATTGAGAATGTAAATATAAATTGCACTGCAGAGCGCTCATTTTCAAAAATAAATATAGGCTTCGAACCACGATAACACAAACCCGTCTATCAAAGCTTTCTCTCCTGAGCATTGAAAGTGATTTACTCCGAGAACTAGATTTCAATGAAATTTGCGTCGTAGTGAAAGATCAGGGCAAGTGCAGAGAAGATGAGAGATTGTTTGCTCTTCTTCGTAATCCATACAGCTCCTGCAGAAGTCATTTGAGGCTACACCAAGTCGTATTGCGTGTCTGCCTATAAGACAGAGTCCCGTAAGGACCCTAATATCGTCTTTCTTTTTTACGTACACTTGGCCATTCACATAGAAAGTCTCCTTGTCGTCACATCCTTACATGAACCGATATCCATTCTGTTCATGTAGGTGTCCAATGAGTTGTGACTAGTTAGGCTACTTATTAGTTAGGACAGGTGACTTCATCTAATTGCAAAAAGAATTTTGCTTAACCTCTGTTGGAAATCTTTCTACATGTTTCAAGGCTGCCCACCTTTTGTTTGCGATTTCAATGAAACTTTGGTAGATTTGTTCATTTATCTGCTCTATTGGCCTGTATAACATTTAAACCATATGGCTTAGACTGAGCATTGATCAATTTTTGGCCAAATTGTCTGATTTTTCAATTCGGTCAATGTCATAGTGTCCTGGGGCCCGATAGAGGATAGCCGTGTTGGTTTCGCTGAGTAGACGAAACTCCCCACCACTCCTGTACCACTCATGACTTTGTGACAGTGGCAGAAATGGCCTTGATTGCTGCTTGAATATCGATAAATATGTCTATGCATTTATCTTCCAAATTATGAGAAGAAAGATCCTTAGCAGCTTCAGAAACCGCCAGTAGTTCTGCTTGATAGACACTGTAGTAGTTTGTGGCCAATGGTGATCACCTCGTTATTTAAAACCAGTTGATCGGAATCCTCAAACCCAACTCAAAAAACAAAAAGTGCGTGTCCGCCCAAGTGTACAGAACCATTTGTATCGTCGATATTTTTAGAGAAAATTACGGCATTCCTTTAAAATTAACTTATTTTCTAGCACATTGTGTAGAAATATTTTTAAAAGTTTAGTTTAGAAATTAACAAAAAGAAAAAAATCACAACTAACCTTTGGTTGAGGTTTAACTGGTTTAATTTCCTCGGGCGGAACATTGGCAACTGCTTTAGGTGGAACTTTTGTAGCCTCTACTGCATTAGCATTCGGTTGGGTTATTTCCTTTTCGAAAACTACTTCATTCAGTTTAGAATCTTCAATTGTAGTTGTTACCGAAAGAACACCTTTCTTCGTCTTCACTTCTAATTTGGTTGTTTGCTGATTATTGGGCTTTGGAATAGGTGGTACTGTTGCTGATGCTGTTGTTGTTATTGGTAGCGACGGAGTACTTGGCGTTGAAACAACTGCAGGTGTGTTTGCCTTTGCATCTGGGTCCTTTGAAGTTGCATAGAAAGCAGGCTGTAAGCAAAATTAAGGCATTATACATACATTTTTAGATGTGACTCATCACTTTCATCATCTTGCAAAGTGATGGTTTTATAGTTCTTACATTTGAATGTTTGATTCCTATTGGATAGGATTTAAGTATCACCGATAGTCGAGCTTCACAGTTTTTCATTGGATGACGGCCTGAGAGGATTGATGAATAAAGTCTATGGATTTGCATTGAAACCTAAAAAAAAAAACAAAAAGAAGACCATAGAAGTCTCATCTGATAGGATCCTACAACTCATAGATACTTACATTTTGATTATTGTCTTTGTTTTTCAATATTCTCGGCACCTGATACCGATTACGCAGAATTCGACCGACCTCGAGACTTCGCTGCAACATTATGATCTAATTTCGACGACCAAAAATGAGAGAATATTTCGAAGTGTCTTGATCGATCTGATGATCGGCAGGAGGCAGATGTTTTACAAAACACCCCAAAACAAACTAAATTTAAATTCAACGATAAAAGATCTTTCGAAAGAATAATTTGATAAAATCTATTTTCTTATTGACATTTCTTTTTGGATGGATGGATTTTTCTTTTCTTTTTTGATGTTTTATTTTAAGTTTTTCAATTCATAATTTAATTTTTTGTTTTATAAGAGATTTCTGTGTTCTTTCCAACAACGTAAGATTATAATTTTGTTTATTTAACTCGTCGTTGTCGCTGCCGCTGGTCGTGCGTTGGGATGTTAGGTAAATGTAGAACAATTTTGTTGGGGTAATTTTGAAGAATCAAGTCCAAGTTTGTGGAAAATTAAGATACTTCGAGGCACTGTAAATTGACAATTGAAAATTTTGGATTATTATATTTGCAATTTACATATGAAAGCTTAATAAATGCAAACGATAATTGTTTAACACTTCGATGTACCTAAAAACAAGAATTTATATTTTCTAATTTTTTTATTTTTGTGTAATGTAATTTGAGTTGTCAACTTACAGCTGATCTCATAGATAAATTTATACAAACAATAGAGATTACAAGGATTCCATTGGAAGTTCCAGTTTTACAGATATTTTTAATATATTATTTTAAGGGGATGTTTACACTGAGAGAGACGGTATAGGATCTGTTTGTGGTGATACTCTTAGTGAAATTGTAAAGCACTCCATACACATTGCGTTTTTCTTTTTTAGTTCAGAGCTGAGCTCTGAGCAGAGTCTGAGCGAGCAATGTAGAGTAGATTAGAGTTCTGAGCCGAGTATGTTCAGAGCTCTCTGATTTAATTATGAAACAACTTGAGAACTATACTGTCATGATTTTAAATGTCGTCTGTTTGAATGAGTTCAAAATGTTCTTTAATCAAATTAATTAATAAAACAGTCATGGAGTTGGTCCATTTGATTCCTGAAATAAATTTGATTCATAAAAATGCTATATGCAATTAATTTTTTCTAAATTATCTTTCCTTCAACACTAAAGCAACTAGCCTCTTCCGCAATTTTTATTGTTTTGACGATCATTTTTTTTAATTTCCCGGCTTTCAAATATCAAATTGTTTTGTGTTCAGAATTTTACAGCGTTTACTCTGTTATTTTATTCTGAACTTACAGAGCGTGCTCTGAACATGTTCAGAACTAAAAAAGAAACAAGAATTCGAAGCTCTGAACGATCAGAGCTAAAAAAAAAACACAATTATTTTTTTGACAGTTCGAGCTCTGCTCTGAATTAAAAAAGAAAAACGCCAACGTTCAACTTGTCTTTCGATTTATTGTCAATTTCATGAAATCAACTCTTGTGTGGGCTTGAATTAGATTTTTTTGAAGGTTGGCCATTGAGTTGAAAGAAAATCAAAAGATTTTGATTTGATGTGACTGTCAATTTCAAACGCATTCCATCCCTTTCTTTCCAAGAAATTAAAGTGAGATAAAAAACAGACACGTGAATAATCTCAATAGAATTATCTCTGTGGTCATGTCTGATATCTCGTCTCTGGTTCCGGTGTGCTTTACTTTTTATTTGTTTGAAAAGAATAAAAATTAAAAATGACTCAAACAGCAAATAAAAAATGTTGGAAAGAATTGTTTGAACTTCTCCAGCAACATCCCACGCTTTGGAAGATAAAAAGCAATGAATACAAAAATAAACTAAAAAAAAGTCAAGCTTGAAATGTGTTGCTGGAGAAGTTCAATGAAATAGAACCCGATGGAACTCTTCAACAATTAAAAATAAAATTTCAAACATCCTACCGCCGGGAGCTGAAGCTTTCAAACAACTCCATGGAGTCAGGTGCAGAAGAAGACGACATCCACGTATCCACTTTGTGGTTCTTCGAAGACTTCGACGACTCCGGCTCCTTGCGAGACCAGGAGGAGGCATCGGAAAGTATTTCTACTCTTGATGACATGGATGAATTTAAGGTAAGTAAATACAATGGCCCTGAGTAATAAACAACTTTCTAGCTTAGATTCGATTTTTTAGTATGGGATAAACTAGACTTTAGGCCTTTTCTTATAAGAACATAGATGAAGAGCAGAAAATGTATTCCAAAAAAGCCATTGAAGAAATTTTATTTCTCGGTCAACTGAAGCTGCTGACAATTAATGCAGTGAAGACCAACACACCACACCCATCAAGATTTTTCTCGCCACACATGAGATTTTACCTTCCCCAGCTACAAGCTCTTCAAACGCTTCATTAACACCGCTGAAAATTATAAAGCTTCCAGCTTATTTTCAAGTGCCTCCTGAACAAGCTTAAGGAGGATGTTTCATCGAACAAGAGTTATATGTTGAAAATCATTACTATTAATAAAATGTAAACATGTATCGTATGTAAATATATTTATTGTGAAAGTTTAATGGAGAGTTGTGTTTATATATATGCGGAAAATTTGTTACGTATTATGTTGTCTGTTTTTGTTGAGTTTCTTGATGAGATGGGTTCAAGTCCAATCGGTTTTCTGTGGGTGTTATTGCTTCTTTTTCAAAAATTTATGTAAATAACAACAGTTTAGAACAATTTTGGTTGCCTTTTCGAGGCACAAGTTAATTGGCTTGAATAAAATTTCGAAGCAATGTGCGAGGATGCCAAACGCATTTTCTAAGTGAATTCTTGCCGAACTTAAGCATCTATTGAAATATAATTCCTGTGGAGATACTTGTTTTCCTGAATATGGCTTCATTATGTACTCCTTCAATGGGATAGCGTCATCTGGTACAAAAACATAAGGCAACTTTTCTCCACATGCAATTACCTCTTCCGCAATTGAAATGTTAAGGGTCTCCAACATTTCTGCAAATTTGGTGTATGAAAAAACTCCACCATCAGAAATTTGTCCATTTTTTCCCACGTCAACCATTCAGCCTTATTTTGACATTCTAATGAATAGCCAATTCGTTAGAATAGATCTATTCATTAGTATGAAATTTCTGTATTTTGACATTCTAACGAATAATGTTCATCATTGAATGAATACATTAAATGAACCGGAATGAACTCAAATTCGAAGTCAGCTATTTGAAGTTTCGATCTTTTTTAGTGTGACCAACTTAACAAAATTTAAAATTGTTCCACAAACTTCCAATTTCATTGAAACAATTGGATGGAAAACAAAAAATATCTTAACTTAAGAAAAATTAAATTAATAAAGTTCTAAGTGCAAGTGATGTTAATAACTTAAAAAACCATCAATTAAACTTTGAATATGGGAACATAAATTTAAGTTTATTGATATGAAAAGTAAAAAAAAATACATTACAAAATTTTGTACAGCTAACTCAGCATCCTTAAATAAAATAATTAATGTACTTATAATTCGATTTGCTTTTGTCCCACATGCATTACCAAAAAAATCTATCTTTGAAGTCTCTTTATTTGAATCACACCTGGTCACACTTCACAATTGTCAACAAGAACCAAAAAGTTACACAGTCGTTAAAATCGTTTAATCAAAGTTTATAAACTTCAAATCGGTGTAGTTTTATTATTTATTTTGGAGAAAGTAAACAGTAAACAGTTAGTTTTGTTTGTAAATTCTAATGGCGAAGAACGGGAACATGTTTTTAGAAGAAGGATTATGGACGCATCAAATCCGTTTGAGTTTGACGATTTAAAGAAAATATACCCACATACATAACTATAAAATTGATGTGAAATTTGTCTATTGCAAAAATAAATCGTGGTGACTAAATTGATTTTGTTTTGTAGATTTGTAAGGAACTTTCGCCTCAATAAACCGGCATTTAAATCTGTCTTGGATGAGCTTTCCATCGAGATACAGGGGGGAACTTCTTTTCTATACCGCCCATTTAATTGCTAGCTTCAACCTTGCCCTTTTTTGCCAAAGGAGGCTACCAATTTGGAGTCGGAAAAGATGCGACACTTAAGTTGTTCCAGTCATCGGTATCCAAATGCCTTTAAATAAACTGGAAGTAAAACTTGGCACAAAATGGATTAACTTTAAATTAAACCATTGTCCAATTTGAGTGTGACTGTGACCTTTAATTAAAATATCAACAGATTTTCATTAAAATATATTACATTTTCTTTATTTTTCGGAAAGAAACAGAACTTACATGTTTTTCTTTTAATTTCTCTCTTCAAAATGTGAACGCTTAATAAATGACGTTTGTTTCGAATGATTAGAATGTCAAAGTTTGCTTAAGTTTCGAATCAAAATGAACTTTCGAATCGTTAAAAAGTGAAAATACGCATCGTACGAATTTGAATAACTTTCGAACAAAAGAGAATGTCAAAATAAGGCTGAATTAAGAATTCACTATTTGCATTGACAACAGCCATCAGGACTTTGCTAAATGTTTTCTTATAGTTGAAGTGGTATGATCCCGAATTTGGTGGCTTCTTTATTTCGATGTGCTTGCCGTTGATAGACCCTATACAATGGGGAACCCACTTACATTGAGAAATTTGTCGGATGCAGTTTTCCATTCAACCACAGTTTTTTGTACCTAAAATTATGTAGAATTAAATCAAACAAAATACAAATATTTTCCCAGTTGCTTGAGGGGACACAGCATAGAAAAATTTGAGATCCTCCAAATCATTTCCTTTGGCAAGGTACCTTAATGTAATTAGAAGGCGTGTTTCTGGACTTATTGAATCTTGCATAAAAGTGCCTTCTTTTTTGATTAATGGAGTTACTTTACTCAGCAGTTCCTGAAAGGCTTCTGCACTCATTCTGGTAAAATTCAATATCATTTGGTTTATTTGTTTTAATTTCCATTATTAATTTTTCATTGACATTTTTTTTATCTTTTAGACACTTTTTCATCCAAATTCTTTTTAGTTTTACTTCTTCATCGTCATATAGGCACTCTGCAGTAATTATTATTGCCAATATTTTTCTTTTTTCAGACATCTTGATTCGATTAAGTGAAATTTTTTAACGAGAAAAAATGATGTTTTGGCAGTTGAAGCAGAAGTCTTTCAACAACGTTTATGTAGTGTGTGGCGAAGCATCAATTTAGTTGACAACTAAATTGACAATAAAATTGAATCGTTTATAGAGTGCTTAAGAAAAGTAGTAAAGTCAAAAGTACAGTGATGACCAAAGTGTCAGCTAAAAAGGGTCACAACAAAAATATGATAGTTCTGTTTCAATATCAATAGAGCTTCTAGAAGCTTACAAAATTTAATCTGATAAACTCAGAATAGTAATTTTTGAATTTAATGACATGGCTTGTTTGTTTTCGTGACATTGACGTATGATTGATTTTTAAGCCTGATCTTTAAACTTTTTTGTAGTTGGTTTTTTTGACAGCTGTAGCTTGATTTAATATTACTTTAGTTTGTCCTTTCATAATGAAAAGATTTACTTCTGTACAAATTATGCAGGGCTTAATTGGGTTCAAAATTGCTTAAACGTGTATTGTACAGGGTTATCCAAACGTAAATTGTTGCAAGCATCGATTCTTTTGAGGTAATTTTTTAACACTTTTTGACACATGCTTGGAGGTATCTCGGCCATAACCTTACGAACGTTGGTTTTAATGTGATTAAGAGTTAAAAGCTTATCTGAGGTATTTAACGCAGCCCCACAAAAAAGTCCAGCGGTGTCAAACATCATGATCTTGGTGGCCAGTTGATATCGCCAAGGCAAGAAATTACGTTGCCAGAAAATGTCTCTTCCAATAAAGCCATATTCGCTTGAGTTGTGTGGCATGTGGGATAGTCTTGTTAAAAATATTCTCCATATACATACATATTCTCTAAATCGTATTGCTCAATACATAAAAAATTGGTTATCATATGACCATATCTACTTCGTTGAGAATATTCAGCTGGATTTAGTTGTTGTGTGAACTGGACTTTATATAGATGTAGGTGTAGATTCAAATGCAAAATACGCCATAATGTGTCGTGACATAGTCCTAATTCCTGAGAACGACAAGGAATTTACACATTAGGGTCTTCGGCAACACTTTCACTTACAGCAACGATGTTTTCAGTGGTACGAGAAAAACGATGATACACAGGCCTTACAATGTCTGTAACTAATCCAGTCCCTTCAAATTTCTTCACAATTTTGCCAATTGCTTGCGTAGTTAGACGATTATGTAAACCATAATCTCCTCTTAGAGCACGTGGCTTTTCCTGCTACATAATCCCCTCATTTTTAGTTGGTTTCAACAATTTATTATTATGCGTTGTGCGATAGTTAAGCGATACCTTTTCGTAAATGTCAGACTTTCAACTGAAAACAAAAATTGGTTAATTAAAACCAAGTGGTTTGACAGATGTCGAGTTCCAGCCCTATACTTTCGAAACCGCAAAATGTATAACCTGTTGTGTACATCCTTTTATAAGGAATTAACCTGCAGAGAAAATAAAATATTAATAATTCCACCGTAGTTAAAGTGTCAAACAATTATAACGGTTGCAAATTCGGTCAGTACTGCACGGATAGAAAAATAAATCTACAAAGAGAACCAACTCACGAAATTTGTTCAATTTAGACCTACGAGTTTCAAGGAGAGGATTTTGCCCATTAGCATAAGCATGTGTAAGTTGTCCCATGCATTTCTTATGGAAAAGTCCGGAATCTATAAAGTTATAATGGTTTTTGGTCTCAGTTGTACACAATCAGGGCGTAAACAATATTAGGTGAACTCAACTCAAATGAATTGTGTAACTCCTTTTCAGTGAAAACTGTGTTTGAAATAATATGTTACTACCTTAGGAATACAAATTGTATGATTTTTCTGAAAATTTTAGTTATTAACAGAAAAAATGATGCATAATGTATAAGCGCACCCTAGAACCGCAATGCAAACGTGGCTATATTTGATTGGGCCCAGTTTTAAGAAATAAACAATGAGGTGAGTATTTTGAAAACTTAACAAAAATAAAAAAAAAATATTTTAAATATAAAGTAGTATTCACATGAGCGCGACCAACAAACGACGAATGAATTACAAAATGTGAGTTTATATTCGTTTGAAGACATATTTCCACACAAATTCTTAACAAAACGTAGCAATATAGTTTCTATTTGATTTATGATACATACTTTTACTTTTCAATATAATATATTAATAAATTTAAGAAAACAAATTTATTTGTCGCTAAAAATATTATAGTTGACACGAACTGTCAAACTTTATTCGCGTTCCACATTATCCACACTCGCAACGAATAAAATAATCGTGCGTACTTAACCTAAAAATCATTCTTATTTTGGTTTCGGTGGTGAATGGTGTTCGGCTGTGGCTTCATTCGCGACGAATTAAAAACTCTCATGTAAAAGAAACGTCAATATCGACGAATATTCGTTCATTCGTTGGTCGTTGGTCGTGCTCATGTGAATAGTACTTAAGTTTGTATTTATAAATTCAATTAATCATCTGATTTTTTTGTAAAAATATTATTGTTTCTGTAAAAATAGAAGAGAATAAATTGTATGTTTTAGCGAGTTATATACCTCCTAAGAGTCCATTAGAGCTTTATAACTAACATTTGCTTAATTCTAAAAATATCTTGGATAATTTAAATTTAGAACATATTATTTTTGCTGGAGATTTCAACCTAGGAAATATAAACTGGAGTCTAGACTCTGATGATAAATATTTAATTCCGTTTAATATAACAAATGAAATTGAAATAACAGTCATTAATTTTTTAAGTCAGTATGATCTAATACAAATAAATTTTCAATTAAATAATCTAAATCGCATTCTAGATCTTATATTTGTAGACAAGGAATATCTTATTTATGTGGAAAAGTCTATTTTTCCTTTAGTGGAAAATTCAATTCATCATCTGGCATTAGAAGGTGATTTTATCTTTTATAGTTATTTGAAAAATGAAAATGAATCTAATACTATTGTTTATGATTATAAAAATGCTAACTTTGATGCAATGATTGAGTATTTGTTATCGTTTTCGTGGCAAATTATACTCAGCGATTCTAATTTAGATAACAATTACGCAATTTTAACAAATATTTTAAATAATGCAGTTGAAAAGTATGTACCAACGAAATATTTAAAAACAAATTCTAACCCTGCCTGGTATAATAGAAGACTAACTAATCTCAAAAATCAAAAGAATAAAGCAAAAAATAATAAAGAAAATCTAAGTTTAAAATAAATAAATCAACAGTCCATTGAGAACCAAGGCCTAGTGACTTACAACTCTCAACCATTCCTGTGTTCGAGTAATGTTGTCAGGAATGGAGGGGACCTACAGTTTTTATGCCGACTCCGAACGGCTAATTTTGAGAAAGCTCTTTTTCATGACAATAGTTACTCTTGGAGAATTTGTCAATTTCTACATCGTAACTACATTCTTTCAATTGAAAACGAACTCAAATGCAATAGCAAACGTGTTTGGTATTTCTTAAACTCCAAACGTAAATCTTTTGGGCTGCCTAGCTGCATGAAGTATCTAGACACAACTACCAGTGAAGTTTCTGAAATTTGCAACTTATTTGCGAGATATTTTCAATCTGTTTATTCTTCAGAAACTGTTACAAATTACGATCTTCCATCAGGCTTAAGCAAATGCGTTGACATTGGTTCACTTGTCTTATGTCAAAATGAAATAGAGGAGGCTTAATTGAATTTAGATTTAAATAAAAGTGAAGGCCCGGACAAAATTCCACCTTTTCTACTAAGAAAATGTGCAATTGCGTTAGCTCAGCCACTAACAAACATTTTTAATATTTCTTAAGCTACAGGCCAATTTTTGAAAACCTGGAAAATCTCATTTTTATCCCCTATTTTTAAATCGGGATCAAAACAAGAGGTCACAAACTATAGACCAATCTGCAAGCTATCTGCTATACCAAAATTATTTGAAAAAGTGGTGTATAACAAAATTTCGTCTTTAATCCAAGAAAAGATATCAGTGTTCCAACACGGTTTTGTAGTAGGTAAATCTACTGCAACTAACTTAACTATTATAGTGAATGCAATCATAAATAATATTTCGAACCGATATAATTTTTACCGACTTTGACAAAGCATTTGATAGTGTCAATCACAAAATTCTACTCCACAAATTTTTAATAACCTTCATTTGAACGTAGAAAAATGTCAAATACTATAGTGTTTCAGGATTCTTAATCCAATTGTCTTTGATTTAAATATCAATAACATAATTCTAACAAGGGAAAATCAAAAAAAGACTTGGGAGTAATCCTAGATGTTAATCTGTCGTTCCTTCCTCATTATGATTACTTGATCAATAAAGCGAATCAGATGCTGGGTTTTATAAAAAGAAATACCAGAGAATTTACTAATTCATTCACTTTATTATCTCTTTATAACTCCCTGGTAAGATCAGTACTTAAGTATTGGAATCCTTATTATGCAAATACATCAGAAAGAATTGAAAAAATTCAAAGAAATTTTACACGTTATGCTTTTTTCAAGTTAAATTGGAGAATAGTAACACCTTCTTATAAAACCAGATGCCTGTTGTTTGGAATAAAAACGCTAGAAGCTCGTCGTAAATACTTTTCAATTATGTTTGTTCGGGATATCATTACAAATCATGTTAATTGTCCACCTCTAGCAGCTCTAGTCCATGAGGGTAATGCTCCTCTAAGAATTACACGAGAACGGTTTTTAATTTATGAGCAGTTTCACCGCACAAACTATGGACGCAATGAACCCATTTCTCGTTGCATCAGAGAAAACAATTTAGTTTGCTCTGGGATAAACTTTTATATGGATTGCACCAGAGAAACTTTTAAATCAATAGTCTTAAACAAAATTTAAATATTGTTATTTATTACGCATGTATACCATTTTTTATTATTTAATAATAGATTACCTATGTAAATCAATTAAATGTAATTTGAATTGTATATACCCACCTACAAAAATGTAACTAAATTTTTAATTATGTATCTTAGCCTGTAAGAGTACAATATGCTCTGATTGATGAATAATAATACATAAATAAATAAATACAAAATAAATAAAAATAATGTGGATGCTGAAAAAGAAGTGGAATCTATCGGGGAATAGAAAAAATCAAACGATAAATTCCTACTCTAGCAAATGTCTAAGAACATCTAGAATGACGGATATCTGAGTATAATGATTAGAAACGGCCAAAAGATTATATTTCGCATCTCCTAAGTGAAGGGTTTTCTCCAACGACGCCCACCAGAAGAAATACTTGAACAAGCCAATTTACTTAAAGAATCTCTAATTGAATGTCTTGTTTTGCAAAATCGAAATTGTAAAACTGTCTTTTTTGACAAGTTACAAGAATTCCATAATTTGTTCTTGTAACACAAAATTTCTCTTCTTTCTCTCTTGGTATGTATGTTTCTCTATGAGTGTACGAGCGCGCCATAATATTAATTTCGACATTATCACTGTACAAATAGTAACAGTGCTTAAAATCGCTCTAATCACAAATTCTTGTGAAAGATCAAAAATCATATTTGGCCTAATTACAATAGTTAAAGTGTCAAAAAATCACTGTAAAAAGTGTTACAAAATTACTCATTTATTAGATCAAAGAACCAATTTAAGTTGATTGGTCTCTTCTGCCATATAAATTGATTTAAAACTATTTCCATATTTTTGAATAAGCTTGGCAGCAAACTTTAACCACCTCAACAAAAAGGGTGAAGCTTATAATTCAAAAACGCATGAAGCAGAAACTTTCATTAAAAACGAGATTTTTAAACAAAGGACGTCCACAATAGTGAAGCGCGACAAGAATTGAATCTGCACAGCATCAAGTCAAAAGCATTCAACTTGAGCAATCAACTGTCCATATAAACGATACATATGTCAAAAATATGCCCATCATGACGTCAAAAGCCCAACTTCACATTGTAGGGCTGTATGTTGTTTTCGTACTTTTCAGCTTTGACAGTATCACAAGTTTCAGCTTCAGCTCACCATTATGTTTAGCGAGTATATTAGTTGTCATTCTAAGCACAGTTGAAAATTGTCACTTGGCCCAATCGTGGTGAATTTATTATGTTATTTCACCACATGGAATTGATATTACCATTTCCTTTTCTATTTTCCAATGAAATGGAAAGATTTTGCGTTTCTGTTCAAAAATTGTATGAAAAAGCAACACAAAGAGGAAAAGACAAAAATCGAGGTTTGCGCGTTTGCCGCTTCGCTTCGAAAAGCTGTGCATATTTTATTTTATGTCAACTTACAAAGAACAATCGCTCGTATTTATGAAATAAAACTATTACCGTGTTATTCATTATTTGTTTACAATTCTATTTGTTAAAAGTTAATAAATATATTTTCTAATAAAATGTCTAACGAAGAAGAAACACCTAATCTGGCCGAAGCCAATGAGAATTCGGTGAGTGAAAATGTATACTAACCTACTCATGACGACTAATAAAATAGCGTCTGGCGTCTTGAGAGCTAAAAAAACTACAATTTCACAATTTTGCTTTTCAGAATGAAACAACTTCGGAGGAGACAAACTCGTCCGCCGAGAAGGAAGTCGAGTTTGATAATAAAATTGAGACAGATCGCAGCAAAAGATTCGACTTTTTGCTGAAACAAACTGAAATCTTCACCCATTTCATGACAAATAGCGCCACCAAAAGTCCAACAAAATCCAAAGCCGGTCGCCCGAAGAAGCCGAAAGATCCAAAGGCAAAAGACGCCAAGTGTGAAGATGGTGGAAAGGACAAAGAAGGTGCCGAGTAAGTTTCTTTTGATTTTGTTTTGTTTCATTCATAAACTAAAAAAAAAACGTGTACCGTAGTCATCGTCATCGCAAAACAGAGCAGGAAGAAGACGAAGAACTTCTGGCAGAAGATTCACATTCCAAGGACGTGTTTCGGTTCGAATCGTCTCCAAGTTACATCAAAAATGGCGAGTTGAGGGACTACCAAGTCCGAGGTCTGAATTGGATGATCTCGTTGTATGAGAATGGCATCAATGGAATCCTCGCCGATGAGATGGGTCTGGGAAAAACCCTCCAAACTATCTCACTTCTCGGTTATCTCAAGCATTTCAAGTAAGTACAACGGCGAGGTGTCTTTTATGGGCACCTTTTTTATAATTCTTCTGTCCTTCTAGAAACCAAGCTGGACCACATATTGTTGTTGTACCAAAATCCACACTCCAGAACTGGGTGATTGAATTCAAAAAGTGGTGTCCCTCGTTGCGCGCCGTCTGTCTCATTGGTGACCAAGAAGCTCGTAATGTGTTCATTCGTGAGGTCTTGATGCCCGGCGAATGGGACGTTTGTGTCACCTCATACGAAATGTGTATTCGTGAGAAATCAGTATTTAAAAAGTTCAACTGGCGTTACATGGTCATTGACGAGGCCCATCGTATCAAGAACGAAAAGTCCAAACTCTCGGAAATTCTGCGTGAGTTCAAGACAGCCAATCGTCTGCTCATCACGGGTACTCCGCTTCAGAATAATCTGCACGAGTTGTGGGCTTTGTTGAATTTCCTGCTGCCTGATGTCTTCAACAGCTCCGAGGATTTCGACGCCTGGTTCAACACCAACACGTTCTTTGGGGATAATGCGTTGGTTGAACGTCTGCACGCTGTGTTGAAACCCTTCTTGCTGCGTCGTCTCAAATCCGAGGTGGAAAAGAGGCTAAAGCCGAAGAAAGAAATCAAGATATTCGTGGGCCTGTCGAAGATGCAACGCGAATGGTACACTAAAGTCCTCATGAAGGACATTGATGTGGTCAACGGAGCCGGTAAAGTGGAGAAGATGCGTCTGCAGAATATTCTCATGCAGCTACGTAAGTGCACCAATCACCCGTATCTCTTTGACGGAGCCGAACCTGGCCCACCATACACAACCGACATGCATTTGGTGACGAATGCCGGCAAAATGGTCATTCTGGACAAGTTGTTGCCCAAGCTGCAGGAGCAGGGCTCGAGAGTACTTATTTTCAGTCAGATGACACGTATGTTGGACATTCTGGAGGATTACTGTTTGTGGAGAGCCTACCAGTACTGTCGCTTGGACGGCCAGACACCTCACGAAGACAGAAACAGACAAATTCAGGAATACAACGCCGATAACAGCTCCAAGTTTGTATTCATGTTGTCCACACGTGCTGGAGGTCTGGGTATTAATTTGGCCACAGCCGATGTGGTAATCATCTACGATTCGGATTGGAATCCTCAGATGGATTTGCAGGCCATGGACAGAGCTCATCGTATCGGTCAGAAGAAGCAGGTACGCGTGTTCCGTTTCATCACCGAGAACACCGTCGAGGAGAAGATCGTCGAACGTGCCGAAGTGAAGTTGAGGTTGGATAAGATGGTCATTCAGCAGGGTCGATTGGTGGACAACCGGACGACACAAATGAACAAGGACGAAATGTTGAACATCATTCGTTTCGGTGCCAACCATGTGTTCGCTTCGAAGGATTCAGAGCTGACAGACGAGGACATTGACACGATCCTAGAACGCGGCGAAGCTAAGACCAACGAACAGAAGGCCCAATACGACGAGTTGGGCGAGAGCTCCCTGCGTAACTTCACAGTCGAAAACAATGGCGAGGGCGCATCGAGTTCGGTGTATCAATTCGAGGGCGAAGATTACCGAGAGAAGCACAAGCTGAATGTGGTGGGAGCGTGGATAGAGCCGCCGAAGCGTGAGCGTAAGGCAAACTATGCTGTCGATGCTTACTTCCGTGAGGCTCTGCGGGTGTCGGAGCCAAAGGCACCGAAAGCACCTCGACCACCGAAACAACCAATTGTCCAGGACTTCCAGTTCTTCCCACCAAGACTGTTCGAGCTTCTGGATCAGGAGATCTACTTCTATCGAAAGTCGCTCAACTACAAGGTTCCCAAGAATCCAGAGCTCGGTTCGGAGGCATCGAAGGCACAGCGTGAAGAACAACGAAAAATCGACGAAGCCGAGGCCTTGACGGAGGAGGAGATCTTAGAGAAAGAGACATTACTGACACAAGGATTCACTATGTGGACTAAGCGAGATTTTAATCAGTTCATAAAGGCCAACGAGAAGTATGGACGCGATGACATCGAGAATATTGCTAAAGACGTCGAGGGTAAGACTCCGGAGGAGGTAATTGAATACAATGCGATATTTTGGGAGCGGTGTCATGAGTTGCAGGACATTGAGCGTATTATGGGACAAATTGAGAGGGGCGAGGCTAAAATACAGAGACGATTGTCCATCAAAAAGGCTCTCGATCAGAAGGTAAAGGTTTTCAACTGCAATTAAGGCTATGAGGGTTTGTAAACTGTGTCTCCCTTTTCAGATGGCCCGTTATCGAGCACCATTCCATCAATTGCGTCTGCAGTACGGAAACAACAAGGGCAAAAACTACACCGAGAATGAGGATAGATTCTTGGTTTGCATGCTTCACAAACTGGGCTTCGACAAGGAGAATGTTTATGAAGAACTCCGTTCAGCTATACGGTTAGTGTTGGTGTTTCTTCCATCTTAATATTTCTATTCCATTGATTTCATTGATTTATGTACCCTTTTTTCTTACAGTTTATCACCACAATTTCGGTTTGATTGGTTCATCAAATCGAGGACAGCCCTTGAATTGCAAAGACGTTGCAACACTTTGATCACACTTATCGAGCGTGAAAACTCCGAATTGGAAGAGAAGGAAAGACAAGAGAAGAAACGAAAGGCAACTAAAGGACAAGGAACACCCCAACAAACACCAACGGCATCAAAGTCAAATCAAAAACGTAAAGCCGAAGTTATTTCAACGGAGAAAGCATCAAAGAAGAAAAAGAAGTAAACAAACTAAAATTTTAACTAAACAGTAAAATAAAAGAACAAACTTGAACTTTGGTTTTCTTCTTCATACTCCTCAAAATATTGTCATTCATTTTCTTTTTATACTCAGTCAGTGTCTACCCTAATTTAAGTTATTGTTAAACAAAAAGAAGAAAGAAAAAATCTCGCACTTAATCTGGTTATAATTATAATATTTAAATTACGATTAAAAAGACAAAATATGTAATAATTAAATATTTTAAAGAACTGCTGCTTTAATTGAAGGTTCTTACGAACATTCAATCAATCGCTGGATATAACCATTTTCTGGAATAAAATTAACAGATTTATCAACCGACTATAATTTTGTTGTCTTTATTTTTATTCACTTGGAAAAAGATAAAACTACTTTTGTTTAGGGATGTTGACGAAAAATGACCAGTTTGGGAAAAATATGGTTAAATCCAATTTTAGAATCAATTAAATCCTTATAAAAGCTTTGGACGTTTTCATAAACGTCTGCCTAAGTTAAAAATGCGTTAAACATGAATTCAGGTCTGGAAAAAGTTCATTATGGAGGACGGAATTCTTTAAAATTAGGAAAGTTGAAACATTGTTTTCCTTTGACATCCTTGTTATCAAAATAAATCTCAGTGGATCTTTATGAACATTTAATGTTCAAATGGTAGACACGTGCATTCAAGAGGACACAAGCGTCCACATTTTTTTCTCAAAACCCACCTCTGTTTATTAACTCCTACTCTCACCTCCTGCCGGTGAACATCGGGTGCCTAGAGAGGTGTTTCCACCTGGAATCAACGGTGGCGTCTACAGTTCCAGTAAGGTTGAACTACTTAGAGAACACCTTATAGAGGTTCTACGTTCTACGATAAATTCGGAGCCCATGCCTATAAGGAGCGTTATACTGATGATCTGGCCCTCCAGGTTGGGGGTTGTGCCGTCGGGGTGACTTTCTGGCCACGTAAAACATCGTAGTTGCGAAGCACCAACAAGCCTCGGATACGGACGGATTTAGTGTTGACAACCCAAGCATACGAAATAAGGACAACGAACTTCGGATCTGTACGTGGAATAATAAATGCCTTAACAGACCACGTGCAGCCGAACAATTAGCGGAAGCCCTAAACTGCTGCAAGGCAGATATTACCGCCATCGAAGAAGTGCGATGGGATGGACCGGGCAAACGCAAACTAAAAGACTGCGATGTAGGTATACTACGGCGACTGCTACCGAGAACAAAGTGTGGATTTGTTATTGGAACTAGACTCAGGCGAAAAGTCTTGAGTTTCAACAGTGTGAGTGAGCGCATCATGACAATCCGAAATCATGACGGAGAAAGATGAACACACCACAAGACAAGACTTGTGAGTAGTGCCCTGGCTATTTCATAAAAATCAACTATCAACCAGATTAACCGCATTGTGATCGACGCACGACACTTCTCTAGTATACAGGGTGTCCGAACATTCCGAGGGGCCAACATTGACTCGGACCAATACCTTGTTGTAGTCAAGGTACGGCTACGGATATCCCAATCCAAGCCAAAACAAGGAATTACTGTGAGAAGTTTCGACTTAAGACGGCTACAATCGCAAGAGATTGCCATGTCCTTCTCCGATCGACTCTCTAATAACGTCTTAAGGAGTCCTATGCTTTAGTATTAAACTCCAAAAGCACATTGCCTTGCAGCCATCAGAGATGGCGCCTTTGATGTGCTAGGTTTCAAACGGCCACCACAGTGAAACCCCTGGTTTGACGATGAATGCCGGCAAGCGCACGCAGCGAAACCACAGGCATATAAAACGGCGCTGCACAGGAGGGCCAGAGCTGCTCGCGAGCTCTACGAACAGAAGAGGAGAGAGGAACACCAGCTTCTTAGATGAAAAAAAGAGAGCATGACAAGCACGCGATCGAGGAAATAGCGAAATGTCACAACAGGAATGAGGTTCAAAAATTTTACCAAAAGGTAAAAAAAGCTCCCAACAGAAGAACCGCAGTCTATGTTGAGAATATGGAAAGACCACTTCTCCAAATTATATAACGGCGCTACAGAACCGAATTCCGCTGTAAAGGAGATAGAACCACTCAACCTAGGCGACGCAGATCAACAATTCCGCCTTTCTGACCTAGACGAAGTGAAGATACCTATAACTAAGCTGAAGTCACACAAAGCTGCTGGAGCTGACAGCATTGCCTCCAAACTATTTAAAGCAGAAGGCGATGACTTGGTAGGGAGCATGCACCAACTCATCTGCAAAATATTTTCGGAAGAAAGCATGCCCGTTGAGTGGAATCTCAGACATAGTTTGCCCGATACATACACAGGAGACCCTCTAAATTGCGCCAACTGCAGAGGCATCAGTCTCCTTAACATTGCATATAAGATCCTTTCTGCCGTATTATGTGAACGTCTGAAACCGTTCTTCAACAACCTGATAGGTCCATATCAGTGTGGCTTCAGACCAGGAAGTCTACTATCGACCAAATATTCACACTACGGCATATCTTGGAAAAAACCCAGGAGCTTCAAATCGATTCCCAACATCTCTTAATCGATTTTAAAGCCCCGTTTGACAGCATCCATAGGAAAGAGCTCTACAGAGCAATGTCTAGTTTTAGCATCCCTGTCAAACTCATCCGTTTGTGCAGAATGACGATGGAGCATGCACCCTGCTCTATCAAGATCTCACCGATGCATTTGATGTCTAAAAAGGTTTTAGACAAGGTGATGCACGGTCATGCGACTTCTTCAATATCGTTCTGGAAAGAATTTGCAAAACTCAACCGTCAACATTAGAGGCACAATATTGATATAATTGGAAGATTAAAGCGTAATGTCAGTGGAGCGTTTTTCAGCATTGTGACGGAAGCAAAAAAGATGGGTTAAGAGGTCAATGAGGGCAGGACCAAGTATATTCTGTCATCAAAAAAGGGCATTGAAAAACGACGTCTTGGACAAAACGTCACCACGGACAGCTATAACTTTGAGGTAGTTCAGCACTTTGTTTACCCAGGCACCGCTATTAACAGAGACAACGACACCAGCGCTAAAATCAAACGAAAAATAACTCTTGCAAATTGCTGCTTCTTTGGACTTAGAAGGCATTCTCATTTATGGCGCTGAGGCCTGGACCCTGTCAAAGAAAGATAAGAACTACTTAGGATGCTTCGAGTGAAAAATTCTTCGGGTGATTTTTGGTCCCGTAGGCATAGATGGAGAATGGAGGAGAAGATATAACGACGAAATGTACGGGCTGTACAGCGACACTGACCTAGTTAGCAGAATTAAAGTCCAACGCCTTAGATGGCTAGGTCATGTAGAGCGGATGGATTTTAACGAATTCGAACCAATCCTGAGGGACGGCGCAGTAGAGGAAGACCGTGACTCAGGTGGCTCACCCAGGTGGGAGAGGACCTCAACCAACTTGGCGTGCGAAATTGGAGACAGCTAGCTAGGGACCGAGCTGGCTGCAGACGCATGTTGGTTGAGGCCCAGGTCCGCCCCGGACTGTACGCCACCTTAGGTAAGTAAGTAAGTATTTATGAACATTCTGTGACTATTTTTAAAATCTTACTCAAGCAGGCCGCACAAGTTCTACAGAATAAGTGTGTTCATTAATGTAACGAAGCAGAAGGATGATTGTACTAACGCAGATTTTAGACGTTTATGAAAACACCTTCTTTTTGTAATTTGCACGAAATACAGTGATTATTACTTGTAGAGCTGTTGATACCTCGTTCAATGTACCTGGGACACGTAGTTTAGAAACGTTCAATAAACAACTTATTTCCTTAAAAGTGTACCTACATTTTTGCAAGCTCTAAACTCATGTATTTTCGGCCGTCCGCATATTGATGGCTTAAGTTCGGTCAAAACAAACTTGTGTGTAATCAAGGGCATGTCCAGTCTTTTAATGAGGGGGAGGGGGTGAAAGCTTTAGTTATAAGATTGTCTTAGAACACGGTTGTTCAACAAAATATGGTAAAACTTTTTCACTTCGACGAGTCCCTAAAAATGAAAGCATTCCAAGATTCCAACACAAGAGCTAAAATACAATAGTTTCGAGGGCTTTTGGTGCATTTCATGCTGAAATGTTAGAAATTGTGTTGAAACGTTGCTTTTTTTCCAAAAATAATATATTCTGTTCTACATTTCTAAAGATTGAAGAAACCAACTTCAGGGGTATTTTTTTCCATTCTTCTTGAAGATCCGTCTTTAGCTCCTGAATATTTCAAAAATTCTTTTGAGCGACTCGACGTCCCAATTCATCCAAAATATGCCCAATTGCATTAAGGTCGGGGGACTGTGTAGGTGTTTTAAGCACTTTGGGACAATTATACAACAACCACGACCTTGCTGTGTAACATGTATGCTTGGGGTCGTTGTCCTGGTAGAAGATAAAATTGTCTCTTATTCCAAGCTTCCTGACACTTGGCACCAAATGTTGCTGTAAAATGTTGATGTAGCCTTTTTGATCCAATTTACCTTCCACAAAGTGTATGTTTCTAACACCAGAACTCGACATACATCCCCATACCATGACCGACCCACCGCCATGTTTCACAGTTGCCCGTGTATGTACACCTTTCACGGAAGCACGGAAAGAGAGACTTAATTATAGTCGTTCAGAGTACACAACTCCTCCAAACCCTTCATTTGTTTTTGATCCATGTGTATAAATATATTTCATAATCCATCCTTTACGAGCTAAAAGGTCAAACATTTTCTTAGCTGGGGTCTTTAACACTTTTTTATTTCTCGACAAACATTCTACCTAAAATGCTTATCAAATTTGAAAATTGTAAACAACCGCCTAAAAATATATAAAAAAGTGAAGTACCTAAAATGTTTTGCCAGAATATTTTTTTTACTTTAATATTTAAGAATTTTTTCCATTTTTCATTCTTATTTTTATAAGAAAAAAAGAAAAAAGGCGTTAAATAGATCACTGCCAAAAATTCTAACACTTATAATGAAACTAGGACAAAAAGTAAAATTGACCATGAGAAGATAATAATCAAAGAGTTAACAAAATTGGAATTTAATATACAAGAACCTTACCTATCCAAGAAAGAGGTTATTATTGTTTCGAAAGAACTTGAACCTGCAACATGACAGAATAATACAATTTTTCATTTATCACGACTACGTTGAAAAATGATAAAAGATAAAAAACAACACACAGGTATGAAATGTATTGAAATCAAGTCATTTCCATTATTGTATAGATTCTAGATTCTTCATGAAATTCAAAATAACAGAAGGAAAAATACCCTTAAAGGAGAGTAAATAAAAAACACACAACGCTTATCATCGTCTCCTCAGCATACCTTATGCATTTACAATTAACCTGATACAGGGTGTTGCGATATTAACATTGGCCCTTATTATGAATTTTTAATACAAATTTAAAGAACTTTTTTGAGAGGAATACTCACAGCTTAATCCAAAAAACGTTTTCTTGAGAATAAGTCCAAGAAGTACCCAATCTCACTTTTAGATGGCCGTTGTTGTTTTAAGGATTGACTAATGACTATGGTAGAGAGTACCAACTTTTCAAAGCTTAAGTTTGAAGATTTGAAGAGAATTTGTAAAGATGGACAGATTTGGTCACTGTTACGAGATGCAATACTTTCATTTGAAAGGCCTCAGCCCAACCTATATCAAAGCGGAGCTAATTTCCAATCTGGAAGAGTTTACAACAGTAAAATATTGCGTGGCAGAGTTTAAACGAGGTCTTACGAGCTGCCAAGATGAACATCGCAGTGGTCGACCAAATGAGGTAAAGAAAATCCACAAAATGGTATTAAAAGACTCAAAAGTGCGCGAGATAGTAAACATGGTATGCATTTTAAAAAGTGCTGCAAATCGGATATTGCTGAAAATTTGAAGTGAAAAAGCTGTGCGCAAGATATTTGCCGCGATTACCTACAATGGAACAAAAACTGCGTCCTAACGATGGTTTAACCGAGTGTCCAGAAAAAACGGCGGCATTAGGCAAAAAAAAAGTTTTGTTCCATCAAGACAATGCACCAGTTCACACATCTCTTATCGCGATGGCCATAATCAATGAATTCATGTTCGAATTGTTTCTTCACGCACCCTATTCGCCAGGTTAAGCCCCCTCGACTTATATACGTTTAATAGTATATCATTCATATAGAATACAAAGCAAAAAGCTAATTTAAAAAGATAGTAGTTGTATGATTTGGCGTTAATTAATTATGAACATTTTTATTTTTTGTTCCATGAATTCTATGTTTTGTGTTTCTTTGTTTAAATTAGGTTTAAAAGAATTTTTTTTACAAACTTTCAAATATTTGCCGATTTCAAGTATGTGGTGCATTGTTTTCTATGTTTTTTTAGTTTTATGGCAACATATATAGATGACACCTTAGAACAATATAAATTTGTTGGAACCTTTTTATCTTGTGAGTTATGTTTTCCTATCCCTGAATTGTAGGCATCAAATCAAGCTTGGTACAAACACCTTATTTTAAGTCCTTGTAGCTTAACACAAAATTTATAAATTTAATTTTTCACAGCTAATTAACTGTTTATTAACTATTAAAATATATTTTACAGAAAGAAAGAAACATAGAAAACATACTCGTAGATTTTAAAGATTTCTGGGGGTGCTTTCCATAGTTCACATTCATGTGGAAAAAAGCTTGTTAAAAAACATAGAAGACATTGCACGATAGCAAATTATAAAAAAAAAAAACAAATGTCAAGATATGACCTTTAATTTCGTTTTCTGGAGTGGAATCGGGTAAGGTGATTTGTGATAGGTGACAGTCACAATCAACAAATTCGGTCTGTGTAAGGTGATAATCACCGGTGACAATCACGATTTGGTGACTTTTTCTGGTGACAGCTCTTTAGTTGTCACTTTCATTGGAAATTAATTTTTATTTTTAGTTGCTGAAATTTCAAGACAATATGAATGTGTTTGTGCCTTGGATTTTACATTCTGAAAATGCTAATAATGAAAATATTAATCATAATAGAAATGTCCGGCTCTTGAGGATTAAACTCCGCAATAAAATAAACATTCTTGATCTTCCAAGTCCAAAGTATGTAAGTACGCATATGTGCTATATATGCGGTCAATACACATTCCCCATATTCTTCCATTAGCCGTGACTTTGAGGTGTTTGCTACCAAAGGCAAGTTGGCGCTGACTGGTCAGCTCCAATGGGCCAAAGTACAGTTTGTGAGGTTATTTGACCTTAAAACAAATGGAGAGGACATTGTGCCCACTTACAATCAAATTAATCAATGGGCTTCAGAAGCAACAAAAATGTTCTTCTACGAAAAATATCAAATTCCTGGAGGTAGGATTTTGTTTCTTAGTAAAAATAAACTAATTTTATTATCTACTTGTTTTTTATTTTATTATTTGTTTCCTAGTAATCGGCTGCATTGATGGGAGTCATATTATGATTCTCCGCCCTTCGGAAAATAAGCATATGTATTTCAATAGAAAAGGAAACATAGTGTAAACGCTATGATCTCAAGTCAATTTTTTGATTCATTAATTTGTGTTGCCTAGATCTGCAAGGAGAACACAAAAATTCTGGCAATAAATGCAAAATATGGCGGGAGTGCTCACGACAGATTTGTATGGAGACAGAGTGCTCAACGAGAAAAGTTAAATGCTGACTATTGTGCAGGCAGAACATCATCGTGGCTACTTGGTACATCAAAACTTATAATTACATAATAATTAGGATAGCTTCAGATCGGTTTTTGAATGCAACTACTGAAATTGTAACAAACGTCAGTGAATTTCTTTTAAAGTGATACCAAATTCTAAACAAAATTTGGTGATCACCTTACACAGACGCAAAAATTAGTTTGATCACTTTTTATGATCGCAAAGGTGACAATCAAAAATCACCTTAGCCGATTCCACCTCTGGAGATAGCTTTGCTAGTTGACGTTAAGTAAAGCACTATCAAACTATTAACCTTTTTGATCGGTACACTCATATTAAACACTATGAACAGCTAAATGAGATATTATTGTATAAAATTTGGATTTTTTCTTTGTATCAAATTGCTAAGTTTATCAAATTTCTGCCGCAACACCCTGTAGTTTACGTGTGCCTTAATATTTTTTGAATTACCATAGAACCATTCTGATTCTGATTCTGTCTGATATACATTCTGATTTTTGATTGAGACATTATTTTGTACACATCGGCTAAGCCGTTGTCGTAGTCTCAGTTCTCGATTCAACATTAACTCGATCGTTTCGTTACGAAACTAGATTTCTGTCGATGCAGCTTTATTTTTCGAACGAGTGTATTTTTGTTTGCAAATTCCTGTAGGTTTATTCTTATTTTCTATTTGTTTGTGAATTGGCGCACAATATAATAATTTCGGGAAGAAAAACAAGTTAGTGAAATGGGTGTTTGAAGTCAGTGACTCTTAATCATTTATAAAACTAACTATTTAAAATTCTTAGTTGAAAGAAATGTAAGTAAGTGTGTCTACAAATCTGAATAAAAAACTATATGTTTTTTGTTGTTTGTCCTTATGCAAATATTTGCTATAATTATTATAGATTTGATTAAATAAAAAAACAAAAGTATGTAGGTAGATTTAATGTTGTTTATTTATTGATTTAAACCTAGAACATGCCGTATTTGATCAATTTATTTGTTATTCGCGCTCTTTGTTGATATAAAAGGAAAATTTAATTAAAATCATTAGCAATATTATTGAAAATGCCCTCCAAACAGATTTATTTATGGATTTGTTTTTAATACAATGTTTTTATTAACTATAAATGTATGTGCATAAAATTCCAATTAAATTATCAAATATGGTAAAAAACTACTTCGTTTAAAGATGATCCTTTGTTGTTTTAATTGTTTTAATTAAGAGTTAGTTAAATTAAATTTCAACTGTTAAATAGTTTCAATTTTTATTTTATTTTAAAAGAAATAAATGGAAAATATTGTTTCATTCAAAAATATATACTTAAAACTAGGTTATAAATTTGTTGCTCTAATTTCGTCAACTATTGAACATTACGGGACTACAAGGTACAGAACAAGACCAAGGTCATGTGATTTGACACTGTTACGTTTTGTAAGCAATTCCAAACTCCAGACGAATTTAAAACCAACATTACTCAAGTTATAGCAGAGATACCGCCGAAATATGCGAAAAAATGGTTACAAATTTTCTCAAAAGGAAAACATTCTGCGAATCTTCCCAAAGTGGCCATTTGAATAATATTTGTTTCTTAATCTCATTGGAGAAGACTTAACGCGTTTAATGACAAAAAGTTGTCATTAACAATGTATCGCTGATATTTTTTCATTTAGGTTTATTTTCAAAATCGAACAGTAAATGAATCTATACAATGGTAATAGTTTAAAAAATTTCTTGAGAAAGGCACCCTAAAAATGTATTTCTTTGGATTTAGATCTGTTATAGAGGGTGCTTAAATTTTAAAGGCCGACGATGAATGTCAATCACACCTAAAGGTCATGTCTTTTCTGCATTTCATTTGACATTTCTTAATTTCAGACTAAGTCAGTTTGAACCATTAAGTTATTCCGGCTTCTTATGAAAATGAGCGTTCGAATTAAAATGCATATCGAGCAATTTATGATTTTTTCGGTCTATAATTAATGTGCGCCTGTAGGATTCGTGAAAACCCCAGGACATGCTTATAACGCTCGTACTGCAGAAAATATTGCTTCTGTTCGCGATAGTGTGGCTGAAGAGCCGTCCACCTTAACTCGTCGTCGTGTCCAACCATTGCAACTCTTATGCTCGTCTTTGATGGACATTGTGCATAAAGTCTTACATTTACACACTAGGTGCAATTGACTCAAGAACTTAATTCTCTTGACCATTTTAAGGGTCGTCAATAGTCAAAATGGTGTTACGAAATGAGAACAGTTGGTGATCAATTTTCGAAAAAAATCATCTTCAATGTTGGGACACATTTTCACCTTAGTGGATTAATCAATAAGTAGAATTGCCGCATTTGGCGATTGAAAATCCAAGGGTGATTGTCTTAAAACCAAAGGACCCACATAGAGTGGATATGTAGTGCAGTTGAGGTTGGGATGCGACCCACACTGATAACTTCAAATCCCGTCTGTCAATTTTTCTTGCTTAAAAGTTTGTCTATATGTACTCGTATCAATTTTTAAAAAATTTTCGTACTATTTTTTGTAGATTTTATTTTTTATGAAAAAACGGATTGTTGGATTTTTATATAAAAATTACTGAATATCGAAAACAATATTTTCTGTGAAATAAAATAAGTTTGAAGCCAATATTTTTAACTGTTGAAAAGCTATTTGAGTCGAAAGTAAATTTTTACCAAGTTTTAGTATTGTTTTTTTATGAGTTTAATTTTTGTAAAAAAAAATGTCAATTCGATTTTTTTCAAAATTTTATCGAATGTTAAAAACAATATTTCTTATAAGATAAAATTAGTTTGAAGCCAATATTTAAAATTTTTGAAAAGATATTTGAGTCGAAAATCAATTTTGACCAACTTTTGTTAAATTTTTTTTAGGTTTTTAATTTCTTGTAAAAGAAACTGTAGATTCGATTTATTTCAAAATTTCACTGAATGTTAACAACAATATTTTTTGAAAGATAAAAGTAGTTTAAAGCCAATATCTACAATTTTTGAAAATATATTTGAGTCAAAAATCAATTTTTACCAACTTTTATACATTTTTTTTAGGTTTTTATTTTTTGTAAAAAAAACTGATATGTAATTCGATTTTTCTCAACATTTTTCAGAATGTTGAAAACAATATTTCTTATAAGATACTTTGAAGCCTAAATTTCAAGTTTTTGAAAAGTTATTTGAATCGATATTCAATTTTTACCAACTTTGAGTAATGCATTTTTTAGATTTTAATTTTTTTATAAAATACTGTTAATTCGATTTTTCTCAAAATTTTATCAGATGTCAAAAACATTATTTTTCGTTGGACAAAATTGTTTTGGAGATGAAATCATATTTAAGTCGTAAAATTTTGGAGGTAACAATTTTTTTTTTTGATTTATAAAAAAACCGTTAGATGGATTTTTGACCTTTTTTTCAAACTGCTATGGTAAAAAAAACCATCCACGCAATTTTCTTGAGAGCCCTTTCTGCATCTTTCTGGCTTATTATCTGTATAACAAAGTTTATTTGAAATCGATATCTCTTCTGGTTCTTGAGCTATGGACGACGAAAGAAAACGTAGCGAACGTACAGATGTACGGACGCACAGACATCTTTCTAAAAATCTTTTATTTCGACTCTAGGGACCTTGAAACAACGAGAAATGTCAAAATTTTCAATTTGACAAATCGGACCCATTACAATAACTTCCTATGGGAAGATAATAATAAACAAAATGACACTAATTTCTTACATAATTTGTGTTTTATTCAAAATCAACATCGGCATTTCAAATTCAACCACCCTTTATAATCGAAAAATTCCAATTCACAGAATATTGATACAATGAAACTGCAGAAGGCTCAGCCTAAACTCTTAAACCAGTATAAAGAAAGAGTATAACAGCACATCAATTATTTATTACCTGATGTAATTTCAACTTACATAGTGAAGGTTTTTTGTTTACAAACAAAATTAAATAAATAACTATGTTACAAAAATAGTCTCTACTCATTTGAATTAATTAAAATCATTGTTACAATTACCAACATACGAAACAGAGGTGCAATAAAAGAACAATAATTACTATCAATCAGTTCCCCCTTTTATTAATTTACTTCATTTCAAATGTTCAACGTATGGAATTAGATCGTGTTCAAAGTTGATAATAGTATTTTAAATAAGTAATTATAGTTTACAAAACGTGTGTTATTTTTACCCCATTTATCTTTCGGGTAATTGAAATTTAGTGATAATTTCAGTAGGTATACTTTATGTTTGACACTAATCGACATAACAACAAATATACAAGTTTCATGCATGAAGTAAGAGGGAAAAGAGGGATTTTTAGAATACTTTGATTTTTTTTTAAGTTTTAAAGTTGTGATACATCATAAATTCTTCCTTTTCTTCATATTTTTCTTTCGTATTCAAAATAATTAAATTTCCTCAAAATATTAAAAAGGTTATTAATAGCTTTTTTAAAGCTTTGAACCAATAGTCTTAGTCTTAGCCTTATTGTCAGTTTTAGTTATAGAAAACACTAACTTGAGCTATTCTAAAATTGTTTGTAATTTTTTACTTTAGCCCACTTCAAAAACATGATGGTGTGCTACAAACAACCACTGTTAGTATTATTGATAAGCATCATAAGGCTGCAAATCTGCTTCACCAGCGGCATTAAGCAAAAACCTCACATTATTTTTATTTTGGCTGATGATTTGGTAAGTTTAGCTTCTGCGTAATCGAAGCTCAATTAAAAAACTCTCAAAACTGAAGGGTTTCAATGATGTCGGTTTCCATGGATCTGCACAGATTCCAACGCCTAACATCGACGCATTAGCTTACTCCGGAATAATACTGAACCGTTATTACGTGACTCCCATATGCACGCCATCAAGGTCTGCATTGATGACAGGAAAATACCCCATTCACACAGGTATGCAACTTTCAGTTTCAACACTCAATTTTTCTCTTAAAATTCATATTTAATTCTCTTCATCTCAAAACTTTGTCTAATAGGAATGCAACACAGAGTACTCTACGCTGCAGAACCACGGGGTCTTCCACTTAGCGAGAAACTTATGCCCGAGTATTTCAATGAACTGGGGTAATGTTATAAATCATAATTCTAAATTCTCCAACTTGATGTGTATTTTTATTAGAAAACAATATTAAATTATAAATCTAAAAAAGATACTCTTCCCATATTGCAGGTAAATGGCATCTAGGCCATTACAAGCGAGTTTATACGCCTTTGTATAGAGGTTTTCAAAGTCATGTGGGCTGTTTCACCGGTCATCATGATTATTTTGATCATACAGCTGTGGAAAACCCCTCATGGGGACTTGATATGAGAAATGGTATTTATGTTCAGTAGATACAATGTTTTGTTTTGTTTGCATAATTGAATATTATGTGTAATTTTGTTTAAATATTCTTTTTTTATAAACCCAGGTGTTAATAATAATACATATTTATTTATATAATTTTATACAGGTTTAGATGTAGCATATGATATGCATGGAAAGTATAGTACTGACATCATAACTGACGAAGCAGTTCAAGTGATCAGGAAACGAAATGCATCTATGCCTTTGTTTTTGTATGTGGCACATGTTGCCGTACATTCGGGTAATCCGTATAATCCACTGCCGGCGCCAGATGAAGCTGTCGCAAAAATTCAAAATATTCCGGATTATAATCGTCGGAAATTTGCAGGTCAGTTACAGTTAAAATTAAAATGGCTTAAATGGCCCAACGAAGGTTTGTTTTAAGCTTCAATAGTCTTAAATAGGATTTGCTTTCCAATTCTCATGACTCACCGCTTATTTTGTGAATATTGTGTTTCTCCGATATTTTAGAGGAAACAGTTTTTCCAAGGAAACGCGTTTATGGTTTTAAAAATATTAGAAATCTTTTTTGTGAAATAATCTAATGGCCGTTTTTTTAGACGTGTTTTCTTCAAGAAGAAATGAAACGCATACAATTTATAATTATGGCCAAGAATTTAAATTTAATATGAAGATTTCCCAATAGGTTTGATTTCGTGCAAGTTGCAACTAAGATTGGCTCTAATAAATTCCAACATAGATGCAACTCTTCGCAGCCCATATATTAATTTTTAAGCTGTTAATGGTTTAGATGCGTAGACAATCAACTTCACATAACCCTACCAAATATAGTTCTGCGGTCGCTTGATCTTACACCCTTTAAAATTTTGCTTCAATAAATTGATTGTTTCGTTGCATCACACGAACCAAACAATTATTTTGGTAATAAATTTGCACGATTTGCAAACGTTATTCAGGATTGAAGGCCACACTTCTAAAAAACATCCGTAAGCCTGTTACGCCATTTGGAGGTATCCTATTTTCACATTGAAATACTCCGCCATTTTCAACTGATTTCCACCAATAAACAAAATTTAAATATGTATTATGCCATTTATTTCAAACAAAGCTTAGAAAAAAGCGTCGATAAACTATAACAACCTGCATTTCATTTACAACAAGCAGCACTTTTACTGGTATTCTGAAAAGCGTTATGGCCAGCATTTCAAAAAGTATATAATTTTTAAGTTCGTCATTGTCGTGGGAAATGGAAGTTTTTCAAACATTTTTTCTTTTGTAGATGCATCCTTTAAGTTTGAAATTCAACGTCACTGCTAAAGGCATAGCACTAGTAGTGAGGTTATATTGTAAAGACCTTTAAATAATCTTTTTATACAGTAATATACTTAGTAGTTAGTTTGTTTTAAGTTTAGGATTGCAATGACTGGTAATTTTAGAGTAGATTATAGTAATGTTCGTAGGCTGAGATCAAAATTTTGTATACATCCATACTAATTCAAACAGACCAGCTGTTTTGGCATTGAGTGAAACCCATGTAGGTGAAGATTCCGATCCTGCTGAATTTTGTATTCATGGGTATTTTTTGGTGCCATTATTCTTCTCACACCATCCTCTCGCCATATATCTATAGGAATGATGCTGCATATCAACTTTTACCACAATACGGTCATTGTTCCAACTCCCTTTTTAATTTCATGTGGTTAAAACTCTCCGTGAATAAGCATCATTCATTACTGTTTTCTTTATCGGGCCCTAAACCTGGACAGAGTTTCAACTTCTCAGGAATTTGATCCTCTGTCTGCCTCCATACAAAGAACTGTCTCCCTGTATCCTCACACTGAAATCGTTATTATGGGCGATTTCAATGTTCACAATTCTTTGTGGCTTCGCCATTCGGACCAGACAACGTCCGAAGGAATGTGTGCTGAGATTTTTGCTCAGTTTAACAATCTTACTCAGCTTGTCAATGAGCCTGCTCGTATATCAGACGTTGACGGCCGAGCAGAAAATAAACTTGACTTGTTTCTCACTTCTGATCATGATGAGTACACAATCAGTGTATTGACACCTCTAGGCACATCGGACCACAGTGTCATATCTACTAATTCCTCGTTTCAAACAAACCCACTTAAAGAAAGAGCTCAAAAGAGAACCGTTTGGCAGTACGAGAAAGCTAATTGGGACGGTCGTAATAATTTCTTCAGGATCTCTAACTGGTCGTTATGCTTCCTCGGTAGCGACGTAGAATCCAGTGCATATATGATTTCTAGTATGATACATCTGGAAATGGAAACGTTCATCCCGAATAGGGTTAAAAGTATTAAACCCAAGGTTAAATCATGGTTCGATTCGAGCTGTATTCGAGCGATCAAGGAGAAAGAGGTGAGCTTCCAGTGTTTTAAAGCCAACCCAACTGAGGAAAATCGGAAAAAGTTTGAGCAAGCCAGGAAGGCCTGCAACTCCTATATTCGAAGGGTCAAATTTGTACATGACCAAAAATTACGGCGAAAAATACTGCAATGTCCCAAAAGCAGTAAGAATTTTTGGTCATTTGTAAAAAACATGAGGAATTCTTCTTCTTCCTCAGTTCTTGTACGCTTGTTGTCAATGACACTCTTTAAGTTAGCTCAAGGCAGTTCGCCGAAAATTCCACCTTACCAGATAGTGTCATGACTCCCCCATTTTTTTTTCGTCCTCAAACTGTGGTGAGAGTTCTTAAAGATCTCAACATTCCTAAATCCGCTGGTCCAGATGGTATCCTCGCTATTATTCTGAAGAGGTGTCCTTCCACGCTAGCAAAACCACTGCGGAAGCTTTTCCATCTTTTCATTCTTCTGGGATAGTTCCGAACTGCAATTCCAAAAAAAGGCGAATCTTCTTCTCCCACAAATTACTGACCAATAGCACTAACGTCCCTTCTTTCTAAGGTCATGGAAACGCTGATTAATTACCAGCTTAAGAAATATCTTGAGGAACGGAAGCTTCTTAATGACCGACAATACGGCCTTCGTAGCAATAGGTTCACTGGTGATCTCATGGTTCATCTCACCGAACAGTAAAACAAATCCTTACATAGTTTTGGAGAAAGTAAGATTATTGCACTTGATATTTCAAAGACATTTGATAAAGTCTGGCATTTTGCTCGCTTATCGAAAATGCGTGCTTTCGGTATCGACGAATCTCTTCTTCGTTGGATTAGAAATTTTCTTTCGAACCGTTCCATACAAGTTGTTTTGGACGGATTCAAGTCTGAAACTCATAAAATATATACTGGTGTGCCCAAGGCTTCGTTTTCTCTCTGACCCTCTTCCTCATGTCCTCATTTTTAGAAATGATCTCCTGTCTGCTTCTTCTAATCCAATACATTGTTTCGCTGACGATAGCACTTTTAGCTTTTCAGATTCGTTTCCAGACTCACAACCCTCCTCTTCGGATGTGGAACTGCAACGGCAAAATATGATTATCTCATTTAATTCCGACCTACACACCATTGTACAATGGGAAATAAAAAATCGTGTGGAATTATATGCTTCGAAAACACAATGCTGTCTTGTATCGTTAAAGCGAGATAAACCCTCTTTGCCACTATCTATGAGTGGCACTTGTTTTCTGATGGTTTCGGAACACACGTAATCCCAAGCATTCATTGTCTATTCGTGCAGTAGTTTTTCAGAAATAACTCGTTAATTCTGTCAAACTCGACAACTTAGTTGTCAACTCCGTCAGAGAGGGTGAAACGAAACTCTTCCGTCAGTGAAATTTTTAATGATAAATACACAAAACCAGTGTTTTCAAATGCGCTACGAATTCAATGTGTTTATACATTTTAAACTCATGGCTAAAAAGGCACTAAATGACGTTTAAGAATTGTGTTTATCTGTAATATTCGCTAGAAAAATGGTGGAGTTACTCAATATTGAAACAGGATACATTCTGCCCGTAGAAATGTAAATATTTTCATAATGCCTACTTTTATTGCTGTTGTGTGAAAAGAAACTATTATAATAAAAGAAAATTAAAGGATTTAATCAAGAAGAACTCTTGTTGGGTGCCATTTAATCGAATTCAATATGTATTGACGTTTTGTTTTGGTTGTTTTTAATTTCAGCTATGTTGTCAAAATTAGACGATTCAGTTGGAACCATTGTACATGAGTTATCCAAACAAAATATGCTTTCCAATTCAATCATTATCTTCAGTACCGATAATGGTGGTCCTGCTGAAGGTTTTAACTTAAATCATGCTTCAAATTGGCCCCTACGAGGTGTCAAAAATACTCTTTGGGAAGGAGGAGTTCGTGGAGCTGCTTTAATTTGGTCCCCAAGATTGGAGAAAATTCAAAGAGTTTCTGAGCAAACAATGCAAATTACCGATTGGCTTCCAACTCTCATGACTGCAATTGGTGCTCCTCTAAGGTAGGTCACTCATTTACATACTTATAAACTTATATTTCCTATTCATTTTCATATTTTAGTCAGAATAATACAAAACTCGATGGCATAAGCATTTGGGATGAATTGTCATCTGGTGAAGAATCGAAAAGAAAATCAACACTTCATAATATCGATGATATTTGGGGAAGTGCTGCGATTACAGTTGGCGAATGGAAATTACACAAAGGAACAAACTATGACGGAGCATGGGATGGTTGGTATGGCCCAGCGGGTGCTAGAGACGAACAAGCTTATAATTTAACAGCTGTCTTCAATTGTCCAACTGGTAAAGCTTTGTCTTCAATTAAAATGATGCCAACAGAAGAGCGAATCGTTCAACTTAGAAGAAGTGCTTCGGTGATGTGTAATAGTAATGATATAAGCAAGACGTATCCAATGAAAGAAACATCATGTGAGCCTTTGAAGGCGCCATGTTTGTTTAATATCAAGCATGATCCCTGTGAACAACTCAATTTGGCTGAAAGGTAAGAAAAGAATGATATTTTAATTAAACTTGGTACAAAGTTATAAACAAACAGTTCTAAAACTGACAGTTCAACGAACTATGACGAAACGTCTATTGAATGTATTCATTTCGATCAAAGTCTCATAAGCATCTTCTTTAAAATCATATCAAATTTAGTTTACAATAATTAAGCAGCTATGAAATTCCAAAACAATAAGAAAAACAACAAATCATTTCATTAAAAACATTAATCATCATTTAATAATTGGTATATGCTATGAGCTAAATTAATGCAATCAAGACGAATTCCAATTCACTGAGTTATAAGTGATTGCACATATGAACCTGAATAGCATCCATGAACTCCAACTTGCGATTCACACATTCATTTTACAACTTACTGAAAAAGATACAAAATTTCAAAAGATACCTTTTTTGTTGTTGTTGTTTCTGGTGTTTTTGTTCTGTGTTTCTTAACCTAGTGATTGAAATTTCATATGTCGTGTGTTCAATCTAATGCAATCCGACACAAAAGATTCCATATTTTTGTTCTTTTTATTATTTGCAAAAAAGCTTTGTGAGAATTTTAAAAGATTGTTTTGGTGTTGTTGGATATAAAATATATGTTTGTTTGTTCGTCTAGCGCAACATCCATTCAACATCTTGCAAGACTTACATACATTTTTTTTACGACAGTTTCTACTTGGCATGGCTTGTCTTTGAATATGGTTTAGACACAAGACTTAAAGGTGTAATTTAAATTAGCATAACACAATCTCTAACTTGCGTAAGAATACTCAAAGTATTAATTAATCAAATATATGTTTATTTCTAAAGACAAAGTGCATTATATTCTATTAATTTAATGTAGTGCAATCGAAATTTTATTAACATATTTATTACCGAATAGTTTGTCACGCAAGTTTGTTCGTCTTTTTTTATTGTTATTGACGAAATTGATATTAAACACGCACAAGAACAATGAGGGGCGTTCTATATTATTTTCGTTTTTCAAAATCACTATGTCTAAATATTCAACTCTGAAGATTGAGAAAGGGTTTTATTAAAGCATTTAAACCAAAAAAAATATTGAAAAGAGGGTGGGGTGCGACCTACAATGATAACTTTTTAAAGCCATTTTGTCATTTAATAAAAATTCAAAAATATTAAATAAAACATTGAAACTTTTGTACTTTTGGACGTGTTAGTAATATTTTGGGTTGAAACTTAATTTTTTAGAAAAACACAGTCATTTTAATTTTTAAGACAGTGTCAATAACATTTACTTTATAAAATGATATACATATATTTGTATCTTTACACTTTAAAAGTACATCAGATGTCAAAAACGTTTCTCTTAATTGCATGAAATTATTGTAGAGGTCTTATTTATACGAAATATCTTTCAATTGATTTGTTTTAAAGTTTTTAGATACCATAATTGGTTCGTAAGATATTTAAAGTAAGCAAAATATTTCCCCTTTTTTTTTAATATTCATCTTTTGAAGTCGAAATCTCTGCAAGTTCTTGAGATATCACAACGAAGTGTATCACCAACGTACGGACTCAAGAACATCCTTCTGAAAACCATGGAATAAGATTCTAGAGACCTTATAAAGGTACAAAATTTTAAAATTTTCCGCCCGTCAAATCTTACCTATTTTAATTACTTCATGAAATAAGTTAAAAATGAAACAAAAAAGGGATTCAATAATATTAAAAACCCGGAGTTCTTTTTAATCTCACAATTTTTAATGTTTACCTTAATATACATAAATTACGCGTCACGATGTTTGTCCGCGATGGACTCCTAAACTACTTAACCGATTTTAATCAAATTGGTACACTGTGTGCAGTTTGATCCAACTTGAAAGATAGGATAGCAAAAATCTCAATTTATAATCGCAATATTAATTTGTTTATTTTGTCTTTTATTTGACCGTCACAATTATCTGTTAGTTCCAAACAACTCCCACAGATGCCAACATCTGTTGACTGAATTAAATAATCATTCTATATATAGCGCTATGTCAAACTTCTTAACGTTTTATACAAGCTATAACAAAAACATGGTGCTAAGGCTGAAGTATCCATTATTTTGTATTAAACGAAATACAATGAAATCTACTTTTTCAATATGTAACATAAAAAGTGGCTCAAACGCGACCCACGCTGATAACTTCCCATCCCGTGTGTCGATTTATCTTGCTTAAAAGTTTGTAAGGTTGGGTTAAATAAATTGTTAATTGAATTATTCTTACAATTTTTAAAATTACCAACAATATTTTGTATATAAAGAAATAGTTTAGTTTGAAAATGTAGTTTTGTTAAACAGATTTTTAGTCGAAAACAAATTTTTACCAATTTAAGTAGCATTTCTTGAATTTTTACAATTTGGATGAATGAAATTAATCTGGGAGATATCAAGAACTGAACATTAATTTTTACCAAATTTGCGTAATATTGTAGATTTTATTTTTTTATGAAAAAACGGACTGTTGAATTTTTATAAAAAAAAATTACTGAATATCAAAAACAATATTTTTGGTGAAATAAAAAGTTTCAAGACAATATTTTTGAATTTTTGGAAAGCTTTTTTGAGTTGAAAGTAAATTTTTACCAAGTTTTAGTATTATTTTTTTGTTCATTTTTTTTTTATTTTTTGTAAAAAACTGTCAATTCGATTTTTCTCAAAATTTTATTGAATGTTGACAAAAATATGTTTTAAAAGATAAAATTTGTTGAAAGGCAATATCTCAAAGTCTTGAAAAGATATTTGAGTCGAAAATCAATTTTTACCAACTTTTATTAATTTTCTTGTTTAGGTTTTATTTTTTTTGAAAAAAAAACTGTCAACTCGATTTTTCTCAAAATTTTACCGAACAATATTTCTTATAAGATAAAATACTTTGGTAGCCATAGTTTTGATTTTTTGTAAAAAATATTAGGGTCGAAATTCAATTTTTGAGTAATGTTTTCTTAGGTTTTTATTCTTTTATAAGAAAAACTGTCAATTCGATTTTTCTCAAAATCTAACCAGATGTTGAAAACGTTATTTTTCGTTGCACAAAATTGTTTTGGAGATACAATTATTTTGTATTCGTAAAATGTTCGAGGTGACAAAGTTTTTTTCTTATTTTTTTTTTGATTTATAAAGAAAGCCGTTAATTTAATTTTTTTTTCCAAAAAATATATTTGTTTGGTATCACTTTACAATATATAATATAAAATTTAGTTCAAGTCTCTAGCGTTATTGGTTCATGAGATATTTAGGGTTAACCACATTTTTCACCTTTTTTTTAAACTGCTATGGTAAAAAAAACCACCCACGCGATTTTCTTGAGAGCCCTTTCTGCATCTTTTTACCTTATTATTATATTACATACGGAAGTACGGACGTACGAACGTACGTACACACGCACGCACAGACATCTTTCTAAAAATCTTTTATTTCGACTCTAAGACCTTGAAACGTCGAGAAATGTCAAAATTTTCAATTTGACCCATTTAATTGGACCCATTACAATAATTTCCTATGGGAAGTTAAAAAGGAAAGTGTAATAGCTGCAGTGTTGCGGAAGAGTTCTTGAGTTGAGTGAGATAAACTTTTCGGTGGTGATCTCTTAGTTTTTTCTGGTGATTTCCGACAGACCTTACCAGTTATACCTACAATGATTCTAATGGCGAAGTGTTGAAGCACTTAGATTGATTATAAACATGTGCGTACGTCAAAATGGTCGATCAGCGCAAATATCTTCTGAGCGATAAACAAGAACGCAATGGTTAAATGCATTCATAAATGCACTTTTCTTTAGGAAAAAAAATTGATTCTGATTCAGTCATTGAGCTATTTTGGCAGCCAAAAATGTTGAAGTTGACGAAATTAAGTTCCAGGTGATGCCAGCCGATTCAATGTCTTTTAAATCACTTGATACTGCTGCTATTGAAAGTTATAGTGTTCATTTTCCAAATTAATTTTTAAATTCACAAGATATACCTGCAATCTTCAATTGAAGATTGGTTTACCTATTATCCTCCTGCGTAATTTGAATTCACCATTTCCAATTCGTTTAATTTTTGCCACGTCTATAAATAAGTCTCAAGGCCAAACAATGTCCATTTCTGGTTTAGATTTGGAAAGACCAAGTTTTTCTCATGGGCAGCTATATGTTACATGTTTACGTGTAGGAAAACCTTCGAACCTATATCGGTTACCGAAAGACAGGTTAATGGAACATATTGTGGACCGAAATTAAATTGAAATAAATAGTATTTATAATTAAAAATAATAAATGTTATCGCTAGAAGATTTTAAAGTAACCGCCCTACCTACCTCATTTACAAAGTTAAACTGTCACATTTAATTTACTTAAAACCTTGTAATATACTCGTGTTTCAAATTTGAATCAAAATAATAATACATTTTAAATTGAATTCTTTTGTATTGATTTTTGCATTTCATAAACTGTACGAATATTTTATTCAATTGTGTTCAAACTTCTTTGGGGCTTGAAGCAAACCAGTAAAATTGTATACCAGCTTTAACGTTTCCGTCTTCGACCGTAAATAATAATTTCATAATGTAATAAGGGGAAACGGTAGTAGAAAATCAGCCATGAAGGTAACTTTTGGCATTGAATACTTAACAAAATAGTTTGAAGTTGTTTTTCAGTTACAAACAGAAATAAAAAAGACGATTGGTTTACCCAAGCCTCCATGAGTTTGTAAAAAGTGTTGTTGCATGATAAAAATCACTTACTTAACTTAATGGCTCATAAAGTCAAGCACAATATTATAAAAGATTATTTTTTTTAGGAAAAATACTCATATAATATGTTATAAACGAATTCCTTTTTTATAATTGATTATAATAATATTTTTTTTTTAATTTTCAGATATCCAAATATACTCAATGCTCTTCTTGTTCAACTTGAAGCTCTTAATGCAACAGCTGTGCCTCCAGGCAATAAACCAATGGACAGTCGTGCTGATCCACGTTTTTGGGATAATACATGGACTAATTTTGGAGATTTTAGTATTGAAAAGTAAAGAAAAAAAAGAGTCTTAGAATGAACAAATAAAAATATTACATTCCAAAAACCTTCAGTTGTTTTTCATTATCAATAGAACATTGTAAAATCATAAATTTAAAACACAAACAAAAAAAGATAAGAAATTTGTTACTTTATGGATACACACCCTAAAAGGGTTTTGATACGGCTACCCGAAATAAGGTTGTCCAAATTATCGTGTTGGCTACCAAAATAGTCAATAAACAATTTTTGATTGCCAATTTTGGGAAGTCAATATGACAACAAAATTAGTCGATAGAACAACTTCGGTAGTATTGACTATCGAAAATTGTTATATTGACTATTGCTGTCATTGGCTGAAAATTTACTATTTAGCACTCAATTTTACTACCAAAATAATAATTAGGGTGACTTTTTTTGATCTGTGTAACCTTTCGTGTTTAAACACAATGTGAATATAAGAAAAATAAGGAATTATAAAGAAAATAATACTTCGTGCATATTCGCTTTTAAGTTTTGAACATATAAATCCGAAGGTAAAGAATTCTATATTCTCGATGTACGGCTGGAAAAAGATTCTCTATATTTGACTAATTTTTAACAATCTTATGTTATGGCACATGATTTCAAGCTACTTTCTTATACTGAATCTATAATAAGACCGAAAACAAGATGACTGCTAAGAACAATAGTAATGTTTATGAATAAATGTTCACTTACAAGATTAAGACATTCATTATATTTTATTAAAGATAATTGACTTAAATACCTTTTTAATTTAAAACATTTGATTCATTTATGCATCATCTTAAAGAAACGCTTAACCAACGAAGGAAAAACGGTCCGAGAGTAATTTTTGTTGTTATCAACTTTATGATATATATATTACAAGAATGTAAAAATAAGTTGAAAACTGATACTTTTAAAAATTTAAGCAGATGGTTAAAATTAAAGTTTGGATTGGAAATCATCACTGAAAATGAAATCCAAAATATATTTTTCAAAACTATGAAAGTATTAAATTTATGGTTTGCTCAAAACTTCATACAGAGTCAAATACAGACTCATACAAAATCAGAATAGTTCAGAAACTAAGTTAGATATTAAAATGAGCTAAACTGAATCTAGACGAAATGTTATATCATAGAATTTATTGTTAAGTAATGTTATAAATCTTAACTTAACCATTAACAAACCCGTTTTTGTTGTCTTTAGAATTTTTTAAATTGCGTTATACGATAAAAAAATTTAAAGACGAGGTTCGAATTTAAAAAAAAATTGTTTTGTTTGCAACAGAAAAAAGCACCTTAATCAATTTTCTTTAAAAAGAAATTAATGTAGGTATTCGATTTAAAATAAAATGCACGATTGGATCGTACACATTTGCTTATGTATCCAAAGATTCTGTTTAAAAATATTTTCTGCATTTTAAGATTTAAGAATCTACCTGCAAAAAAGTTTGTTTTCAAATATTTAAACGCCATTTGATTAATGATTAATGATTAATGTTAAAAATATTTTTGGTATGCAGTTATATAGACAACTGATGACCTCTTTCCGAGTTGATGGAAAAATTTGCCCGGCCCGTCTCTAAAAAGGCGAAACCTCATCAACCTTTAACTATCGTCCAATTACACTTACGTCCTTTTTTTCAAGGTCATGGAAATGCTGATCATTTTCAGCTAAATAAATATCTTGAAAAACGAAAGCTTCTCATTGTCCTGCAGTATTGTTTTCGTGGCAATAGGTCCGTTTGTGATCTCATGTTTGCATTGTTTTGGGGAAAGTATAAGATCACTTTATATTTCAGGGTATTTCATAGAGTTTACATCAAACTCTCTTATCTCTCTTATCAAAAATAAGTGCATTTGGTATTGATAAATCTCTTCTTCGTCAATTAAGTAATATTCATTAGCAAAGTTCAATTTAAGTAGTATTGGATGAGCTCAAATCTGAAATAAACGTTGTTGTGCCCCAGAGCTTCTTTTTGTCTCCCACACTCTTCCTTATTTTAATAAATGATTTTTGTTTGAAACTTCTTCCCAACTAAATTGGGTCGCTGCTTTATATATTAATTTTAAGAAAATCATTCTTGTTCTCCGGATGCGGAACTTCAATGGCAGCTCATTAAATTATGATCTTGACAAAATTACCCAATGGGGAATCAAACACCGTGTAAAACCTAATGCTTCGAAAACCTAATTCTGTCTACCGTCGCAAAAGCTTAAACCTCCCTCAACGATGCTATCTATGGGGGCATCGAGGAAACTAAGTAGCTTTCAGTTCTAGGTATGTTTATCACAGATCGCATGTTGTGCAGGGATCACAAAGTCGACATAACAAAAAACGTTTTTCCGACGATGCAAGAAGCTATTTACCCGTTTTGATCTGGTTATAATTTGCAAAGATTTTATTCGTCCAAAACTCGAATATAATTCTCATTATTGGATGTGTGCTCCAATAACGTATTTGAGTTAAGATTCTTGGATAGAATTAAACAAAAGAGCTCTGAAAATGATGAGTGATCGTTCTATTTCTGAGACATTTTCTTCGCTGCATGGTTGTATTCCATCCCTCGAACAATTCAACTGTAATAACCGTACTTCTAGGAAAGCTCATCAATTTTCACTTGAGCCCCAATTCGAAAGTACTGTTACGTAGGGATTTATTCTTTAGCCGCACTACACGAATGTGAAACGCTTTACCAGGCTCAATATTTCCCACTAATTACAATGTGCAGATATTCAAAACTAATGTGCATCGACTTCTCCTTTATACTGTCCTCCCGTCCTAATTGCTCGCACTATGTTTAATTGTTATAAAGGTATTCATAACTCTTTAAGTGAGCACTCAATATAAAAAAAGATATCGAATTAAAAAAAAATCAATTTCTTAAAATCAAAAATAAAATCAATGAAGTTTTTAAATATCAAATATCAGTTGATTAGTTCATGTGAAACTTAAAAACAAAATAACTATTTTATATGGGGTACCCCTCTGGAGCAATACAAAAATATTTGTATTAATATTAAAAGAAGCCAAATTATGAACACAAAATTTTGAGTAAAAAAATCTATCGGTTTGTTTTTGAGAAAATTCGAATTTTCGGTTTTTGACTAAAAAATTTGTATGGATTTGTTCTTGAAAAAAAGCCTAACGTAAATCGGCTCAAATCCAAATTTAAAGCCAAACGATCCAATGCTTTTTACTGTAAAGGACAGGACAGACAGACAGACGGACAGAATCAGGAGACCTACTTTTTTAGACTTCTCTACCATCGTAGTGTCATGTTTGAATAAAATCTTGAGTTCGACATTTTTACGAATGCAAAACTTGTCATATAGTTCCTATACGTCGCAAGTACAAATTATTTAAAAGCAGAAGACGTATTTAAATTATAATGTAATACAAATTAGACTCGGAATCTGTAAAATAAAATACATTTTCCTTAAAAAAATATAAGAACAGAAAAATACAAGAAAAGAATAATTATTATTATGTTGCTTTTAAAATCAACGTTGTATCATTTAAACGTTGCGTTATTGCATTGCCCTAAAAATATATTGAATTTTTGCAATTCAGTGTTACCTACACTTTTACGTGGGTCCTCTATATAATTAATAAATATTGTATATGCCTTTGAGTCAAAAATCAGAACCGTATACATCTACCTATTTGTGTGTAACTTAATAATCACCTTTTTTACCATTTCGATTCATTTTAATTAAATCCATATAACCATCTGAAAACAATCAATAATAAAAATTCCAAAAAGCATTAAATTCAACCAGAAATCATAGAATGATTGCTTTTGCCTCAAATGAATAAATGTACAAAAACACAAAGGTTAAATTTAATTTTCTTTTTATTTCAAAATACAAAAATTAAAACAATATGTTTTGTTGTTTTATAAACGAATATACATAGATTTTAAAAAATAAATCATTTTAAATTTTTCTTTCAGAAGATGCGGGTCTGTTTTTTCGTTTTTCTTGTTTTGTTAGAGTTGAATATAAGGAATGACTATAAGATTGCATTTCTTTTAACCTGTCATTCAATTTTCATAGGTCACGTCCGCATGGAATCCAGTCTTCCAATCAGCAGTATATCGCACAACTTGGGTACGTCCATTAGGCAATGCTACACGATATTCACCTTCTACAACATCACCATTGCTACTTGCTTTGTGTGAATAATCATTTGCAGTTGCAGCATCTTTAACTGAATAATCAAATTCGTATGGATTTCCTGGCACATGAACGTGGTCCTACGAGTATTATAAAGAATAAACAGAATTAAAATAAGAAGTTATAAAAAAGTAGAGAGCTAAAGTATTGTGAAGAGGTTTTGAAAATGAAGAAAATTTAAAAGACTTTTAGAAATATTTTTCTTGAAATTTGTTAAAGGCCAAAACCTACACTTATCAGAAAAATGACTTTTTTTGTCTAAAGTTGTCTACATTTTGTGTGTTAAAAACACTTCATGTTATCAACAATAAATATTTGTTTTTGAAGAAGTTTTAAAGTTACTTACATCTGCAGGAGATCCTGGTGGAGAAGGTCGAGGTCCGGGGCCTGGGCCTGGGCGAGGACCGCCTGGTGGCTTAGGACCACCTGGTGGTGGCTTTAAGAAAAATTAGGATTTAAGCATTAAATTTGGGGAAAATTCAATTTTATTAATGGAACCTTTTATCGCATCTGTGATTTTAATTTAAATGAAACGCAATATAATATAATATACGAGTGAAATATTTGTTTGTTGAAAATACTTACTGAAAATTTTTCTTTTGGCTCTGGATATGAATATCCATTTGTAGTTGGTGGAAGATATGTGTTCGAGCCAGGAGCAAGTTGAGCACATGCAAATGAAAGCACGCTTAATGAAATTGCCTAAAATGATATTAAATTATAAATTACATATATAAAGGTTTTTAACTTCGCATGAAAAGCTATTAAAATTATTAAAATTTTTTGAATCGCTAATTGTTCAAAATTTTTAGAATTTCTACGTTTATTTTTTCATAGGAATATTTTTTTTTTTATATAAAATGTCTAATAATAAATAATATTAAATTAATATGAAAATATTTAAGACGAAACAAAGATGTTAAATGGTCTAAAAGTTCTGAATATTTAAATGCGATGAAAAAAACATGTTTAGATTAATAATTTCACATTCTTGATGTATGGCTGCTAAAATAAACTCTATAATTTACAAAACATCCTCAACTTGATTCAAAATTATGTAAATATTGGATATAAAAAAAAATTTTTTCTATGTCAGTTAACAATTTAAAATTAAGCTAAGGAATGAAAAGTGATAAAAAATGTAATTCATTTAACAAAATTGAATTGTTTTATGTAGTTCCTGGGAAGCTTTGATAAGTTGATTTCAAGTCAGAAAGTTATATTTGTCAGTTTATTCGATAAATAAATAAAGGTGTTTTTGTGGCAAGACTGTAAGAAAAATTTAGTCGATAGTTTTCTTTTTAAATAAAGAAGAGTTCAAAAATTATTAAATATCGATTTTCGACTAAGATTTCCTAAAAAGAAAGACTTAAAACTCCTTTCAAAAATATGGTTGATAACATTTGGTAAATTTATAAAAAAAAATACCCAAACCATAATACAAATTCTACTAAATTGATTTAAAACCTCGAATATCAGAAAAACTGCTTAACCTTCAATTTTTGAATTTCTTTTATTGACTATTTGGCTATTATCTACAAAAAATATCATTTACAAATTTTTAAAGGAATAAATAAGAGGGCTTAATTAAAGTACAACAAAATTTTACCAATTTGTATATGACTTAGATTTTGTAATGCGTTTTTACCATATTTATAATTTTATCCACCAGAATTTGAGATTTAAGGTAACCGAAAATTTATTATTTTGTAAGCTTTTAGCTATAAATTGGTTGGTTGTTTTTGTTTGAACACATTTTTTTTTTAATTTTTAAGAGATTCATTTAAGTTTCCATTAAACACAATTGAAAGTTTATTTTCAAAATCATCATCAAAAATTAAATAAATTCATATAAAAATAATAAATATTATTTGAAATTTTTTAAAAACATCTTGAATTTAATAAAACTACCCTCAATTCAAACATTTATAAAATAAAAATAAATATTTGCTTAACATAATAAAGCAATCATTATGTGTTTATGTGTTCATTAATTCAGCAATAAACCATGTGTCATAAAATTCAAATACTTCAGTAGGTTCTATTTTTAAGAACAAGCATATACTGATAAAAATTAAATTAATAACCCAATAATAATAAATTTAACTAGTTTCTTGTTTGTAAAATAAAACTACTTTTTAAGACATTGAATAGATAATTAAAAAACATAATCAAAATCATTGAATTAAAGTTTTAATGTATCTTTAATTACAATAACATTAAGAAATCACCAATTTAAAATAATTTTTACATCGTTTTATTATGTTTTTCATTTTTTTAAACATGTGTAATCATAATTATCTTACGTCAATAAACAAAAATATTTAAGGATACACTTGGGCGTATGTGGAACATTTTTTTTCAATATACCAATTAAAGATATTGATTGTTTTAATCATACAAGGACTTTTAATTAATATATATGCAAAGGAAAAGAATAAGTTGAATATTTTAAATAATTCAAGCCAAAGAAAATGCAAACAATTCTGAAAAATGTTCTAAAATTATTTCATTTAAGTTTTCTTATGATTTGAAAATGCTGAAGCTAAATTATATGCATCGAATTTTTCTCAAAAATAACATAAGACTATCCTTTATTTTGATTGCTGTATGATGTTGAACTTACATACATTTTGAAAGGAATTCAAATTTTGATAATTTTTGGAAAAGAAGAAATGTATTTAAACTGCTATTTACGTACAAACAAAATATTTTTTTTGAAGGATACTATGATCTATTGCTCTTGCTCATTTATTAAATATCCTTTAAGCCTTCTGAACAAAACAACTAAAAACCACTTTATCAAATTATTTTTTCCACACCTTTTTGGAACAAGAATCAAAATATTATAGATTTTTATATTACCATTACAACGATTTAATGACAATATTATTTTTTCCACAAAACTGAGCACTTTGCATATTTTTTCTTCATATTAATTAATCCAACATATAAATTTATTTTATAGTCAATCGTAAAATGTACTCACAATGCAGCCAATTAATTTCAAAGACATCATTTTTAATTAATTTAAAGAACTGTTAAAATGTTGATTAGTGTGTATCCTTTATTGTTATTATTTGTTTGTTTTCGTATTTATTTTTTGTTTGCTGTATTTTTTGTATTTTCAAATGATCTACATTAGATTCACTTTAAACTTTTTCTCTTGAAGTTTAAAAATTACAAAATAAAGTTAGATATATAGACGAAAAATAACGTTAGCAGTAACGATTAATCCCGAATCACGACTTGAATTAGGGTTCAATAACGCGATGCAAGTCTTTTTATAAAGATCGTCACCAAAAAGCACTGGAAGATGAACGCAAATTTCGTATAGGTATGATGTTATTGAGAAAAAATAAGAGCTTCATATTATAAGCTAGGTAGAGTTTGTTAGATGCTTTAAACAATACACAAACTATCTAAGAGATCACACAATTGCATAGCAATTGTTTTGAGCCAAAGTACTCATAGTACTTTAGCCAGAGTCGCATCAATCCAGCATACGAAAGTTTTGATTAAAAGAGGCGCAAGCTCTTCAAGGGCTTACAAACGATGTGAAATTACTAAGAAATGAGTTTAACACCAACCTCCCATAAAGTAGAACTATTCCTATTTTTCGGAAATAAATATTCTAAATTGTCTTAAACATGAATTTAAAATCTTACAAGAAAGTGTAACCATTTCAACTGCTGAAGCACTGCAGTCACTATTCTTCAGATTTAGCAATTAAAAATTCCCTTTATACGTAATTTAAGGAACATTTTAACGACCCTGTTTAGTTGCATAAAATTTCCAAATACTTGAAAAATTATGGAGGGATCGTTGTGTAAAAAAGAAAGTAATCTTTACCCAAAATATAATAAGGACAAAATATCGTTGAAATGATATCATTTTATAGAACTGTTCGATTTGATTTGACAGTTCTTCGGAAAGAACATAGAATTATTTCCTTACACTGAAACAATGTCAAACACTAAAGTAGTATTCACATGAGCGCGACCAACGAACGACGAATGAATTACAAAATGTGAGTTTATATACGTTTGAAGACATATTTCCACACAAATTCTTAACAAAACGATAGCAATATAGTTTCTATTTGATTTATGATACATACTTTTACTTTTCAATATAATATATTAATAAATTTAAGAAAACAAATTTATTCGTCGCGAAAAATATTATAGTTGATACGAACTGTCAAACTTTATTCGCGTTCCACATTATCCACACTCGCAACGAATAAAATAATCGCGCGTACTTAACCTAAAAATCATTCTTATTTTGGTTTCGGTGGTGAATGGTGTTCGGCTGTGGCTTCATTCGCGACGAATTAAAAACTCTCATGTGAAAGAAACGTCAAAATCGACGAATATTCGTTCATTCGTTGGTCGTTGGTCGTGCTCATGTGAATAATACTTAACTCAACATTCCATATTCCAGATCATTGAAACACTATTTTGCAGAATCTAATTTCTGTGAAAATTCAATCAGTTTACAAAATAAAACTATTTATTTGTAAATTTCATAAAATATTTCTTAAACCAGTCCATTTAGGATCGTAGCAAGGTCCCTGTTTAAAATAAAGTGAAATTTTTATGAAGCTTCGCTCAAAATAATTGAATATTCCTGAAAGTATTATCCTGGTAAAAAAACAATCCAAAGTTATAATTTTTGACCGAACTGTGCCTCCTTCAAATGTGACAGAGACAAAGTGTTATCGATATTTGTTTGTTAAAATTCATTTTTGATAGATTTAATCTCTAGAACTGTTCGATACATAGCAAATGACATTTCCTTGAATTGTCAAACTCAAATGCAATGCAAACAAAATTTTGCATCTTGCGATTTTCATTCCTAAGAGGCAATTTTGAACAAGCTTTCCACACATATTAGGTAGTGAGTCAGCTTGTTTTAAATGAGTCTTTTGTCGCGACAAAACAAAACCAAACCTAAACCTAATCAATAAAGTCCTAGTTTGTCAAGTTTTTTTTGCTTGTTTTTCCATTCGTATTGGAACCAAATTTAGTCATGAAATTCAACTGACAAACTTGGGTTATCAGCAATAATTGCATTTGCAGCATCATTATTTCCATTCGAGCGTGGATTAGGCTTCAATTTCTTCAAATTTCTTGACAATTCCACAGCGTTGTGCAAGGCTTTTATAGTAAATTGAAATTTTAAAACGATTTTTAGTTGGTAAGTAATCCAATGTAGTATTTATGTCCTCTTTACCTCAAAACGTCGGTTAATAAATAAATAAATTGGGTGGTGCAACAGTCCGTTGGGAACCAGGGCCTAGTGAATTACAACTCTCAACCATTCCTCTGTGCGAGTACTGTTGTCAGGAATGGTAATGGTAGTATCCGTGGCATGATGGTAAATGCGATGGACTGTCATGCCAGAGGTCCTGGGTTCGATCCCTGCCTGTGCCATCTAAAGTCTTTTTCACGGGTACTGCCTCTTGCGAGGAATTGACAAATTCTCCAAGAGTAATTATTGTCATGAAAAAGTGCTTTTTCAAATTAGCCATTCGGATTCGGCTTAAAACTGTAGGTCCCCTGAATTCTTGACAAATCGTCGGTTATGGAGAAATAAATTTAGAATAAAACTATAATTACATAATTTTGATGTTTCAAGTTATCACATATGTGCGTACTCCTGTCAATTTATATATCTTGTCAAATTTAGAGTAAATTCTTTTATTTTTTAGAAAAAAAAACTACAGTATTCCCAGCTTAATTGCCCTGGTCATTTTGTCAGATTTGTCGGTCAATTGTCTAGATGATTCAATAAACGGAATCCTGTTTAATTGACCAATAAAATAAAATATTATCTCAATTATTGCCACCGAACGACGCGAAGATCAAAACTGAAATTTCAAATCACAGAAAACAAATAACAGGGAGCTGTCATTTTGTAATTTGTTATAAAGTTAGCACTGCTGTCGATTTCAGTGCTTCCAAGTCACAAAAACTTACTTCGATTATTAATACATTTATTGATTTTGGCTTGTTTCAGTTTGTAACTTGCATTTTTTAAGATCAATTAACCGTATTTATAATTCAAAACTGGGATTTTTTGGGTCAATTAAGCGGGAAAATTAATTCGCTTAAGCGAGGTGCAATTAAGCGAAAATCACTCTATCACTGTATGATATAGTGCCAAAGGAACACTTCCGGATTTCCAAAACAAAAGGACAGTATATAGCAAAATAATGACATTTAACGATTTGTTTGCAAGCGCGATGCTCGTAGTTAACATGTTCTCTTCATGATACAACAAATTTATCTTTAAAAATACTATCGACCGATTTAAATCTTTCGTCCATGAATGCGTTGACAGTTGACAATACATTATGAACACACCCTTACAGAGAATCAATGTATTTTTAATTAGTTTTTAATTTTAACCTCTGTTCAGACAAATTGAGTATTGCAAGGTTTTCAATAAATCAATTTGCCAATTGTAAAAAATGTAGATAGAACTTGCCCTTAAACAATCAGGCTCCCATCGAGAATGAGAACGCCCCTGAGACTTAAAACTTAACTCGTATATAGCAATCCCAGAGCCAGATCCGTGATAATTATCTCACTCATAATCATATTCATGACTATCTTAAACATAACCATCAGCATCATTATCATCAATGGAAGTTAGATGAGCTTCAGCATGTATTTGAATTTTGGGCACAGCTCGCTCAGCTCGGGTTGGTTGAATGATGCGACAGCGACGACGACGCCAACGAGAACAACTATGAGTACGACTATGACTGGAACTCTGGGGATGGAATACCGGCGGCGCGCATGCGGTGTTAGAGTATCTTGTAGTTGCGAAGTGATGATCAGAATTTTTATGGTCGTCTTTGTAAAACTCTTTTGTTGTGCCAATTGAGGAATTTTTTCTATCTAAAGATTTTCCACCTTTAAGCTGAATATTTGACGTATGTAAGGGACGAAAAGAGTCGAGAGGGTAGCTAAGCGTTAAACTCTCAAGCTTTGAGCTTCCAGTAGTTCGCTCCAAACAAAAAATGTATCTTCTTTTATAAAGAGTGAGAGAGCAAATATCATGGTTGTAATTAATTGAATATAGATTGCTTTCGTATGTTCACAGCTAATACTGGGCTAACACACAAGATATACAAATCTAACTTCGACGAGCATAATCGACTCGTATAGGAAAAAAAATAAAATTGATAAACTATCTATAAATATATTAATAAAAACAATTTTTACTTCAACTTCATGTTGGTTGTATCTCATATGTAAGTACTTGGAGCTAGATATGTTGCTATTGCTACCTCTGTGATGATGATGAGTTGGTAGTTTGTTGGAAATGTTGAAAACTGAGAGACTGAGTATTGAACTTGAAAACGGAAAAGGTTAGTTTTAAGGTCATGACATTTATGCTTGTTCTTCAGCAGAAAATGTCATTATATCGAACATTTCAATGAACAAAACTGGTCCAGCTCCAATAAAATGATGTTGAATTGAAGATTTAGATTCGAATTATATGAAAATAAAGCTTACCTTTATGATAAATGTGATATTTAGATTTAATGCAAAAGAACTCTTTGCTTTGCTACAACTTTATAAATACTTTATTTTTGTGCATCTAGATAAATCGAGGTAAGTTCAGGTTGTATACATGATGATGATGAAGATGATGATCATCATTATGATGATGGAGGATGTGCGCTTTTGGTGCATTGCACAGGCTGGTATCTTGTGGGTTGTGGTATGTAATGTACCTTAACTGCCACCAACCTACTGGTTCATTGGTAATTATGAGAACAAAAATTTATTAAAGGAAAGAATGCGAATAAAAACATACTGTTTACTTCTTCTCGGGTTTTTGTTTTGTTTTTCTTGAGATTTGAACTTCTCGATTAAATTTGATTTGCATTTTCTGCTAATCGGAAGATTAATGCGAGTATCGGCTTTGGATATTGATGAAGAAGAATGCATTGACAAGTTGCGAGCCTGTGATGTGGATTTAGCTGGTTTTATATATTTATTTATATTTATAGATTTTCTATTCCGCATTCTTATTAATGATGATGGCAGGTGTTTTAGAGATATTAAGATTAGATTAGATAATAATGTAAGTAAATGCAGATTTTGTTTTTTTTAAATTATTATATATAGAAAAATCGAATGAATATAAATAAGATTGTATCGTTGAGTTTTGTAGGGCAAATATACGTATATGAATAATGAAGATGCCTTTTATGACATTTAATTGAATATTTAAATGTTTGTACTCTGAATTTAGGACAAGAATTATACATTTTCTTAAATTGTAAAAAGAAGATGGTTTTTGTATTATGGATACTTTTGATACGACTATTTTGACATTTCATAACTATATCTCCTTCACATTTAATAATAGTTCTTATACCACGTAAGGGAAAAATAATATGGGAATTCTTTCAAGTCCAAAAACTTGTAATGAAAGGAACCCAAGTCTTAGGTTTTTCTCATGGTAAAGTAAGGAATGGCATTTATTATAATCGAAATTCCCAAATAAGCCGTTAAAATTAGGCTTAAAACTGTAGGTCCCTTCCATCCTAGGCCCTAGACTGTTAAGCCACTCAATTTATTTTGTCTGTCATCAACGACATTTTTAATGTCATTGATAATTCAAAAGTCTCTGCTTTCTCCGATGACATAAAGGGCGATTTTTTAGCTATTATCTTTTTGGCAACTCTGGTTTAAATAGCTGACGCACGTTTCGTTATTGGTTTCACCGTCGAACATCTTTAGTTTGGTCTATAATTGAACCATAAATCGTCTTACAAAAGAGTAAGGCTTGCAAATTATTGAATTTTATTATCAAAATGCGTGCTCTGTTAAGAAAGTTCCTAGCGTGCTTCTCTCATTTTAAGGCTAGTTTAATCGATACAATGAAGAGGATATTTGGGCTATTGTGGCTGAATTTCGCACCAAATTTAAATTATTGGACATTAAACCACCAACACGCTCATGTAGAGTGCGAACTGAAGAAAAAAAAATATGGAAGCTGTATCGGTCAGTGTTCATGATGATCATCAATAATCGATTCGTCGCCGTTCGCAGCAATTGGGCCTCTGTTACTCAACAACTTGGAAAATGTTGCTGAAGGATTTAGGTGTGATGCTATTCAAAATACAAGACTCTTGGAAAGTTGGCCGAACATCCACTTTTTTACCGAAAAATTATGTTCAGCGATGAAGCTCATTTTTAGCTCAATGCGTACGTAAATAAGCAGAATTGTCGATTTTGGAGTAAATGTCAGCCAGAAGCATTGCAAGAGCTACCAATGCATTAACAAAAAGTCACAGTTTGGTGCGGTTTAGGGGCTGGTGGCATCATTGGACCGTACTTCTTCAAAGATGATGCGAGCCGTGACGTAACTGTAAATGTTGTGCCCAAAATGCAAGAGCTTGACTTACATGACATGTGATTTCAAAAGGGCGGTGCCACATCCCACACATTACGCGGGACAATGGACTTATTGAGTGGCGAGTTCGTAGAACATTATATTTCACGTTCGGGACCGATTGATTGGCCACCTAGATAGTGCCATTTAACGCCTTTAGATTATTTTTGTGGGGCTATGTTAAAGCTCATGTCTATACAGGCAAGCCCGCTTCAATTGACGCATTGGAAGATAACATTGAAACATTTATTCGTGAGATACCGGCCGAAATATTGAAAAGAGTATGCCAAACTTGAACTAAGCAAACGAACCCTTTGAGGTGCAGTCAAGGTCAACATTTGCATAAAATTATTTTCAAACTAAAAATGATTTCATGCATTTTTCTGAATTTTATTTTTTTTTTTTTTTTTGAAACATCACATTTAAAAATCACATTTAAAAATATCAAAGGTTATTTCAAATCCATCTGATTCTGTCTTACTCCAAAATTATCTTATCTCAACTCAGACTTGATGCGACAGAAATTTCTAAGAACTAAATTTTGCTAAATTCCAATTCTTAACATTTACCCATAAGCCATCACATCTTCCCTTCCGAGTTTACAGTCTGAGCGATGTTACCATTCATTCCGTCCGTTCTATTCACGACCTAGGAGTTATTTTCGACACTCAGTTAAATTTTCGAGCTCATTGTAATAATATTAGTAACAAGAACAACTCATAAATTGGCTTCATTAAACGTTGGTCTAAGGAATTGTCGTACCGCTATCTCAACGAATCCCTTTGATAGGCCTCTACTTGGTCTGATCTCCCCATTAGAACTCTCACTCTCAATAATTTGCACTCCACTGTTTTTATTGCTGTGTTATTTTTATATTCTATTCTTACCACCTTCTTCTTACAATCTTTCCTCCCTTAGAAACAATCTCTACAACTCGATCTAAGATTTTTTTAAAAAGTTTTTTGTTCATTAAAACTAACAAGTCTAAAAGGTTTTTCACACAAGACCAAAACCCTTTTTTCGCAAAATTATCGGTTTTCGCCGAAAACCTACATCGCAAACTTAAGTTTTCCCATACATTTTTGGTAAACCACAAGTTTTCGTAAACCACAAGTTTTCGTAAACCACAAGTTTTATATAAAACCTCTCGAAAACTTCAAAGTTGAACTAAACAAACAAACCTTTCGAAACATTCAGCGCTCAAATAAATGTAAAAAAACAGCTGATGGCTGCTATCAAAAAAATATTTCATTTGGAAATAAATTTGCTAGTGGTAAGTAAAATTATTTATGCAATTTCCTAACAAAATAAGAATTTTTTCTTTTTGTTTTTATTTTGCAGAATATGGAAGAGAAAAAAAAACAAAAATAAGGAAACTTTAGGAAGCTGTGTGGCAACAAAAAAATTGCGGGAAAATTTGCCAACGTAGAGCATAAAAGCCCCGGTGAATATTTGCGGCACTGGCCGTTCTGTTATGATCTTTTAGAGCACTTTGTAAAGCGAATAACCGGAATTCACTATTACTACTAATGTGATCACCCCAAGGACGAGGAAGACTTGCGCATAGTTCGTAATGACGTTTCCAGGGTTGCGTCTTTGAACTCGTCTCCACAAATATGTTCGACGCTTTCGCTTACTACCTGGAAAAATACTTTTCGGTAACTAAGTTCAATCACAAGAATTTGGAAAAATTAAGAAAGGCGATAAGTTTATTTGTGGAGGAGAATAAGTATGAAAGAAAATCTTTGGTGGAGGCTATGTCACAGCGGGCTAGAAAAATGTGTGCCAAAACATTCCCCAATGTACGAATCGTTGTTCCAGTGAATATAACCACAACAGTGGGCTATCGCAACTTGATTAACAGCCTGTCAACATTAAGAAGATCCTCAGTGCTTTCGAAAAACCAGGCGAGTCCTCAATAGAAGATGCCAAAGAGATAGTCATGGAGAAATTGTAGCCCATGATAACAGCTTCAGTGATCGCTTTGGATAAGTGTGATTTTGGTACGAATTTGGAACAAGCAATTGCCCTTTTCTGCTCCGGCCATAAGGACCTACACGAAAGCGTTCAGTATCTTCTTAACCAAGCCTATAAGTTGCTCGGACGGCTACAATATATGGCGATTCTGAAGGCACATTTGGCCAACAGAAGTAATAGTCATAAGCTCAGTATTTTGAATAGAATTTATTGTGGAATATGAAGAAAATGTTTTAAATAAAATAAATTTTTAACAGTTTTGTTTGTTGATGGTTCTATGATATACATATTTCCTACACAATAATCTTGTTTTAAGTGAATTCGTTGGGCCGGTTGAAGTGAACTACGAGGATAGCTGCAGGCAAGCGAGCTTGTAGTTCTTGTTGGTTCATGTCGTGAGCCCATTCCACCCGTCCGTCCCCAGAACTTCAGTTGAAATTCATTTTATTTTCACAAATAATTTGAAAAGAACAAAACTTTTTACTTACACATTGTTTCCTCAATAAAAAACTTGACAGCAGGTGTTAAACAAATTTAAATGTCAAATGAAAACGTGTAAATGTTCGGTGTGAACGATTTTCGGGATTTCGAAAATATTTTGTTGAAAACCCGGTTTTGGGTTTGGTGTGAAAAGGCTATAAGCACAATATAAATACAAAAAAAAGATTTAAGTCTTGTTTTAAGTCCTTTTTTTTGTTAAAAACTTGACTTAAGCTAGAGTAAATAAATAAAATGTTTTTATTTGGGCCTTCGTTCGAAAAAGATATGTTTACATGGAAGAAAATTGAAGAATATGTACGTTGAAAAGGAGCTATTTTAGGAGCAGAACTTGACGTCTGAAACAGAGTTAAAAAAATCGAGCAACATGTAACTTAATTTGACGTTTGTCTTTTCCTACTTCAAAATTAAAAGAGACAGAGTAAGGAAGATTTTTTTCATAATTTCAACGAGTTAGGGGAAGACCAGTAAATGAAAGCCACGTAAACAATGTTTTTAAATTAAGTGGCAGAAAAATAAGATGATTAGAGTTCAAGCTGAGTGTCCTGACGTGAAGCCGATTTATGATTTCCGTTTTGTAGTATGACGAATTGAAAACAAGAAATAGCCAATTCATATTTTTGAAATCATAGATCACAGTTTTTAATGGTTGTCATTTTACAAAGTTTAAAAACTGTCAATTGGTTTCCAGTTTCAAGTAACAGTTTTGAAACAATTTAAAATTTATTTGTTCAGTGTTAGATAGATAATCTTATAAACATAACAAGAATATAGCTTTGAGGAACCTTTTTTCTTTATATTAATAATGTTTACTTTAAAAAGTCATAAATTTCAATGACAAAAAACATTCACTTTATATCCATTATGCATTGATTAAACCGCTGATTTTTTTAGTATTTTTTTTTATAGTTGGCAAAGGTGCTATAGCAACTTACAAAAGACATTAATGTCAAATAAACTTAATTCAATATTACCTAAGAACATCCACTTCTGCATCTGATTAGGTAGCGTCATTAAGTTGAGATTGATAAAGAACAAAAATATGTATTATTTAAATGCTAATAGTATATCACCCACGCAACAGGATTTTATTTTATCACGATATTAAAAAAAATTCATAAAATTAATTTAATTTTTGTATGAAGTCATAATTATACTAAACTTTATCTGCATATGGCCTTTCTTTTAAATAAAGGTTTAGAATAAAGAAAAAGCAAACGATTATTTAAGGAAATGATTTAATATATCCGACAGGATGAAGTAAGTCCATAAGTTATAATATTTTATAAAAATGCCGACTTCTCAAGAACTTTAACAATAATATACAAAAATGCATTTTTAAATGAGCACCTGGAAAACCTATGCATTTTGTACTCAAACTAAAATTAAATTTATAATAAACACAAACATTTTAAACAATAATGGCTTATATTGCCTGCGTTCAATCTCAGACAGATAGGATATCCGGATACCATTTTGTTAGTGCTTTACGTGTAAAATAACAGCTGAGATGTCAAAAAAGGAATCCAAAGGTATCCAAGAATTTCTGGGCTATGTAGGTATCTGAAAGAACAGAGCTGATTCAACACATGGGTGAATTTCAAGAAACTTGAAAATTGGTTTCAGCTTTTTGTATTTGTTGGTAAACAAAAAAAAAACAAAATTTAAGTTGAAGTTGTATTTGAGGATGTTCTGTACATAATAGACGATGAAGAAGCTATTTGCCTCCGAATTTTAGAAGGTAATTATTAGTTAATATTGGTAATTATTATTAATTAACATAGATTACAGATTAACATTATCTCTTTTTTATCAAATTGCTACGCACCTATCAATTCATCATCTTCCGACGAATCAGTTGAATTATGCATAAAATGTTTTATCTTACAACAATTTTGACTTCAAAGCTTAAATGTTTGTCTGCTTTTTGTGAACAGCTAAAAGTTGATTTTATTTTTTTACAGCTACCTCAATACAGCTATCCAACTCGTTCAACAAGGTATCTAAAAATCCACCTATCCAAGATACCCTATCCAACACAAGATTGAACGCAGCTATTATCTGCCATCAGAAAACGGTTTGAAACTGGAAACAACTGTAAATTGTGTGACATTTGCGTAAACAAACCATTTTTCCATATAATTTAAAAAGAAGCAAAATTACCTACAAAAACGTATTGAAATGGTAAAGGCTGTTTTTTTTAAGGTGTGTTTGGCTATTGTCAGATCATTGACAGCTGCTTTCAAAGCATTGAGTGGGAGTAAGAAAACATAAAAAAATGTCGCCTTAAAAACTCCAGTTTTTAATTTTACCCTGAATAACAATTTATCTAATCCATGAAGCCATTAATTTGGGTTACCAAGAATCAAAAAAGGAGTAATAAAATTGAAATTTTTTGTATATAGAAGGAGAGAAAGAACTTATATAACTACTTTGTATAGACTTCTTATCTTATTTTTTTACGAAGAAGGGTTGACTGATATGCTTATTGATGCCACCAGGTGACGCTGTAAAGTAGCAACTTCTGTCCCGTTAAACAGATTGTCATGAAAATCAGTATTAATGGGTAAGATGAATATGATATTTGTATGAATGGAAGTGACCACTAGATGGCGCTCTATGTAATAATGTAATAGATATCAATACGAATTGAATTTGTATAATTATAAGTTCAAAATTATATTTTTAGTGCGATAAATAAAATAAAACTATAAATTTTCTTTTTTTTTCATACACTGCGGGATTTGAGATGAAACAGAAGTATCTTCGGTGGCACATTCATGTTATTGTCTGGTGATTTTTGACAAACGCTGCTACATTCAACACATCAATTCTAGTCATTTACAGAAATTGACTTTGAAAACTAACATGTTTGTACAACTACAACGGGATGCATTGGCTGGAAATTTTGCAAACAATTATTGGATATTGGAAATAGGGGAATGGAAATTGATGAATCTGCACAATGTATCCTGCTAGAAAACTTCTGTAAGATCACAGAAGGTATCGAGGAATTGGTGCAGAAACATCGATGTCAATACCATCAACTTCACCACTCAGCATGGAATGGCCAGTGTAACGACAACATATAAGTTCACCGATACTGTGTAGAATCAAGACGAGGTTGTCAAACAAGAACAAACTTTTTCATCTAGCTCTGTCCCCAGCTAGATGTCTCGAGTTTTGCGCTCCAAGTTGGGTGAGGTCACCTTCTACTTTTGCGCGCAACCTGATTCGAGGTCTTCCTTTACTGCGCTGTCCTGTGGGTGTGGATTCGAAGATTTTCCGGGCCGGAGCATTGGTTGCCATGCGCTCTACGTGACGCAGCCATCTAAGTCGTTGGACTTTTACACTTCTGGCTTAGTCTACGTCGCTGAACAGCCCGTACAGCTAGTCGTTCCATCTTCTCCTCCACGGGACCGTAGATCACACGAAGAACTTTTCCCTTGAAACGACTCAAGATGCTTTCATCCGCAACACTTTGGTCCTTCGAGAGAGGGCTTTGCCAAGGTTAAGAAGAGTTATTTTTCGTTTGATCTCAGCGCTGGTGTTGTTTCAACTATCCAACTGAATTCTTTAATTCGCTTAATTTGCCAGGCATGGCATCGTACGTTCTCAAATTGAAAATTAGCCTGCCCATCATTCTTCTTGGAAAAATAAATCCACCATGACTTTGCAACGGAACGAGACTCTATGAAATTGATGAACAATGTTATCGAGGAAACAATTTTGACTGGAAATTTCAAAGGTGAAGACTCTCGGTTGCCACGTATCCCAATGATCCCGAAAGATATGAAATTCGAATTCAAACGTTTACAGTTCCCGGTGCGACTTGCTTTTGCCCTCAAAAAAATCAAACCGGGCATCAATTGAATCTCTTAAGATTTGTGATATAAATATGAAATAAAATCGATAGAAATAAAATTCTTGGAAGACCCATTCGAAAGTAATACAATTTTGGAATAAACTTTTATCTGAGTATTTGAATAGGAAAAACCATCACGAATGGCTTAAAATTTTCAAAAGTTTTTAAGAGTTCAATAAATCTTTTAAAAATCGTGGTTTGAATACAGATGATTTTCTCAATTCACGCATTTCAATTCATGGAATTACGTAAGCCAAGGTGCATTAAATCTTTTTAAAGTCTGTATAAGTTCACTCTGCATAAGTTCGAAACCCACATATAATAAGACATATCTTGTTAAACAATTATATTCTTCAAGTATATACAAATGTAGATATGTATATTATTACCCATAGTTAGCCTTCAAACTTTAACAATTTTAATACACACACCCAAAATAAAAGACTTATTACAAATAACTATGTTCATAAAATATGCTTTTGGCGTTTATTTCCATTTTGTTTGTTTTTTTTATTAATTGCAAAATTAATTGCCTATCATTCACATAAAATAATTATTTTGAAATTTTTATAACCTTGAATATAAAATGATTTAAAAGCAAATTATACTAAAAGAAGACAAAAGGTAGGTGGCTTTGAAATATAAGAAAAGAAAAAGAAGTACTGCACCAAAACGCAATAACATTTTATAATGAGCATAATACCCAAAATTTCATTGTTCATAAATTAGCTTAAAAATTTAAAGATGGTAAATCTTGACAACAAAAACAAAACTAAAAACAGAAAGTGATTCTCTTTGTTTTTATTGTTAAAACGATAACAATACGAATTCTGCCATGGTTCATTTAAAAATTGAAACTCAAAAAATCATTTATTATTGATCGTGGCAGAAAATCTTTAAAAAAGAATTGTATCTAATCATTTTTAAGTTTAACACCAAATTCCAACATTTGTTGCAATTTCCTAGGTATGTCTTAACTATCCTTTCCCTTAATCTTAGTCGGGTCTGCAATCTTCTATATATACTTTGTCACACCTTTTTGTAAACAAAAATCATAGTTTTTGATCACGGATGATGTCGATCATTGATCGTGGTGAAAGGAATAAAATGTTATGAATGAATTAAAATCATCACCTTTCCATATTCAAGAAAAAAACCATATAGATAGCTTTTTACCATCGATGATGCATCTAAATTTGTCAATATGTAGCTATGTTTGTACGTTTAAATAATATCTCAAGGAAAAATGAATCTCATTTGAATGGATTTTGTATATATTCAGTGAAAAGATTGGAACTCTCTGCTCAAGCATTCACAATCAGTTCATCTGCCATTTAAAGGTAACCAGAACAGCATCGTGGTAGGCAAGCAGATCATCGTTTAGCCAGCCACCTGATGCCTTCAGCCTGCAGCCTGCAACCTTCCAGCCTTCTGTCTGCCACTGCTTCATGCCACCTCATATACTTAGCCTTAAAGCTTATAAATATACAACTCGCCCTTTATCATCATTTTCTTTACCTTTATAAGCAAGAGAATATGATTGGCTTAGTTTTTGCATTTAAAAATACAAAACTTGCGACACTCCAAAAAACTTAAGCCAAACTCCAATCATTGGACCAGATTCAAATTCTCCCTGATGGTGATGCCGCCATCGCCATCGCATCGGATGCGGATCGTCTTATAGCACAATTACGGTTGGCATTCAATATTGAGGCCCATGTTACCACCGAAGATAGTTTCAGCAGTCGTTCGTTTAAACTTACAAAAACCAAACCTTAAGCCAAAGTCGACGATATTTCATGATTGACTCGCCCCGCATGTGGATTGTGGATGTTTGCATGCATACTGCACTGCACTGCATTACACTGCACTGCACATGTAAATACGCAGAAAACCAGTTCAAATTCTACAAAGTATAAAGTTCCCATGAATTAAAGAAATAGCTCGTCTCTTTGATTTGGATTTCGATTTGAATTTGGATTCGTTAAAACTAAACAAAAATACGAAAATATATTTTGAATTGAATCTTATAAAGTGCAAACTATCTATCTTGGAGTTGATCCTCAGATTACCTTTAACGGATCGCGCGACGAGAGCGTAATTGAAAAATGCTAAATCTAAAGCTCATTTTGTCCAGAGTGATCAATGATCTATCAGACAAAGAGCAACAGTCAGTGACGACAACTGCGGCGACGGTGTGGTGGTGGCGGCTAAAGCAGTGATGACGGTGACTGTGACGACGAGAGCATCGCGTGTTAGAAAAATACAAGACAAATATGGTCTTTAGATCAAGAGGTCAAATGACCATACTGTTCAGTTTTTGTATTCGTCGGAATGTTGAATACCAGCCGTCTTCATCCGTCGTCGCTAGTAGTCGTCGAACATCCGGATGATTGATGAAAACTTGAAAATTTCAAATTCATCATCATCATCAATATAAGATCTACTCTGTTAGATAGCTATGTATATGAAACCTTGGATCAGTCTAAGTGCTTCCTGATGGAAGTATAATTGACTGAGCCGCAAAGTGAGCAACATTTCCATCATAAGACATTAACAAAGTCTGAGAGCTGGAGAAGAACCTGTTAACATATATTAAAGTCTTATTATTGGAGACGGTATAAGGTGTACATGAGATGAAAGATTGCTTCGCAACTATCATGCTATATCGATAATGTCAAAAATAAATCTCATTAAGAACAAAAATGTTGTTAACACAATGAAAAGTTCAGGAGGTAACGCATGCAACAATATTGTTAATAATCTATTAATAAATACATTAAGGGAATTATTTATCTCGTTTCCGTTTGCAAAGGCCAAAGGGCCGGAATGCTATTTCTAGAAATGTGCTTATATTTTCTGGTGACAAGCGAAAAATGCTCTCTTTGAGATGCTAGAGAAGTATTAAGTGAGAAGGTAAGTATCTCTATTTTGTCTTTATTCAGCACTATTAAAAAGATAACTTGAAATTTGTAATTTAATTCATAAATGTATTTAAATGCTATTGTTTTTAAATTCCCTTTGAAAAGTTCAATTAGAAGGTGAAACAAAATTTAAAAGTATGTACATACATTTCGAAATGAAGGCTGCAATTAGTGGAACCGCATTCAATGCTGAGGATATGGAAAGACCACTTCAGCAGACTGCATAACGGTCCATTCAATATAGACGATGAAAGCCGACAATCCCATTTTCCCGACTTAGCCGAAGTAAAGATTGCCATATCTGTATTTTTATTTTACTTATTTCAAAAATCGCTTACAAGGTAGGACATTAAACTTATAAGGTGTTGCAAGCCTTTACATTCATTTCAGAATTTAAATACAAATTATATACCTAAGACTTCTATTTCCATATTTATATAAAGAAAAGGATATTTAACATCAATTATTTCCCAAATAGTTAAAAAGTAAACATTTCAATCTACTTATGCTTGTTTCTTCTCATAGCGATGGGCAGAGAGTTCCAAAGGCGTACAATATGAATACAAAATTGACGCATAATATTTAGAAAATTGGATCGGGGTAATATTAAAGCAAAGGACCTTGTTGAATGAGGGAAATTCGGCTTACAATTTCGAGTGACTTGAAGAAGGCGGAGACTTCCATAGACTTTACCAATGGCACTATTAAGGTGGTCATCCCAAGTGATAATGCGATTGAATACTACTCCTATTTAGCAGTGTTAACATTTTCAATGGTTTCGCCGTCAAGTTTCAACAGGTTTAAAGCCGATAGATCAAAATTTTTGCGGTAGATGGGGAGGGATGCTGATTTGACAGGGTTAAGTCGGAGATAGTTATTTTTTTACCACTGTGAAATGTGGAGCAGATCCTTGTTCATTAAAGCTACGGCATCAGTTTTAGCCACAAACGTCGACTTATCAGGAGCTGCACATCATCAGCATAAAGATGAATTAAAGAATTTTTAGCAACTCATTTATGTAAATTGAGAAGAAGATTGGTCCAAGGATAGATCTCTGTGGCACTCCACTCAAAACATTGAGAAATGTGGACGAGTATCCATTGGCCACCACGCATTGTTGCCTTCCGTTGAGATACGAAAGAACAAACTTACGGGACTCTAAAGAAAACTTAAAGTTAATTCGCAGCTTTCTACAAAGTATTGAGTGGCTAACAGTATCAAAAGCCTTTGAATAATCTAATATTGTTAGCAATGTAGCATGATCACTGTCCATTGATATTCTTACAAAAAGTAAGGCGGATTTGCAGCTGCGCTTAAGTCAAAAACCAGACTGACAGGTACTCAAGATGTTGTTGATTGTAAGATATTTTTGGATCTGCCCCAGAAAAGTTTTTTTTTTAACACCTACGAAAGAACCGGAAGAATGGCAATCGGCCGAAATTCTGTTGCAATACCTGTTTGCTTTTTCTGTATGGGAATAATCATAGCCTTCTTCCATTCTAAAGAAAAATCGGAAGTAGTCAATATGCTGTTAAATATGTAGGTTATATAGCGTATATATGGAAGCAGTAGTCTCGAAAACTTAGGGTCCATTTGGTCCAGGCCAGTAGCATTAGATTTAATCGATATTATTGCTTCTACAATGTCTTCCTCTTGTATTCTTATAAAACTCAGAGACCTGTTGATAGCAGTTGGTTCCTTCTCAGTAAGAGAAAGAACGGGTGAAGCAACGTGTTTTTGTTGAGTGCATCACAATTGACATCGCCAAGAGGCTTTCTAGATTGTTTGCCAATACCGATTTTACGCAGGTTTTTCCATAATTGTTTTGCCAGAGATTAAAGAACCAAGTTAAAGTCTTTTTGCCGTTCTGACCATTACGACAACTTGATTACGCAGTCTGAAATACAATATGTGGAGGTGCTCCAGTTTTTAACATCTCCATTGACTGTAGGCGGCATCTCGTTGTGACATTAGAGCAGAGATGTCGCTATTCAGCCAAGGTGGAGCCGTATGCCTAGCGAAAAGGGTTTTAATAGGAACATGCCTCTTAAAATAGCCTAGCTGAAGTCTAACAAAGTCGCTGGAGAAAATGGCTAAAATGCCGGGTTTTTCAAAGATGATTTAGATAGGAGCATGCATCAATTTATCTGTAAATATGGCGGAAGAAAGCATCCGTGATTACTAGAACCTTAGTAATGTTTTCCAGATATTGACAAAAAGGAGACCCTTTAACTGCAACAACTATGGAGGAATCAGTCTACTTAACATAGCTTACAAAATCTTTTCAGCAGTAATATTTGAACGTCTTAAGACTATTGTCAATAACCTGATAGGTCATTATTAGAGTGGTCTTAGACCAGGAAAGTCTACAGTCAATCAAATATTCACATTACGGCAGATTCAGGAAAAAACCCAAAAACATCAAATCGACACCCACCATCTTTTCATCGATTTCAAGGCCGCGTATGACAGCATCTACAGGGACGAGCTGTATAGAGCCATGTCTCGTTCATTTTTGCAGGATGACCATGTAGAATTCACGTTGCTCCATAAAGTTTGGAAACAACTTAACAAAACCTTTTGATATCTAAAACGGCCTTAGACAAGGTGATGCGCGATTTTTTCAACGCCGTACTTGGAAGAATAGTGCTGACATCCTACGTCAACACTAGACGCGCTATCTTTCAAAAGTCTGTCCAATTACTAGAATATGCTGATGACATTTTCATTTACATTTATATAATCGGAAGAACTTAGAACGACGAACTGTACGATCCGTTCAGCTACGTAGACTAAGCCGGAAGGGTAAAAGTCCAACGACTGAGATGGCTGGGTCACGTAAAATAATAGTATTACTTGATAAATAAGTCAATTTATATATATAACCACAGCTTCACCCCGATACCGAGAATATATTGAACGCCCCGTAGAGCGCATAAAAACCAATTCTCCGTCCCGGAAAGTCTTCGAGTCCACGCCCCAGCGCAGTAGAAAAAGACCGCAAATGATGTGGAACGCACAAGTGGAAAGTGACCTCAGAGAAATTTGTTGGGTGAGGCCCTACTTCGTTGTACGTTAGAAATAGTTGTTGTTGAATATGTTGAAATTTCTTGACGTTTCAAAAAAGTGCGGGGAATAAGAAGAGCAGGATAGGATTAGAAAGGAAATACCGGAGGATTTCGAGCCTGGTAAAGCATTTGAAATTCATGTAATGTGGCTAAAAAAGAATCCCTGTTCTTAACTGACTCCCGAAATATGACTCAAAGGTAAACTCAAGAAGTACGGGTATTGCAAATGTATTATTTAAGGAGAAGAATGCAACTGGCAATTTCTATATGAAAATAGAGATTAAACGCTAGACTATCATTTTAAGAGGATTCCTTTTAATTATATCCAAAACACTCAAGTACGTTATTGAGGTTTCAGCCCAAATAAAAGAATTATATCCAAATTTTGGACTTATAAAACCTTTGTTATTTATAGTCAGATCGAAAGGGATAAAAAACCTTTACCACCGAGGCGTCGGAAAAAACTTAACACCAAACAGCATTTTTGGGGATTTCAAATATGTGATCTCTCAACAAGAGAGATGGTTTGTCATGCACATATTTATAACTGAAAGCTATTCAATTTCCTCGATTGAAGTACCACCAATGGATAGTAGCATTAAAAGGACAAGAATTAGATCAGATTAGAATCATCTGCCCAAAAGTTAAGTGAGTTAGAAGTTTGAGACAAAAGATAATTTACAAAAATTACGAAGAGTGTTTTAAACAAAATGGAGCCCTGCGGCACATTAGCGTTTATTTTAAGAATATCAAATTTAAAAACATCCAATACTACTTGAATTGAATTTTCGGAAAGGTATTTTCTAGCAAAATAAGGAAAAGATTCTTCAATACCAAATGCCCGCGTTTCCGATAAGGAAGATTGATACTCAACTCTATCAAATAAAATAAAATAAATTAGGTGGCATATCAGGCCGTTTAAAGGTGGGGTCTAGTGAATTAAAACTCTCAACTATTCCTGTGCGTGGGTCATGTCGGTGAGGGAGGGGACCTGCAGTTTTATGCCCAGTTCGAACGGTGAAATTTGAGAAAGCACTTTTCATGGCAAGAATTACTCTTGGAGGTTTTGTCAATTCCTCACAAGACACAATACCCTTGAATAAAACTTTAGGTGGAACAGGCAGATGAGAGTCCTAGGCCCCAACCATTACGCCACTGGTCCTTCAAATCAAATGCATTTGAAATATTCAGTGGAATAACATTCTTACTTCAAAACTATGTTATTCCATACAACTGCTCGTTAGAAAGCTATTGTCTTCTTATGCTGAAAATTCATCATCGTGTTCATGACCTTGAAAATAAAGGACCGAAATGAAGTTGGACGATAGCCAGAGGACGAGAAGAATTTACTTTTTATTTCCATCCACTCAGAGAGAGACAGACGGAAAAGCTTACTCATTAGTTTTAACATTGTTAAAAAACACTTTTGCAGAAGAATAGAAGTGATTCTTCCAATAGAACCGCTTTCAAAAAACAGGAGGGCTTATGTCACTCTTTAGCAGCATTAAATTAATAGCAAACTCTGCTGCAAGAAAATTGGCTTTATAAATCGAGCTTACAAAAACAATGTCATTGGAAACGAGCGTAAGAGCCGATACCACGATAACGTAGTGTAACGCAAATTTCTTACAAAAGAAGAGAAATGTTTTCTAGCTAGTAAACTGTAGAAAATCGATAGCAAGTTGTTCGGTTCCTCGTCGATATTTGGAATTAGTTATTCTACAAACGAAATTGCACTGTATTTTGATTAAAATATTAGCTTAAGGATCCAAAAACTTCAGTTAATACCGTTTATCACCAACAACGTCGTTTCTTCACTGTTTTATTTGGTTCCTTCAAATGCATCAACATGATCTGTTTAATCATTTACAGATCGTTTTCAGTAATTAGGATAGTTTTTATCTCGAAGTTGAGCATACGACGATAAGCTGATATTGATGCATTCCGTGTTCGAAAATCTAAGAATTTTTGTTAAACAAACGAACTTTCAATGCTCCTAAACATTCATCAGCGATCATCAACACTATTTTTTATATTTTACTAAATTTTGCACAACTTGAAAAAGCGAAGTTCACTGATGTATTTTTCAGTCTATATGTGAACTTTATGTTTTATGGCAAGTAATAAGACTTACTTCCAAATTCCACAAATTTCTAACCAATTGATTTTAATTAGATGAATTCAATTTTTAACTTCTCCAGAAATCTATAACTTCAAACCTCTTTACTGACTTATCTCTCGTTGAAATTTAAACACTTGAGGACATATTACAACAATATAAAAATTATATTTACATTAGCTAAATATATTATTTATTTATTTAAACAACAATATGGCCAACATAGCCGATAAAAATCAACTTTAAAAATTTCATCAATAGAACTACCATTTTTTGTAACTTCTTGAGAAAAAAAACCTTTATCAATAAATACAAATATTTATGATAAAATAACATTTCTAACATTTCTATTATTATTATTTTTTCGTCTTTTATGAAAAAACATGTTTATTTTTCTATAAAAGTCCTTTTTCACCAATTTCAACTGAAGGAATAAGTGGAGGCCTAAAACCGTATTCGACTCTTAAATTTCTTCGAAATTCCGGACTTCGTTTGATATTGTGGTTTTTTTGGGAAGTGGCACGTTTTTCGGGCTTATTCCATGGATATCCTTGATTATTATCGAATGGTATTGGTCTATTGTAGTCGTCCAGTAAAATAAACTCAATATCATCGGGAATGGTTCTGTAGGCATCATGATCGCCTTCATCTACAGGTGGTGGAACAAGTTCAAGGAAATCTTCAAGATTGAGTTTGCTTTTATTCTTATGTGCGTCGACTGCTGCTTCTGACGGAGAGATGGGATAAGATTGTGTTTTTACTGTAGCTTTTTTGGCTGCGGGTTTTTTCGGTGGTGCAGGCTTCTCAACCTCAACAATCCTTTCAACTTCAACCGGAATGTGTTTCTCAACGATCTTCTCCACCACCTTGTCCACTGGATAGGGCACGTGAATGGGTTTTTCGACAATCTTCTCAACTGGATAAGGTCGATCTATGTATTGATGAACTGGGACCGGTACTGCAACGGCTACGGGCACTCGAACTGCATAGGGTCGATCGATAAAATGGTCAACCTGAACAGGGTACGGTATGTGCACCGGTCTGTCAACAATTTTTTCCACCGGGTATGGCCGATCGACAATCTTTTCTACCACTTCCCGCACTGGATACGGAACGTTTACTGGCTTTTCCACAATACGGTCGACGGGCACGGGACGCTCAACGATTTTCTCCACAATTTCCTTTATATGCACTGGATATGGCTTCGGAACAAGTTTCTCAACTTTAACCGTATTGTATCGAACGAGTTTTTGTTGCTTCTCGTATTGTTGTTGGTGTTCCTGCTGCTGTTTCTGTTGTTGGTCTTTTTGCAGCTGCAACAAATGTTGCTGGTCTCTTTGTGTCTGCTGCTCTTGTTGGTACTGTTGCAGCTGTTGTTGCTGTTTCTGCATCTGTTGATGATCTCTTTGTTGTTGTTGGACTTGCTGAAATTGGTGCAGCTGTTGATGTTGCTGCATTTGTTGTTTCTGTAGTTCCTGTTGTTGTTGGTCTCGTTGCTGCTGCTGAACTTGTTGGTATTGTTGCATTTGTTGCTGCTGTTTCTGTTGGTATTGCTGCAAGAGCTCTTGCTGCTTCTTTATCTGTTCGAGTTGCTTTTGTTGGTATTGTTCCTGTTGCTGTTGTAGAAGCTTTTGTTGATATTGCTGAATTTGATGTTGCTGGAAATATTCCTGCTGTTGGTTAAGGTGCTTTTGATGATCTTGAAGATATTGTTGTCGTTGCTGGTAGCTCTCTGGCATAACAAGACTTTCACTCTGCAGAGAATCCTCTGGCTGAACGACATTTATTGGGTTCTTCGATAGCAAGGGTGGTCCTGATGGTGGATAACTATAGTACACATAAGGTTTGGTATGTCTAACTTGCTGTTCTAAAGATTTTTGTATCTCAATCAAATTTTCTGGTTGATTGAAAATTTCAGTTGCAGGAGTTGTTGAGTAAGAACAATCACCATTCTTTAACTGATCTTCGGTGCACAAATAAGTCGTTTGTGTGGGCCTTGATAAACCTTGACTGTATTTTTCCGGTTTTGGTGTAATCCAAGGAGGAAAATCAGCTCCAGGCTTACGATTCCCTCCAGACTCAATGAGTGAGTTGTTAAGGACTTTTTCATGTGCAGAATAGACATAAGTGTGAAGAAGACTCTCTGGTCTTAAATTTGTAGAATATGCTTCAAACAGTTCTTCGATAGGCTTTTCTTTCTTGATTTGACTTTGGATATTGTTCTCACTATCATCACCTTTGACGCTTTGTGGTGGTGCTTCATCATCGCTAGAACCAGCAGAATAAATACTGGTATGCAAATGGTTGTTCGTCTTCATTTGGTTTGAATTTACTTTACCGCTGTCTTTGGTATCGGATTTCTTGTTTGGTGTAATCCAGGGTGAAATGTTGGCTGGAGGCTTAGGAGCCTCTGATACGGCATTTGTAACTGAATTAAATGCTTGAGCAAGAGTCTGAGGTGTAACTTCCGGATATGGTACAAACACAATTTCAGAATTAGGAGACTTGCCTTCGGTATTTTGACCTGTTTTAGGAGGTCCCGTGTCTCTCGACTCGGAAGTGAATCCTGCAGAATAAATGTAAGTATGAAGTTCACTTTCAGGTTTAATAGGACTAGGCTGAGACTTAAAGTTTACTTCAGGACTCAGTGTACTCGAGATCAACTGAAAATGATTAATGCCTTTAAAGTTATTAGCTTGTCCAGAACTTAGTTGTTGTGAGGGCTTCACAAATTTCCCCTTGAAATGCTTTAAGAATTTCCGTGAAGCTGCTTCTGAATCAATTCGTACTTCATTGTGATCGAATTGTTTTTCGACTTCTTTCTGGAAGTCATCAAGCTGTTTCGCTGGATGATAGGGTATCTTTTGTCCGAAATCTTTTGTATTTTCTCGAATGATTTCCTCACTTGTTTGTGTTCCTGTACCAGAATAATAACCTTCACTGTTACGAATTGTGTTGGGACCATCATATGGCAGAGATTTTGGTGTAGGGTAAAAAATAGCTCTTGGTGATTCATTTGAGAAGGCCACTATATTATCATCACCTGTTTCGGAGAGTTGATCGACATAATCTTCAGTTTCTTCACCGCAATTACCTTCGCAGTTCAGCGGATGTATGTGGAAAATGTTTCTCGATTCCATCGGAATTACTATTTCGGATGGAAGTTGAGATACTTCAGCAGCGCTATTTATGTCAAAAACATCCTTATTTGTCATAACACTTCCGTTTGATTTCTTTTCTTCACTGGCTACGGCCACATTTGCAGGTGTTACAGTTTGTGGTGCTTCAGTTTCAGGTGCTGTTACGGAAACTGAGGCAACAATCGGGATTGGTGTTTCCGGGGCAATTGTTGATGGTGGGACAATTGGTGATGGTGGAGCTATCGTCAGTTTTGTCATCTCAGCAAGAACTCGTTTATTTCGATTTGTTTCTTGTGGAGTAATATTTTCTCTCAGCGGCATTGTTGGAATTCCATTTGATTTTTTTGATTCAGTGGAGACACTCAAATGGAAAACATTTAGAATTCCTTGGGGGAATATATTTGAAAAAAATGACTTCCACGAAGAGGATGGCCGAGGGCTGTTATTGGTTTTTCCTCCTTCAAGATTGAGCTCTGTTTCCGCAATATCCTTCGCAAGATTATGTAATTCTGTCTGGATGAATTCTTCTTTTTCCACTGTTGCTAAATCTAGTTGTTGTTGTTGTTGTCGCTGTAAATCTTCAGATTCTTGTTGATCGACAAAATAATTATTGCTTTGGTCTTGATTTGTTGTTTCATTCCTAAAAAAAAAACAAAATTATAATTTTTTTTCAAAAAACTTAGTTTTGAAAGAAAAGAAAATTGATATGTACCTTGAAACTTCATTGCTGCTTAATGCATGTACTATATTTTCGAATGTAAACTTTGTTTTACCTCTAGTAGGTCTTATGAACTTCAAATCATTTTGCTCATTTTGTTCAAGATTAAATGATTTTTGGTTCAGCTGGTGTGAATTATTTGGTAAAATCAATAGGTTTTCTGTAGCTAAATTTGAAACATTCTGAGGAGGAAAAGAATGAATAAATGTACATAAAAACATTGTTTGACAAACATTGTTTGTTATTATTTTTGGATAGTATTCAAATTTAAGTTATGAATTGCAAAAAGCAGGCATTAAAAAATATTAACCAGATATTAGAAAGAAAGCATGCTGTAATACTTATTTTTAAATTTAATGTCTTCTTGTTGGCTTTTGGTTAAAAATGTTTGTCTTTTCTTTGTTTTCTGAATTTTGTGTGTGTTTTCATTTACATTTTTAATCTTGAAACCGACAAATAATCGATACTTTAAAATCTTTGTAACATTAAAAGTCTGTTCAAGTCTTCAGAAAGTTATTTTTTTTTCAAAATGAGAGGATTTAAAAAGGTTTTTTGTTTGTATTAACTTGAACCTCGGTTGTCTCAGTTTCCCGGGTGGTTGTATTACCAAAGGGTGTTGATAAGGCGGGAATTTGTAATGATTGTTCAGTTGCATTTTCTGCAGCTAACAAGTGTTGAAAAGAAATCAACAAGATAGTTGCCACTCTAAGATCCATATTTATTCTGAAATTGAAAAAGAAGTGTTTGTTTTATTAGTAATCAAATAATCTTGAAAGAAGTTAAGGCATATAAAAAGGATATTTCCAACTTAATAAAGACTTTCTATGTTTGTTTCTTAATTCTAGCACTCGAAGAGGCGAGAGATCTAATTTCTAGCTGAAGTTATACAGAATATTATTATTGCTAAGAAATAAAAATATCATCTTATCAAAGTTATGCTCCTTTTTTATTCAAAAATGAAGGCAACATCCTTTCAATAAGAACTTTTCACAAAATAGAAAAAATTAATTAACTGTTATTAATAAGGTTTTTTAGTATTCTTGAAGAATTGTATCATTTTCAAATGCAAAAATATTTTAATGATTCGAAGTACATATTAATTTTTAATTTTTTAGAACTATTTTTTGATGTAAAGTTACTGCACTTTTATACAACAAGGACAAATACTTTATGTTATTTGAAAGAGTAAAATTATTTTTAATTTTTATTGTTTAAAATAATTGTATTTGATCTGACAAGTTTTGTATCTTCGGTCAATGCTAACCTTTTGAAATTTAGATCCATACATCTTCTACGCATTGGGTTATATTGATCAGAAATTTTTCTTGGAATAATTTTTTACACAAAATAAACCCTTAATATTTATGCAAATTTTGTTATTGATTCTCTTAAATGTTTTACTATCATTAATGGTCGAAATTTTAAAAATTGATTAAAGAATGAAATTTTAATGTTACTTAATAATCTTTGATCATCATCATCAATAACATAATGATTTGGAAAATTTTCATTTTTAACTTATAGTTGGAAGACATTGAAGACATTACAATCGGTTCGATTTGTTTAATTGAAAATTTTATCATTTCTATACGTTTCTAGGTGCCTCGATTCTTAATCCATCTATTTTGGAGAGATATAAATGTGCATTGCAGAAAAATTTGTTTAGTGGTTTTGTACTATACAAATACAACATAAAGTGTAAATAAAAAAAAAACTAAACACACATATTTTAACTTTAAAATTTTACGATCGAAAAATGATATAACCTTGACATTCATTTTTTTAGTTAAAAAGTAATGATTTGGTAAAATGTATAGAAAAATTTACAATTTATTTTATTATTTTTATTTAAAATAAATATAAATATACAAACAATTCTAAAAAAATTTGTCATTAATTGATAGTTATTTAATTTAAGACCAATGATAGGTACTAACTCCAAACTTATTTCATTGTACGCAAAACAATATTTTTACCAATTAGTAAACTTTTGAGAAAATTCAAATGAACACATGTTCATAGTTTTTATTGATACAAGTTTACAAAACAATACTACTTATTTTGGCTTAATGTCTCAAATATCGAAAGGCGGATTCAGACTTTCAATCAGGGAGGTGATCGCACACTTAACATAAAGGTGAGTTTTTAAGCAAAGCTTAAAGGAGGCTGAAATATTTAAATAACATAATGTGTACCTTAACCTTACATTTACATATTTCAAGGGATAAAGTGTCACCTTTAGTTTTAAGATTATTTTAGAACACTGTTGCCCAGGATTATATTGACGACTCCTTAAATATGAAAACATTCCAAGATTGCAACAGAATTCTAAAATTCTAAATATTATTATTATTAGAAATACATTTCATTCATTTTTATTTTACAACTAGCTAATAAAATGTTTACAATAAATTAAGAATAAAATAGTTGTCATCCTTTAGCTTTAAAGCTAGTGTTGAATGATACATAGCGAATTTAAATTTACATAAACTAAAAACTGTTGTGGGGTTATAATCAGTGCTGCAATAATACTAAATAATAATAATAATAATAAGCTTACATACAAAATAGAAAAATAATTAGAACATATGTATTCATATAAATTAAGAGAAAAAGAAATGTAGTAAGAAGCTGACTCACTTTTTGTACACCAAAGTTTCTTTAACAAATATTATCTATATCTACAATTTCAGTTAGTTGTGAAAAGCCAGTCTTTTACTTTTTTTAGAAAAGGGTTTACATTTTGAGAAGTTCTGATAGATGTTAATAAGTTATTAAATGAAATGCACCGACAGTTTAATAGTAAGAGAAATAAGTTTTATGAGCAATGGGAATATTGAAAAGATGCATATTATTTATGCGTAGATTGTGTAACTGCGAGTTCCTACTTGGAATGTTCCAATTTTGCTTGAAAAATTCTTTCAGTACTATAAAAATGTAAAGGTGCATCAAAGTTAGAATTCGCAAATCCTTGAATAAGGGCCAACTTTCAGTTAATCGATTTTTGTTGCAAATGATTCTTATTAGATGTTTTTGAGCAATCAGCTAGATAAACCATATTGTAGTTTGGAGTGTGCAAGCCTGTAATAAATTGAAGTTAAAACTCTTTTTGAGCAGAATAGTTTTAACTGATACATTTTTCTAGTAATGATCATCAAATAATTTTGTATATTAAAAAAATGGAAAGATCAGTCAATATTAAAATCAATTGTAAATCCTAGAAATTTAAAACTGTGAACTGAATCAATTTTGAAACAAGAATCGGAACAAGAACGAGCTGCTTGAAAATTAGGTCAATCACAACTATGTAAAGGAAAGGTGAAATGTCTACAATTCGAATCATGAAATATAAAATTGTAATTGCAAAGCTGATGACTAAAAGTTTCGAATGACATTATTTTAGTTTTTTTTTTACTATAAGGATTAACTTATTATTAACAGAGACCCAAGTTCTTAGAATTTCGAGATCTTCTTCAATTTGGATGTTACAATTATGTTCTGAGTTTGACTAGTAGGTAAACGATATACCATCCGCAAAAGCCGTAGGAAGGCCATTTCACTGCAACCTAAAGATAGAGTTAATATAAACCAGAAAAAAACAAGGGTCCGAGTGCGGAGCCCCGAGTTCTCCAGATTTTAAATATCGCGCTTCACTCATAACACTATATTAACTACTACTTTTTGAACTCTTATGACTTTATGAACTAAATATGACTTCAGCCATTGAAAGATAACTCATCTAAATCCTGCATTATAAAATTTATTTGGCAGTAAATCATGATCAACTATATCAAAGGCTTTAGTCATATCAATAAAAAGAGATATAGTCGGTTTATTATGATTCAAGGTGCCATAGAGTTGACTGCAAAGTCGAAGAATTGCATCTTCGGTTGACTTTCCAGACCGAAATCCAAATTGATTTTCGCTAAAAAAAAACAAGGAAGAAGTAATTCTTTTTACTTGCGACATATAGGAACTATATGGCAAGTTTTGCATTCGTGCAACATTTCAAACACGAGATTTTAATCAAACATGATATTACGATGGTAGGGAAGTAAAAAAAGTGTGTTCCGCGATTCCGTCCGGTCTGTTTTGTCTGTCTGTACACGCTCCTACAGCCTAAACCATTGGGTCGATTGAGTTCAAATTTAGAAGTTAAGGTTTTGAGCAGATTCGCGTGAGTCGTTTTTTTCACCCCATACAATTTTGTTCGTCAAAAAACGAAAATTCGAATTTTCCCTAAAACAAACGGATAGATTTTTTTTTAATTTTCTCTAAAATTGTATTTTTTAACTTGGCTTCTTTTTATAGGAAAAACATATTTTTGTATTGCTCAGGAAAGATGTCCGATCCGAATTTTCAATTTTTACCAAATATCTTGTAGATTTTTTTTTTTATAAAAAAACCGAATGTTGGATTTTTATAAAAAAAACTACTGAATGTCGAAAACAATATTTTCTAATAAATAAAACAAGTTTGAAGACAATATTTTTAATTTTTGAAAAGCTATTTGAGTCGAAAGTACGATTTTACCAAGTTTTAGTATTTTTTTTGACTGAATGTTAACAAAAAATTTTTTCAAAAAATTAAAGTAGGTAAAATCCAATATTTTAAAGTTACGAAGAGATATATGAGTCGAAAGACAATTTGTCCCAACTTTTATTAATTTTGTTGTTTAAGTTTTTTATTTTTTGTAAAAAAAACCTGTCAATTCAATTTTTTTCAAATTTTACCAAATGTTAAAAACGTTATTTTTCGTTTGCACAAAATTATTTTAAATCATTTTTTATTCGTAAAATTTTCGAGGTGACAATTTTTGTTTTTCAGTGTTTTTGATTTATAAAAAAAACCTTTAATTGGATTTTTTTCCAAAAATATGTTGGTTTGGTATCACGTAACAATATATTTATACATAATATAAAATTTAATTCGAGTCTCTAGTGTCATTTTTTCGTATGATATTAAGGGTTAAACAAAATGTTCACCTTTTTCTTTAACTGCTATGGTAAAAAAAACACTCACGAAATTTTCTTGAGATGCCTTTTTGCTACTTTTTGCATTATTATCTGTGTAACAAAATGTATTCGAAGGCGATATCTATTCTGGTTCATGAGCTATGGACAACGAAAAAAATGTACGTATACACGCACACACAGACATCTTTCTAAAAATCTTTTATATCGACCTTAGGGACCTTGATACGTCTAGAAATGTCAAAATTTTCAATTCGACAAATCAAACCCATTATAATAACTTCCTTTTGGAATTTAATAATTATCCAAGGGGGGAAGGGGGTTCGTAGCGATCTCCCACCATTGCAAACATCTCGATCGAAAATAACTTTAACTTCAATTGTTTGTTGCATTGGTTTTGTAGCTCTAAAAATGACGATTGCAAAAAATATCATTTGACAAATGTTTTACAAAGTTATCAGTGTTGGCCATAGCACAATTTTTTCTCTTTACTGAATTTTAATTCCGAGAATTCGAAGTAATTAATGAAAAAAAATCGATTATATAAGATTTATTTCAATACAATAAATTTAAAAAAAAAGTTATAAAGCTCTTTAAAAAATTATAATATTTGTATTTTCCTTATCAAATTTGAATTGCGTAGTCAAACGTTAATTTTAAGAATCAAGCTTAAGTTTCAAAATTTGTAGTGATTTATTTTTAACATTATGAAAATTTAAAACAATAGATGTTAATTATCTCAAAAACTTCTAAAGTTTTTACAGAAACATGTTTTGTGCTCTATTTTCAGGATTTTTAATATTTTGGTCAGACGAAATAATTTTTGATACATGGTTGATAACTGTTTGTAAATTTAAAACAATTCCTGTTTTTGAATTAATGCAATTATTATAATAAGGCTATGATATATTTTTTAAGTATTTACATACAATAAATTGAAGAGAAATTAAAAAAAAATTGTTAAAAGACTTTTTAGTTTTCTTGCTAATATTTGTTAATAAGTAGGGTAGGTTTAAATAAGTTTGTATAAAGAAGAAGTTTTTAAAGCAAAATGTTTGCTTTTTACGTAAAACGCTAAGACCTTCGTACAGTTTTCGAAAAATCGATTTGTTTGCTTAATCCTAAATTTGTCCTAAGGATCTCAAAAATATCCCGGATAAAACCTTTTAGTAATAAACTTTTTTGTCCAAATATAATACAAACTGTAATAGTACTCATGATTGTCTGGTATTCAAAACTACAAACGCTTTTATCTTCATACTGCCTTTTTTAAGTTTCAAAAAATCGAACAAATTTTAACCGATTAACTTGAAGTCTCGAATATATCTTTTTGAAAGCAAATTTTCAAAATTAACGATATTTTTAATAAAACCACATTTTTGTAATTTTAAAATTAATCCCCAAAAAGGCCTACCCCTTATTTTTGGCTTACAGAAATTAGTGGGAGTGTTCAGTAGTGGAATTGACTTAACAAATAATATTAATTATATTTTTTTCTAATTTTTTGAATAATACTTTCTTATGGTAATTTTTCTCTGTCACTTTTTTAGGTAATAAACTAACTTTAACGCTTATAAATAACATAAGATCTATGTTTAGTCTCCTCAGCAATAGAAGGGTAGATAATGAATATGACTCCTATATGATCAAGACCTTCATATATTCTATCATAAAAAATGATGCTAATTTTTATATTTTTTATTACAAAGAAGATGAAGGTTAGTAAATTACCATGATAAAGTATGGGAACCCATATTGCAAAAAAAAAAAACATAGAAAAGTTATAGGAGAAAGTTCAATCAAAAGAAAGTCACAAGAAATTAAAAAAAAAAGTATAGCATATCAAATTTTCACGACCTTGAATAAAATGATTTAATGTCTTCCTAATTATTGGTCCATTTTATTCAACAATAATTAATTTTTTAACAATAGCTCCCAAGTTTGTCTTTAGAAAATTAAACATTTTAATAGCACGAAAATATCAACTTCTTTTTTGAAAAATTTGAATCCATAAAAGATTCACTTCAATTTACTTATCAATAAATCAATTTGTGTATAGTTGTTATCACTTAAAATGCACGCACTTTATATATTAAACCTATATGATGCCCTTCAATTAAAACACTTAAAAAAATTAATTATAATTTTGATTTTTGATTGATATTTTTCTTATTCCTATAGTAAATAACTTTAACTTACATTATTAACAAAATAAACTTAAATTAACCGCAACACGATGAGCTGTTACAATTACACTGAAGTCACATGTTCCAACGGAGCCGTGTTATAAGGCACTTTCTCTAAACAATCTTTTAGCGACTTTACCTGAGACTTCACCTGATAGTCGCTGCGACGCGACGACGCGACGTAGACGTAGACGGACACGGAGCGCGAGTTAGTTGTTTGGTAAAGGAATTGTCGCAATCGGCGTTGTTGTTCGATAGGAAGCTGGATGTGGAAACGATACGATAAATAAAATGCAACAAATATTTTCCTGTTTGCTTATATTTTTCCTCATCAAAAAATAATAATAAAAAATAAATAGTGATGGGTGTTGGGTATGCATTGTGAGCTGCAAGCTTCAAGCACCAACACAAATTGGAAAATGAATGAAGCCAGGTTTTCAAGATTCGAAAACTCCATTAGAACGTTCAATAAAAGGAAACCCGTTTTTTATGATTGGCGAGTAGTTTTGTTATAGTTAAAAGACTTTCACTTTTGTTTATGCTGCTGAAGCTGTTACTGGTGCTGGTACTTGCTGCTGGTGCACCAAAAGGAGTGTCGAATGTTGGTGTATCCAAAAGATACAACCTGTATCATTGCTTGATCTTATGGACATATTTGCCCTGCAACAGCAAAACGAAGGAGATACGATACATAGGTAAAATCTGGAACTGAACTAGTACAGGTTCATCCTACACTGAGATCGAGATGATGAAGTTCAATGACAGACTTCCACTTCCAGACATTTTATACCTAACTCTATTATTAAATCGTGTTTTAAGGAAAATTGTCACTTTGAATTAGTTAAAGATTTAATTGACATTTTTGTAGACAACGAAATACCAATAAAAGTCTATTTAGCTTACAAACTTACAAATATGAAAATGATAACGTTTTTTGTGATACAGGAAATCTTATTTTTTGTTAACTTATAGCTTCTTTGGAAACGAAACGGACATCTGTTTGAGTTGGTACTCATTTATCAAATATGTTATTTAAATTAAATTCCAAATTTGTTAAGCGTTAAAAACGACACTTGTGCATAAGAAAATTGTACATCAATTTCCGCAACCTTTTTCAATAGTAACTTTAACCCAAGAATATAAAGCATTTAGAAAAACAATGTTAACACTAAGTTTTGGCATCACATTTGACCGAGTCGTTGTTATGTTAAATAATGCACACGATCCCAAAGTTGACAAACAAAACTTATTGGGGTGCCAATTGATGATAACGACATTTCTTTTTGGTACAATATAATAATTTCAGAGTGTTTTTATTTAATATATAAAATTCTCCTGGAATGGAATGGAATCTCATTGGCTGTTGGATGGAGGCAGGACAGCTCATTCAATTTTTAAACTGCCACTAAATAAACAAAGTAACCAAACGTGGTGTGAAATGTAAAAAAAGAATCATCCAAAGCCACAGTGCTGAAACAGTGTAAAATTATTATCATCTTCATGAATGCACTACGCCACACAAACATTCACTTGAGGCGTTGAACAGGACAGGTGATTTCAGACAAAAACTTCTGAAAGCAAAATATTCTCCAGATATTGTTTATATGATAAAACACCGTGTGTCGGGTCAGCTAGTACATTTATATTTTTGAATGTATAGTTTGTGTTTAATTATATTTCCCTTATTACAACAATTCAAATTAAGAACTTTAACTTATCAAACAAGGAAAAGAAAACGAAACAATATCTCGATAGACAACAACCAAAAGAAATAATTAATAGGAGTTCTATTTTAAATAACTCAAAATAATACCGACATTCGAATTCCGACATAAAAACCCAACAAGAAAAAGAAACATAATGATAAACAAAAAAAAAATAACTTATCTCATAAAACCTAATTTGATCAATTTTTCTAAGCATATTCTCAATCCAACTAGCCACCGTGAGAAACGAAGATTATACCCCCAAAACACCAAACGAAACAATAAACATCAATGAATATAAATATTACACAAAACATTTACACATTCGAAGAAACCACCAAAACTGACTCAATATCGCAGGAACTTATGCGATCTTATAATAAAACTCTGAGGAATAAAATAGACGATTTCATAAATATAAACCATTTTCATGCTGACCCACAAAATCCATACAACAAGTTGGAAAAACTGTAGTTTAAGAAAAACTGATAAAGTATCAATTGATACTAAGGAGGTCGTTAACAAACGAGAAATTCTTAGAAAAACAAGCTATCTTACAGAAACAGAAAAACAAGAGCTGAAATACAAAATTTATCAAGAAACTAAACATTTTATGAGTAATGAAAACGAATGGAAAGTATTACTGAAACAAAGAAATAAAACCAAGAGAAACATTATTGTCATTAACGAAACACCTACGAGTTTCTTTGATAACTATTCTATTCACACAATAAAATTGCTTTGGACCTTGACCACTTTGATAGTGATAACTGCAATACATTTCTTCTTAATAAAATGGGCGTATCATCTTCGATTGATAGTTAAAGAACTGAAAAAAGTGCAGGCAGTGATGGAACCAAATCTGAAATGCTAAAATATGGAAACGAAGCTCTGACACCAGTAATAACAAAACTTTTTAATTCTATTCTCAAACACCGACGAAAAAAACAAAGATGACATGAATAATTACAGATCTAAAAGCGTTATATCGACAATCTAAAAACTCTTCTCGAATATTATTATATGCAAAAACCAAGCAAGAGAAAAATCAAGAATCAGAGAAGGCTTTTTAACCACTGGCCACCTTCAGACAAACAACCAGCTTATTGAAGAACAAAACGATTTCCAAAATCCACTTAACCTCTATTGTATCGACTTTGCAAAAACTTTTAACATTGTGGAACATAAAAGCATATAAAGCAATAAGAAATCAAAAGATTAACCCTACCCTTATCAGGACGTTCAGAAACATATATGAGAATAATACCGCTAAAGTAAAGATGGACAAAATAGGAAAAGAATTTAATTTGAAAAGATAAGTTTGACAAGGTGACCCCATGTCACCGCCAATAGAAGATATTTTCCAAGACTGGAATTAAAAATAAAAAGATAACTTCCCATCCCGTCTGTCGATTTGCCTTGCTAAAAAATGTTTGCAGGTTTTCGTGTTTTGTTAAAAAAAATTGTCAGTTGAATTATTCTTACAAATTTTAAAACTACCAACAATATTTTGCATATATTGAAACAGTTTAATTTGAAAATCTATTTTTGTTAATTTTAGTCCAAAACCACTTTTAATCAACTTTAGTAGCATTTCTTAAAAGTTTTTATTTCTTACATAAACATACAAATTGGATGAATAAAATTAATTTGAAGTCAATATCCTCTATTGTTCACGAGATATCGGGTACCGAACGTCAATTTTTAGCTAATTTGCGTACTTTTATGTAGATTTTATTTATTAAAAAACGGACTGTTGAATGTTTATAAAAAATTCACTGAATATTGACAACAATATTTTTTATAAGACAAAATTAGTTTCAAGAAATAATCTTAAATTTTTGAAAACATATTTGAGTAGAAAATCAATTTTTATCAACTTTTATAATTTTTTTTTAAGGTTTAAGGCAGGGACCGACGCACGGGAGCGATAACCAAACACCTATTTTTAATAATTGTCATCATTTTATTTAACAAATTCTGTAGATCAGTAGGGCTTAGAGTAAAAACAAATAACAAGATCTAAGACTTAAGATTTACAATTTAAAAGGCATGGTTCTGTTAACTTTACGAAAAAGAGGCTGGGATGCGACCCACACTGATAACTTCCCATCCCGTCTGTCGATTTGTCTTTCTTAAAAGTTTGTCAGTTTTTACCAAATTTGCGTATTATTTTTTGTAGATTTTGTTTTTTATGAAAAAACGGACTGTTGGATTCTTATATAAAAATTACTGAATATCGAAATTAATATTTTCTGTGAAATAAAATATTTTTAATTTTTGAAAAGCTATTTGAGTCGAAATTAAATTTTTACCAACTTTTATACCTTTTTTTAGGTTTTTATTGTTAGTAAGAAAACTGTCAATTCGTTTTTTCTCAAAATTTGTCCTAATGTTGAAAACAATATTTCTTATAAGTAAAAATTAATTAGAAGCTATCTTCTCAAATTTTTGAAAAGATATTTAAGTCTAAAATCATTTTTACCAAATTTGTTAATTTTTTTTGGCTTTTAATTTTTTGTAAAAAAAACTGTCGATTCGATTTTTTTTCAAAATTTAACTGAATGTTGACAACAATATTTATTGAAAGATAAACGTAAATTAAAGCCAATATCTCAAAGTTTTGAAAAGATATTTGAGTCGAAAATAAATTTTTACCAACTTTTATTAATTTTTGTTTAGGTTTTAATTTTTTGTAAAAAAAACTGTCAATTCGTTTTTTTTTAACATTTCTCAGGATGTTGAAAACGATATTTCTTATAAGATAAAATAAGTTTGAAGCCTAAATTTTAAGTTTTTGAAAAGATATTTGAATCGATATTCAATTTTTACCAACTTTGAGTAATTTTTTTTTAGATTTTTATTTTTTATAAAAAAAAATTGTCAATTCGATTTTTTTCAAAATTTTATTAGATGTCAAAAACATTATTCTTCGTTGCACAAAATTGTTTTGGAGATGAAATCATATTTTAGTCGTAAAATTTTGGAGGTGACAATTTTTTTTTCAGTTTTTATGATTTATAAAAAAAACCGTTAAATGGATTTTTTCCAAAATATATATTTCTTTGATATCACGTTACAATATATTATATAAAATTCAATTCAAGTCTCTAGCGTTTTTGGTTCGTAAGATATTTAGGGTTAACCAAAATGTTCACCTTTTTTCAAACTGCTGAGAGCCCTTTCTGCATCTTTCTGCTTTATTATCTGTATAACAAAATTTATTTGAAATCGATATCTCTGCTGGTTCTTGAGCTATGGACGACGAAAAAAACGTCGCGAACGTTCGGACTTACGAACGTACGTACACACGCACGTACAGACATCTTTCTAAAAATCTTTTATTTCGACTCTAGGGGCCTTGAAACGTCGAGAAATTTGACAAATCGGACTCATTACAATGACTTCCTATGGGAAGTTAATAATGCTACAATGAAAAGAAATTAAATCTTGAAGCAAATCGAGTTTTAAATAAAGAAAAACTAAACTTGAAAACCATAATCGAAGAATATATGATCTAAGAATCTTTTAAAAAAAAAATTAACAAAAAATAGAAGCCATCAAAGTAAACATAATTATGATGATATTAAGACTATTCTTGATCTGTATGTTTGAGTTCTTGAAAGGTGCACACCATTCAATTGATAGCATTACACACTCTGCACTTCAAATACAGTTGAAAAATAACATATGACGTTAGTATTAAAACATTAAAAACCCAATGTGCTTATTTGACCTAAAAAAATAGCACACGCTTTCAGATCGCATTTCTAGGGAGATGAACAAATGATCCCAAAATAAAGGAAAGAAGGAGGCGTACAGACTCATATCTATATCCTTCCTTTTTTATAAAAGGCTACCGATATTCTTACAAGTAACCAAACAAATATTTTAATAACAAACAACTCTTGACTCCTCTGCAGTCAGAATTCCAGTCTATACATAGTTGGGTAGCAGCTGTGCTTAATGTGTCTGATGACATAAGATAGGCTTCAGACAAAAAATGTACTACTGTGATAACCTTACTTGACTTTTCAAAGGAATTTGATTGCGTGAATTCTAACCTTCTCAGTATCAAACTGACTATTTACATTAACTACTATATTAACTTTACTTATTCATATTTGACCGATCTTATGCAAACTGTATCTTATAATTGTAAACTGTTTTTGTTCACTTAAACCTGAAAACTTCCCTTCCGCTATATTGAATAATTTCATAATTGATTATGTCAAGTCGAAAACTTAGGATTGATCTCTGAAAAAAGCTTAACTTATCTAAGGCTTGGGATGCCTACGTCGAAACTGTTGTAAGATGTATGCTTCGTTCAGAGGACTATTCGTAATAAGATCAATTCTACCCACTGAAACCATAATCCATTTCCTCTGCAAATGTCCTGCTTTGGCAAACACCAAAATAAAATGCTTTTTAAAAGCATTCTTTCAAGAACTTGATGAGCTATCTGAGACAAAGATTAGAGACCTAATCTTTTTTCTCAATGCGACAAAATGGCTCTAACATAATCGCTATGAAGCTTCTCTATCAATCTATCCCTTTCAAACGAGTTTTTGGTATCAAAACGGCGCACTACAGCGCTAATTCGATCTCAGGCTAGGTTGCCTTGAGATCGCCATTTCTACCTACCTACCCACTCATATTAAATTAAAGTCACTATATATATAGTTCTTTATATGTAGGTACAAGCTGTTGTTTTTCAGACCTTGCCTCTCATTCAGCTCAGAAGTTAAAGGTAGCTGTTAATGCTACTGCTCGATTTTTGACCTCCATATAGCAGGGGGGCCCAGGGTGCTAAATCGGGATTAACTCGAGCATCAAAGAGACATATTGGATTGCGAAGCTTAGGTGATAGGAAGATAAGAAGAAATGTCATATCATAAATACACTTCCATCGATGGGGGATGCGGCTATAAATTTTTAATTAGTTTTTAAAAAAGGAAAAAAAAAAACTGTTCCATAGACATACTTGAGCGCGTCAGATATTAATAGCATCCATGTCCTACGTATTTTTGAAAATATGTGTATGTTGATCTGATTGTTTCCATGATGGGGGTTGTCGTCGTAAGGGTTGAAAACGGAAAAAAAATGAATCGAGCGCGTCAGATTTTCAAAGGGGATGTTAATTGAAAATAAAAAAAGAGGCTGGGATGCCACCCAAACTGATAACTTCCCATCCCGTCTATATCTATATATACTAGTATATCAATTTTTACCTAATTTGCGTTCTATTTTTTGTAGATTTTATTTTTTATGTAGAAACGGACTGTTGGATTTTTATATAAAAATTACTGAATATCGAAAACAATATTTTCTGTGAATTAAACAAAGTTTGAAGCCAATATTTTGAATTTTTGAAAAGCTATTTGAGTAGAAAGTAAATTTTGACCAAGTTTTAGTATTGCTTTTTTTTAGAGTTTTATTTTTTGTAAAAAAATTGTCAATTCGTTTTTTTTTTTCAAAATTTTATCGAATGTTGAAAACAATATTTCTTATAAGATAAAATTAGTTTGAAGCCATTATTTCAAATTTTTGAAAAGATATTTGAGTCGAAAATCAATTTTTACCAACTTTTATCAATTTTTTTTAGGTTTTTATTTTTTGTAAAAAAACTGTCCATTCGATTTTTTGTAAAAAAAACTGTCCATTCGATTTTTTTTAATATTTTTCAGAATGTTGAAAACAATATTTCTTATAAGATAATAAGTTTGAAGCATAAACTTCAAGTTTTTGAAAAGATATTTGAATCGATATTCAATTTTTACCAACTTTGAGTAATTTTTTTTTTTAGTTTTTTATTTTTTATAAAAAAAACTGTCAATTCGATTTTTCTTAAAATTTTATCAAAAACATTATTCGCCGTTGCGCAAAATTAGAATTTTGGAGACGACAAATTTTTTTTTTCAGTTTTTTTGATTTATAAAAAAAATTGGATTTTTTTCAAAAAATATATTTCTTTGATATTACGTTACAATTTATTATATAAAATTTAATTCAAATCTCTGGCATTTTTGGTTAACCAAAATTTTCACCTTTTTTTCAAACTGCTATGGTAAAAAAAACACCCACGCAATTTTCTTGAGAGCCCTTTCTGCATCTTTCCGAATTATTATCTGTATAACAAAATTTATTTGAAGTCGATATCTCTTCTGGTTTTTGAGCTATGGACGATGAAAGAAACTTCGCGAACGTACGAACGTACGTACACACGTACGCACAGACATCTTTCTAAAAATCTTTTATTTCGACTCTAGGGACCTTGAAACGTCGAGAAATGTCAAAATTTTCAATTTGACAAATCGGACCCATTACAATAACAATAATAAGGCTCTTATGTAATAATCTGACGATTTGGATGTGACCCAAAATCGTGGCCATTATTATAATATGCAACAAAAACATAGCCCGTGGCATGATGGTTAGTGCGATGTACTGTCAAGCGAGAGGTATTGGGTTCGATCCCTGCCTATGCCACCTAAAGTTTTTTCACGTGTATTGCCTCTTGCGAGGAATTGACAAATTCTCCAAGAGTGACTCTTGTCATGAAAAGTGCTTTCTCAAATTTGCCGTTCGGATTCGGCTTAAAACTGTAGGTCCCTTCCATCCCTGACAACAGTGGTCCCACACAGGAATGGTTGAGAGTTGTCAGTCACTAGGCCCTAGTTCTCAAACGGACTGTTGCGCCACCCAATTTATATTTTGTATTTCTATAAAGAAATATCTCCATTTTGAAATACTTGAGCGCGTCAGATTAAGATTTGTATGATTCATTTATAAACCCTAAACGCGCTCTCTCATAAACAGACGATTATCTGGAGGGATTCGCCGAATCCGACAATGGCAAGAATTTTTGTTTGTATTCTTTCAAATATTTTAACTTAACAAATTAAAAAGCTAAAAAAATAGCATGCAGAGAAAGCAGTATATATTCTTTGAAGTTTTATATATGAGAAAAAAAATATAAATTTAGTTTGAGAATTATTTTTTTAATCATCATCTTTGTCGGTAGAATCATCTTCTTCTTCTGACTTGATTTCATCTTCAGATTGTGTATCTGTAACAAGAAATTATGAGAGTATTAAACCTAATTCTAGAGTATCCTCAAAAATATCTGGTGCTATGACTACAAATCATACGCTTTTGGAAATTGATCACCCGCAAACCAGGGGTGGAATCGGGTAAGGTGATTTGTGATAGGTGACAGTCAGAATCAACAAATTCGGTCTGTGTAAGGTGATAGTCACCGGTGACAATCACGATTTGGTGACTTTTTCTGGTGACAGCTCTTTAGTTGTCACTTTAATTGGAAATTGAATTTTATTTTTAGTTGCTGAAATTTCAAGACAATATGAATGTTTTTGTGCCTTTGATTTTACATTCTGAAAATTCTGAAAATGAAAATATTAATCATAATAGAAATGTCCGGCTCTTCAGGATTAACCTCCGCAATAAAATAAACATTCTTGATCTTCCAAGTCCAAAGTAAGTACGCATATGTGCTATATATGTGGTCAACACACATTCCCCCTATTCTTCGATTAGCCGTGACTTTAAATTTTCTTGGAGGTGGTGGCTACCAATGGCAAGTTGGCGTTGACAGGTCAGCTCCAATGGGCCAAAGTACTGTGCCCATACTGTGAAATTGTGCCCACTTACAATTAAATTTAATCAATGGGCTTCAGAAGCAACAAAAATGTTCTCCTACGAAAAATATCAAATTCCTGGAGGTAGGATTTTGTTTCTTAGTAAAAATAAACTAATTTTATTACTTGATTTTTATTTTATTATTTGTTTCCTAGTAATCGTCTGCATTGATGGGAGTCATATTATGATTCTCCGCCCTTCGGAAAATGAGCATATGTATTTCAATAGAAAAGGAAGACATAGTGTAAACGCTATGATCTCAAGTCAATTTTTTAATTCATTAATTTTTGTTGCCTAGATCTTCAAAGAGAACAGAACAATTCTGGCAATAAATGCAAAATATGGCGGGAGTGCTCACGAAAGCACTATATGAAGACAGAGTGCTTAACGAGAAAAGTTAAATGCTGACTATTGCGCAGGCAGAACATCATCGTGGCTACTTGGCACATCAAAACTTATAATTACATTATAATCCGGATAGCTTCAGATCGGTTTTTGAATACAACCACTGAAATTGTAACAAACGTCAGTGAATTTCTTTTAAAGTGATACCAAATTCTAAACAAAATTTGGTGATCACCTTACACAGACGCAAAAATTAGTTTGATCACTTTTTGTGATCACAAAGGTGACAATCAAAAATCACCTTAGCCGATTCCACCCCAGATCATTTGGTATTTTTGGTTGACAACTTTCCACTTATAGTCCGTTGGTAAAGGATCAATAATTTTTGCTTTATGGGCATTTCTCCACAAGCATGCAATGAATTTTTTGCGTAACACTTGTTGGATAAACTCTGATAAAACACACACTTTACATTAATGCCACTCATAGTCACTTTTTTTTAAATTTTAATTCACATAATAAACATCAAAATCGCGAAATAATTTCAGGCATTACAGATACGTTGTAAACGAAAACACAACTGCGCGATCAGCTGTCATGGCGTCATGGCAACAGAACCAACTGTGGGGACGGAGTGAGAGAGTCATAGATAGAGAAAGAGTGAGAGAGGAATAGAAACGTGGGAAGGGGAATAATTTCACATGATCAAATTTTTTTACTAATCTGATCCTTTATCCTTGAAGCGCAATCACATAAACGGGTCTAATACTTATTGGAGGTATTCAATAGGGTACAAGGTACCTCCCTGTATGTTAATCTGCCGCGCTTTAGTAAATCCCAAAATGCTCTCTTGGGTTCCCATACTTAAGATTTGATCATGTCTCGTTTTAGGCTCGTAAACTTTTTAGCTGTAACCTAAGTTTTATTCAAGTATTGTTGTTGTATTTTACTTTTCAATTTGATTGTTGTTTATTGTTCCTCAAAACGTTTTATCTTGTTGCACCCGTCTTCCCATACGTGTTTGACATCCTCCAGATATATGAGATCTAGAATCAAATCCTTGTTTTGAAAATTTTTTGAACTTGAACTATAATAGACTTTCAATATATTCATTTTTATTTCTTCTTGCGACTATTTAATTTATTTTTTTATTTTTTTAATCTTCTTTAATTTTGAAAGAAAGTACATATATAAATTTCATATTCTTGTTTTCTAATTTATAAATTTAATGTTATAAATCCTGTAGGTACTATTAAGAAGTTCTACTTGATGTACAAGTGCTTTATAAGCAAATAAATATCAAATATCGAATAAATATAATATAATAAAAGTACAAACAATTTATTAACTAGCTTCCAAGGTCACAATATAACTGCTTTCGGAAACTCTCCAAAGGCTTAAGATGTTTTATGTCAGCATATAATTTTGTACACAAATTTTGGTTGAACAATTTTCATTGGAATGAAAAAATCCAATTTCTTTTCCATCCTGAGTCCAACACATATTTTGCTTAATTAAAATAACTAAGCCACACCACAAATTGCATTTCTTCCTAATTCAATCACAATTCATTTTTGCATCCCATGCGAATTTTCTTTTATTTCCTCAAATTCTATTGTATTGTTGCATCAACCACATCACATATCCCATATTTTCTATTATGAAAATTCATTGCATTCAAAGATGCATTTTCCGATATGCAAACAAAACAAATAAGACAAAAACAGCAGTAACTCCCACCTTTTGATTGTTTTGCAGCTTGACTTGCAGCAAGTGCATTTGAATTAACAAAATCCCGACGCTTGCATGTCCATCGGCTCAGTTAAAATAAACACATTCAACAGTTAAGACTCCAATAGTCAAAGATACTCTAACCGACATCTTCATCGTCTTCACCACAAATATCCACTTTGCTGTTTTGTCTGTTTTTATTTTTGCAGAAAGTGAAAACTTAGCAATCAAGTTTTCGCGAATTCATATAAAATATACATATTCAACATAAGCTGCAACCTGTAACCACCTTAAACGACCAATGCAACTTTTTCATTGCCACAAAGGAGGAAATCACACGCACTTGGTTGTCATAAAATTACGTGTTTCGCTTCAAGTTCAATGTGAAAAACACCAACATTGATGCAGACAAATAACAAGCCAATGAACTCTGCAGTGGTCGAAGCAGCAACAGCAGCAGCAGCGTCAGCAACAGCATCAGAAGTCTCTTGGTAAATTCGTTGCATCGGTTTCAAAACGTTATACCCCCCGTTGTGTGCTTTTACTTTAAATTGTTTTTGAAAGTGAAGTAATATCGATAAATTTAAGTTTAATTGGTTTCGTGAATGAAAAGTGCTATAGTTCGAAAGGATCAAGGAAGTTATGGCGTATCTTGTAAGTCTGATAAATATTTAAACAATTAAATATGTTGATTCCTTTAACTTTTTTCCACTGGATTTATTTGACTTTTACAAATTTGACCAAACGCGTAGTCCTTTTATTAACTGTAGTTTTATTTATCTATTAACACTTCTGGGTTTTCATTTTATTTTTTCATATCTTGGAAATAAGTTGATAACTATAGCTTCTTACTTCATATGTTTTCATCAATATGTGGAGTCTTCAACAATACCAATAATTCTAATAAGTTTATCCTTTTTTTCTATTTCCAGAGGTTTACTTTATGGATAAGCCTACTGTTTTATGATTTTAAGTTTCTCTTAACCAACAGCATTCATGGACAACAATTAACATTACTGACCTTAGAAGACTTTCAGTCACTTAAGGTAACTTTTTTAAGCCGTTTGATACTTTCCTTAATTCCAAAAATATTTCCAGGATTTGCAATTTGATGAAAGTTTTCGACTTCCAACTTCATATAAGTTAATTGTAAAAAGGAGCTCTGTTGATAATCCCCAACCAAGCAATCATCCACAAATATTTAAATTCGAGCTAAATGATGCCAAAGAACCTGATGAAGAAACAAAGAAATTTATTCAAATGCGAGCTAGAGAACTTCGACAGAAAGAACAAGATGTTGAAGTTGAAGTTCTTAATATGACTCATATATCGAAAAGATCAAAACGTGCCGCTCAAAAAGTCAAACCACAATTAATACCATTTTTAATAACCGATGCCAAGGAGCCTGATAATGCAACGAAGGAACTTATTCGAAGAAGTAGAGCTAAAGAGCTTTCGCTGATAGCGACAAAGGAACCAACTGTAAGGCAGAGCAGTAGATATAAGGACGAGAACTCTGAATTTCCAAGTCATAAAAAGGAACCATCTAGACAAAGTCGAGGTAAGAATTTTGCTTCGATAGCTGCAAATAAGGAACCATTGAGGCAAGGAAGAGTTAGATCTGTGACTTTTACAACTGAAAGTAAGGAACCTTTGAGAAAAGGGAAAGTTCAGTCTGTTCCTTTGACAAGTAATGAAAACCAGTCCCTGAGAGTGAATAGAGCCACTTCAACTACAACTCACACAAAAAAGCAACCATCAAGTCGAAAATCTCCCCGAAAACGTACCCGTAGATTCGCTCAATTGACCGAGCCTCGTTATATAAAATTTGAGATTCATGACGTTAAGGCACCATCATCTAACAGTGACAACACAGCCCCCGCGGAAGTGCAAATTTTACCACGTCCAGTGTTTGGTAATAAAATTTCGAACCAAATGCCCGAGCCAAACACATCATCGTCATACTCAGACACTGATACGTCAGTCCAGGGCAGTAAGTTCCGTTATTTTATACAACAAGCCCCCAGGAAACCACACTATGGTCCATATCCAAAACGTTTTGAACATAACAACGACGTTATTTTTAGAGTAAATAAGATGCAGAAATACATAGCTAGCGGTCAAGGTCTTGAAAACATAAACACGAACATTGAGATTACCATACCTCCAGCAGTTACAGCTACAGCTATAATTCCTGGCTATCCAAAGCAGATCTATGGTCAAAAACTATGTCCGTATGGAAATCAAGGTTGCCAATTTGGACCGGCAGCGGTGGTGCCAGTTGTTTCCAATGCAGTTCCAGAAGCTCAGGAAGAATACAATAAGCCCGCTCAAAATTTGGTAGCGGAAAATGAAATTTTGCCTGAAGTGCCTCCGCAACGATATTACTACAATATCTACCCTCATCTTCAACCCCAACCTCAACTTCAAGCTGAAGTGGTACAGCAGTTTATTCCGATCGCAACGGTAAGACCATATCAAGGTGTGGCCCAAATAGTACAAACTCCAGTTGTTGAACAACAACTTCTGCATCAAGAGCACCCCCATCAAGTCCCTCAACAACATCACCAAATCGAGGATAATAAATTGATCGAGCAGAATCCTCAGTTTAAAGTTGCTTATCTAGAGCCTACATATGGCTACGGCAATAAAATATACCCTTATACTATTGCCAAAAATATTCCAGTCCAACCAGCAAATGAGCAGAACTCGATTGCCCCTTTCAATGATGGTGGAAAGAATCAGGAAGAGCCTCAGAACCAAAATTATGAAGATCAAGCAAACAAACTGAACTCGTTGAAAAATAACCAAGAATTTCAAGAATTATCTGCTTTGATTGGCAAATCTCCTATGGACCAAGTTCATGGCCTCTCATATTTATTGGCAAAAGAAATGCAACGTCAGAAGAGCACGCAAATACAACAACGTCCCCAGGATCAAACTTCACCAATTCTCTTTCACCCAAGAGAAAATACTAATTCGCAATCTGTGGCGTCGGCGGTTGTGGTTCAAAAACCAAATTTTGAAGAGCCAAAAATCGACAGTAATCAATTAATGCCTTTTCGACCTTTAAGGCAGCTGAATAAAAATATACCTCCCCCTGCTGTTCAAGCTGTTCAGGCTGTGCAACATCAGGACCAACAACACCAAGCTAATTCTGGAGTGCCGATAAGTGATGATAAGGGATTAGGACTTTCACCAAATTACAACGGAATCGATAGCCATAATTATTCAACACAGAAAATCTACCCCCAAACCGAAAATGATGAACCGGTAAGTCTCAAAATTAAAGATTGTGAGATAAATTTTCAATTTAATAATCCAATAGTTAAAAACCGAAAAAGAAATTGTTTTCTTTGAGTAGAGTGCCAAATTTAAATTGTTTATTAATTTATTGGCCTTTTTAACTAAAATTAATAGAAAGTCAAAGTCATCAAATAGTTGCTAACTGTCACTTTTAAAAAACTTATCTCTCTCTTATTTAATTTTATCTCTCAAAACATCGATTTTACTCCTTTGCGTTTCATTGGTCAAAGAAAACTTGACTTATTAATTTATTTAATTTGAAATTTGACAACTGCACTGACATTATAGTACTATCGATGAATGCTTTCCATTGGCAACGATATAAATCAATTCTTTTGTTATTGAAATCCGAATTTAGCAACAGAGAAGTAATAATTTCTAAACATAATTTAGAGTTACCTAACTCAAGAGACCGGAATATGCTTTCTAAACTTTAACTAAGACAACATTATTGTAACTTTTAAGCGTCAAGTTGCTAACACTGGCATATGACATCTGTCAAATTCAGCTGACATTTGAAGTTTTACAATATTAGCCATTTATAATATTGGATAACAAAAGAAGTAAATGTAAAACAATTATTTTAAAATTTAAACACTTTATAATTTTTTTTGTGAGGAACATTTTTGAAAGAATATTAAATTTTTTCGGTTTTTTTTAATTTGTCTTTTAAGGAAATTGTAAATTTCTTGTTTAATAACCGAATTTTTGTGACTGGAATTTAATAAAAATGTTGACATAATAATTTTCGGATTGCAAAAATGCATAACATAATATTTAATTATTTCTTAAAGATGGAATATGCCTCAAAATACTCCTTTGGCTACCGAGTCCGAGACACCCATAGTGGAAATGATTTTTCTCACAAACAACATCGTGATGAAAATGGAGTCACACGTGGACAGTATCATATTTTGATGCCTGATGGAAGGATGCAAAATGTTATTTATTATGCAGATGAAACAGGATTTCATGCAGATGTTAGTTATTAAAATTTGTTTTGTATATATTTTTTTAGAATATTATATTAATACACAAATGTTTAGAGAAACTTTAAACCTTTTTATGATAAAATACTTTCAGATTTTATAATCTAAAAAAATGAAAATCCCACCTTATACTAACCATGACTGACAACTATGATGGAGACTGTATTAATCCAGCTTATTAACTTATTAAAAAAAACTTCCTTAAATTGAAATAGTAATGAAGATGACTTATCATCATAAAAATATCAAAAAGATTTATATCTTATTTTCAAAAATTCGTTTAGTTTCCATGAATTCAGTGTTTATTTAATAATTTGTTTAATTTTCATAATTTTAATTGTTTGTAAATATGTATGTATGTATTTTGATTTAAATAAATCTATTTTATATTGTATTTTGTTTTTAATATAATAAAAACATGTTTTTATATGTTGTTTGTTTTTCTTTGCTATTGATTTACCATACTTTTGAAAATAAACTTTTCATTGAAATAGAAAAAAAGAAAATATTTTAGGAACAATTAAGGATCTTTTAATTTTTTTAGTTATAACTTATTTTACAATTTGTTTAATTTTATCATCAATTTTCAAAACTCCAATAACTTACTATATCTTATGACAGTTTTTATGCATCTGAACTGGGCCGATATTTTCGTATCCTCAAAATGCAATAATACCGTTTTTTAGTATTTTTTCTCATATTTTTTTCTTTTCAAAACCTGAGAAAATAGATTTATTTAAGAGTCTTTAGATTCCTTTTAAAATCAAGTTCGAGGTTACGTATATCATTAAATAAGTGAGTTGGGACACTTATATTTATCTGTCCGTCTGTTTCAAATGTTTTTAGCCTGACCCACTTAAGCGGTTTTCTTGAAACTTTCTATAATGTATAAAACCTTAGAGTTATTTAAGAGGAAGTAAATAGTGTTTGGGAAAATAAGTAAGCTTAAAAACATTTATAAGAGTTTTAAAAAATTTAAACTATAACATAAGTAAGTTTTACAATATTTGGTTTGAGAGAAAATGAATTCATAGACAATATCTTTCCCTTTGCGTCGTCGATTTGATTTTTATTTGTTGGTTTTATATTCTTTTAATTTAATTTTTCAAAAAATTCTTCGTAATTTGGAAATTTTGTTCCACTTTTTTTGTATTCGCGAGTATTTTTAACTTCCCATAGGAAGTTATTGTAATGGGTTCGATTTGTCAAATTGAAAATTTTATCATTTCTTCCCCAGATGAAAGATGTCTGTGCGTGCGTGTGTACGCACGTTTTTTTCGTCGTCCATAGCTCAAGAACTCCAAAAGATATCGACTTCAAATAAATTTTGTTATACAGATAATAATGCTGAAAGATGCAGAAAGGGCTCTCAAGAAAATTGCGTTGGTGTTTTTTTTACCATAGCAGTTTAAAAAAAAGTTGAACATTTTGCTCAACCCTAACCATCTTACGAACCAAAAACGCTAGAGACTTGAATTAAATGGTGTATAAAATATTGTAACTATATTTTTTGAGAAAATCCAATTAAGGTTTTTTTTATAAATCAAAAAAATGTGTCATCTCGAAAATTTTACGAATTCAAAACGATTTTATCACCAAAACAATGTGCAAAGAAAAATAACGTTTTCAACATTTGGTAAAATTTTGAGAAAACTTGACTTGACAGTTTTTTTATAAAAAATAAAAACCTAAAAAAAACTCAAAGTTGGTAAAAATTGAATTTAGACTCAAATATCATTTCAGAAAGTTGAGATATTGGCTTTAAATGACTTTTATCTTTTAAAAAATATTGTTGTCAACATTCAGTGAGTTTTTGAGAAAAATCTAATTGAAAGGTTTTTTTTCAAAAAATAAAAACCAAACAAAAAAACAATACTAAAACTTGGTAAAAATTTACTAACGACTCAAATAGTTTTTTAAAAATTAAAAACATTGTCTTTAATCTCTTTTTATTTCACAGAAAATATTGTTTTCGATATTCAGTAGTTTTTTTTTTAATCCAACAGTCCGTTTTTTCATAAATATTTAAAATTTACAAAAATAGTACCCAAAATTGGTAAAAATTTATGTTCGGTTCTTGATATCTCTCAAATTAATATCATTCTAGATCAAATTAATATAGACTAGATTTTCAATCTAAACTATTTCTTTATATAAAAAATATTGTTGGTAATTTTAAAATTTGTAAGAATAATTTAACTAACAACTTTTTTAAACCAACATGAAAACCTACAAACTTTTAAGCGAGACAAATCGACAGACGGGATGGGAAGCTTCTTTTTTTTAAACCTTTTTCTGTACACTTTTATGTTTTAATGTGTAAAATAAAACTTATTTGAAGTTCAAAAATGGTATTCAAATATAAATCTCCAGAAACCATGGATTTAGATTCTAAGGACTTTAAAATTGAGAAATGTCAACATTTTTAACTTCCCATAGGAAGTTATTGTAATGGGTCCGATTTGTCAAATTAAAAATTTTGACATTTCTCGCGGTTTCAAGGTCCCTAGAGTCGAAATAAAAGATTTTTAGAAAGACGTCTGTGCGTGCGTGTGTACGTACGTTTGTACGTCCGTACGTTCGCGACGTTTTTTTCGTTGTCCATAGCTCAAGAACCAGAAGAGATATCGACTTCAAATAAATTTTGTTATACAGATAATAAGCCAGAAAGATGCAGAAAGGTCTCTCGAGAAAATTGCGTGGGTTTTTTTTTTAACATAGCAGTTTGAAAAAATGGTGAAAATGTTGGTTAACCCTAAATATCTTACGAACCAATAACGCTAGAGACTTGAATTAAATTTTATATAGTATATTGTAACGTGATGCCAAACAGAAATATTTTTTGAAGAAAATCCATATAACGGTTTTTTATAAATCAATAAAACTGAAAAAAAGTTTGTCACCTCCAAAATTTTACGACTGAAATATGATTTCATCTTTAAAACAATTTTGTGCAACAAAAACTAATGTTTTTGACATCTGATAAAATTTTGAGAAAAATCTAATTGACAGTTTTTTTTACAAAAAATAAAAACCTAACCAAAAATGTATAAAAGTTGATAAAAATTGATTTTCGACTCAAATATCTTTTCAAAACTTTGATATATTGGCTTCAATTTACTTTTATCTTTCAAAAAATCTTGTTGTCAACATTCAGTTAAAGTTTGAAAAAAATCACATTGACAGTTTTTGTACAAAAAATTAAAACCGAAAAAAAAAAATAACAAAAGTTCTTAAAAAATGATTTTCGACTTAAATATCTTTTAAAAATTTTGAGATAATTTGTTCTAACAAATTTATTCTTATAAGAAATATTGTTTTCAACATAAGGACAGATTTTGAGAAAAATCGAATTGACAGTTTTTTTACAAAAAATAAAAACCTAAAAAGAAATGTATAAAAGTTATTAAAAATTGATTTTCGACTCAAATATCTCTTCAAAAATTTTAAATATTGGCTTCAAACTAATTTTATCTAATAAGAAATATTGTTTTGAACATTTGGTAAAATTTTTAAAAAATTCGAATTGTCAGTTTTTTTACAAAAAATAAAACTCTAAAAAAAAAACAATACTAAAACTTGGTAAAAATTTACTTTCGGCTCAAATAGCTTTTTAAAAATGAAAAATATTGGCTTTAAACTTATTTTATTTCACAGAAAATATTGTTTTCATTTTTTTCATACAAAATAAAATCTACAAAAAATAGTGCACAAATTTGGTAAAAATACATATAGACAAAATTTTAAGCAAGACAAATCGACAGAAGGGATGGGAAGTTATCAGTGTGGGTCGCATCCCAACCTCTTTTCTTCTTTTTAATTTGACTTATCGGACAGTATACAAAAAGACAGTATTTTAAATCAAAAGTTTAAAGAACTAATGTTTCGTATTTAATTTATTAAGGCCGGCCATCTATGACACAAAAGAACTACGTAAATTGGGGTTTGTACAGACTGTAGAATATTGTGCTAGAGAATGGGGTTATTTGTACGTGGTATCACAATGGGGTATTAAGTGTGTTTTACTCCGTCACCGGAAGCCACTTTAACCTAACCAAACCTCTGAAACAACACTTTTTAAAACTCAAAACTGTACTGTTAACGTGTATAGTGTTATGCAAAACGGACTTGAGTAAATATCAATTTGGACAGTTAATTTGTGTCGTGAATGGCCGGCCTAAGACTTTCTTTCTTGAAAACGAATTTAAAAATTTTCCGAAACATTGTTTTTGAAAGTATATAAATAATGGATTGACACATAAATTTAATTCTAAAAATTACACACACACAAGTAGTTCAATTAACAGGACTTTTTAACTTCTCATAGCAAGTTATTGCAGTCGCTCCTATTTTTCGAATTGAAAATTTTGACATTTCTCGACGTTTGAAGGTCCCTCGAATCTAAATAAAAAAAAAATTAAAAGATATCTATGGTGCGAAAGATGTAGGGAAATTTTCCGTTGTCCATATCTTAAGAAGGAGGGGAGATATGAACTTCAAATACATTTTGTTACACAGTCAATAATGCAGAAAGATTTAGAAATGAATCTTTAAAAAATTAAGTGGGTATTTTTTTATTATAGCAATTTAGGGAATATGTGAAAATGTTGGGTAACCCAAAATATCTTACGAACCAATAATGCTAGGGACTTGAATTAAATTTTATATTATACATTTTGACGTAATACCAAACTGATACAATTTTGAAAATCAAATAAACTGACAAAAATTAATTGTAACCTCGAATATTATAGAAACAAAAAATGATTTCATATAAGTAAACAGTAATTTTATGCAACGAAGAATAACGTTTTTACCAAGATTTTGATAAAAATCGAATTGACAGTTTTTTTACAAAAAATAAAAACTTAAAAAAAAAATGTATAAAAGTTGGTAAAAATTTATTTTCGACTCAAATATCTCTTCACAAATTTTAAATATTGGCTTCAAACAAATTTTATCTTATAAGAAATATTGTTTTCAACATTCGATCAAATTTTGAAAAAAATCTAATTGTCAGTTTTTTTACAAAAAATACTGCTATGGTAAAAAAAACCACCCACGCAATTTTGTTGAGAGCCCTTTCTGCATTTTTCTGCCTTATTATTGTATCTGTATAACAAAATTTATTTGATGTCGATATCTCTTCTGGTTCTTGAGCTATGGAGGACGAAAAAAACGTAGCGAACGTACGTACGTACGGACGTACAAACGTACGTACACACGCACGCACAGACATCTTTCTAAAATCTTTTATTTCGACTCTAGGGACATTGAAACGTCGAGAAATGTCAAAATTTTCAATTTGACAAATCGGACCCATTACAATAACTTCCAACGGGAAGTTAATAATTTATCGCATTAGTATTTAGTGGATTACAATTCTTTAGATTTCTCTTGTTGACGATGATGATGCTCTATTTAGATGTTGAAGATATATATTTTCATCAACTTTTGCGAAAAGATATATTGCCAGTTATGTATGTTGAACTCAGTCAATTCAAGAGAAACATTATGTAACCGGGCAAGTTGAGTCCATTCCTTAAATGGCGATGCTTCTGTTCTTAAAAGAACCTTCATGATAAATGTTTGAAGATTCGAACTTAGTTAACTTATAACTCTTTTTAGAAAATCTGCATGCAATTTCAAATTTTTAACATAAATCGGCGCAATTCCAGACTTAACATGAATTGCATAGGTTGGATTCGAACTAGGTAACCGAAATAATCTTTTGAAAAAAAGGCGTTGTATTAACTCAAATCCTTCAAAATAGTTCTGACCAAAAACTTGAATACCGTAAAGCAAGCAAGTGTTAATGGTTGCTTGGAAAACTCGGTATCTAGAACCTAAGTCTATGTTTTTGTTTGAGAAGAAAGTTGGCCACATTATGTTGAGAGCTACTTTAGCTTCTTTACTCTTACGCTGAACATGTTTATTGAAGCTACCATTAGCAGACATCAACATTCCTAGATATTTGAATTCCTGTACTATTTCAATAGGTTTGTTGTTAAGGAACCACCTTTCTTCTCTCAACCTTCTACAACTCCGTGCCTCAAATACCAATATCTTTGTTTTCTCTGAGTTCATTTTAAGGTCCCAGATATTGCAGTACGTTTGGCTTTAGACCCTATTGATTTGTAGCTGAAGAGAAAATGGGTCATCCGCTAACATAACCAAATTGTCCACGTAAAGAAGCACTTTTATATGAATATCAGAAAAACAAACTTCACCGGTTCAATTATCTGAAATATCATCAATGTTTGAAACCAATTTAAAACCTCGACCTCATCCCAAACTGTAGCATAAGTCTTACATACAAATTTTTCACAGATATTTAGAAATTTTCTAGATAAACCAAGTGAGGCCATTTTGTAAATCAGAGCTTGTCGATTGACGATATCAAATGCAGCTTTTAAGTCAGTAAAGCAAGCATACATCTTCTTTTTCTTTTTGATACATTTGTTAGCAATACTCGATAAAGCAAAAATATGGTCAACCGTTGAAAAGCCCTCACGCAAACCAGCTTAAAACATACTTAAGCGATTGTTTGATTCTTCCCAATTGATAAGTCTTTTATAGTTTTTTTTTTTTTTATAAATATTATAATCTACAAAAAATAGTACGCGAAATTATAATGTCCGATTCTCGATATCTCGTGAACAAAAAAAGGTTTTACTTCAAAATGAAACCAGTATATTTTTGGAAAAAAATCCAATTAACCGTTTCTTTACAAATCAAAAAAATGTATCACATCGAAAAGTTAAATTTTTAGAAAAATCGAATAGAAAGTTTTTTTGTTTTTAAATAAAACCCTAAACAAAAAATATGAATGAAAATTGGTAAAAATTAATTTTCGACTAAAATATCTTTTCAAAACTCTGAGATATTAGCTTTGAACTACTTTTATCTTTTAAAAAATATTATTGTCAACATTCAGAAAAATTTTGAAAAAAATCCAATTGACAGTTTTTTTCAAAAAGTAAAATCCTAAACAAGAAAATTAATAAAATTTGGTAAAAAATGATTTTCTACTCAAATATTTTTTTAAAACCTAGGCTTTAAACTACATTTATCTTTTAAAAAATATATACAAAATAAAAAGTAAAATTTTGAGAAAAGTCTAATTGATAGTGTTTTTAAAAAAAAAATAAGAACCTAACAAAAACAATACTAAAACTTGGTAAACATTTACTTTCCACTCAAATAGCTTTTCAAGAATAAAAAAATATTGTCTTCAAACTTTTTTTACTTTACAGAAAATATTGTTTTCGATATTCGGTAGTTTTTTTCTATAAATATACAACTGTCCGTTTTTTCCTAAATTTGGTAATAATTGATATCTCCCAAATTAATTTCATTCATCTAATTTGTAAAAATTTAAGAAATACTAATAAAATCGGTAAAAATTTGTTTTCGACTAAAAATTTTTAACAAAACAAGATTTCCAAACTTAACTATTTAATTATATGAACAATATTGTTTTTAATTTTTAAAAATTTAAGAAAAATTCAACAAAACCCTACACTAAAACCTACAAACTTTTAAACAAGAAAAATAGACAAACGGGATGTGAAGTTATCAATTGGAATCGCATCCCAGCCTCATTTTAGTTTTAGTTTCATAATGTTATGCATATTTTCAAACTTAATACTTTAATCATTTGAATTATCACCTTGAAATCTAAAATATTCATTTCTTACTTTCAAAGTGTTTTGTTAAATAAGTTTTAAGACTTGAAACTAACTAAAAACTAAAATTATTATAAACCTGATAAATAATCATAAAATCTTATAAAAATGACGTTTTCAAAACATTTTCATTGACAAACCTTGAACATCATTTTTTTTAAACTAGGTTAGGTACGGTCGCATACGTCATTCGCAAAACACATTTACATCAAAACATCGAAATTTCCATTAAAATTGGCAGGACTGGCTGACCAACAAGGACACTGCCATGCCAACATAGTATCGTCCAGAATCCTCGCATCTCTCAAAACTCTCATCCGCTCAAAGTGGATGGAAAGATGTTTGTATACGAAATAAGAAAACATTGGAATGAAACGTCTACAAGCTTTTGCATTTGAGAGCAGAGCAAAGCAGAATAGAGCAAGTAGTGTATCTCTGTTTTTGTATATAGCCTGGCACTGTCTGTCTCATCCACCATCATCATCATCACCCTCGCCCTCATCACCATCATCATCAACATAGTAAAAATCACATCAAAATATAGAAACGAATCGAGAGTACCAGAGCTAAAGTCAGAGTTAGAGTCAGAACCAGACTACACAAGAGATCGAACTTATATTGAAACATAACACAGAAACATCCCTTCCGGGAAATTTTTCCATACTCGTACATCCCTATCGCAATCCCACCCTTAATGTCTGTTGCGAAAACTCCAACTTTTCAATGAGCACACTGTACAACAGTCCTAATGGAATACGCCCGATTTGAGTTCAGTTGCGACCACGCTCGTTTTCGTAGTCATTTTCGTATCAGAATCAGAAGCAGAGAAGCAAGAAAAGAGGTTGGTTAGTTGCATTGCAATTTTTTAATGGTTTCTCTATTGGAAATGGAAAATGTGGAAATGGAAAATGTGAAAAACTAAAAATGCTGTATAATCGTATGTAGGCGATACGAGATACGAGTTTAGGAACATTTATACCCTAACTGTGAGAAATGCCAGTAGCAGATACGCCATACGCCATTAACATTTTCTTCCTATTTTTTTTTTTTATTTTCCTGGAAATGGAAAACGACTTTTCTCTCTCTGTTCTCGCTCATCATCACAGCTTAATACTCACTCATATTCACTACTTACTCAGTACTTTGGGCATTTTCCTTCGCTAAAGTTGTATTTTAGCGAACCAAGCTAAAGAAGTAAAGAAAAAAGGACAAAATAATAATTTTGATAACAAGATTATTAGGTACTATATTCGTAAACCGTTATAGTGTACATTACTGTGAAATAGGTGAAGCGAAAGCTTTTCTTCATCTCCGTTAAAAACGCGTTCTTCGTCCTGAGTTGTTGTCGTCGTCATCATAATCATCATCATCGTATCGTCGAAGTCAGTCGGTCGAGGAAATATACTTTTTCGTCTTCGGAAAATTCCTTTCCCTTTTTATTTTTAAAAAACACAAAACATTTTAAAAACCATGTCTCGTATTCGTAGCTCGTTTGTGGAAATGAAGAAAACATAATCACTACTAAATATATGAGTGCTGAAATAATTCCGCTACATAATTTTTTCTCACCCTTCTTCTATTTCTTCTTCTTCTTCTACTACTGCCACTGCTGCTGTTCCTGCTCTTGCTCCTGATCCTGATACTATAAACTGCTATATTCTATCTTCCCTCTGAAACTCTTGGTTATAATTTTTTCAAACGTCCGTCGAACTTCGTCGCTGCTTAAATTTTTCATTTAAAGTGTTTTTCCATAACATCGACGAAAACATCAAAAAAGGATATTTTGAAATTTATCAAAAAATAGTTATCATCGTCGTCGTAGTCGAAGTCGAAGTCGAAGTCGTCGTCGTTGCTGTCCTCATAATATATGTACAGCAATTTTTGTATTATAAGTTGAAACTTTTGAATCAACCCCAAATTGGACTCCTCCGGACTTGGGGTTAAATATTTGTCCTCTCTTCTTCTTCGGTAGTCGTCGTCGTCGTCGTAGTCGTAGTCGAAGGTATACCTTTTGATTTTTCGCAAACTAAGGGTGGTACAGTTTCTGTCGATATAATTTATCTTTTCACATCGTGGAATCTTTTTTCTTTTTTTTTCGTACTGTCGATTCTACCTACAATATGTGTGGTTGGTGTTAAAGTGTATATCAATATTTATATATATATAAAATATTATATGTTCAAAAAAAGTCCTATTTGCTGTACCTACATTCATATGTATGTACATAATAATGATAATTGGAAATATTCGAGTCGTATAAAGGAGCGAGCGAGCGTATAAAGGAGGTACCAAGTTTAATAGAGTGTAAAGTCCGTTTGTAAACGTGGTCCTTTTATTTCATCAGCAATCTCAATCTCAGTCTCGTTAAAGATCCTCGTTAAAGGACTCTTGATTCTATATATTCGTTAAATGTTTGTGTTTTTTTATGTGTAAATTGCTAAATAGTACAAAAGATACAAAAGATATATAAAATCAAAAAGTATCTACCATGAGAAAAAAAGATTAATATAGTTTGTCAAAAAATAAAAGAAGAAAAATAGAGTGTGACACCCAGAAGATATGTACCCCTGTTTCCTACATATCCCGAAAGTATGTCACATAATATAATAAAAGTGATGTGCATCTAACAAAAAAAAAATATATATATATATATCTTGGAATATTAAATAAATATCTCTATAAATCCCCTAACTAACTTAAAACAAAGCTAAAAAACAAAAAATATATAACAAATCCAATTAGAGGATTATTCTACAAAAACTCCAGGTTTGTATATATGAACATAGATACATTTGTATATTTATTGTTTGATGGGCTTATCTTATATCAAGATACTTATTTTTAGATACATATAAATATAAATATCTTCAGTCAAAACATATCATACTCGAAGATATACATATTGTATAGATACTCGTAAATGTAGGTAGGAAGGTATTTATATATGGTTGATTGGGTTTATTGGTACATTTTAATCTTTTGATTTTGTGATTTTCCTCGCTTTTCCATATCACTTCACGGGTTCGGGATGGGCATATATCTTTATCTACCTCTATATACCATCATCCATCTATCTAAATGTAGGAAAATGTAAAATTAAAAATATCTCGTGTGTATCGTGTTTGATTGGAGAAATTATCCTTTGAACTTTTTCTTTTTTTGTTTAATTTCTGTTGTTTTTCCTTGATTTTCCATGTTCCATGTATTTTATATAGAAAATATATCTAATGTATAGAAAATCATGATTGTTTAGTGAAATGAGAATGCACAATTAATTTGTATGGGAAAAAGCCTTGAAATACTTTTTCTTGTGTAGGTATATCTCTTTTTATGTTGGCTTCAATTGTTTAGTTGGGATTGGGATTAAATAAATAGGGTAAACCATGTTATTGTTGGCTATACAAGTTTCTGGTATACTTTTTGTGTGTTATTTTGTTTTAAAGAAACTAAAAACAAATATATAAATAACAATGTTTATACACATCTCTTATAAAAAGTTATTTGACATAGATGGGCAGCATCTGTCAATGGAATCATTTTTGAAAGCTCCCATATATTATGGAACTAATGCCAATGTTTGGAAAATGGAGTCAATGATTGACAATTTGCCAAAAGCTTTTTTATTGGTCGTTAATATTGATAGAAGAACATTATGTGACCAAATTATAATAATAATTCTGATTAATGATTTTGGTTTTAGTGTCTTATTAGTTCTTAAATGGTTTTTGTTATAAATGCTGACTACTGAATTTTTATATGATATCGTAATCTTAAAAGTAAACGGAAAGTATATATCATGTTTTTTGAGGTTGAACATTTTTATATTAAGTATCATGGGTTAAAAGGTAAAACTCATTTAATAGGATTACAGTTCTTTAGAGGGAATAAGATAAGTAGATTCAGTACTCATATAACTTTTTGGATTAACTAAATGAATTTGAATATCATTGGTTATTTTTAAATGATCGCTCTGGGTCAAATCAAAATGCTACTCCATTTTAGGTACCATATTCCAGTAAAAGTATAATAAAAACTTACCCTTTCATTAATAGAAAATGAACTCAACTAACATTCGATCCCGATTTTGTTCAGAAACTTTAATTGATTATTATCAGCTGAAGAAATATTTCAAAAATCGAAAGTTTTTAAATGAGTGACAGTATGGCTTTCGTAGCAATAGGTCCATGGTCCAAACAGTAAAACAAATCTTTACATCGTAGAAAGTAATATAATTGCGCTTTTGATTTAAAAAGCCTTTGATAGAGTTTGGTAAGGATAAATCACTTCTACGTTGAATTAAGAACTTCGTTAAGTACTGTTCAATACAAGAATTCTTAAATGGATTCAAGTTTAAAAACCACAAAATAGATACTGGAGTGCCCCAGGGCTCTAATTTGTTTCCGACACTCTTTCTTATTTTTATAATAATCTCAAATGATCTGCAACTTCTATGACAATAGTACTTCAAGTTTTCATTTTTCTTTCAGACTCAGGTTTCTCTTCTTCGGATGAAGAACTGCAACGACTTAATATGATAATCTCATAAAATTCCTACCTATGTATGAAACACAGTGGAATTCAATGCATCGAAAACCCTAATTTTCATCCCTGGGCTGGTGCTCCAGTAAGTCTCTTAAGTATTCAAATTAGAGCTTTTAAAATGAATTGTGGTAATAACGTCATTAACTAAATTACGTCACTTGAACAACGTCTGGATTTTTCGTGCCACACCCATTATCACGGTTATCACGGTTATTTTATTCGCCTTTGCTCTAGTAAAATAGAAAGTTGCATTATTATTTTCATTAAACAGTTCAACCGTGATATTCACGATCCTAGAAATGCTCAAAAGTTTAACCTCATGTCCATTTCGGTCGTACTGTGATGTACAGATATTTGTTTTTAGCCACATTAACTGAATGCGGAATTCCTTACCACACTTTGCCTTTCTTTTTCTTTGCAGTATTCAAGAATTCAAAGCCAATTTACAGCGACAACTAATTTTCTATTCCTCCGCTTTTCCTAATCCTAACAATATGTCTCTGGCGTATTAAAAGGTATTCAAAACCCTTTAAAATGTGAGCTAAATAACACTATTTTAAATTTAACGGGAAATGTACCGTTGTGTTTTTGTATTTCCCACTTCTGAGACCGAAATTTGAATGACTCTCTAACCGTCTAACTATAAATTGTACTTAAAGCTCGATACTTTCTCATTAACATTTATTTATTTTGTTTCGTTAAGTGTTCGTAAACCTTTAGTTTGAAAACATGTGCTCTCATTTCGTAAAGATGATCCATTTTTATTAAAGAAGTCATAAACAGTACCTATGTACCCGTGTTTTTTTGGTATTCGATATGTAGTACAGTGACCAATTTCCAAAAAACGATCCGCAGTAGTCCGGTTTTTATATTTGAAAGTTGATACAATTGAATATTGCTAGAATAATTTATCAAAAATTCCAAACAATATAGCGAAATTCAGACCAAAAGTGAAATCGTGTAAGCTGAAACAACTTGACATAAAAAAAAAACTTCAAAAAGGGGGTTTGTTCGTATACTCGAGCTCGAAGCTTGTCTTAATTATTCATATATCTGGATCAAGTTGAAATTAGCTGAATTCACCTCGATTTCGGTGAGGGATCGGATTCGAGTCAGAACTAGTGAAGAGGAGTTGATTTTACAGATCATTATGGTCTGTTTATTTGCATGTTTGTATACAAAAAATATAGTTCTGTTTTAATCAAATAAAAAAAAAATTGCACATAGAGTAGGTAGCATATTCTTATATGGAGTTAAACTATTCAGTTCTTTATTGTTTAACACGAATCAAACTATCTTACTTGCACTTCATAAGAAACATCGAAACACCATTTGCATTTTAGAAAGTGCAGTCAAACTTAATCATTTTTAAATGTTCTTGTGCGGTGGAAACACCAAAAACATATATTTAATCTAAACTGAGATAACCCTTTTGTAGAAACATAGCAAAACTGAATTATTATTTTTATAGTTTTCTCTTGCAAAATAAGCGCAGTCAGTCAATTTTCATTAACAAACCTAAATAATATCAACAGTGACAGATTGATTTTTTCCCCAATGGAAAACACATGATTCCAAATGCACAACTACTCAACGAACACTGCCATCGAGATACGAATGCAATATCAATTGTATAGCATCATTTGAGAACGAAATTACATAAGATCCATTCGAGACTCGTATACATATCAAAAATCCATCGGTAGTAAGATTCTACTTTAACTTTTTTCGGTGGTATTCATATTGTTTTGTCATTCGTGTAAAATCTTACTTTACTATTGATAGATTTTCCAACAAAAAACGCGTGTTCGTTCAGTTTAAAAAAAAAGTACATCGTACATTTCATGTGATATGTAGTTTCTAGAAATTAATTGTTAAATAGTTTCTTTACTATTAACCAATTCATTTCTTGAAACTACATGTCACATAAATCTTACGGATCGCATAAAACGAATATTATTTCACTGAACATAAATAAACACAAGCTATCAACTATGTTCCTAACCATACACACTTTAATATAATTTCTCATGCGCCAACTCTAGCATGATTTACCCTATGTAATTATGTGGGAATAGTTATTTTTATCATTTCGAATTTTATCTCTTCTAAGATAATTTGCTACCAGGTCAATTAATTTTTAATTATAAGAATAAATAAAATATTCTTACAAGGACATTCCAAAACGTCACCACCAACACCACCACCACCACTGATACCGAGCGAGCGCCTTGGCATTTTAATGCGCTTTTCGCATTGGTAATTTTAAGTTACCTTGACCGTTTGCATCAAGGATGTGATTCCACCACAAGGTCGATTTGGTAAAAGCATAATCATCCTCAAAGTTATGTGTGGATGCGAACATCTATCTCTGTACATAGTCTAGTTTGAAGATGTCTCTGCTCTTACCTTAATGCATTAACCATAAAGAATTATTTATCATCTCATCATCAACAAGCGAAAGGAACACTTCAAGTTACTTGGTCATTATAACATCATTAATATAAAATGTACCTTAAATGGAATGAGCAATCCACATCCTGCTCCTAGTGTCGGTAATTAAATGCTTAAAAGATTAAAAACCATAAGAATAAGATGTACGTACAAGATTCAACAGTCTTTTGTATAGTTCGTCATATTTTTTGTATACAAATTAAGAAAGGTCAAATGTCAAAAGTACGAATGTACACAATATGGTTCTTTTGAAAAAGAACTCATATATTTAAACAAGGTTAATGGTTTTGCTACTTAAGTCAACATGTCTTACATCAGTTATATAAGGAAAGTTCAACGTCTCAAGAAGGTTTTTATATGATTAAATTTATAATGAAAGGTTATTTTCGGATAGAATTCTTTTGTGGAAAAGTTAGGATATAAAATACTTTAAGCAGTGAAAATATTTGTTTCTGATTTTAAGGAAGTTAATCCATTACAGTTTTTCAATGAGGGCCGATTTTGAGGAAAATCTAATTAGAGTCACAGAAGTGTGGGATAACACTGCATTTAGTAAAAATATGCATTTCTTTTTTTTATCATAAGAGCTTTCACGTCCTTTGCATATGAATCCCCTGAAAAACCATTTCAAACTAAAGTCTACTTTATCTTACTTAATTACTTTACTTAAAACTAAACATTCCAAATTAAAGTTTACTTCATGTAAAGTTATCATGGAACTATAGATATATAATATTGCCTTACAATTCAGCTAATAACATTCCTATCTCAAATACAAATGTTTTAATGATTTAAAAATACGAAACAAGATGAGTTAATATAATGCTTATAAGATTAACTTAACTGATGCAAAAATAATTTTTTTTAAAAGTATCCCAAATTGTTTTCCAATAAGAAGTTTGATTTTTAATAGCTGTCACTTTTGTCTGTCTGTCTGTAAGATATGGTCGGAAGAAATCATGTCCGCTAAATGGAACTTCAGTTTTTTTGTTGCCTGATACTGAAAAAAGGAGACTTTCTTAAATGTACCGACTATAGAGGCAGCGGTCTACTTAACGTCGCTTACAAAATTTTCTCTGCCATAATATGTGACGTGTAAAGCACATCGACAACAACCTGATAGGTCCTTATTAGTGTGGTTTAAGACCAGGAAAGTCTACAAACCAAGATCATCAAATCGACACACTATCTCTTCATTGATTTCAAGGCTGCGTATGACAGCATCTACAGGGACGAGCTATATAAAGTATCTAGTTTTGACATTCCTGCCAAACTCATCTTAACAACTTAACAAAACTATTCGATGTTAAAAAAGGCTTCACACAAGATGATGCGCTGTTATGCGATTTCTTTAACATTGTCCTTGAAAGAATAATGCAGAGCTTTCATGTCAACACTAGAGACACTATCTTTCAAAAGTCTTTCCAATTACTGGTATATGCTGATGACCTTGACATTATCGGAAGAACTAAGCGTGATGTCAATGGGGCTTTTGTGAGTATTAAGGCAGAGATGGCAAAAATGAGTTTAACGGATAATGAGGGCAAACAAATACTACATGATATTATCAAGAAAGGACCTAAAATACCGACGTCCCGTATGCAAAGGATGTCAGTGGAGGAGAATATGGAACAACAGGCCAGAAGGATAAAAGTCCAACTACTGAGATGACTGGATCACGTAAAACGCATGATCTGGCCCGGAAAGTCTTCGAATCCACACCCACAGAACAATTCAGCAGAGAAAGACCTCAGATCAGGTGGCACGCACAAGTGAAAAGTTACTTCAGATAACTTGAAGTGCGCACGGGGAGACACCTAGATTGAGACCGAGCTAGATGGAAAAGTTTTCTGATTGAGGCCCTTGTCCACACAAGACCGTAGTGCGACTTTAAGTGAGCTATCATCATTTGACAAGTCAAAACTACTCCATTGCTAAAATGAAACGTTACCACTCTTCGAAATTGGTTAAACTGACTAAATTTGAACATTTTGTTTTAAGTTTTAAATCCTGGTCTTAACTGATAAAAAAAATCATCGAAACCATAGACGTTGCTAAAGAGCAACTTCGAATATTGCTGCTGTAGAACGTTGGATAGGTTAGGTTAAAGCGGCTGTGGATTCAGAATCCACACACTTAGGCCAAAAGAGAAGGCCAATTGTGATACCACATGAATCTAGAGAATTACTTCTTACTAGTAGAACCATTTTGAGATTTTTATAAAGCGAAGCAGATATTTGATATCCTCTTTAGCTAGTTCACTGGAATTATCAAAAGAGTATTCTCCCAGATGAAGTTTGCGTCTTAGTGAAAGAACAGGTCAAGTGCAGAGGAGGTGAGAGATTGTTTCTTCTTCTTCCTCGTCCACACAGCTCCTGCAGAAGTCATTTGAGGCTACACCAAGTCGTATTGCGTGTGTGCCTTTAAGACAGTGTCCCGTTAAGACACCTATTAGGAAGCTAATATGAAGTCTGCTTTGAGATAACAAGCGCCTTAGGTCTAGTGAAGGCCATATGAGTTTTGTGGCTGCGCATGTTGGTAAATTGTGCCACCTAGAGTTTGCTATCGCAAAAGCTGATGGTTCCATTTTTAGCGAGTTCATCGGCTCTACAATTTCCCGTGATGTCACTGTGGCCCGGCACCCAACAGATGTAAATGTTATATTGCTGAGTCATCTCCATAAGAGACGATCGACTATCGAGGACTGTTTGTGATTTGGTTGAGACACCGTCAAGAGATTTAATAGCAGCCTGACTGTCGGAGAAGATGCGGATATTAGAAGTTGATATCACGTTTTCTCGTAGCCAGGAGAGAACCTCTTTGATCGCTAAAATTTCCGCTTGGAAGACGCTACAATGATCAGGGAGGCGTAATGAGATGCTTAGATTAAGCTTTTCTGAGTACACACCACTACCAACTCCCCCATTTGGCTTGGATCCATCTGTATAAAAATGAATGGTTTTGTCATCCAGGAGTTTTTTGTCTTCCCATTCATCTCTGGATGGAATGGATACTTGGAAGTACTCGCTGCTACTTGTTTGCTGAAGATGTTGAAGGGTTTCATATGGAGGAGAGTGTCTGACGCTGCTGAGGTTGTGGTTTTCAATGCCTCACTTGTGCAGAGACAAACAGTGCGTTGGACTCTGCTGAGTTTATCGTAGTATGTGACTTTCTCCAGTGCAGTCGGCCATACTGCAACCCCGTACATGAGTATTGGTCGGGTGTATATGACCGATGTGTATAGCCAATAGGTTATGAGAGGTTGAAAACCCCATTTGCTTCCTATGGCTTTCTTGCAAAGGAAAAGAGCTATTGTGTCTTTTTTTAACCCTTTCCTGAATATTAGGTTTCCAACTTAATTTTTTGTCCAATATCAGAATAAGATATTTGGTTTCATTCGTCAAAATTAGTGGAACACCTTTTATTGAAATACAATTGCAGGGATCTTGTATTTTCGTCTAAAAAGGACGAGGTCTGTTTTTTGAGGTCCGCAGTGATCAGCCCGTATTGAGCGTGTTGAGTGCGTTTTGGAGAAGGTCTCTCAGTAACTCGTATCATTGGCGAAAATCCAGATTTTTCGATTCCTCTTCGATGCTTGGAATTACGACTTCCTCAACCGATATTACACTGTACTTTGTATAAAACTTAGATCTCAAAAATTTTTAAATTCGTTGAACACAAGAACTCAAGTCGATTGATTTGCCAGCAGCTTCCTGTTTTCGCTGTTTGGTACCTTAGAATGCATGAAAATGATCTGGTTTTTATCGAAAAATCAGTGAAGAGGCCGATTAACTTTGAAGATTTCGTTAATAGGCATAATTGTCACATTTTGGACTTTAAAAATTCAAGAATGATTGTTGAAAAGTCTTTCCATCATCCTTAACGTTTCATTGTTTACTGCAGTTATTGGGGTTAGGGCGCTATTGTGATTGGACCTTAGTTATTCTATGAGACAGGTCTGTTACGGAAAATGGATTATTCAACCGAGTTATGATTTGTGATTTTGAATGCCTGGAATTGAAAGATATTAATTTAAACGATTTTTAATAAACAACAAAAATATCCGGCGCTAAAAAAAAAAAAACAATTACAAATCACAATATTATAAGAAAAGTTTATTGACCCTGTTATTTCTCGGACAGGTGATCACATTTTGCCAATGCGATCTTGATCTTTTTTTTTATGAAGGCAAGTGAATGATAAGGTCTGTGCAATCACCTTTGAATCTTTCCTCTTTATAATAAAGCAAACAGCCATAGATTTCTAAAAAAAATACTTATATATTTTAAACCCATGCAGATAATCTGCATGTAACAAGAACAGACGATATTCAAAAGAACAAAGGACCAATGAAACTACCTTGAGGAACGCCCGAAGTATTACTTATTAAACCAGAAGATATACCACAAAACCTACTGTGTTTTTTCTAATAGATAGGTACAGAAAATTCCATTAAAATTGTAAATTCTTAAATTTCAGTCGCAGAGGGAAGACACAAAAGATTTATTTCATTCGATCTATGTACGTAAAATGCTATATCTCGTTTTTATTTCTATTCAAAGAATGCTATAATGAGATAGCCAATAATTTTAATCCTTACCCCAAAACAATTCCATTGTAATACTATCACCGCATATGAATACCCATCAATTTATCCTTGAGCCTTTCTTCAAACATACATACATGTACATATTTCAAACGTTGTGTTTACAGTTATATTCAATACGGCTTTATTTTTCACCCCTATTGTTATATTTACAAACTAATATAAATCCACATCTTCCATTTAAATTTTTGAACGCTCACTTAATTTTAAAACATTTAAAGGGGTTGTCATCACTCTTTTCATTGCCCTTTGTATTAAAAAGAATGCATGTTAATTCACATTTACCTCTCCTTCTTGTAATCTGAAGACATCTGTTACAAAAAATGTTAAGCAGGAAAACCACCTTTAGTATGTACAACGATTTGACATTTTTCAAAATTATCTTCAAGGTAAGATCAAATATCAAAGCAAGACTAATTTCAACAACCCTAAAATATAATTTAAATATTATTTTGTTTCAAAAACTACCAAATGTTACAATTTTAATAGCTTATCAGTGAACTTATAATGTATCTGAAATAATATTGCATACCACCGTTACCAAAAAGCATTTAGGTACAAAGCTCTTGAAGAAACCCTAAAAAAGTTTGCAAGAATCTAATAAATACCTGCTTTTATATTTAAAAAAAATTAATTAAATGTGAAATCAATATCATTAAGTATACTATTTAGAATACCTAAAATTACAAGTGTCCATCCTCATGGAAATATTTAATTTCCCCAAGAAACCTACCGACCCGTAGCAATTTAAAATCAGTCCACTGTTAGAAGAAAAAATTCAGCTATTTGCCAAATGTTTTCTTATGCCAGGTATTGCCTATTACTCACAGGGCTTTCCATTGCTTTAAATTTTAAGCTCATAATACCATCCTTGTGTATTTTTTTAAACATACATATATAGGAAAACCTACTTAACTTTCCCTTTAAGGAAAATAAGGAACATAGCATAGCATTTCACTAGGTCAAGAAAAAATACAATAAACATAAGTAATTTCTCTTTATTTTATTTGTTTGAATTTTTGTTTCTTTGGTTTATCGTTCCGGCTAAATCAAAAAATATTTTTGGCAACGGAAATATGTAGAAGGCAGTTTGTTTGGTTGCCAACTTCCGACGTCCGACAGCGACAGCGACGGCGATGGTGACGGTGATGGCGACGTCGACGTTTTTGTGACATAAAGTCTACTTTCAAAGTTACACAACATGCAACACCTGTGCTATAAATATTTTGTATTATTTCTCGAGTATTTATAGAAATAGAATCTTGTCGAAGTAATGTCCTTTAATTTAATAATAAATGTGTTGTGGCCGCCTCGCCTTAATAAAATCTTCAGGTTCATTAAACAATACATCTACCGGAATCCTTGAAAGGTCCTTTTTTAAAGCTGTTTCTTCATAATACAGCACAGATGTAAAATGTACATATTTCAAAATTGAATATACACTAAAGTATACTCGTACCTTACCTACATAAGCTGTAAGACTCTCTTCATCATCGCAATGAAATATATGTTTCTGGCGCTGGGTTTCTTTTGAAAATGCCACAGAAAATAATTCTACTTTCAACTTTACTTCTATGTTGTTTTTGTTGGTTTTGTTTTGTAAGTTTAAAAATGTAAACAAAATAAATTCTTTGAAATACATAGTGTCCCGGAAACCGACGATAACCTCTCTTGGGTGCTTAAAGCCTCTCCCTCTTATGACTGGCCACGAATACTTAATTTGACCTTACTAAGAGGTGTCCTTCCTGACGGTGGCAGGATAGGGCAGGGCAGGCAGGGCAGGGCAGAATAGGGAGATTTCCTCTGCTCATGTTTTATGAATGTACATTTCATAATATTCCCTTGGAGTGTAATTTTACTGTGTTGGCTACAGAAATAAAATAAAAACAAAATAAGAACATGGTTGCAGGTGATTCAGTTTATTTCAGAGCAATAGGAGGAAGTTTAATTACAAGCTGTATGAAAAAGTTTAAGTTTTTACAATTATAATAAAGTTTTTGAGCAATACGTATCCGACGAGTATAGATTTTAACTTTCATGCAATATATATTTGGTTTTTGTGCATCGCATCAAAGCAAAGTGAGTCTAACTTATGCAATTAAGTTCGTAAAAGATATTTCGATTGGGTTTTTAGTTGTTTTTGTTTGTTTTGAAGGCAGAAGATAGTAAATTTTGTGGAGTTGTTTTTTATTGATTCATATACTTGTATATGTTGTACATACATAGTTCAAGGTTCCTTGAGTTCTGGGTTGATCCGGAAGAATTTAGTTCTTCACTCGGCCATGAGAAGATAGGTTTTTGGGCGAATTTTTGTATTCTTATTTTCTTCTGTGGTACCCTAGTTTTCAATTTAACTTATAGATGTGGTGTAGACGTATAGAGAGGAACATCAAAGGGAGCACATATATTCACATTCGAATGGATATGACTTTAAGTGGCAATTTCCATTTTTTAACATTGGAATAAATTTCTCTTCTTACTTAAATTGCGAATAAATTTATGGTAATTG